>NC_051853.1:61025831-61650831 GCF_905115235.1 Hermetia illucens
TGACTATTCATTGCATCAGTTGGAGAATTGCCTTCTTCAACTTCTAAATCAAAAAGCAGTCGATCGACCTTGGAGGTTGATCTTGCGACGTCTTCTCCTCAACGAAAACGACAACGACTGCCTCCATTCAAAATCGTACTATCAAGTCCCCAGCTTTCCTCCTGACCCAAAACAAAATTCCAAGCGATCGCCTAACAACGGCATCTTGCTATGGTATGCTCACATATCACGATCAGAATTTCAAAACCACCTTCGGGAGAAAAATTACATTCCAGACCTCATATCAAATGAATGTCTGGGAAGTTGGCAAAATTTCGGAATTTGTATGGTGCCGGCGAATTTTGCAAAAAATGTACTTTGATGGAAATATATTAGGACAAAAAGAAAACATAGGCCTGAAATTTGAACGAATAAAAAACGCAAAATTAAACGGAATTTGTTAAGCTAATCCCCACTAGATCTTAAGCAATCCGCTCAAGCCGCGGATCAGTACACGAGTTTTAATTTCGAATTGATTTTTCAGCCTTTTCGAGGGTATGATGCCTTAACTGAGGATATTATGTTTTCGTAACAAACGTCTTTCATTTTTCCACATACTCCGCGACAAGTCTTTTATTATTTTAAATTTTGGTAATATGCAGTAGCAAAGTCGGGATCATATGTCATCCCTTTCCATGCATCATCAGAATTTAGATTAATGACCGGCGAAACCGTCTCCAGCTTCATAAATTTTCATTTAACAGTCAAAAACGAAATAATAACGGTTATCCATCTCCCATTGCAATCCTTAGCCTAACACCACATAAAACTCTGGCTTTGGTTCGTTCCTTAAAAATTTTGCAGGTTTTCATTCGCGAAAATCCTTTCCATCTATCAACTCCATTATAATACATGTCACCACCGTACGCTGCCAGGCTTCTAAGGTATCAAGGACAAAAACGGAAATTCTAGTTGAATGGAACCGGATGCTGCTGGCCAGAGCATTTTAAACCCTTATGAACGGTGTTTGTATTTCAGGCGAAATGTGGCGAATAAAAAATTGCTGTCACTAAGCCATTGCTGCATACCTGTAGCGTGATGAAACCTGGTGTTGTTGACGGAAGAAGGCGTAGTAAAAAATGATATATCGCATTTTGTAACATATCGTGATGATTTAGGCCACAGTAGGTGGCTAGAAAAGGTTAGCGTAAAAGTCGTGTTGGAAAGATTTAAGGTAACATCCCAGTTTTTAGAAATTTGTGCGGTTGGGAAAGCTGAAGGACATTCAAATTGATGTGGGTAACTTGGTGATTGGCAACTTTAATATGTGGCCTATATTAGCTGAATAGTCCCTGTGCCTGTGCAAGCTAAACTGGATTTCCTATCATGAAGGACTCTAATAATAGTCGTGCTCCTGTCATCATAAAGTCGAGTTTTATCATGCGTGCCTTCAAATCATCCTCTCAGCTAATCTTTAAAACTGTAAATTTCACATTAACCCTCCATTTCGGCTAATCCATTCCTTGACCTAAAAATTTTTCATTACATTGTCTGTGAATTGAAAGTGAAAACCAGGGCAGGACTACACGCGATCCCTTTACAAATAAAAACCGTTGTCATAATAACTGGTGGGGAATTACTCCATGTCATTCAGTTTGGCGCGAAGGTGTTAATGATAGCCTATTTAGTATTACCATAATGGGTACATTCCTTACGTATTTAACGTTTAATGCGTTTTTATATTTTCCCCGAAATAATTTTCCGCTTTTTCCATTTTCCCATTCATTCCTGGTTTTTTGAAGGTCGGTTCAAAACTGTTTTTGGCATTTAAGCTGTTAGGCATAGACAAAAAACGAGAGCATAAGGATAAGGGCGAATACAAAACATGAGATGGAAACGACTGCGGTGATGATGATGACGATGATGATAAACTTCTTAGGGAACTTAGTTTCGCTCCCTTCCTGCCACCTTTGAATGGAGCTTAAAGTGAAGGCTTGGGGGCACATGCCGGAACATAAACGGAAGGCGAAATTTATGCAAAAGATGAATGATGATGATAGTAGAAGTCGGCTGGTGGTTAAAGGGTGAATATTTTATGATAAACGATGGAGCTGTTGAATAATTGAATCGGTTCCAAGCTATGCCTGGGATTGTTTTACTTCGTCCCCACTTGAGCGAATGGGCGTAGTGAGTGTGAATGGCGAAAGGAGGCTCTGGAATTGAGTTTTTCCCAATGATGTTAGGGTGGATGGGTACATAATTTTTAGGTTGTTTGTTAGGTTGTCTCGATCTCTTTATTCGATTCCGATGGTTTCGAGGAGTACATCTACATAGTCGAAGGTTGTCCTAGAGCGGCACAAGGGTTTAAAAACTCCGGGGTAAGTATGACTGAATTTTCAAAATTATATATGAGTTGTATGTACGTCATCACCCAACACAGGTAAATAGTCGTTACCTCCCCTACATCTTGTCATTAATTTTCCGGCCTCATTTTATTTGAGTGAGTGGTTAGCTTTGCTTTGTACTCGTATTTATTAGATTACAAATTCCATTCCCCATAATAGGAATTTTTAGTTTTTAGTCCTTCGTGGTTTCTTCAATTACCATGTTGACAATGTACATACTTGATAAGGCGTGTTGAATGCAAATGCTTGCCGATCCTCAAAATGGGGCTTTGTGATTTCCGTGAATGCTTCTCAATTTTAAACCAATATTCAGCATATTCGACGTAGTTAAGCTAATTATAAGGAGAGGCAACTTGCTCGCTGGATGTGAAAGAATTGTGCCAACTGGATTCAGAAAAACCTCCACTTGTTGCTCCTAAATAATGATTAGGCGATTGTAAAAGTAACTTTCGATTAGGTTGACTTTAGATTTAGTTCCTAGTAATAGTTCGCAATAAAAGCCAACCTGCATATCTTTTCTTGTTGGCGGAGATTTTTAGATAAAAATTCTATCTTTACCTTGCCTGGAATTCAAGCTCTTGGTCTATAGATTGTCGTTTGGAGTGTTGCTTGTTGGGATGGTCTACAGGCCATCCTCACGTTGAGCGTCTGCAATAAATCTGAAGTATTATGATAGTCACACCACTCCGCAGTTAATCGAAATGTGTATTTTTTTTTGTTTTTATTATGGCTCTAGGTAGAAATGTGCCAGTTTGCTGCAGTATCTGCGAATTTTGCTTACTAAAATCACTCCGAATTTGTCCTTCTTCTTCCTCCGCGGAACTGCGACAAAGCACTACTTTACGCGGAGGATTGCACTTCAAGCGTCCCGCCTTTCGCGTTCATTCTTTATATGTGCATTAGTTTCCCTCCGAATTGAGCACTTCCCAAACAACTTTATGTGGGGTTAGACTGATTTGCAGTGAGTCTTTCAGACTGCTCCAATCTGATCAAAATCGCGGACAGTAGAACATGGCCGGCTGTGATTCCTCAGGAAAAAAAGGACAATCATCCAATCTGGGGGTACATATTTTCTCTAACCACCATGCCTTAACAGGAATTGGGTCCACTTCTTCATATGGCGAGTCACTTTGTGAGTCCAACGACTCCTCAGCGATTCATTCCATTGCTGCTCCCACTTGGAGATGAAATGATTCCCGCCTCGCTGATCATTGGGATTCTGTAGATTAATACTCCTTTTCTCGCCCAGGCAACATTTGTCACTTGTCAGAATATCAATCGCGATTATTCCCGCATTAAATCGCGTTGCATCGTTTGAGACTGTCCTAAAGGCGCTACACACCCTTAGTGTCACTAAACGGTAAGTCATAATTAACCTCCCCAGTTTGCTTCCACACGCTAGCGCTACCTTCTACTCCAATGCTGCGTATCGGGTGCTGCGGCTGTACCTCAGGCTTTGAGTGTTAGGTATGATCCGTGCTAGCGGTACGGTGATATTTGTCGCTTTCTCAAAAGCATAATCCAGGTGTTCCTGGAAATACATCCTAATACCAGTCAGATATTTGATAACCGACATTGAAATGATGGTGTGCCCACCACCGAGTACTAATGACATTCCTTTTCCTACATTTGGCGGTCAAGACCGCATCTGTCTTTTGTTCCGTTAAATCATAGTGGACATTTTCAGTCACACTTTTGTGGTGTTGATGGCGCAGTTAAATATTCTCAGATTCACCAGAAGATTATCTGCAAAACCGATTATCGTAACACCCTTCGGCCCGGGAGGGACCAGCACTCTATTGTGCATCACGATCCACAAGGAACGACCGAAAGCTGAAGCTTGCCGTACATCGGCCGTGATGGTCTACTGCTTTTGGTTCCTTATCCGTATCGTGCTAAAATTTTAGTAATCTTCGAGTAGCTTACTCAGGCAACCAAGGACACTCATTTAAACCAATGAACTCTTTATATTTGTTATTACCACGGCACCACATTTATTGGAGAACATCGTGACGCGGGCCAGCTTCAAACCACGTCTATAGCATCAATCGTTGAATGATGTTGACGAGAACTAAATTATCGCTCCGATGAACCATCCCTATATTTTATGATTGGGAGCAGACTATTAAACAACCCCTTCAAGCATCTCTTTAAAAGAAATTGGGCGATATGCTAACGGGTCTACTAGTTGCTTATTAGGTTGCAGAAATCACCAAGCGGGGAAAACTTCGCTTATCATGCATACTTTGAATACGCTGATAAACTAGCCACGTTTGGTTTGAATTTTGGGGGCGTTATTGAGAGAGACATCGAAATCGGAACCTTTATTATTACCGACTCTCTTGAGAATATCTACAATTTCCTCCTCAGTTGCCGTCCGACGCTTGTTTATAGTTTTTCCAATCTCCATTTCTGAGGGAGGAAGAACGCGGTCACTAGATCGAGAAGAAGTCTCGAGCACGTCGGTTGTGGAGTTGAGCCCTCATCTTTTTCGTCACAACTCTGTACAGTGTTCCTCAGGGGTTTAGATTAGCCGTAGTGCGCACTTTAGAACATAATCGCTTACTGGTGCGTATTACCTACTTAAGCCTATCGTGACGGTTCACGTATGCTTCCTGTTTTTCGCCGAAATTAAGCCTTCCTTTAGATTGTCGGTAGACTATTCTTGCTCGAAAGTATGCTTGCTCGCCCACAACCCCGCATTTTTCCCCATTTCACCAAAAGTTTGTTCGTCTACTTGTGAAACCTTGTCGCCTTAGCGCGCCAGCATCGCTTATTTCGTTATGCGTTTTCTGGCGCTATCTTTTCTGAAGGATCATGGCATTCCAATAGCGTCTTCCCGAATACGTTTGCTTAGATCAATCCTGATTTCAGCTCCCCAACTCCCATTGCATGACCCATTTTCAACCTAGAGGATAGTGTTCACTAAGAAGCCAGAGTATCCTCCTTGTCCGTAGATGTATCAGGTCGACTGTTGAGTTCGAGACCGTCCCTCCGGTACATTTCCAATCAGAGTGAAATTATGCAGTGTTTCCAACGATTAATTAATTGAAATAATAAAACTTGTTTCTTTTTCGTTGGTGTGGGTATTTATTCTTGCAAATACCGATATTTCGGGAACCACTTGTTCCCTTCATCAGTGCAAACAACTGTTTGCACCAACGAAAAAGAAACAACAAGTTTTATTATTTCAACATTTCCAATGTTTACAAATACCAAGTAGAATGCTGAATGAGGCCGGTCGTGTTAGTAGTTCGGCTGCCCCAAATCGCAGCCCATGCGTTAAAATGATTTTCTGGTTTCCACTACTTGCATTTGATATCAACATACCTAGCATTTTCTTGTAGTGTACCATTGTTGTGCTTGGTAGAGCAACCAACTGCCAACTACTGTAAATGCCAGCTATTTTTACCCTAATGAATCCGACTTTCGGAAACTCCATAATTTCTTGCTAGTTACATCCATGGCCCAGCTTCTGGTGTTATTGTTTCGAAAAGACTCGTTGATCATACCCATTTCAACTCCCTTCTCATGGATTATCAGTGAGAGCAGGTCTTGCGGAGTCCTGCAATGGTCCTTATATGGAAGACTTTCCTGAATACTGGGCTACCTGCGAAATCTCGACAGTTAACGCCCCTTTCCCCTTGAGGCCAGCTTTGCACTCGTTGAATGCATGACCTGCTCGTCCACATGACAGTCCTTTCTGATCTACCTCTGACCTTTTTGACCTAGCTCTGTCACTGTAGCAATTCAATTCAAAGTCAAACAAAATTTTACCAACGCCACCTCTCTGAATCTGCAAAAGACCCAGCTTATTTCCATTCTACCAAGTGAAGTAGTTTAAGTACTACTTCAGCCGCGAAATGATAGTTCCCTTTTGCATGCTTCCTAAGTTCCCTGCTTGCGAATTCGTTTAAAACAGGGATCCAAATTGGGTCTGATTCGGCTGACGTTTTTTCCAAGGTCCATCAGCTACGTATCGGATTTGATCTTTCTGAAAGTATCGGTGTATGTCGTATCACCTGTTTTAGAGATGATGTTCAATTCGGGCAGTAATCTGCCTTAGCGAGTCGCTTTTTTCTTTGCACAAATCTTGATCCATGCTTTTGCAGTTGCTTTTGGGGGCTTTACTTTCTTTATACTCTTTGGAGCTGGCGGTGTTCCTTTCTACAATTTTGGTTGTTTGGTTAATTTTCGCCTGTGTCCAGTGAGAGGCTTTTATGCTCTGAGTGTACTGCGAAGATAAAAAAAAGTAATTCACTCCCTCTCCAGTCCTCATTTCAAGTTTACCACTGTTTGAGTTTTGAGTGAGCATTACTTGCGTTCCCTGAGTGACCCTTGATTCCGTCGTGGCATTTTTCATCGTTGACACAGTTATACCATACTAAAGGTTCTAATCATTTTTTCAATTGCTTGGTACACATTTTATTTGTCTATTTGTCCTTTTGGGTGGATTATTCTTCCTTCAAACAGGACCAAAGATGAGTCATCT
Source organism: Hermetia illucens (assembly GCF_905115235.1). NCBI lineage: Eukaryota > Metazoa > Arthropoda > Insecta > Diptera > Stratiomyidae > Hermetia > Hermetia illucens. The sequence continues at coordinate 61,032,708 of NC_051853.1, forward strand.
GGCGTTGCTCCTCTGTTTGATTTTCTTTTTGCGCACTCCTGACCAGGTGCAGTCGCCCCACTGTGAACTGACGAATGCTCCGGCTATGGGGCATATTTCATTGTCTTTGCAAAGGGTGTCCCTGTTAATGATGTACACCTTTGGTCGAAGGATACCATTGGCGCAGGCGTTTCGAGTTCCTATGACGTAATGTTCTATGATAATTTGCTTACTCCATGGTTCCTTCATATTGGTTTCTTGTTCTGGGTGTGCCTCGCGTAGGCAGTCGAGTATCTAAAGCAAGTATCGTGTCCAGGGAGCTTAAGTGAGCAGGGAAGACACTTAAATCGGATGCTCCCTTTGAAATGCCGTTCAATTAGTCTCATACAATAAGATTTAAGTGAAAGCATGTATGGTTGCGATGTAAAACTGAGAACGTTATCAATGCCCAAATGTAAACGAAGTATCAGCTTCCATATTTAAATTTATCTCAGCACCAAATTTTGCTCAAGAAGATTTTTCTATAAATACGTTTGTGCTATATTTCTGTATACAAAAAGTATGGCTTTCGGGATCCGTATATGACTCTTCAAGTGATTCAGAAAAGTATACTCAGAAACCGAATGAGAGCAAACTTCCTTTGTGAGGAAAGCTTCAACCGGTTCGAATAGGCCAAGCTCATCTGCATAGCTCCATCGCTCCGACTAACATTTAAAAGTCATAGTCCTGCCATTGTGGTTGGTTTCTGATGAGATCTTAACAAATATTCCATTAACTTCCTGCGAGGGTCATACGCCTTTATGCATTCTAAATTTCCTTCTTTTCAATCTTAATTCAATTTTAAACGTCACATAACATTTTTGTAAAGGAACTCAAAGACGCAGGCTTATGAAAAGTATCCCAAACAACGAAGAAAAAAAAACTTATTTGTTTGGAAGTTCAAAAGGATTCCTTCATTTCTGGAAAAGAAATCTTTTTCAGTTTACAATTCACTTCAACAATTTGCCGTTTACAGCAAGAGTGCTGAAGAGGAATAAGGTTTACTCCGGAACCCTTTCAAGTGCTATATTACAAATGTTTTTTCTCCTCGTTCAGTGGCGACGTTTGCTCCTCGAATATCCCATTCTTTACAGGCAAAATAGGCCGCTCTTGTAATGATGACATATTGTAAGTGGGAGTCCTGTGGGGCAATACTTTCTCAGATATTGTAATGGATAGTATTTGTTGAATTTCTATATTTGACATCAGGGGGGATTTGGTATATGATTTTCTGACTATTTCAAGTCGAAGGTGATCCATTCTTTATCTGTATCCTTTTTGCATGTTCCATATTCATCTTTTCGGGTCTTCGCCGTTAACTACCAACTTTTAGTGAGATTTTGACAGGATAAACTTTCCAACCCTGCTCTCTTCAATTCTGAAATCCTTGAAATAGTCAAACATTCATTCCAATGAACTAAATAAAATACCTCATCCCTCATAAGTGCCTAAAATAGTTCCAGCACTGCTTCGTTCGGTCATAAAGTACAAAAGTCCCTAAGGTATGCTCAATGTAAAACTGGAACGAAAGGCAATGGTAGAGATTCAAATTACTAAAATCCAGAACTACATACAAACCATTACGACGTCATGGATTCGGAATATCCTCGGAGCAAGAGGACCTACCGAGAATATAAAATCAATACTGAAAAGGATTTAGAGTTTGGGAACATGTTTCTACGAATTGGGTAGTTGTGAAATATATCCCTGGTATCTGTTAATGTGTCTAATGGCTTTGAATAAGTTAAACAATAATCTTTTATCTATGAGAGATCTACGTATTCAAACCTTTTAAGAGAGGATATCTGGGCCCGGAATCAAATTTCTCATTTATTTCTGGATAATTCCATTCTAGAATGTTGGAAGTTCGAACTAAGTTGTTTTAGATTGGGCGAAAGTTTGCCGTTTTAATTAGAAATATGTTTTCTACATGCAGGGCATACTTAAATCAGGAAGCGCCACTAAACTAAAAGTTTTTGTTTCAAAAATATTTGGTGCTTCGTCCTGTTACTTAATTTCGTTGTACGACACGTCAGTTGAGAAAAGGGATGTTGAAATTGGGCCAATCCTTCTGAGGCTACTGAAGTGATAATATGTGCGCGATTTTATGGCTTCTAGTTCCTTCCTTCCTCCTTGGTATTCTTCCAGATACTTTTTGAACTTTTTGGTTTTCTGAAATGCTGCTCCATTCTCTTCTTTACTCAAAGTTGGATCTGACTGAGCTCAGAGTACGCGAAGTTAAAGTTAGTTCTTTCTCTCGTTTTCACATATTTTAATCGGTAATTGATATTCTGCAATAATATTTTCATTTATTTTCAGGTAAGTGCCACACCCTCCGCTTGAATGAATGAGTAATGAAGAGTTGTAAGTAAAAACTTTTCGCAGAACGAGCATCTTATTAATAATGACCAAGATTTTATGAAAATTTACCAAAATTTGACTACAATATCTAAGAGTCAACTCAACACGCCATTCACGGAAAGTATCTGCCTGTGCGAATACATATAGAGTTTTATTCAAACTTTTTATCTGTTTATCTGTGAAGTAACATAAGTTGTATACCTTTGCAGATAAGCAAGGTGTGCGCCTTTGGATCGAATAACTCAATTTTATTGATTTCTATTTGTGCGTTATTTCCGTTTCCGTTTTTCGTATTAAGGGTCAACCAGTCTGTGCTATGACAAAATACCTACTTTTTTGTTGTCTAACCAAGGTTTTTCCCAAAAATGTCATTCCGCATTGAATCAGGATCAGGAATCATTTGAATCCGACTTTCGATCACATCCTTCTCACCTGCCTGCACAACTCTAAGAGTCAAATTTGATGGACTCTGTCACCCCGTGACGTTCATGAAAAAGGAAAGACAACAGAACTCTCTGAGCGTACACTTAAAAGATTCTTTGAGATTGCGGAAGAACGGTTAACTTGCAGAGGAAGTGCATGGTGGTGTCAATTGTCTTTCTTTAGCTTTGATCGAATCTGGCGGCTGTGTAAGTATTCCCACGTACATACCTCATAAGCTCTCATGTCCGAGTTTTGTCGAAGGATCATCAGGAGTTAGCAACTGACAAGCAACACAGGTGGATTCTGCTCTTTGTCGCTGCCAGTTGGACGCGAACGCGCCGCCGAAAAGCAGAGCCCCTTTTGTCAGGTCGTTGGCCTACTCGTTCCTTTCCACATTCATATATTTGAGAACCCAGAAGAGAGAGAGGGTTTGAGCGAATTGCCTAGACCGTTCAATTCAATACTGTACTGGCTCACCAGCTCTGAGGATGTCATCATCGACTCTAAAACTGGTGGCAGCTTGACTGAAAGACATTGAACTCGAGAAAACTCCTGGTCCAACTACACCGCTTACTTCTATGCTTCGTTCAAAAATACGGTGCCATTATCTTACCACACATTGCTACTTTCGCACTTCGCTCTTGTTGAGGATGCCATAGCAAACTTGCTCCTGTAGCCTAAGTTACATATAGCATAGTCCGTTGGAAATGTCAAGACCTCCTTTGAAGGTTCAAGATGTTGCTATGGTAATTTAACCTTACTGTCCGTCATCACGATGGATAAATTTGACAGCGTCGCCCGATATCCATTTGATATAGAGGTCGTGTAGAAGGAGGTGCACGATTTCTTAGAGGGCATCTATTGGTCAACACTGAATTACTCCAATCGTGCGATTCCTCGAATTCTATATAGCTTTGTCGTATTGTATTTCTTGCTTAGCCCAAGCCACTACACAACCGAGTCATAGGTAATAGTCGGACAAACTGTTTCCCTCCATAAGACCTTTTCTGGAAAATCCGTCATCTTTTCACGAATGACATTTGACTAAATTGTGACGGCTCTGTTAGGCCGCAGTTCGTATAATAATAATAATGACTTGATTGTTTTTTGTTCCTTGCAAAATATTTCGAATTGTATTAAAACCTGATAAAACCCATTCGTGCTGAGGGACTATATGGTGCTATGCAGTTTCAATTAGGTACCGAACAGACACCAAATTGAAACCGAAATACCATTTCACACTTGTCGGCAACGATCGAAGCCAAACCGAATGAAATCATATATTTGTGAAACGAGCTTTAACCTATTTTGCACAAGTGTCGGACACTGTCCCAAAACAGCTATGAAGACTTCTCTTATCACAGAATCTGCAGATATTCTCTGTAGATATCTCTTGTTCCTCAGGTGTTCAATTAACCTGCAATGGCCAATGAGCTTCCTGCGAAAGCTTTTCTTGCTGAGTATTAAACAATCTTTCTAGCGCTTGCGTTCCTATCCATCCAGTATAGTTCCCTCAGCCGTTCTTTATCGCCATACCTATGAACTACAATTCAATAGAAGTTCCTGCGTTCCTGCTCTTTTCTTGGTCAGTCTATCCGCTGCCTCACCCCTTTTTAACCCAACGTGTCCTGTAACCCAGAGTATCCAGATCTTATTGTGTGCGCCGAGCGTATCCAATATATTATTTCAAGGTTGAAGGAGGCACATTTATCTAAGGAGTATATTTTCGCATGAAATATGCTAGTGCGCTTGGTTCAAATAAGTTTTCCTTGGACCCCTGCGCGCACTCCCCTTGTTGTGAAGTATACGTCATCAGGTAATCAGTTGCTTGTCTACGGTCACTGCCACGGTCTCCCACTTTACCTTGTTACTCCATCATGTTCCAGATTTCCTGCCCAAATGAAAACTTATTGTCATGCTACCCCTTGGTGTCAGTAATTCGAGATCAAGAAGATCAGTTTTCCGTCGACTTGGGCGAGTCTCCGCATCGTCTGACGTCCTGGCCTATGCAATCGTTCCATCTCAGTCAGGATCTGCTTCGTCTTCTTTTTCTACCTTATAGACTTTTCGGGCTGTATCATCCTCACCCATATGGATTAAGTGACCCGCCCACCACAACCTATTGAGCCGAATTTTATCAACAACCAGATCATGGTATCGCTCATAGATTTCGTCGCTATATAGGCTACGGAATCGTCCGTAATGGTGTAATAGGAGTCTCAAATAATGAAGCTTGGGCTTCCTAGTGAATCGTACTATAGCAGCTTTGCCTGGATTAAGGCGTACCCCGCTTTCCTCTACAAGGCAATTCTCAGTCCAATTTCCATTCTATCACATACCCTCATGCTGGCCCCTACGAATTAATTATGCCATTATTTGTTACCTCCCGCAGGGGTTCATCAATTGCAACATTCCACATAAGCGGTGATAGTACCCCACTCTGTGGACAATCTTGAAAAGTGTTCATGACCTGTGTCCTACTATTTACCGACTCCTTACATTCTGCCCATTCGAAAGGCCAGAATGTTTCTTGCAGATCAGGGTACCTCGTTTATTTGTGTGCGATGTGTTATCGAATGCTGTTCCGATGTTCAACAACGCACACACTGATATTTCTTTTGTTTCTATTGCATCCCGTAATACATTTGTATGATCGTCCTTCCCGATATGGATGTAGGGGATTACGCATTAGATTGTCTATGACTTTCTGCACCCTTTTGAGTACGGCTGACGTTAGGTAAATTGGTCTGAAAAATATAGGGTAAAAAGGATCCTTTACCTACTCTAGCCTTCGAACATACCCTTTTTGCTAGTTTCTAATTCTCCTTTTGTTTTCTACCGTCCTTTGCTCGGGTGTCACTCAAAATATTTTAGCCTTCCGTCGTGTGTTAAGGGCCAGGCAAATGTCGCATTAGATAAACAGGATATTCCTGTTTTTGGCATCTGGTTTGAATAGTCTGGATGCTTCTGAGGTTTGTTCGATCCCTAAAGCTGCTTTGTTGTGCTTCTCTTATTGCGTTGCTATACGTCATCAGTAAATTTTCGTACCTCGGTCAGTCCCCGTTTTGTATTGCCCGGTTAATGAGTTTTCGGAATTCTGTTTTCAATTCGGATAGATTCCTGTTCTGCTACACTGCATCCTTTCCTAGACAGACCGTAGACAGACAGCTGGCCTCACATGCATCAACAACGGTTTTGTTGAATCCTTCCACCTCTGTTTCCAGTTCGCTTCTAATATCACCACCTTCTTGCAGATGAGCCATGTTATTGCTTCCACAGGAGTCCCAATCTTTTCTTCTGAGATTCCTTACTATTATATTCTTTTTACTTCAGAGTTGCCCTCGATTGTTCTGTGATCATTAGACATAGGAGACTTATCTGGCAATTCTTCACCAGACCGTTCATTGGAGTATTCCCTAGCGTTATGTCTAGCATCTCTTGCCTGGTGCTGATTACGAATGTTGGTGTTTTCCCTACATAATATATTTCTTGCCAGTTGAAGAAGAAGGCATTCAATGTTATCGCCATTGCGATGTAGGTTTACATGGGCTATGTAAGCGCTGGCCATCGGCTTCTTTAATGCTTGAAGTTCTTCTTGAATGCCAAGGTATTGTCGTCCTTACCCTCCATTTAGCTTCTAAAAACCCCCCCAGCCGCGTGTGAAAGTCTACTGTAAGCGATTAAGAGGCTCAACAGTTCCCATCTCGCCATCACTGCTTTGTGAGCAGCACATGTCGATAGTTTTGGTCCTTCCAACCTGGCAACTTAGAAGCTGCGGTAGTAACCTATTCCCCCGTGTCTTCATCGTGTAGTCTACCAGCAAAAGGCCCGGTCGAAAGCATATGCTGGTGAAAATGAGAGCAGAACTCCATCACTTGCGCATCTGCCTACAGACCAGGACTTTGATGATTTCTACTCTTCGCGAGTGAATATCTCCTCCGGAATTGATTGCGGCAGCATGCTCAGTCGGATACCCTTTTTACGGAGCAGCAGAGCTAATTGCGGGCCTCCTGGCTCCTATCATTTAACCTCTTCTTCTTGGATTCCGATTTTGGTTTCTTGGTAGCATTCCTCTTTTGTGGGCTGGCCCTCTCTCCTTCGGTTCCGCCGTTGAAGGCTTAGGTCTATCTTGTGCTTTTTTAAGGACTCCTTCTTGCTTCAGATCGTCCTTCAAATGGCATAGATTCCATTCAGCGCCTGCACCAGGCCTGCTTCCTTTCTGACGTTTAATAAATTGACCTGAGACGTACTTTTGTTGGACCTTGCCTTTCGATCAAGGACCTTAGATTGTTGCGTTTTTCACAGCTGACTTCCCAATTTCTCTCTTTTCGGGTATAATCACCGTCTATCAGTACTGCTTCCGCCTGATGGGTGTCAGTTATTTGTTCCGTATGAAGTCCCCCTTTTTGATGTTGTTCTTCTTGGTTTTTTTGTTTAATTTGCTTGTTCATTTGACATAACTTCCTGTAGCACAGTAAGATCAAACTTACTGAAGCGACCAGGTAGCAGCGACGCTCTCTTCAAATACAGTCAGCTACCTCTGACTACAAATTATCCAATTGGCACGATTTACATACATTGGGGGAGGTGTTTTTTCACTTCCCATTCCCGATCTGTAGCGCTTTGATAATAGTAGAGTGACCTCGATCAGCGTGTGCCTACCATTAGCCACTATCTGTCTTGGTAGACGAGGGGCTTGACTCCTCGGGAGCGAAAGGTTGACATTAATTATATACTGCGCTCTCTTACTTGACCTTTCAAGATCTAGCTAAGCATTTTCATTTGTTTTTCGTCATCGATTATGTTGTTTATGGATGTAGAGATGTTTGACCACATATGTATGAAGGAGTCTCAATGATTTTATGTTTGACATTTTTTGCGGTTTTCCCGTTTTTCAAATCGGGACAGGAAATGCTTTCAGTCGTTATTGAAATTTCCTCTACCAGTAAAAACTAAAATTCTTAATTACCTCTTATCCTGGGAACACACTATGCGATTTCGAATGAATTTTGGCCGCCCAAAATTTCGTTCTATCAGAAACGAGTTTCGAATTAGTTTTGAACCAGTATCGTTTCAAAACAAGTTTCACCAACCAAATTCACTCAATTTTGATGATACAATCCTGAGAAAGCTCTCATTTATAAACCACTGATCCAATTGAAGCTAGTTTTGGCCATAGTGTTCCTCCAGTATAACCCTTGCTCTAACAATGATATTTGAAGATGACTTTATACCAGGAGAGGAACAAATGTCAACTTTCGGAGACAATGTTGACATAACTTATAGTCGCCTCTAGTAGAGTATAATAGATGTTAGAAAACATACCAGCACGCACCAGATTGAAGAAAGGGATAAGGAACCTCCTGCTTTTATACATATTACAACCAAAATTTGAAAAGTGAGAACTAGAATCCTGTTATGTCAGAATGAACCCAGGAAACTCCATACTCCTCATTAAAGTAAAGAACCTACACATAATCTGCTGCCCATTCAGGACTTTATTGCTCCTGGTAACAAGGACATAAGGTAATGGACTGATTAATACCTACCGACAGATACTCCGAAACCATCAGGAAATAACAAGATGAAGAGCATTTTTCGTGATCCGCTTCGCAATCAGGTTCGAGGCATCCTAGCTCTAAACATCAGTTGCTAATGCAATTTCACAAAAAAGAAGAACGAAAAAAAAAACCGAAAGGACCTTCTGTCATCATCAATTCTAAGAAATCAAGCCAAGCAAACAATCCTCCGAACATGCAATCGTTTTGGTAATGTAAAATGTTCCTCATTGTCCTCACCCATTACCGCTATCAGTGGCAAATTGATTTTCTTTGTCAAAACTTCTTCTGAATAATTTTCCCTCGCCTGACTTCCTTGTTCAATTGGAAGCCAACTGACAGTTGCTGTTGAACAATTCAGTTGCTATGCAAGCAAGGAAGCGTTTTATCGACTCAGTTTTGGAATTCGAAAAGTATAGCAAGCACCATCAGGTCCTTTGACTCACTTCCAGCAGGGTCGTAATGTATCTATAAAAGAGTTCAGAGAGTTTTTACTGAATTTTTCTTTTCTTTTACCGACTTCTACTTTGTCATCTGAAACTTGTGTTTTTTCCACTGTAACGGTGTGAGAAGAGCATCCTGGGAAGTTTTCGCGTTTCCAGCTGCACTTTTGCAAAGTTCGTCCGTCATCATGGAAACATGTGAGCAGGAGCCGTATCTGCCGCTGGAAGTTGCAGTGCTTGAAACGAGCAACGCAAGCAATGAGGAAAATTTAACAATGTTGCTGTGAACTTTGTTACGAAACTTGAATGTTTGCGTTGGGTGTTGTTACGGAGCTTATGTAAGTGATTTGGAAAAGTTGAATTTCATTCGGTGACTTCCACACCTAATTGAATATCGACTGGTTGTGAAAGGATTCAACTTTTGATGGGAAAAGATCTCATTCATATCCTATGTCTGTCAATGTGAATGATATAAACCTCAATATTTGTTTGTTCTTCCATTAGTTATTGGCATTAGAGCATCAGAGGGTACTCTACGAAACGTTCGAAATTCGATAGCGGACGCCAACTGCAGAGGGAACTCAGTCTGTTCTTTCTTATTGTTATTTTCTCCATTTCGCTTTCAATCAGACTGTGCTTCAATTTCATTATCATTTCACTTAATGCTCAGCGGGACAAGCACAAAGGCGAAAACAAAGATCCATGACCCAACCATGATTCGAGTCGAGACCACCTGGCTGGCACTCAACAACTCGGACATCGTATCGTCTAGATGAGCGTCTCCATTGTATCTCTGAATCCTCTTTTTAAGCTAATTTCTTCTTATTTAATTTAAGAAGTCTCCAATGAGCACTCTCTAATCCTATTTTCTCTCTCTTCGTAATTGAAATTGTGGCAAAAGTTCCTTTCATTGCACCAGCTTGTGTTCAAGTTATTCTTTTGTCGCCATTAAAGCAGCACAATGTTCATTAATTTCCTTCATTTTATTTATCCTGTGCATGGGCTGTGATAAATGGATGCTGCAGTAAAAACTTAAAAGTTCTGAAAATATAAGAGAAACGAAATACTCCCTTTAAATAGTTAAAAGCGGGAGTGGAAAAACCAGAAATCCATTTACTTTTTACTTAGCATAGAAGAAGGAATTCTTCCGGAATGGAAGTCAAGATATTTTCAGTTAAATGAAGAAGAAGTTTTCCATTTTAGTAAGTTTAAGTGGTAAATCCTTTTGAAGGAGGTGAAAATTTAGCACACAAAGAGAAACAAAATAGCAACCAAGTGACCATGATTGCATTCTTCCTCAAATAGTTTGATTTACTTGATACAGAGAGATGTTTTTGATAAGGGTTAGAAGATTCAAAATGTTTGAAAATTGGGAAGTTGGGAAACCGAAGATATCCTTAATAAAGTGATTGGGTATGATCGGAGAACTACAATTATATTTTGTTGGTGCCGATTATGATTTCAGCTGAAGAGCGTAAAATACGAGGAAACAAACCAAATAAAGAATTCGTAGCTCACGAGGGGGCCGCCCATATAAATTATGTATCGCCGACTCTTCCTATTGCCTTACTAAAATCGGTTTACTGTCTCCCTTTCTTTTCCTTTTAAGAAGTTGGAAGTCTTCAAAAGACACTGACCCGGACACGTCGGTGCACCCAATAAAACCACCCATGACCCCTTCCGATATTACACGTCTACCTGCGGCAATCGCGCCTTCCGCACCTCTTCCAGTTTACTTCGGATCGTTGTGATCATGGAGTTGGTTGCATCCCAATCCTGTCCAATTTAAGCCTATGCAGGTATTGATATAATTTCACTCCAACCACTCCTTGTTGTTAGGGATCAACCTGGTTGTCCAATGACCCTTGCTTGAGTGGTCCAATGGCTGTTACCATCTAATAATAGATCTCTCCCTTTTGGCTTTTTTCGCTTTTAATAAAGGAGGTATATTCCTGAGTTGACGAACGCCGTATCATCTGAGACGGTCCAGAAGGCGGAGTGCAATCTTAGGTCTGTTCTTCTGTAGCCGCGCTCAGTCACCCACTGGGACTGCATACAAAAAAAAACTCACCACTCTGGCTACAAGCAGCCTGCAAGTATGCTGTGAATCTCCCACATTCGGCATCATTCTTACCAGAGCCATACTGACAGTGGATGCCCCTTCGCAAATAAACTCCATGTGCTGCTTAAAACTGAGCTTTGCATCTTTCATTACTATCAAGTATTTGATGGCAGGCTTCGAAGTGGTGATATATGACTAAATCCTCGCCAGGGATTTCTGTATACGGTTTCAGTTGGCCGAATTGAATGCATTTTTCATACCCAGGGTTATTACCACGCAATATTTCTTGGTAGTACCCTTTCCGTCAATTGCTTTTTTCGGCCAAGCCAGCAACCATTTTGATGGCATAAATAGTTGATCTGGCTTTAAGGAACTCATACTGTCGATCTGATATGCAATAATTTTGATGGTTCTCAATGACCGTGAACAATCTGTTAAAGATAACGGACTCTAACATATTCCCTATAGTGTCTAGGGGCCACATGGGTTTATAGGAGGATGGGACATCGACCGGAGGAGGTTTACCGTCCTTAGGCAGCAGTACCAGCTTCTGCTGCTTCTATGCTGTAGGAAATATCTTTCGAACAACTCGACGAATATGTTCGGTCTGAATTTCACGGCGAGCCTAAGGTGTTTCGTTCAGGCCCGGAACTTTGTTGTCACCTATTCCGCTTCCAACAGCCAGTCTGTGGTTACTGCCGAAATTGCCGTTACATATGGACTTCTCTGAATGTGCCAGCACCCCTCTCTTACTGGGGGAATAATGAATAACCTACCTCCGAATCGTCCAATCAGTTTATGGGCGCACCCCAGGGGCTTACATGCTCCCCCAGGGGTTTACATTCAGTTTCACCTGTCGGTTTCTCCGGAGGGAACTGCAATCCACCCAGCCGCCAGTTAAACTGAAAGTTCCATCCACATACTGGCAAGGCATAATTAGTTCAATTCTGATCGTGGAAGGCCTTGAGGCGAGAATTTGAAATACTCTCGTGTGTGAGCACTTATCAAAAATGTTCATTAGCCATAAAGATGCCCAAAAAATCCTCGCTCACATCCTAAACAAACATGTCTGTCCGGTTGAATCATTTTTCAGTCGAATACAGAACGCCTGAACAGTCAAAATGGAAGACCAACTGCACTCTGCACGGGGTTCTTTAGGAGTAACTGACAGGCCGAACTAAACGTCGCTGGCGGGCTTTACCATAGCAACTTCCATCTCCGACTGGTGAGTGGTCTGCTCAATCCTAAAGCAGGTATTCAGGCTCAACCCCCAGGACCTTGTCCCGAATAGAGTAGTGATAGTGGAGAGGGACGTAAAATTGTGATGCATCCTTCCCTTTATATCCAAATTTGGAAGAAAATTTACGGAATGTGAGCAAATCTTATAATCAGAGATGGTCGAAGTGGGCCATTGTTCGAAGTTTATATACCGTGACGAATTGCATACTATGCGGGCTCACTAGTCAAAAGCGTCTTCTTTCCTGTCTCATTTGCTTGCTGGCAATTTAAATAGACCAATTCGTTTAGATTATATTGCAATTTGTATTTGCATGATTTGCTTGTTCTGTCAATTTACCTTTCGATTGAGGGCCGTGCATGTAATCGTTTTCGACGTGCTAAGAGCCGTCTGTGATGGCTCTAAGTATTTTGGACTGCCCTCTTTGCAGGAGTTCAATGTTTGATAAGAATGTAAAGCATTCAATATGTCGACTTGTTTGGAACTTCTTCTAAGGACGTTTTCTACTTCAGTGCAACCTTTTCCTTTTTCTGCAAAAGTCACTGCATTTCTGCGTGCCATACCCACTTTCTCAGAAGTGGTTACCTGTATTGATGCGAATCCATTTGTATGCAGCGTGTAACATCGCTCTATGTTGGGTTTTAAGGAAGGGGGCCCCCATACTTGCAAAAGGGGGGGCTGTGATTTTTTTCACCAAATATTGTTATGTGAGGTATCAAATGAAAGGTGTTAATTAGCACATCGCGAAAAAGATATTAGTTTTGTCATTAGTTAGGCGAGGAGTGCGGGGATCCTAAATAAGCCAAGTATTTCAGGGACAACTTCACAGAAAATACCCAACCCAATAATCTAAAAAAAAATATGCCGGTGCGCGCACATAGTTCTAAGCCTCAAAATACTCCCTGTTACGATGTCTGTTCCCCTTAAGTTCATTCGGAAGATGGACTTTGGCTGGAGGTATCAGGTGGAGGTTTGGTGGAAATTCTACTATTCTTAACAAAGTTACGGTAAGTTTCCTCTTTTGTGTCAAACTGAATATACGGTATCTTCAACGTATATACACTATGAGGTATATGTAATTGAAACCATCGTGTAGCCAAATATTCTGACATAAGAAATTGCTAAAACCTTTTTCACCTGAAGCATCGCAACTTCCAGTTTTCTGAGTTGTCTTAACGTTAATGTGCTGTCGCCACTATATGTATCAATTTTTTTAAACTTCAATGGCTTTTGGCACGTGTTACATTTGTCGAAGTGCATAACAAGATATCGGATGTCTCCGGTTCTGCGAAATGGTTTATTTACCCCCACCTGAGGCAGATTCTCTACTTTTAAGTCAAATTGATTCTTGATTATCTGTTCTCGTTGACTTCAGATCTCAACATCCACTTTCAATCTTTTGTAGGCACCTACTGGATTTGAAAGCTGTCATTTTCGAGATTATCTTTATTCTCGTTGATTTCTATGCACTCAAGCTAGACGTTGTCTGGTGTATGGTAATATGACCAGCACCTTAGTAAGAATTATTCATTTTCGACCAATAGGTAAAACTGCGGATTTTGGAGGCCTGGGGCTTTCAAAGGCTTCTGAGGGCATTACTCCAAAAGGTCGCGAACGCTGCTCTCGGATTACTGCTAGTACACAGAGGGCTAACTGGATTTTAATGTCTCGTATATGTTCACAGGGGAAATCTCCTTGGCACATGCCAAATGCAAAGTGGATGTATTTTTTACGACTAAGTCATAAGGATGTGGAATCTTCGCAATATTCTCAGTGAAAATCGCTGATGTATGACAAAAAATTCGCGTTTACGTACTAAGTCATACCCGCGCACCCTTCAACCTCTCTCCACATGGATATTATTTCGTGTAACCAGGTAGCTATCATTTTACCTTGCCTCCCTCTTTTCGCTGTCAGCAGCTCTTTTTGAAAGGTTATTACAAATGCCACCTCTTCTGGCAATTCGTTTTCCGCTGGTAGCAAGTGCTCTGCCAGGACACGCTGCGAAGCGACTACAAATGAATATTTGATGTTTTACTTTTTCTTCCTGGCGTAAAAAAATTGAGCATTGTGGCTTAAATATCCGTTTGCCATTTGGCCGTCGATGCTGTCCTTTCCTGGTTTTTGAAAACACCATTTTGAGTTGTCGATCTCCTAATGCAGAATCGGCTATGAGGAACGTTGCATCATCCAATATAGTTCCAAAGCCGCTAATTACATCCGGACACTTGTATGACCTCGACAGCCCTCCTCTGATTTTCTTGGTTGTCAATACTGCAACCCATTCAGTAACGGCATAGAGCCACACATTTTCATGGGGTATCTGGATCAATCAATATTTGATAGCAACCGCGGGAGTGGTTGCCAACTTGTATTCTGAAGTATCCTAGACTCTTTCTCTTCTCGTACAGCGGCTTTCATTTTATGATCCCCGAGTTACGCAATTTCAAGCCAGCTTTGCCTTTCCGAGATTCTTTCATTCGCTGCTGTCCACTTTACTGCTTCTGGTAAAGGCAGGCGCAGAATTCTATTGTATATGATATTCCACAAGAATGGAGACAGTACTCACTCCTGAGGAATCACGGCTGGGAGACGATAGTAGCAAGCTGCTCCTGAAAGTGCAGTCTTCTTTTAGATCGTAGGGTGATCCCTAGGGTTTGCAGACATTTAGCCTTAAGTATCTTTATTTCCTCGTTGCATCATTAAGAACGCGAGCCTTTTCTGCTTGGTGCTCTCCTCGTCCTTTCTGCAGCCCTTGCGTTGACAACTGGCTGCGTTAGCTGCTTGAATAACTTTTCTTCTGATTCTTGCTTCATGTTGTTCGTAATTCATCATTAAGCCAAACGCATCTTTATCAAAGATGCTGAAAAGTAGATATACGGCATACATAAAGAATTATGAGAATCCTAGTAATGAATTTGGGCAGGATATTAACTCTAGAAAGTGGCCAGTACTATATCCATCTCAGCATTATCTTGGAAATGAAAAAAATAGTATATTACATACTTTTTATATTCTCACACAGGTTATTAATCACACCAGACAATTTAAATATTGGCCCTAAGATCCCCGCAGCTCCAAATAATTAGCCCGTAATAGACCAAATCTACTGTTGTCAGGTCTATTCAAATAGTTTATTGCTGCATCACTCTCAGACTTCTTTGCATTTAAGATTGTCTCCCTTATCGAAGTGCAATTGGATTCTTCATTGAAGGGGACTCATCCGAGGTGTCTATGCTTCAAGTATGTGAGACTGTGGATGGTTATGAAGTGCCGTCTGACAATGCCTAAAAATGACCTATGCCGCCACGGCCTCTCTACTAGAGTCTTTATGTTGTCTAAGGTTCTCTAAATCAGTGCTGACAGGGGTTCAAATTACGCTACTGGTGACTTTGGTCTCATTATTTTTGTAGTTAGCTCAGTCAATTTATCAAGTTCTTCATTGTCAACCACGTCTGGCATCCATATCAAGAACCTTCCGTCAGTTAACCTAGTTAAAACAATATCTGACACCTGGAACTTGTAAATATAAAAAAAAGGTTGCATTGAAATTATGAGGCAATATGTCTTCTCGTACTCCTATCAAAATTGACAAACCGACAATTTGTAAATTGCTACCTATTTGGATATCTTGATAATGATGCTCCAATTATTTGCCGTGATTACTGCCAAAGTCATTGAATAACTTGAGTTTGAGACGGAAATCATATAGTAAGGGCTTAAAAAATTTACGTGCAAGAGGAGGAATCTATAGTAGTGGTATAGCGCACATTACCGTTTAGCAATGTAAGGACTTTCCGTATGAAGATATTGCCTAATCTCCTATTTTGACATCGTCATCAAATAAAAGGAAAGTTTTTACAGTTTGCCATTTGAAGTATAAATACCAACTGAATTGAACAGATACGAAGCCAAAAGCTTATTTTCATATTTCCCCGCACGTGAAGCATATCCCCTGGACTTTATTCGTAATCTCATAATGAAAAACTTGTAAATCACAGTTTCCCAGATATTTATATGTCTTCCTTTAAATACTACAATTTCCAACGCTTTGCCTGTGCCAAATTGGCGAGACATGTCCCCCGAGGACGTTTCAAATAGACCACTCCAACGGAATGCTATTTATACCGAATCTTATGAATAACTAGCTCTGCGTCATAACTATCGTAGTACACCAGAAGCACCTAGTGGAATTCGCTCAATTTCCAGCTCCCTCCTTTTATTGACTGACGGTTAATTAATGATAAGAGGGAGAGGTTTGCTTTTATTCACTGAGTCACTAATTAGTGCGAAGTGACATTGCATATAAAATTCCCTTATGAGCAGATACCGTACGAGAGGAATAAATAATGAAGAAATGATGAAGAGAGGAAAACAGGGTGTGGGAAGCAAGTAGGCCGTGTAGGGCGCTGTATGCACGGATCCTTTATTCATCGTGGCGATGTAATTAGTCCTAAATATATTACGATATCGTATATAATGTTATAGTTGCAATTAGGTAGAGTTGATGATGCTACACATGACGTGGTAGGTAAGTACATGTGTGAGTTTGAACAGTGTTTGCTTGGCACTCAGGGAACTGCTGCAACTTTGAATGGAGGATTAAATAGAAAATTCATGAGAGCTGAATATTTAGGAATAATAGTAAAATCGGTAATGTGTTTTCCTAGCCAAGTTAGTGAATTTTCCCAGAATAACTCCATTCATTACCGGTGATTTTAGAATTGTCAAACAGGTAACTGATGGGTGAATACTCTACAATATGATGTTTTCAACCTAATTGTCAAGGTCGGGAAAGACAGAAGGAGGGACTTAATTATCCTAGAACGATCATACCTTACATGAAAGTAGTTTTGGAATTTTCAAAAGAAATTTCATTTCAAAAGCTAGAAATGAATAGCAAAGTCATGGCTCAAGGAGAAGGGCAATAGAAATGCTGTTTTAATTCCCTTAGAGTCTGGAGATGCATACTATTGGACATCTTCCTCTTTAGAAGTGGGAGAGTGCAAGTGAATGGATTCTCAAGGCGGAAGTCAAGGTGCATGAAACAGGGTCAAAGGGAACCAACGTAGTACTCAACCGTCACTTCACAAAGGAGTTCTTTCTTTAAAGAATTGGGCTCTATGGAGAGTAAAGCTTGTCGTATCCCTTTTATTAGGAAGCTATAATATTCGCATGACTGCCGTGCATTGCTGTTGTTCTGACCAGCGGGCTTTCTACGAATAGGCAAATTCGCCAAATTAATAATTTAGTTTCCTCAATCCATTAAAACGAAATTGATGACTTTTATCAAGTTACTTTTTGCTTCGAATGCTTAGATGCAGACTAGCAAATAGTATCTTTACCTTCTTTACGTTAGTTTTGTTTCTAAATAAGGAAAACTTTGGCGAGAAGTAGACCTTATTCCTTAAAAACTCTTTCATTATGGATGATTGATTTTCACAGAGTTAAAAGTACTCGAAATACAATTGACGAATTTTGAAACTTCCAACCAATGATATTCCGTGGAAATGCCACAGAGAACGGAAAAACTGAAACCCGGACATAAAGACCTGGAAGCGGATTATGCAACCACCTAAATACAGTAGGCATGGAGAAAGAAATAGGACGAATTCTCCCACAAAGGATTATGAAAAGCAGATAACATACGAACAAAATACACGTTAAAAACAGAAGATAGCCGAAAAGAAGGAAGTTGGGGCATTTTATTTTGACGGGAGAATTTACCTTGCAAAATTAATTTGGAAATAAACCATAGAACGACTTAATTAACGCTGATCAACTAAAGATAACTTGGCCCAAAATACGAGCCCAATAATTCCTAAATTCTCGAATTCCGAGGTCTTTTTCAATGAGTAAAAGAAAAGGGATGGCATCAGTGGCCGCTCCGAGGAGTTCAATTAGCTTTGTGGAGAGTTGACGTCACAAACTTCGAAGGTTATGATTGTTGTATAAAAAGCACGCTGAATAGAGAGAGAGACTCCATTTTCTTACAGGGTGCTCTTGCAGGTGCAGAAGGCTATATAGGCCTTCTTAACTTTCAGTTTTATGCTCTCTCTCCAATTTGCCCTAGGATCGAGGATACGAGGACCCAGATACTTTATATCAGAAGAAAGTACTAATCTTTGCCCATGTAGCCGCTGGGCGTGTGGATCGGTTGCGTTTGTCTTTATGGTATATGCACGACAATAATATAATCAAGTCGTCAGTACACGCCACCCTCTCCCCTTCCTCTTGTCCAATATACGCAGAATCTTTGATATCCCCCTTCACCCATCGGGTCTGGTTAAGTAGCTACCTTCAAGATTATTATCACAGTTCTTAGCATGGGCGCTATGTAATGCATAAGACACCTTTCTAATCCTGTTCTGATTAGAGCCTCCTTGCTGGCTATGGTACTAACTTGCTCCGCCTATATTCCGGAAAGTGGCTAGGATAAACTGCCTTGAATGTAACGACGTAAAGAGCTGTTTCTTTGGATTTATCTTTCGGGCAGGCGTGGTGAAATTTGGAGGAGGAGTGGATGTTCAGAATGCGTTCTAGCGACTGCAACACGAAAGAAGTAAGGCTGATTGGCCGAAATTCGTTCACAAACTCCGGGGCGCACCTACAGCCTACAAGCCACGGTACTAGCCTTCATTGCTGTTATGCATTTTGAGCCCAAACATTTATTTGCGGGGAATCTGACACGGCAGGGACTGCATACCCATATGCCTTGTGTTGGTTTCTCAGGCGTTTGTTGTAATATTCCTCGACAAACACCTGGTATTTAGCGAGGTCCTTTCCATCCCTCCTCTTTATTCTTCGCAGTCTTGCTCAAAATATGGATGGCATTCTGGTTCTGGCTCTTGACCAGGGTTCCACCGGACTTCGGTTATTCGCTGACCTCTGGTAGCCGAAATTCTTATTGACGGTTGATGCTGGCAGAATCCTCGACTTCGACGGTTCCGGGGTAGTAGTACTGTTGCTGGTACTCGACGACACAAATTTCCAGACTAGAAACCACTGATCCGTCTGCCACCTCGCTTTCTAACATCTCAGCTGTTTGTTCCGGCATAGCGGCACTATGAGTGGCACCGGCTGTACTGCTTCCGGCAGCTACTGTCTCCAGGCAGCCACCAACAATGATGCGGTTGACATCAACACTCTTCTTCCTCTTTCGTCGTGCTTTTCTATTTTGTTTTGTAAGATTTTAGTCGATGGTTTGGTTCCACAATTTATCTGGGAAAAATATCCAGCCTGGCGAACCCGGCCACCAGGTTTTACTTGAAATTGAAAATGCTTAAGCTTGCATTTGGCCACGCAGCCCTAGGGGTATTTTGTTCCACCTTGCCTAAAGATCCAATTAGAATTTTTAGAACTAGAGGCCGGTCTTCGCGCTGCTACGTTGAGTATGATAACTGAAGGGGTAACTGTTCCCTGCTAACTTACTATCGATCCCCCTGTTCCGATCACGTGGCCGGCCACTGTGGTTTTCCTGTGGATAGTTCGCCTACGTCCCTTTATAACATTTCGTTTGTTCACAAAAACATTTTAACCAACTTCTAAGTTCAAAGATCACCATCCAATCAACACTAACTCGAACAAAGCCTCCAGCCAGTTAGAACTTATAAAGCCATTTCCATTTTTCCGTTGCTTAAAGTTCGCCTGAGTTAATAGTTGTTTAATTTTCGATTAGGATTGCAAGATTCTGTTTTGTATAGTTCATTTGGAGGTTAAAATGGGGACACCTACCTACGGTACACCCATTGGTTCAAAGTACGTTTTCCTTGGACAACAGACCACCACTACGTCAACTCCCTCTTCTGGGAGGAGGATCAGTATACTGGGAAAACAGTTAATGGTTTAAGCTGATAGATCATTGCTACGCTCTCCCAGTTTGCCTTGTTGTTTTATCATCTTTAAAAAAAAGAAACTTCATTGTCAGGCCATCCCTTAGTATCAGTGATTCGGGATCTCACCTAAAAGAAGAAGACGTGAAATTTGTCATCCCTGCCAAGAATCTGCATTTGTAGATGAAGTTGAGCCAATCCTAGAAGGACCTCTAGGGATGCCGTTGGCAATGTTCTCATCACCCCAGTGGTTCACACATGAACCACTCTTTGAAATTTATGGGACTCCCAAAGTGATTTTACTCTTGCAGTATATATCCAAAGTAGTAATTTCGGGATGCACCCCTAATTCTTGCTATGTTTCAGTGTGCGTCTTCCAGAGTTTAGTGTAAATTCCCAATTATTTGACTGACCCCCCTCGCTATGGCGTACAGTCTAATAGCTTTTAAGTGATCGAGCTGTCTTCATATGCTGTCCTCATATTTATCCCTTCATGCTAATAAATATCGTCATCGAAACTCTGGACCTTTATTCTAATACTTTTTAACCCTTCTAATAGTAGTCCGCATTAGCGGTGAAAGTACTCCATCCTCGGATTGTGTTCATGATAATAGCACGCTCCTGCTGGTGCTTCTACCTGTCTGCTTTCTAAAATTTTGATATCCAGAAGTCCACACTATTCCTGACTCCTTTGTGAGTTAGGGCATTCTGTATTCTGCATTGTCCAAAGCACCTTTAATATCCAAAAATACACACAGAGATATTCTGTTCATTTCTATTACATTGGGGGGATGCGTCCGTAAAACGACACAAGGTAGTTTCGGCTGATCGGCCTGCCCGATAAGCACGATCGTGTGAACGTAAGGGATTATACGTGAGAATTTTGGTCCCAATTAGTTGCCCAGTACGTCCACTGTTTTCAGTATGAAGAATGTCAGGCAAGTTGGTGTGAAAGCTTTGGGTTGAAAAGGATCCCTTTTACCCTTTTTTAGAATGAAGATAATTTGCTGGCATCTATGCCGTTAGTATCTGTGCCGAGTTTATACTTCTCTAACATCCCCGAGGGAGAATCTAGAATGAATTCTAAACTGCTTTCAAGCAATGTGGGAAAAGCCCATCTGCACTAGTTGATTTTAGTGATTTAAACTTCTACTGCCATAATTCCCTAGTGTCCGAGCTTATTTCTTTAATTTTTTCGAGTTTTATTTTCTTCTGTTATTGATAGGACCGCGGCAAATGAATTGTGAGAAGTAGGTGTATTCTGTCCTCCTCATCCTCGGAAAATATTCTTTCTTTAGGAAGACAGATTATTCTGTCCTTGGCTATAACCTTGTATATCTTGGTTACTTCTGTAGCATCATCAATCCCTTCGCAGGGTTTCTTAAAGCCATTTCGCTCTATTTCTCTGATCACGTCGCTATATGTTGTCAGTGCGTTTGAGAATTTTTTCAGTCTCTAGGTTGGTTCGTCCGGTTCATCAGTTTTCTGGCCGCTGTCATTATTCTGGCTAGATTACACTAGGGTACATCCCTTGATGAGTTATCTGAACCGGATCGCTGGCTTCATATCCGTTAAGAATGACTATGCTGACTATGCTCACTATGCTCAACACCCATCTGTATATGAACTGTGGTATAGCACAAGTGCTTTTCACAGTATTCCTAATCTTTCCTTAGATTCCGGGCTATTTTCTTTATTTCAGGGCAGCCCTCCACTTCACCTCATATTATTCTGTAATTCGACATAGAGTTTCTCCGACTAAACCCTTCATATGAGGGTTCCCGAAGGTTATATCTATGACATATTTCGATGGTAGCCATAAAACTTGGTGTTTTCCTATATTGTATACTTCTAACCTATTAATAATAATCGTTAGTGGGATTAAGTGAACCGCCCACCGTAACCTATTGAGCCGGATTTTATCCAGAACTGGACGGTCATGGTATCGCTCATAGATTTCGTCATTGTGTAGGCTACGGAATCGTCCATCCTCATGTAGTGGGTCAAAAATTCTTCGGAATCGTTAGTGCAACAATCCAATTGGATCAGGTCGTTGAAGTGTGTTAGAGCACTTCATTCAAGATCGTAACGGTACACTATAGGATTGTAGTACCCTATAGCAGGTCAGCATTGCGCTCGCCCGAGATTATTACTCTGATTTGACTCAGGTATTACTTCATAGCTGAATCAACTGGTATCCCACTGTCATCAGTAAAATTTGAACCGCATCCTTCCATACGAGAGCCATATGCTCTAACCACTGAGCTATCTGGACACACCTATTACTAGCGATAAATTCATGAATGTACTTTCTCGTTAGGTGTATTCGCTTTCCCAAGGTTTCGTCTGTAAAACAGCATCTTGGCGAAATGAAAGTGGGGACACTTCTCTCTCGCAGTACTTCACTAGTCTTATAATTCGTTTCGATGGGATAGGGGTGTCGGCAAGTAGCCTAATATCGTGATTGCCTCTCTAACTACCTCACTGGTTTCCAGTGGGATTTGGCCACCGAAAAGATCTCTAGTCAAAGATATATATTTATATTAATTTGAAATTAAAAATAATGCAAGCTCAGGAAAAGAGTCCCAAATTACCAGCATACGTCTTCCCTGCGCACTTAGGGCTCTTGAGCCAACTTTAATCTGTAACTACTGCATACGCATGTTTCACATGGTGGAAGTTTACCTGGGCTACCTTGCTTTTCACCATTGGTTCCGTGAGTGCTTAGAGCTCTTCCCTAATACCGGAGTATCATCCTGCTCCTTCGGCACGACACTCCCCTGTGGCTCGCTCTGATCGTCCAGCCCCTCTGAATCGGCAGCAGGTCCATTAGCTTATTCGCTTTTGCTGTCTGGGCTTCCACAATTTCCCTGATTGCTGTATGGATATTAGTAGATTTTCCATTCGATATGTCCTTCGAAGTATTCCCCTTCCATTTTGTATGATACTGCGCTTGTTGCTTTTGATTGCCTCTAGGGGTCTGCGACAAGGTTCTAGATAACTTCATGCTCCTCTCGATTGAGTATTTTCTCTGGAAATGATCTGGGTGGAATGGCCGATCGAATATCCTTCACCGAGGTAGCAGCTAATGTCGAGTTTTCTGATTCTTACCTTCG
This sequence comes from Hermetia illucens, assembly GCF_905115235.1. NCBI lineage: Eukaryota > Metazoa > Arthropoda > Insecta > Diptera > Stratiomyidae > Hermetia > Hermetia illucens. The sequence continues at coordinate 61,055,758 of NC_051853.1, forward strand.
TCTCTGACCTTTCCGCCGTTTCCTCCTTCTTGGTTTCGGATTAGCATTTCTAGGGAGCTTCCTTCTTTGTTGGTTCCACCGTTGAAGATTAAGTCTACCATGTACTTTCTGGCAGCCTCTTCCGAACTTATTTTCTTTTTCTTCAGTCTTTGTCCCGTTCACAAGCGGGGTCGGCTCGTTGTGATCGGTTTCATCTTCTTTCCATCTCTTCAAATGGCGCTTAAGCCACTGACGCCGGTTTACTTTCTGACAACTTTTCGCGATTTTCAATTCTAAAGTCTTGGAACAGTAGCGTTTCATTATTAGTAGTATCAATTTATACAGGTTGTGGCTATCGCCATGCACTAAAGGTCTGAGCAGGAGAGAAGCTTTTCTCCTGAATGGCCATATATTAGCCCTCAAGCGATTAGTTGGCTGGATAGCTCTATTTCACATCGATCTATCCTGCAGTACACTGCTTGGCTCCATGAATTCTTCAGTATTTATTCATTACATTTCTCACGGAATATTTCCTGCTTTGGTAAGTTCAGTAAGCTACACAGCATTCTCTGTAAAGAAAATTTTTAGAGGATAACCTGAAAAAGGAATATATTTGCAAACAGAAGACATGTTATTCTTCTAAAGAGTTAACTCTGTGGGAAGGCCAATTCTTACCTCCTTCCTCTCAGAACATGGTTTCATTAGATTCCATTGCTTACCCTATTTTATTCGTAATCATTGGGTAGCTCCATTCCTTTTTTGTCAGTCCCTTACTATTTGCGATACACCTTCCGAATGTTGTGGTATGTGGACATTTTCTGACCGGCATAAAATAGCTTTGTCGGTCGTATCACAGCTTCCAGTGTGTATGGCATAATCCTTGAGGCTTCATATTCAATAGTTACCATATAGCTAGAATATTCATTTTGTGGGAGTTTCAACAAAATCTCTGGGAAATTCAACCTTCCCTTCTCCCCCGCATTATATGGAAACCTGCGATGTTAGTCTATGAATGAAGTAGGTCTCGTAGAATCACTCTGGGTATCTAATCCTGTCTAACCTCCTTCTGTCACCAGTCCTTAAAGCACTGCAGCATTCAATCAAAACGAAATTTGTCTAACCCCAAGAACTGTGACTTGTGGAAACCTAGTTATCCTTACCGGCCGGTTCTTGGTACTTTAGAATTTGTCGATGGTCATGGTAAAATACCAGCCGTAGAAAGTTCTTTTCTGATTTCACTGCAAATGTACATACTACCTGTCTCCGAGGTATTTCACTTTTGACATCGTATCAAATACATAACCCTTTCCCCTAGGTATGTTTGTAAAGGACAGCGCATAGAAGCTATGGGCATTTCTCAAGTAGTCTGTAAAGATAGAGAAATTGAAAATCCTCTTTTAGTCACTAAATTCTGTCTGAAAAGAATTTCTCTCCTCGAATGAATAATGAAATCTCACATCAAAATTCATGTAATTCTATGCATACAGCCAAGTGTCCAACCAAATTTTCTTTCTTCATTATTATTCAGACGAAAAGTACCCGCAAAAGCAAAAAACATCGGGTCAGCCATGAACCTGAAATGCTGATCTGCATATGATTCAAAATCCCCTCCTTACAACATTGTGAATACCCTTTTGATAAAAGATATAATTTCAAATGAACTCCCTTCCATTTTTAATGAGATTCATTTTATATAGACTGTAAACAACTGATACATACTTTTCAGCCCTTAAACAGTTCCGCTATTTTCCAGGATACGGCCAGGCTGAAATTGCTCCCGCTAATATTCACTTGTCTGCTAATTTCATGGTACATTGTCAGAGGCGCACTGTTTATGCGCTTCGGTAAGCAATTTTTCCAGCAGGATGAAAAATAATTTTTATTTGAGTCCTTTTTTCATTCTCCTAATTACGAAAACTGTATTCCGGGAAGGAAACAATTTCAGCCTATTTTTTCGTTCTTGTCTAATGTATCATACATGCTCCTTTCCGTTTCTTTGTGTGTTCGTGAAATTGTAGTTTTCCAATCCGCCTATTATTACCCCCAAGCGTCTTTATGAACACCTTCTTCAAATGAATCCTTCTCATTTGACGTTCAATCGCTTTCTCCCTTTATTGTTGCTGCCAATTTGTTCCCCAACTTTTTGAAGAAAGAAGTTCTCATGGCGCGATTTTGATCTCTTATATCAAATCCACTTGCTGTCACGATTCGCGTTATTCCTTGTGCGTTATCCTTGAAAAGCGCTGGATCAATATAGAGTAAAGCATGGTAATTGCATGAATCAGTAGTGAACCCCCATTGCATCCTGGTATTCAGATTAAGAACCCATCATGCATTCTGCTTTGGGAGGAAATCAAATCCATTTAGAGTGCCAACTGATATAAGTTTTATTTTAATATCAAAAAAGAAATATTCAGTTTAGATAAGATTTTAGGATAATGGGGCAGATAGACGTCAGCTTCCTCTGCTTTTCACTCCGTGCTGTTTTTTGTTCCGAGAATTCAAAGGAGCCGATTTGACTTTTTCTTCTCTTGCTTCTGCTACGCGCGCTTCACAATCCCCTTTTATCACACTCACAAAAAGAGTGAAACCTCCGAAATCTAACAAACTAGACAACTGACAAGGATAACATTAACATTAAGCCATGTTCCGCAATGTTGTACTATCAATGGGGACGATGTAGGAAAAAAAGCGAGGGAGCTAAATTGCTAGCAAAAGTCACAAAAAATGTGTTTGCTTTTACTCTAAGTGTATGGCGGAAAAAGACACGGAAGCTTAAATACAACATTTTCAGATACAAATATCTTAGCAACCACTTTCCGTCAGCTGTAAGTGAAGTAATTGACGAGATAAAATCTTAGGTTTTTACTTAAAAGCGGCTTGCATATCCCCTTGCGAGTAAAAGCTTTTAGCTTTGCACAAATTTCGTGTATGAGGGAGCACCCTCTCTAATATTTAGCGAAGTGTTGGAGGAAAGTAAACAACTTTAATGCTGGCTTGACACCCTTTCAGGACATGTTTCAGAGGCAGAAGTTTTTTTTGGCAATGCTGCGAAAGTTTGTGGATTTTTGGCATTAGCTGAGAAATAAAAAGGAGAGTGGTTTTATGATAGTACGTGAAAGTAACTTAATTTTCTATAACGGAGCACAATTTTAAATCACGTGGATATCTGGAGTTAGATTCAGTCAAGGGCTGGTTTTTCTTTGATAACATGTAGAGCATCTTAATTTCAGGAGATTCCAGACATCAAGATTTGCGTAGCTCCTCATCCAAATAAGGTTAAAGAATGAAGTATTTTTATTCTGGCGTTTTTACCTGAAATTTCTTTTCTGGTCCCCGAAAAATGGGAAAATGGAAAATAGGTACAAATAAATCAAGGGTATCGATTTGCACCAGGGGCCATCGTCCCAGATCAGTTCAGCGTCGATAGCATTTGGCCACTTATCTTTTCAAACTTTTCAATCTTTTTTGTTTATCAACCAACTTTCCCGAGACGCTGTCAGTGTCCCAACATTCAATTTAATTCTCATCACTTAATGCTTGGATTGAAAATCTTTTTCTTTTACGAATTAAAATTACCCAATCTTGAACATCCTTTCCAAACAAACTTTTCCCTAATATCATTCCATTAGTATCTATCGCCCTCCTATCGAAAAAAATTCAGGAACAAAAATGTTGGGGCAAATTTCATGAAATTGGATAACATTTCATTTCGCTTTCAATTTGACTCGTGCAACTGAAAACAAACAGAAAAGTTTTATCATTCTGACAAAAAAGCAACAAGGAAACCAGAGGGGGGGGGGAGGGAATTACTGCAAAGAACATTCTAAGTAAGAAATTTGCAAATAAACTTCTTACTGACAAACATTTTCTCCAGTTTGAACCAATTTTGGAGAAAATGGAGATTTGTGATGCCACCAATTGTGTTATTTTTCAATTTTAAGGTAATTCGATGCCGCAGGTAGAGTACTAAACAAGAGTCAAGTTAACTTCCTATTTCTGCTAGAATACGGCCGCGAAAACTCGGAGATTGAATGGTTTTAATTTGAAATCAGGTCACTATGGCTCCCGTTGGTTGGGCATATCGAATTCCCGGGAATGTTGAAACCTTTCAATTGGGTACTTTATTTCCAATATTGAAATGAGCAAATGGAAAAAAATACTTTCACCTTTAAGAGCTTTGTCAATTCTGGTCTTGTTATCGGGGTACCCTCACTTGACACAATGTCAAACAAAAAATCAAACAAAACAGGGGATAAACTGCAGTTTAACAAAGGCCAATAATGGCTGCGTAATCCATTCTTCTAACAAGATCGACTACTGGCTCCAAAAAAAAAATTAGAAACGTACACTTGCATAAAGGCTTGGCAAGTGAAGTATTGTAGTAGACGTGATTAACATGTTGGACTTTACCTAAAACTTTGCAAAAATTTAATGATAAAGTGTCGCCTCTAGTCTCTATTATTCAAAATGGGTTTAAGGGGTGCTAGTACATGCAACAGAAGGGTGTCCATTTTTTTCACTGAATATATTCGTATGGGCTGTCAAATGAAACGTCTGGATCAGTACTTTCCAAAAGTAACATCAATTCTGATGATTGATACGAAAGGCGGGAGTGTGGAGCCGGGAAAAGTGGTAATTTCTTTCAAGGACCCTTTTTCAGAAGCTGAAACTGAAATCACGAAACTGCTACTATACGGTGCCTAGGCCTCAAAACACCCTTCATAGCGATATCTGTTTAAATAATATTAATAATGGTATATTACCACACTTTCGAAAAATTTACTGGAAACCCCCTTAAGTCCAGGAGCTTCGGGTTTTCTACTTGTTTTATTACTACACGAGTTACGTAAGTAGAGTAGTCTTGCACGACGAGACTATGACTTAAATTTGGAACGGATCGCTACTGAGCATAGCTTTCTTCCCAGATATGATGCTCGAGTTGGTTGGCTGCTTAATGCTTCGGATTCAAATCATAGTTGACTTATGGATGTCTATTTTTGCGCTTAACCCGGCATAGCGGCAGTCATAAGAGGGATGATAATAAAAATGGGGCACAGTCTTATTAAAAATTACAATTCGAAAAAAATAATAAAGGGAAAAGTGGTCACCAAGCCTTATACTCCTCGGAGGAGTAAATACCAGATAAGACTTCTCCTTATGTGCATGAGTACCTGAATATCTGCACTAATCGAAGCAAATTATATTGTTTTATTAAATTGAATTATGCTGCGATTTAACACTGCAGGCTGATCTTTTGCGCTTATGAAGTTAACTGCATTGTTCTCTCCGCTCGATGAATCGATTCATCGTGTTAAGAAATTCTTCTGCCGTTACGTTCGTCACCAGCTTTAGGTAAACCGCCTTGGTTGTAAAGTAACAAAAAGGTACGCTTTTTACCCGTGGTTGCCTCCGTCCTGAAAGTGATTTTATAGAAGGCCAGCGAAATCGATATCGTCATCGTTTAGCTCTCGCGCTTCCCACGAATGATGTTATGGCTGCCTTGCCCTTGATAGACCAAAATCTTTACCTCTATATTGCCAATAAAACCTGTCGTCCGACATGAAGATCTTTTTTTTCAGATCATTTAAAATCAATTTCTTATCATAAGTTAAGCTCAAAGCTTCCAGCCGTCTACTACCCCTTATTAACCTGAACCCGTCCAAAAATGGATTCGAATTACACATTGATTGCTGTGTAGATTCTCGGCAAACCCTCCATTAAGTTTTTTTGTTTGTTACCCACCTAGAACCGTCTATTTCATAAAAGTTTAGTGCTCAACAACAACAATTCAATTACCTTCCTCCTTAATTTGGTTTAGCTTCTGCAGGCTCTTATGATATCATCTAGAAATTTTTTTTCATTCTAGCCTATTTTGAGGCTCCACAGTTTCTGAAGGAAGATACTAGTAGTTGCTTGTAGTGTCCAAGTCTTCCCGGCGTCTACATAATTTCTTTTTCTTGTTGTTATTTGCACATAGATTAAATCATATTGAATATTACGAAATGCATTGCTAACGCGTGTTCCTGGCTAGGGTGAAATATTATGCATGCGATTGCAGGGATCTACTGGTACCGTTGCTGTTTTGAGCAGTTTTAGTCAGTGACCAACAGCAAGTAGTGCGCCATTCCTTTTTGGAAAATTCAATTTACACATTTCTAGTGTAAAACGGTGGTAAAACGGTGGTTGTGGTCTTAGCGGAATCTAGAAATCATCAGATTGGTGATCGTAATAATCATCGTGTGTTGGGCAAACTGCAAAAAGCTAGGCGAGGCGTCAAATTGCGAGCAGGATTCGAAACTGTCGTAGGAATTAAATGATTATCCGAACTTGGTTGATCATGCGCCTGTTATGGATCACGGTTGAATCACAGGGTAAAGCTAATCCCCTGGATGTAAATGTTATTTTGGGAATATGTGCAACAATGAATCTGAAGACCACTCTTGTCCTGAATCGAAAGGTAATTGAGTAAATGACACTGTCAGTTCCTGTTGGGAGAAGTTCTTCCATGAGAGTGAACTAAAGTGATTAAAAGGTGACGTCGGCAAGTTGGCACTCTTGGAATTTGCCTGGAGAACGACTTTAGAGCAGTGCAAGGCGCTATTGTGAGTAACGAAGACTCCGTGGTGGGATGTCTTAATTCTTTGAATTAGCCTTGGTAATAGAAATGCGCGATAACTAGATAAGTAAAATTTAAAAAATTAAATTATATTGTTCTTGTGAATCAACTTTAGAGCTGGTTCCTACATTCCACAATGATAATATTTTACTAATCATTTACCACCTTAGTAACCGTTTATTCATTTTTTAGGGCTTAGTTGAAAATGGAATCTGCATAAAAGCATATATGTCTAAGGATAGGTTAAACTTTGCTAAATGTCACGGGAGGGACTGAAATGTTCAAAGGACCTCTCCACATTTCCAAGCCTAGCAAAGAAGCAAGCAAGCGCAATTTGACGCAAGACTTGGATGGAGCTTCAGTTTCTGCGAGCGGACCTTCACGGTTAATTTCCGCAAGTTTTCATGTTTGGTCATATCCGGCCATTGAGGACGTTCATCTTACCATCGTACTTTCCCCATTGATCATTACAAACTGGCACAATACACTCTTAATACACGGGATCAGTATATGGTTCAGAATTATCCCATCCTTGTTTCCACCCCCTTTATAGCTCCTTCCTAGTGGCTTCTTAAAAGTCTGCAGTCGCTTCGGCCGAAGTCGCCCTCCTTTTCCGGTGGAGACATTGTGCCTCATTCGGCAGAAGATCCAAGGAAATTATTATATCTCCGCGATGACACACACCGCCTCACCGGATACGGTCCTATCTGCACTGGACACCCTCAGAGCGATTGGGCATTATGATGAACTTACTCTTCCCTGGTTCACTGTGTTATCCACCAATATTAGGCATCATCCTTGCTAGAGATGAACTAGCCCTTGCTGCCTTTTCGCACGCATGGTCCCGATGCCCCTTCAAGCTCAATTTGGCATTGATTATTACCTCTAGGTACCTAATGACAAATTTTGAAACGACCTCGTGATTGAGAACCCAGATTTTGACAGTATTGTTTTCTTGCGATTGATATTGAGGACCGCCTCCGTCTTATCTTCCACCAAGTCCAGTATCACCATGAATGTTTTCAATTTCATACAGTTCCACGTCCTCAGGGTGGTCCCCGTTGCTATTCCATCGAAAGTTGACCGTGCTCAGCGAAACGCATACTGCGGCTCCGATAGACCACTTCTTAGCTTGAAGAACGGAAGCAGCCTGTTGTATATCACCCTCTCCAACACCTTCCCCATAATGTCTAAAAGACAGATGAGGCGATATGAAGAGGGGTCGCTAGGTGGTTTCTGGGGCTTCGGTAGCAGAACCATCCTTTGTCTTTTTTACTGGGTGGGAAACTCTCCTTCCACCATCCAACTGTACTTTCAAGTCATGCGCGGCTAATTTTAGCAGCCTACTTCAGCGCTTTGTTTGGAATCCCGTCCAATCCCCCCGCCCAACGCAACCTCCAGACCATCCTTATTGACAACGTGGTAGTGAGGTAAGTCATCGAGCCTAGTACTTTGCCTTGGAAGGTACGGTGTTCAGTTCCACCAAGGATGCAAACATGATTTGGTCCCTGATGTCCGTCACTCCACTTCCTCAGTCTCAAGCATACTCATTGAAATCGCCGGTAATGATTTTGGGGCTATGGTCCCTAGCGTCCAAAACCAAACCGTCTAGCATTTCCTCTTCAAAAGAGCTGTAGATTTGGACGCCGCTGGATTTTGCCCTTACAAAACCGGCTCCCGGGAATGCTATTGTTTCTTCAATTGCTTGCCGTCTGCGTCTCCATATTGCAGCATTTCTAAATTAGGCTCTCATTTACATACCACTGCTGTAATTTCAGTTAGGTTTACAGATTACTGCCACGTCCACATTCGACTCTTTTGATTTGTATCAACCTCATTGAGCCCCACCCTTCAGCACTCTCCTATATGCGGGACACCTGCCACCACCTGTAGCGTGCAGATCGGAATGGACACCTTTTTCCTTTTGCACAATATCCTCAGTGTAGTCTTTGATAAGCTGGCCCTCATCTTCACATTTCCTGCACCTTTTCGACCTATCGTGCTCATAGTATATGTTGGTGCAAAGTGACTGAAATCGAAGCATTTGAAGCTTGCTCCCTAAGTCAGCACATAATCCAACCTATTCTTACCTTACCCGCGGTAGTCAGTTTAATCCCTGATTCAACCGGCAAACTAATAATAGCGGTCTATAAGCTTTCATAGGCCCTTTTTATTCTCTTTATTGCGCTTTCTTCTAATCCGCTAAGGTTGAATTGTTCTCTCAGCACAGCACATATATCCTCTCGTGATGTGACCCTGTCTAGGTCTTTGCATTTGATAACTATCTGTTGCTTTCGAGTTTTCACTTTAGTTTGCTCACCTAGCACCTTTTCCACCTGGCCATGAAAACTATCCACTGTCTTCTCGCTAAATTTCTTTAGCTCCAGTGTCAGGCCCGCCTTTTGCCTGATATGACTTACATTGCCGCTCTGCTCTGTCACTTCCGGATAGGCTTTGGCCTTTCGAGGGATATCGGCGTAAGACATATCTTCCTTCATGAAAATAATGATTATTTCCAGACGAATCTTCTTTTTTTCCTCTTGCCGCTTTTTGCCGGCCACCTTTTTCGATTGTTCAGGCCTACGAGCCCCCCCCCCCTCCCTTTTTGTCAAAGTTGGGGTCATAATCGAAGAATTACCCGACATTTACGTCAGCTCAGGGCGAAGATTTTTTTTTTCTTTTTGGCCGCATGCTGGTTCACTTATTCTGTCCCTATTCTATTTGCCCACGTTCTTACCTACCTTATGTTGAGTAGTCGTCGCCTAGCTGTGTGACTCTGTCTGTGACTTTGCCACATGACACTTGGGTGTTTTTCTCCTCTACTGCCCTAATAATTATGCAACGTGTTAAAGCCTTCCCTCCTTGATGAATTCATAGAGCTCATTTATGCGTTCTTCCAATGAAATAAACGCTATTGCAGGTTGCTGTTAGATACCAAAATGAAACCTTCTACATCTGTGGATTTTTCCTTCTTCACGCTTACGAACTAGTCTCTCTAGCGTCCGAGGTCAGCACCCACCTTCTGTTCCGCATGCAGATGCTGTTTCCTGCCTTCCTTCCAAGATAATATATCGAACATCTGCCATGGTTAGTTCCGTTTTCACGATGGCGAACACCGACCGAAACAACGATGGCTTGGTACACTGGTTGGTGATTTGGGAGCCCCGCGACTTCATCCAGATCAGGCCTTTGACTTTGCAAAATCGAACAATCGATCAAAACAAGCCGACCTCGCTACCTCGGAGACAGTCAGCAGATTTCACGGGAGCAATTTGCTCAACTACCATCTTAGTAATTTCACCAGGTCAATGTCAAAAGAGTTAAAAAGCAAGTCCAAGAAACGAAATCGGGGAAGGGTACCGGACCTGCCGACTTCTTAGCTGAACTCTGGCAAGCAGGATTCAGCAAACCCTGTATTTTGAAATTCAAAGTACATTTTGTGCTCTCTTAAGAGAGAAGAAAAATGAAGAATTATGAAAGGAAGCCTCAAAATTGATATCTAAGTTGGTATGGTAGACATTTAAAAAAAATAAGAAATCAGTTACCACTGGACAAGATATTGTAATATTGAGCCAGATTCTGTTTCTAAAGCCCCAGGTTGTTGGCTATTTCGGTTTTATGGTGACACGGTAACAGAAAGGGGAAAAAAGAGGCGAGACCACAGTAACAAGGCCGACTTTTTCGTAGTACGATAAAGTCGCTGCGTTTCGACACCTAAAACAAACCGCAAAACTGAGGTGTTGACAGCAAAAGGGAACAAATATTAAAATTTACTCGGATATATCTAGTGAATCGCTCATTGTTCCTACAGTGAAAATAGTTGGAAGCCAAAAGTACCCAGTTGTGAAAAAGTTAGTTCCATCAATAAATAAGTACCATATTTCAATTTTCAGTAGATAAATGTTAAAGATATTGTTGGAGTTGATGAGGAAAATGAGCCAGTGGAGCCAATTATCTTCAACAGAATCTCTTTCAGGCAGTTGTCATAAAAAAACCATCTTCAATCTACCAATAGCAGTAGCATGTTGCAAGAAAATGTAAACCTGAACCAACAAATACTCGCAGAAATATATATCAACTGCAAATTTACAAGCGCCCCAATTAACACAAATTTGATTTAACCCGAGTAAACTGAACAGGTGACTACACCCGGTGCCAAGTGGACCACTTTCATCAAACTTTAATTACCAAACACTTAACGCCCACGAGATTTAAACCAAAGGTAATAGAACAACTTAGCACCAACTCCCATGAGTGTCTACAACTAATAAGTGATGAAGGTCCTTTGACCTTTTCCATGCATCAAGAGTCAAAATACCTCATAAATAATAATTAGGCCAGATATTCTCGTAATGCTCTCATATAACTTAGATATGGTCGCATCTTCCCTTACATTTGCGCTGAAGCTAGTAAAAGTGAGTAAGACGACCATAATTACCTGGAAATTGACTGGTATTCAGCTTTAGTAAATTCAGCCACCTTCAATGTCTGTAAATGTAATCCTGAGTTCCACAAAAAGGCGAGAGGGTCATCCAATACACATTCATATATGTGGCATTTCAAATGTCATTGCGGATTCACCCCAATCCCAAATTTTCTATTAACCACATTCTTTTTGATAAATTTGGGAATTGAATGCATTAGAAATATCTCCAAGTTCTTTGAAATTTATGTACCAGAGAAACTGTCTCAAGTTAGATGCTCAAGGATGCTCCAATTCCATGCAGAAACTTTTCCTTAGCATATAAATCGAATTTTCCTTATTGGGTTTCGGATTGTTTATCTTCCCCTTCTGAAACATTTCGTGAGTTTGCTACTACATAACATATGTTCCTTTAATGTGTGTATCATATCACCTAGCTTTTCTCTGAGGGAAGTAAATTGGGTATTCACATCAAAGGTGTGTGTGTTGGTTGACCTTTACAAAATAAATTTGTCCTGAACACATTCCAGAAATGAAGGGATATAGTATAGCAACCGGATTCAGTACTTTTCCTGTGATTAAGAGATAAGATGGAAATCAGATTGGAGATTACGCCCATGTGTTTGTCAATTATATTCGGTATTCAAAGGTCGAGAGAAGTTAACTTGGAAATAGCTCCTAGAATGGTTACAACCGATGCTAAAACTCTGCTAGATCCCGTGATATAGAATAGACATATCATTCTATTTGAGAGAAATAATCTATTTTTGTGGTACCAAAAATATACCGGTAGAGACATGCGGTCGACATATCCGACTCCTTTAGAAGCTTCAATCCCACAATTGGAGGGGTATTTAAGTGCAAAAATAATAATTAAAATCAACCTGGAATGTATCGAGGGACACCTCGAAAGCTTGATCGACAGGGAGCAACTGGTTTCCGCTCTGGATCTTCCAATACTGGTCACATCATTTTGGATCAGTGTGCGGAGATGTAAGTTTCATCAGCTTTTCATTGACCGCTAAGAGGCGACAATTTGAGCAGGTATCTGGAATGCTCTACGCGATATATGACGTGGGAAAAATATCACGTCCTGGATCAAGGTAAAGTTTCGGAGGAGTTCAGAGTGGGCCCGACAAGGTACTATTCCTTCTTGTTTTCGGTGACGTTCTTGATATGTTTCCTCAAAAACCTTTACTACGCTGATGACATGCGTTTACTTTCTGGTCGAGTTTTGCGCTGTGACTTAATGATTCTGGATGGTCTGAAAGGAAACACTAGTAAGCTCAAAGTTCTCAATTTGACTGGTCATCACACTCTTCCGTTCTGCATCAGCGGACAGAGCATCGAAGATATATGTCAATTTTTCGCCCTTGGTATCGATAGCAGCGATGAATAAATCACACCTTAAGGAAGAATGGCAACTCCTAGGCTAGCTATGCTATTTTATTCTATATACTGCAATGGTTGACAAGCAAGTCGACCCAGGAACACGAGGGACAGAACAGTGGGGGAGGAGTGTAGGCTTCTCGGAAAGACCTGGAAGCACATATTGATGAACTAATCACGATAACTCTTAGGCGTGGTGTGGCTTTGCCGAAGTATGTCGTAGATTGCTCATTTGGAGTATTTTTTCCCAAACAACAATTCTAGGGTGTATGTCATCGTGCTTCATTTTCATTCCTTGGAAGACGATAATTCACATTTGCTGGGATCGAATAAAAATTAATCATCATCATCATCATCAACGGCGCAACAACCGGTATCCGGTCTAGGCCTGCCTTAATAAGGAACTCCAGACATCCCGGTTTTGCGCCGAGGTCCACCAATTCGATATCCCTAAAAGCTGTCTGGCGTCCTGGCCCACGCCATCGCTCCATCTTAGGCAGGGTCTGCCTCGTCTTCTTTTCCTACCATAGATATTGCCCTTATAGACTTTCCAGGTGGGATCATCTTCATCCATACGGATTAAGTGACCCGCCCACCGTAACCTATTGAGCCGGATTTTATCCACAACCGGACGGTCATGGTATCGCTCATAGATTTCGTCATTGTGGAGGCTACGGAATCGTCCATCCTCATGTAGGGGGCCAAAAATTCTTCGGAGGATTCTTCTCTCGAACGCGGCCAAGAGTTCGCAATTTTTCTTGCTAAGAACCCAAGTTTCCGAGGAATACCTGAGGACTGGCAAGATCATAGTCTTGTACAGTAAGAGCTTTGACCCTATGGTGAGACGTTTCGAGCGGAACAGTCTTTGTAAGCTGAAGTAGGCTCTGTTGGCTGACAACAACCGTGCGCGGATTTCATCATCGTAGTTGTTATCGGTTGTGATTTTCGACCCTAGATAGGAGAAATTGTCAACGGTCTCAAAGTTGTATTCCCCTATCCTTATTCTTGTTCGTGCTTGTGTTTGACCAGTGCGGTTTGATGTTGTTGGTTGATTCGTCTTCGGTGCTGACGTTGCCACCATGTATTTTGTCTTGCCTTCATTGATGTGCAGCCCAAGATCTCGCGCCGCCTGCTCGATCTGGATGAAGGCAGTTTGAACGTCTCGGTGGTTCTTCCCATGATGTCGATATCGTCAGCATAGGCCAGTAGTTGGGTGGACTTGAAGAGGATCGTACCTCTTGCATTCACCTCAGCATCACGGATCACCTTCTCGAGGGCCAGGTTAAAGAGGACGCATGATAGCGCATCCCCTTGTCGTAGACCGTTGTTGATGTCGAATGGTCTTGAGAGTGATCCTGCTGCTTTTATCTGGCCTCGCACATTGGTCAGGGTCAGCCTAGTCAGTCTTATTAATTTCGTCGGGATACCGAATTCTCTCATGGCCGTGTACAGTTTTACCCTGGCTATGCTATCATAGGCGGCTTTAAAGTCGATGAACAGATGGTGCAACTGTTGTCCATATTCCAACAGTTTTTCCATCGCTTGCCGCAGAGAGAAAATCTGATCTGTTGCTGATTTGCCTGGAGTGAAGACTCTTTGGTATGGGCCAATGATGTTCTGGGCGTATGGGGCTATCCGGCCTAGCAAGATAGTGGAGAATATCTTATAGATGGTACTCAGCAACGTGATACCTCTATAATTACTGCACTGTGTGATATCTCCCTTTTTATGTATGAGACAAATTATGCCTCGCTGCCAATCGTCAGGCATTGATTCGCTGTCCCATACCTTGAGCACAAGTTGATGAACCACTTGGTGTAACTGGTCGCCTCCATATTGAACCAATTCGGCTGTAATTCCATCGGCTCCTGGCGACTTATGATTTTTTAGCCGATGAATTGCACGGACTGTTTCTCCTAAACTTGGTGGTGGCAGTATTTGTCCGTCGTCTTCAGTTGGCGGGACCTCCAACTCGCCGATGTTTTGGTTGTTCAGTAGCTCATCAAAGTACTCAACCCATCGCTCTAATATGCCCATTCTGTCGGAAATCAGATTTCCCTCTTTGTCTCGGCAGGATGAGCATCGAGGTGTATAAGGCTTCATCCTGCTGACTTGTTGGTAAAACTTCCGCGCCTGGTGCGGTTGCTCCCTGTACTTTTCTAGTTCACATACTTGTTGGTTCTCCCAGGCTTCCTTTTTCCGTCTGTGAAGTCGCTTCTCCGCTCGACGGAGTTCGTGATAAGTCTCTGCGCGTGCCCGCGTTCTTTGAGAATGCAACATTACTCGGTATGCGGCATTCTTCCGTTCCGTTGCTAGCTTACATTCATCGTCAAACCAGCCGTTCCGACTCCTTTTGCGGCTGGGGCCAAGTATGTTTGTGGCCGTATCCATGATAACGTTCTTCAGGTGGTTGTGAAGATCATTAGTTGATGCTTCATCTCCAGGTCCTCTATTGACTGCGGTTATTGCGGCATCCATTTCCCTCTTATAGGTGTCGCGGAGGGTTGTGTTGTGGATGGCTTCAGTGTTCACTCTCACCTGATTGTCAGAGGGGATTCTAGGTGGTATTGTTATTCGAGCTCGGAGCACCATGCCAACGAGATAGTGATCCGAGTCTATATTGGCCCCCCTATATGTTCTGACATTCATCAAGGCTGAGAGGTGGCGGCGTTCGATCAACACGTGGTCAATTTGGTTGAAAGTGGTCCCGTCTGGAGAGGCCCACGTATGTTTGTGGACCGCTTTCCGCGCAAACCAGGTACTTCCAACAACCATTTCGTGTGACCCTGCTAATTGAATAGTCCGCAGTCCGTTATCATTTGTTTTTTCGTGTAAGCTATGGGAGCCAACGTATCGCCTGAATACGGGCTCCTTCCCTACTTGGCTGTTAAAATCCCCAAGTATGATTTTGATATCATATCTGGGACAGGCTTCGAGGGTTCTTTCTACTGCCTCGTAGAAGGTATCCTTCTCCGACTCTGCAGTCTCCTCTGTAGGGGCGTGAACGTTTATGAGGCTTATATTTCTAAACTTGCCTCGCAAGCGCAGAGTGCATAGCCGTTCGCTTATACTTTCAAAGCCGATAACAGCAGGTTTCATTTTTTGGCTGACTAAGAAACCTACTCCGAGCAGATGGTTTACTGGATGGCCGCTATAATATATGGTGTAGTGGCTCTTCTCCAGGAAACCGGTCCCTGTCCATCGCATCTCTTGCAACGCTGTTACATCAGCCCTATATTGGGACAGGGTATCGGCTAGCTGCTCATCAGCTTCATCTCTGTACAGGGAGCGCACGTTCCATGAGAAAATGCGCAAATCGTTGTTCCTTTGTCGTTGCCGGGTCCGTCGTTTTAAAGTCTGTCCTATCCGAGGCTCCTGTTGTGGCTTCGTAACAGGTTGTTTTCCGTGTAGGGTTGTCAGCCCTACCCAACCCCCAACCTGGAGGACCAGTTGGTACAATTTGTCCCGTTTTTAGGCGCGGGAGACTCGCCTTCATCCTTCTACGTCTGCAGCTTTTCGTCAAGAAAGAGCTCCCAGCGGTCACCACGTGGAGGTGGAGATAGGGTTTGGTAGTAGAGCTGTTGGTGTTGGTTCAGCAGGCATTTCCCAGGTTTTATGCTCCATCGTGGGTACCAGTCCACGTTTCGCCCCGGGACCTATACTACCCTTTGACCACCACAAAAATTAATCATGCAAGGCGGAAAATACTTATTGAGAATTTTCTGCATGGTTTCTATGGTATCCGCAGATGAATACATATTCAAGATAATGTTTTCAGGGGATTGGAGTCACTAGGCACTGTTTAGATGATGGTGGGATATCTTTACATAACTCGGCAGGCGCGGATTATAGTGAAGAACGATTAGGATTAGGTTTACAGTAGAAAGGTGTCATGTTTTTTCAACTAAACTTCGGTATATTTGGTTGTAGTTCACAAACTTGAAATTGGAAACGGTTTTGAATGTATGCTGGCCACTTATTTTTGGAATGGTGGAAAGATCACGGGGTGAGGGAGGATGAAGGAAGCGTGGCTTACAGTGAAAAACCTAGAACAGGCAGGCAATTATTTCGGTGGTAGTCAAAGGTAGGTAACAGATAACAAAGTTGCTTGGAGGGTAGAAGAGTTCTGGCTATACTGATTGAAAATAGACGTGCCATTAAAATTGGTAAATTTATTGTAATAGAGCTAATGCTTTGCACTGAAGTCCTTAGCAAAGGTTAATAGTGGCTGTTTGTTTAGCATGGTGATGGTTTATTTCTTAAGATATTGTATTATTCAGGAAAATTCGATTGGGTCTGGAGGCTGCTCAGGGCTGTAAAAGTACCGCAGATCAATAAAACTGATACCTTAGCTACATTACATTTTAGATGGTAAGCCGACAGGATTGTAGTTGTATTTCTTCGGGTATTTATTGAAATGAATTATTTTAAGGTCCATTTATGGGACTCATTCAACAAAGGGGTGAGAGGAGTGCTCGTCTCTTAGTACTTTCTTAGGATTATCTTTTTGATCGATGGGAGTAGAAACCGTGAGCCATATATGAGGGATTTTTTCGCTTCTTCTGGCATTCTTTAAGTTTACATTGACCTAAGACGCAACTATACAACATTTTACGCGCATGATCGATGCTCTCAAATCAGATCAGATTTTCTTTCTGCGGCAAGAGATGGAAAAACTGCTGGAATATGGACAACAGTTGCACCGTCTATTCATCGACTTTAAAGCCGCGTATGATAGCATAGCCAGGGTAAAACTGTACACGGCCAAGAGAGAATTCGGTGTCCCGACGAAATTGATAAGACTGACTGGGCCAGATAAAAGCAGCAGGATCACTCTGAAGACCATTCGTCATCAATAACAGTCTACGACAAAGGGATGCCCTATCATGCGTCCTCTTTAACCTGGCCCTCGAGAAAGTCATCCGTGATGCTGAGGTAAATGCAAGAGGTACGATCCTCGTTAAGTCCACCCAACTACTGGCCTATGCTGACGAAATCGATATCATGGGAAGAACCACCCGAGACGTACAAACTGCCTTCATCCAGATCGCGCAGGCGGCGATCCGGGCGAGATCTTGGGCTGCGCATCAATGAAGGCAAGACAAAGTATATGGTGGCAACGTCAGCACCGAAAACCAACCAACTAACAACATCGAACCGCACTGGCCAAACGGGAAGAATAAAGATAGGAGAATACAACTTTGAGACCGTTGATAATTTCTCCTACCTAGGGTCGAAAATCACAACCGATAACAACTACGGCGATGAAATCCGCGCACGGTTGTTTTCAGTCCAGTTGTGGATAAAATCCGGCTCAATAGGTTGCGGTGGGTGGGTCACTTAATCCGTTTGGATGAGGATGATCCAGCCCGGAAAGTCTATAAGGGCAATATCTATGGTAGAAAAGGAAGGCGAGGCAGACCCTTTCTAAGATGGAGCGATGGCGTGGGCCAGGACGCCAGACAGCTTTTACGGATATCGACCTCGGCGCGAAATCGGAATGTCTGGAGTTCCTTATTAAGGCAGGCCTAGACCGGATACCGGTTGTTGCGCCGTTGATGATGATGATCGATGCTCTAGTAGTTTTAACAGTGTGTTACTTCTATTTCTTGTGCTCTGGTAGCTCCAAGAGGCACTATCGTACGGAGCAAAGTGCGAATTTCAGTGGGTTTGGCAAGCAAGAAGCCTAATCTAATTTTGAGGAAATACAGCTCTTTCTGATTGTGACATGAGTAGCTTACATCGTAAGGACAGACAGCTTTTGCTTCCTGGGTAAGAATTGTCTAACCCTCTTATTATAAGAGTATTTCATCTATATATTGAATTTGCTTGAAATGGGCAGAACTTTGTTGTGGAGGGTTTTTAATAGGGTTTTTTTTTTGCGAAAATGGAGCTCTGTTTTGAGTGTGATAAGCCAAAGGTTCTCATGACCTACCTGGTCAGTTGCCATTGCTACCTTCTCCCTTTTCTAGTTCCCTTACTTCTAAGACATATTTCAGTACCCACTTTTATATAAGGTCGGGTTGCTGCATGTACGTGAGATGCTAATAGCGTTGCACGCATAGTTAATTTCCAGGGCTCTCGCTTTACGGTGGATTAATTTTTCTGTCAGCCATCGTGAATTGACTGACTGTTAACTCTGAGGGCGGACTGTGAGCTTATTTATACCTCGCTGAATTTTCTAGGTAGATGGGCATTTGACATTTGAGATATCTTTAGTCCAGTACTCTAACTGGAATTCATTTAATCATTTATCAAAATCATTAAATTCTTTGATTTCCCAACATGGTCCTTTGAATCTTGATTGTGCATTTAGCGATTTCCCTATATTTTATTGTAAATTCTTGAACAACACTGGCTTTCAAATGGAATCCGCTTTTGCTCTAATAGTTGATAGATAGAATTTTTCTTTGTCACTTAACGATTACGGCTTTGCTTCAGTCATAAAATCACATTCGGATGTATGTTGTTCTGGCGTCGCATTCCAACCTATCTCTGTCGTCCTCTTAAAGCCGCTATCCACGTTTAGATCAACCTTTCAGACACACGCAAATGGCCCGCAGTGCACCTGGACGCTGGTTGAACTGAAGGGACCACCCACGCACTAGTAAGCTAAACGGTATCATAGATAATTTTGTGAATGTAAGTAACCGATGAAGGTGACCAAAAAATTCTCGCACACAGCTTAAACAAACAAATTTTTGCTCACTGCTTAAACAGGGGTGGGTAGAGCAACCATCGGCAGGGCGCATTAATATACACACGTACTGGCTTTCCTTATCACTTTTCGGGTGGTCGGTTGGCCGAATCGCTTTTCATTCGATTATGAATCCACGTCCCGGGCGCCGGTCAACTGCGGACGGTTCAGGCGTAACTGAAGGAGCGAACTGAACGTGGTTGGCTACCTTTGGAGGTGCACATTGTATACATAATCTTACTTATTCTGCTATCGGCCAACCTTAGTGGACTCGGATCAGTATACCTTTTTTTTGCTACAATTGGAGTACTTACTTTAAAGAAAAAGGCGCGATTCTGTTAAGACTATTGACTCTGTAATTCGTGGAATTAGCGTTTCCAAATCGATTCGTTCGCAGTTTAGCTTTTTTGAAAAATGTTTCGGCTGCTTATTAATCCCGTCCACTGTTAACCTACTCACGTACTGTACGTGTTACAAAGTGGAGTTATTCATGCAATATGCCGTGGAAGCCAACTTACCCACAGAAAATTGGAGACGGGTAAGGTCTCCCGGATGAGGTAAGTTCTTCTTAAAGAAGAGGGATCCAGTGAAATTGTGTTGAGCTTTTGCAAGGGAAAGCGAGTGATAGTTCCAGCAAGGGAATCAGACCACGGAGCAATACTCATGGATGCTACGAACAGTTACATCCTAGGCGGTTTAACGTGAGTACCTGTCGAGTTGACTTAAACCTACGGCCTTTTTAAGAAATGAATTGATTTTGTAACCACAAACAGAGTCTTGCTGAGACAAGCACAACGATACCAGTCTATACTCAGTGTGTAGCTTAGCATCCATACTGGTGGATGCAAGACCTATAAAATTTCCACCGAACGAAAGAGTACGTTTGAGGCCCGAAGGCCTCTTGTTTGCTTGGACCTAACCACAACCCTCATGAAACCCCCACTAGGGGCCAATTGCTACAACCGAGCTGAACGTCCATGAACCAGGGATTCTCCTGAAACATAAAAATTCAGGAGCTATCCCAGTTCCAATAGTACCAGTATACCCTTGACCCAAAGCCATTTCAGATGAGTCCCAGTGCAGATTGGAGTCTGATGGCCGTTATTGGCATTCTGATGGGAGCACTCGCCTACTACATCACGGCTAGTAAGACTAAGTGAGTACAATGTTTCCCGGTGCCATCACATGGATGTTCTCCTTGGCCACTCAGATTTGGTCTGTTAGGGTTGCTACCCAGTCTTCTTCGCCGACACCTCGCCACCGGATGCTACGAGCAATCGAATTGAAGAGTGTTAAGGGAAGTGGGGCAGAGTCCAAGTAAGAAGAGTTAAGTTAACAGTTTTTTAGGGAAGCTACGGAGTAAAGGAGCTTGAGTTCGTACACATGAAGCAAACAGGGAATAGTGAGGTTATCTGTAGGGTCGTTACTGGAGAATAAAAATAAATAAAAAAATAAAGGCGTAAAAGCTGCGGAATATGCAACCATAAAAAAACGGTGTCGGAACGGATAGAGATAAGGGACGAGCCATGTAATAGTTAATAAGGGAGTACTAAGCAAAGCGAATTTGGCCATTTGGTCAATGGAGGTCAAGGCTTTAGAGAAATGCGTGTACCTAATGTGGACTTGCTAAGAATTTAGACACTTGACTACGAGGTC
Organism: Hermetia illucens; assembly: GCF_905115235.1. Taxonomy (NCBI): domain Eukaryota; kingdom Metazoa; phylum Arthropoda; class Insecta; order Diptera; family Stratiomyidae; genus Hermetia; species Hermetia illucens. Next base: position 61,076,521 of record NC_051853.1, read on the forward strand.
TTGTAGGTTGTTAATAGCGGTCCGGCGTTTCACAAACCCGTGTGTTCCTTGACTATAAGGTCGCAAAAATAAGTAGCCAATCCCCAAGGATTTTGGAGCAGGGGGAGGGAAGAAAACGGGACACTCATTTTCAACAGTACGATCACCACTTTTGCGCGTAGGTGTCGATGTACTCTCCTTGCATGCGTTAGAAAAATTAATGAAAATCTCTGAAGAATTTGAGGTCTAAAGCGGAGTCTGCCAGGGTTGTATTTTGTCACCAATATTATTTCTTCTTATTACCGTTGACTCTCTGACGGTGCTAATTTCTTCCAGACATTCGCCTGGAATCAAGGCTTGTTTAATTACCTTTCTTTTCTACCGAAGTGATCAACTCTCTAAAAGTAAACTAATTACTAGAGCGTCCAGTAGAGCAATCACTCGGTAGAAGCGGCAGCCTACTCAGAGCTCTCGTATTGTGAAAAACACAGTAACAAACAGGTCCGAAAATGGATTCAAATAAATACTTTAAGTTTATAAAAAAAACTTTTATTAAATTTCTGCTTCCAACCATCAACTTCATCAGGCAATTCCCAAACCTCAACTCCACTGATTATATTTGTTTGCTTTTTCACCGGGTCATAGAATTTGGTCAAATGGCTCTGGATTTGGAAAGAGAGACAAGTGGTCAACCTGAACTAAAAATAAATTCCAACGAAGCCAAGGTTTTCAGACTGATGGGTGACTTTTGATTAATTTGTATGTATATCTAGGGAGCGTAATTTCTGTTGCGGATCCTAGACCAGAAAGTTTGAGGTTTCCTCTTATCAATTCGGCTCAACATTGGCCAAATACTCGTTCCTGGACTCAACTGTAAGTGACTTCACTTATGTCCGAAGAGTAATCGAAATCAGCTTGGGTTCCGAAAGAATTATATGTTTTCCTTGCTGCGAGCTTCAGACAACTTATTGTGGATGTGAGTTGGAATGGTCAACAGTGCGGGAGCGCGAGGGAAGAAGGGAAGTAAGAAGTAAATAAGTTTGGTAGAATGGTGTAAATGGAGTTGATCACTTTCTCGCGTATTAAAGGAGTGAGAATTGGATCCGAGTTGGTATTTGCCAGGGCTGAATTCAGACTATCGAGAGTTAAACTTAGTAGGTTTACGGCTACATGGGAGTTAAAATAAGCAATTTGCTTATTAAATTGAAGAGCAGAATGATTAGCATCAGGGGTGAAGTAAGGAGGGACATCTGAAAATTGGGAAATAAAATACCTAGCCAGGTTCGAGAAGACAAGGTCAAGAGTTTCGTTTCAGTGATTTCTGTTGAGATTTAACGGGAAGCATAGGGACATTGAAGTTACTCTAAATATGATTTCCGGCAATCTCCTGAAAGATTACTCGTACTGGGGAAAATATCTAGGATAGGGGAATAAAGACAACGAAAACGACATAGGTATGGCGCAAATACGTACTGTAATACAATTCTAAGAGGAAAAGCGATGTCCGGATGGCTTAGTGGTTAGAGCGCTAAACTGTCATACGGAAGTTCACAGTTCAAATCTCACTGGTGGCCTTGTGCTTTGTATCGTGACTGGATGTCGGATACCAGTCGACTCAACTGTGGATGAGTACCTAAGTGAAATCAGGGTAGTAATGATGGGTAAGCACAATGCTTTACACTCTTTTATCAAAATCAATCCTTACTTGTCCCTGTTTGCAGACGACCTTAAGCTGTTTTCCCGCTATATCATCGCCTATGGACCGTGTTTCCCTTCAATCTAACCTGGACAGTCTGGTTTGTTGGTGCTCGACTAATGGTTTAGCGCTAAACGTCAGAAAGTGTCACTCTATGTGCTACTCCCCAAAATCCTCACCCACTTCTTTCTCTCATTCTCTCAACGGTCATTTCTTATTCTGCTTAACTTCCAGTCAAGACCTCGGAGTCACTTTCGACAATAAACTCCACTTTGACGTCCATTGCTTCGAAGTCACCAATCGAGCAGCAAAATTTTTAGGCTTTATACTTCGCTCCTCTTCTGATTTTGACTCCATCCAACCCTCCTTAGCTCTCTTCAACTCCCTCGTGATGAATACCCTCGAGTATTGCTCCATGATCTGCCGTCCTGCATCTTATAATACACGTTACGCAGACATTTTTAACGTGCCTTTCGCAGAGCTCGAAGTCTACTTCCACTCCCTGATTCCTAGGCTTTACCGAAATCACAACGCACAACAGCTTGGTCCTAATAACTTCTCTACTTTAAGTAGTTTTAAACGTGACATAAGATTTTTGCTTTCTCCTCCTCCTGAGCACAATAAGTAATTGGAGTTTGCTCTGTTTGTTGTCCGTTAAATTTAATAAACTAATTAAATAAAGAAATGCTGATCGGGAAGCCTCTTACGGGGTATCGTGATCCTGTAGCGTGCCGTCTTGAATGAAGTGTGCTAACGCACTTCTAGTCCTGGATCCAATTACATTTTCACGCCAAGAAGTATTAAGGGGAACAGAAAGAGTGAAATATGGGTTCAGAACGGAAAAGAGACCTAATAGCAGTAAGGACTTGTCTCCCAGTTGTTCCCGTGCTGTTCATTCAGAGTAGATCAATTGAAGCGTAAAAGTGGGTCCTTAGATCTTTCAGATTTTGGTAGAAATATCTTACAACAATAACCAATTCAGCACGGAAATTTCATCATAGTTTCTTTCGCAGCGCAGCTAAAAAGAAGATTAGATAATGGAGTGGAGGTCATGGGGATACGCCACTGACGCCGCTTTATTGCTTACCTTCACTTATTACAGCTGACGTTCCAGATGCTACCTTGTGAGCTTCAATAACCGATGTAGAATCATGCAGGAAATGAAGTTCCTCAATATTAAAACCTACCAAATTCAAAGTTTCATGAAGTCCTTTTGGAACTTCCGCTTTTGTCAATGTCGTAGAGAGTTCCAAGACTTTTTGAGTTCCTCTTAATTTGGTGATGATGGTTTTGAATTTCGAATTTCGTGCTAGAGCCGACTGATATGCCGGTTTGCATGATATTTCATCAATTTTACTAGTAATTAATTACTCGGATCATGACGAATTTTTTCTATTATTTTTTCGGGAAGATAAACTAGCAACAAAGGCGCTATTTACCTCTAAATCCGAATCCCTGTAAGTGTGTACCCATAGATACATTTCATTTGTCGGAATGCTGAAATCTATATTAAAGTTTTGATTAATCTCTCTTCTGCATTTCTTCTCTTTTAAAAGCAAATGATTCATTTTCCAAACTCAAAACAGTGAGTGAATAAAATGAATGAATGGAATTCAATTTCTACCGCCAACGAAGGGTGCATCCACCCTCTTAAAATTTATTAAAATTGAAGCTTCAAAGACGAGTACTATACGATGATAGCCGTGCTGGTTACCGAACTCATTTTCGAATGAAGTATGTCCCTGCACTTTTTGTCAATATTTAAAGGAACTTGAGGATATTTGTCAACAGTCATTTTTGTATGCATTTTCAGGAACGTTTTCATAGTGTCCTTCAGAATTTTCCTAAGCATTAGAAAAATACCCATAATAAATGAATTTGGAACAGTTTTCCTCGAGCAGTCTGGGCTTTGTTTTATTATTCTGCATGTGCTTGTTTGTTCTTTTATTATTCATGGCTATGCTGATATGAATTTTCCATGGAGCAGTGTTTCCTCTTCCTGGTTCTCTGGTCAAATTCCCACAATAAAGCCTTTCTTGCCAAATTCCCTTGACGGAATCAGTCAATACAGCTACACTCGTACATCAGGAAACGGTAGAGCTCTGCCTGACTGCTGGCTCTTGGCTCATTTATAATGTATGGGAGTTGAGCAGGCCTCGACATTCTTGTTCACACGGAAAGGGAATGAAAAAAATATTTAAAGCAAAGTCACAGGGCGATAAACCGTTTCGGTGTTTTAACGCAACCACACCGTTGCTGCCTCCACTGTCCGCCCTCCAGAGCAAAAGAACGCCTTTTCCTGTCATTCCATTTCGTCGTCTTCTTTTCATTGATGTGAAAATTGAATTAACTTCTGCAAAATGAAATTTTTATGCAAATTCGGTCGTCTGCGTAACGCCCGCAGAAGTAGAAACTTCCAATGATTACGTTACTACGCTATCTGGATGTTCATGTCTTCGGACTGAATTAATGGGCCTCCGCCTGTATTTATATTTTGCTAGGCCGTCTATATCGTTTGAAGGATATCCTCGGCTGCAGATGTATGGCCATCCAAATATCTAGACACAGGCGCTCTCGTGAGCACGAGTATAATGAGGACCTTGAATACGTGGATCGAATAAACAATGAACGACAGAGCAAAAACAAGGCAACGTACCTTCTCTTCGAAAAGTAGGAAACGAATCGATGAAATACAGGCGAAGGCGATTATTAAGGACTCCCGTAATGGTGTTTCCTGTGGGAGTGCGGTACAGTATCAGTTTGCTGTTGAGTGTTTATTTGAATATCTTCTTGCAGATACTTGCGTCGCTATGGTGATGCCTCTTGCTTACCTTCTGTCCCATTCTTTGGGAAATAATACTTTGGTATAATCATAGTAATTGGAGCAAATTTATGAGGAAAATAATTCATATCGTTGAGTGGGAGCAATGAAGAACGCGAACGCGCACTCTGAATGGCAACTTAAAACCGTTCATGATTATTGAGTGACGGAAAATGGACATAAAGTGCTTCCAGGAATAATATCAAAGAATGATTTGCAATTCGGATTTCATTTGAATTTTTTGATACGCGTTCTGGGGAATTCTATCGCAATCACTTTGAGTTGTCACAATGTAAATATTGTTAGAGAATTAAAGCCTAGATGGAAATTTCATCGATTGGTTTCGGCTGCCAAGAAGCACGTTTACAAAAAAATCAATACTTCTTGGCTGAAATGTTTCTAAATTCGAAACTACCTCATTCTACCTTGAATAAACAAATCGCTAAAAATAGTACAAATCATCACAGGACCTAGAGACAATTTTGCAAAACTTCAGGAGTCCCGTATAAAAATACAACAACGAAATCTTGTACATCAAAAGGTAGCCGCGAAAATTCAAAAGAATCAGATACTTTTCAGCTCAGAGAACTTACCCGCACTACGGGAACCGTCACGAAAAGAAAAATCCCAATTACCCTGCGGTATCAGTGGAAGCATCCCAGTAATTTGCATTGTGAATGGCGAACGAAAGAAATTCTTATTCTTTTGTAGATGAAATATGGGGCAGAGATGTATTTACATATGCAAAAGTGTCAGCCACATGATACATACGCGTCTAAGGATTTGTGGGAAGTTGTACGTTATATATCCTTGCCTAAGTATCATCCAACTTTAGCTTGGTTCCTAGATTTGGAAAAGAGAAGGATATTCTTCATAATGTACTTTATATGTACATATTTAGATGTGATGAATGTAGATATATGTATCTACAAGCATAAAATTCACAGCTTCCAACACATACGGCGGTAGCGTCAACGTAACGCGGAAGTAAGTTTAAATTTCAAATTCTTCACACCGTTTACATGCCCACCTAGTTCTTCAAGAGCTTCAGGACTATGTTCCATGACTAGTGTCGCCGATTTCACATTGCATACTTAAATGACATACATATGTACGTTCTTACGTACGTTTTCTGATATACGAGTATATGGTATTATCTATATAGATACACAGCCCTAGCGTGAAAACTGAAAGTTTTCATTTCGCGTAATGTGTGGTACTAGCGAAATTTGAAATTCAAACTGAATACACCCAGAGCTGGAGATGAAACTATAATGGGTTTAGTTGTATTTGCGTCATCCTAGCGAGATTTATACGAGACTTGTGAAGGACATAACTTAAGACCGTGACAAGCTATTTATAGATACTCTTTCCTCTGTCTTATATTTTAAATTGCTTTTTAAGGCGGCCTTTAGGAAGAAGATGTAACTCTTTTTGAGGAGATTCATCCGATTCCTGGACCAATTTTTTTGACATACTTTTTTTTTTTCAAGTAACGGTCTTTGGTTAAAGCTCGAGTTAACCTTAACCTTAATGTACGAGGAGAATAGAAATATAAGCTCGGGAATTCCTAATGGGCTATGCATTTATATTCTCACCAGCAATCCTGGAAGCGTGCACCACCTTTCACTTGCCGCGGGCCACCCCTTGAAGCGACATACGCACTGTTGCTGACATTACCAGAACTTTGTTATTTGAGATGAGTGAATTTACGAATACCCCATACTGCAGCCTGTTGTATGTCATTTATGTGAAAAGCCCTATCTTAGCCACTGGGATAAGGAGATAATTCCCTAGAAACACCTGATCAACCCTTTTTCATTTTTCTTATTCCCTTCTACTGGTGGTATGTTTCCATCGCGAAAGTGCGTGGTAGTTCAATAAGATGTGGGAGACTATTTCATATCGTATTAGGTGGGCCGCTGATCCGTTATTAGACCTTCTCACAACTGCAACTTTCATAATCAACGGCGCGACAACCGTTATCCCGACTTAGTAAGAAACTCCAGACACTCCGGTTTTGTCTCGAGGCCCATCAATTCGATATCCCTAAAAGCTATCTGGCGGACTGGCCTACGCCATCGTTCCATCTCAGGCAGGATCTGCCTCGTCTTCTTTTTCTACCATAGGTATTTTCCTTATAGACTTTCTCCGCTAGATCATCCTCATCCATAAGGATTAAGCGACCGGCGCACCGCAGCCTGCTAAGCCATATTTTATTCACAAACAGACAGTCGAGGTATCGCACATAGATTCCATCGTTATGTAGGTTACGGAATTGTCCACCAACCTGTAGGAAACCAAAAATTCTTCGGAGAATTCTCCTCTTGAACGCGGCCAAGAGTTCGCAGTTTTTTTTGCTAAGAACGCAAGTTTGCGAGGAATACATGAGAACCGGTAAGATCATAGTCTTGTACAGTAAGAGCTTTAATCCTCAGCCTCATCATACTCTGTTGGCTGCCAACCACCGTGCGCGGATTTCGTCGTCATAGCTGTTATCGGTTGGGATCTTCGACCCTAGATAGGAGAAATTTTCAACGGTCTCAAAATTGTAGCTTTCATCTTTATTTCACTCGTTTGGCGAGAGCAATTCGGTGTTGTTATTTCTTTGGCTTTTGAAGTTGACGTTGTCACCAAAGTACATGGTTTTGCCTTCGTTAATGTGTAGCCGAAAATCTCGTGCTGTCTGCTCAATGTGGATGAGGGTGGACTATCCATCTTGGGTTGGTCTTCCCATAATGTTAATATCGTCAGCGTAGGCCAGTTGGGTGGGTTTAAAGAGGATGGTGCCTCTTGCATCACGGATCACTCTTTCCAGGGCCAGGTTAAAGAAGACGCATCATAGGTCATCCCTCTAACTTACACCATTGTTGATGTTCTCGAGAGTAATGTTCTTCTTTTTCTTCAGCCTTTGTCCCGTTCACAAGCGGGGTCGGCTCGCCGCTATCGGTTTCGCCATTTAGCTCTACCGAATGTCTGATCTGGGTGCAATGTCGAGAGTAATTCTGCTGCTTTTATTTGGCCTCGCAAATTTGTCAGGATCAGCCTAGTCAGTCTTATCAATTTCGTTGGGATACCGAATACTCTAATGGCAGGGTACAGTTTTACCCTGGCTATGCTATCATAGCGGCCTTAAAGTCGATGAAAAGATGATGCAACTGATGGCTATATTTCAACAGTTTTTCCATCGCTTGCGGCAGGGCGAAAAATTAACTGATGTTGATTTGCCTGGAGTGAAGCCTCTTTGGTATGGGTCAATGGTGTTCTGGGCATATGGGGTTATCCGGCCTAGCAAGAAATCTCCAGAACATCTGTTGACTGCGGCTATCACGGTATCCATTTCCCCTTTATAGGTGGTATGGAGGAATTTGTTGTAATTCGACCCCGGAGTGCCATGCCAACTAGATAGAGATCCGAATTTATGTTCGCCCCCTAATACGTAGGTGGCGGTGTTTAGTCAACATATAGTCAATTTTGTTCAAAGCGGTCCCATCTCGAGAGTCTCATGTATGTTTTTGCGCCGCTTTCTGCGTAAACCAGGTACTTCCAACAATCATTACGTGAATAATAACTGAATAATACGCAGTCCGTTGTCACTCGTATCGTTATGTTAGCTATGGGAACCGATGTATCACCTGAATACCGGCACAGTCCCTACTTAAAGTTTCCAAGCATAATTTTGATATCATACTTAGGACAGGCACTCAACTGCCTCGTAGTAGGTATCCTTCTCCGACTCTGCAGTCTCCTCTGTAGGGGCATGAACGTTAATGAGGCTTATATTTCTAAATTTTCCTCGCAAACTCAGAGTGCATAGCCTTTAGCTTATGTTTTCAGAGCGGATAACTGTAGGTTTCATTTTTTGGCTGTCTAGGAAATCTACTCTAAGTAGATGGTTTACTGGATGACTAGTATAATATATATGTAGAGGCTCTTTTTCAGAAAGCCGATTCTTGTCCAGCGCATCTCTTGCAACGCTATTACGTCAGTCTTATATTGGGACAGGGTAGCGGCTAGCTGCTGAGCAGAATTCGGTCTGGACAGGGAGCGCGCATTCCATAAGAAAATGCGAAAATCGTTATTCCGTCTTCGTTGCTGCATTCATCGTTTTAAAATTCATTCTGTCTGAGACTTGTTTCGTGGCTGCGTAACGTCAATTTTCTGTGTATGGTTGTCAACCCTACCCAACCCCCATTCTGGAGGACCAGTTGGTACAGTTTGTCCCGTTTTTAGGCGCGGAAGACTCGCCTTCAACCTTCTCCGTCTGCAGTTTTTCATTAAGAAAGAACTCCCAGCGATCTAAACGTGGAAGTGGAGATAGGGTGTGATAGTAAAGCTGTTGGTGGTGGTTCAGCAGGCGTCTCTCAGGTGTTAAACTCCACCGTGGGTATCAATCCACATTTCTGCCTGGGACCTATACTACCGTTTGACTGCAACCACCAACTGCAACTTTCCGGATTGCAAATGCGGGTTCCCCTCTCACCCCTTTCTTGCTATTTAATTCCCGTTCATTGTCATTAATATTTTTGTGCTCCTTTATTCGTTCCGTGAATCTAAATAAAATATAGTTTTTTACTACTGACCCTCAATGCAAGAGACTCAGTATCACTGTCAGTGATAGCGATCTGCCAACAATTGTAAAAGTTTTAAGTATCTCCGTTTAATTCGGTCAGTCAGCTGAGATGAGGAGATCCTCACATCGATATGGGGTTGCCCCCTTCAGGGGAAATGGAGGTAGAGGCGCCCCCGAGGGTATAGTTATGTAATTTGCGCTGACGAGGTCGATAGGAAAGAACCTAAAGGGCGACCGGAATAGCGGTGGCTGATTTAAGAGGTTCCTGACTCCACCTAGACTAAGCCTATGAACAAGCAGCGTAACGACTCCGGTCGCATTTTCAGTTTAGTTTTGATTAGGTTTCGGATGATGCGATAGCCCTGAATGCCATCTGGCTGTCCGGGACAATATGAATGTTAGCATGTTCGTACTTCCTCTATAAGTTCTGAATGGCACACAAGTTCATTGTATATACCGTTGCCTGAAAAGTGATATGCTCACCTGGAGGGTTATGACATGTAGTGATGTGAATTCATTCCTTGTACATCTGTTCTTGGTCCACCTTCTGCCATATATTCATCTGTATACACATGTGATTCCTCAGATGGCTATTAATCCAGTGATTCCCACTTGCCCTAGTTGTTGTGGTCTCAGCGTTGGAATTGTGATGAAAACTGTACACTTGCCTTTATTAAGGTGAGTGATGCAGACTTAATTTTTTAACTTTTGATACTGTGTCTCCTGACATTGTCATTGTTCGCGTGGAGATATTATCGAAGTATCGAAAGCATTTGTCATTAGTTAGCGCGCTCCTTGTAATATGGGGGAACTCTTTCTCATGTGTCTTTGAACCAGTTTTTCTATGATTTTGGCCAGGAAGGTGAGTCTTATTGATCTACACCCTTTTGCACGGGTTCGATCTGCCCATCACTTTCAATATATATCCCAGTCCAACTCCACTAATATTGATTTTAACTTGTTGCAGCTTTATAATCCTCAACTGAAAGAGAATGTGTTAGATTACATCTGGACTAATTGAGTTGAGTTAAATGAGTTTATGGCCTTTCCTTTCACCTTATTCAATGTTACGATCAAGTTCGCAAGGTGCCAGATATTTTACATGCCATATTTGTTTAAAATTGTTTCATTCAACTGGGCTTTTCTATTTCGGGACTAGAAAAATGAGTTAATAGAATGATTTATGTGGTTTCATTTCCAATCTATGTATGCGGTTTATCGGTATTAGCTGGATATTGAGCTAGAGTTCTTTGGACGTACATTTATTCTGGACGAGTTTCCATTTCTCCATAGGATCTTGTTATACTTGGTGAATGTTCAGGTATATTCCTGCTCTGTCCTCTTTGCTTGCGTTGACGTAGACCGCGTGCCTTCTGCAACAAATTTGTTAGATTATGATTCCATCAACAAGACTTTTTGCGCTTACGTTTCTATGTCTCATACAATGTGATGATTGATTTGTAGTTTCGTTCATTTAATACCACCTGGATGTGGCATGTAGTTTTGACCACCCTCTTTATATGCCCATCTCAATTGTAAGGTTTCGCTTTGTAGAATTCCCAGTTTGTATTACGTGGATTGTAATATATGAATTTATGGTCTCTAGGGTATTGGTTTTCCACGGTTCTTCAGGTGTATAGTATCACGAATCTGATTGACAGTATAACAAAAAAGTAGATGTGCTTTACTATTTGCTTCACCATTTCTCAGAAATTTAATGAGGTGCGGCATAAAAACGTAACCCTGAAATGGAATAAAAACCTATCACTTGTGGTTTCGTGCAGGGCAGAGGCAACTCATCAGACGCTGCCTCACCTCTGCTCCGGGAGCAGCGTGGCCGAAGTGGTTATATGGTGGTATTTGCTCCCTGCTATTTTTCGATATTCTGAGCTCTCATGTATCTGAGAGATTGTTTACAGTGAAATACTAGGGAGCATATCTTGAATCGAAAAAATTGTAGGTGGCGTACCGCAGGGCAGTCTTTTAATCCAGTGAAGAAGCTATCTTCACCATGAGAAAAAATACTGAGGAAGCAACAAGGAAGCTTAAACCACCCAGAGCCCAGGTACCGTACAGTAGTAGCTTCGTGCTTTTTTCAGATTTTGCGGATTGATGAAAAAAATCCGTGAAAAAAGTGACCACTTTTCAGCCCCGCCCTCCCACTCTGTGCTTTCAACTGTGACTTTAAAAAGTACTCATTGAGACCTTTCATTTGATACCCCTCAAGGCTGTATTCGGTGAACAAAAATTTTATTCTCTCCTTTTGCATGGATGTCTTGCCTTCCCCCTCTCCCCTTTCTGAGAAAAATACGTGTGATAGACAGATAAACAGACATACGGACGTACAGACAGACAGTAAGCCTATTTGAATAAGGTTTTGCATAAAACAAAAAAAAATCGTAGGGACTTTCGAGTATAAACACTCAGTGAGGTTATCAAAAAGCATACAACAGTCTGAATAAAGTCCACCGAGGTGTTAGGGTTGACATCAACGTCTTTTCCTTACAAATGTCAAGGTCAAGGTACGTAAAGGAAACTATTGGATGGGGAGAGCTTTGGTAGTTTAGCAAAGAGTATTTAAGTGGGCAAAAATCTCCCACTTTCAGGGCATGTTGGCGCAGAAGCCAGTATATTAAAAACTTCCACCTGGATGAAAAAAAATTATATCCAATATAATAGACATTTCTCTTAAATTAACCTAAAATTTTCTTTTTTCTTGCAGGTAAGTTTCAGACTTCTTCGTTTCATCTTCTAATGATGACAGTAAGTGAAGCAAACATTTTATTCTATACAGGTGTTCAATCTCATTGATTACGACGGTTGTACAACTTGTTTTCGTCATAGACAATGATCTACACTTTCTTTGGGTAATTTTCTCTATTCATCAGGCTAGTCGTGATGTCAAGTCAAGTTTGAAAAAGGAATCTTCATTTTCAATAAATCTGTTTATTTGTATTGAGAATGGGATGATAGTGGAACCAACTGCAGTATATTTTATTAGGTTGTTGCACATGAAATGGCCGATTTGGTACTAAAATTTGAAACGATGAATGACGATTGTCGTATAATATCCACTTTTCATCACATGTCACTATTCTATGCAAAAAGTGATCGCTTCTGTTGCGAGAGAGCAAAGAACTGCAAATTTCCATTCGAAGCGTCATGTTTTGCTCCGTAAGGGCATGCCAAAGCCATTTTTCGAGCTTTTTCACCTTTCCAAGTTGTTGCTAGTGTCGGGAAACTGTCGAATAGTGTACGCCCAGTTTCTCTGCAATGTCTCTCATAGACTGACATGTGACGAATTCGACTAGCAAACGCAAATTGTTGTCAATCGATGGTCCTGGATGTCCACGTGGCTCGCTTTGAAGGTTTACGTAGCCTGACCGGAATTTTTCGAACCACCGTCGCGTGGTTCGTTCGCTTACCGAATCAGTTCCAAAGGTGGTCGCCTCCGCTACTGTATGACCGAGTCTGAACTCATAAAGAAAGCTATACGTTCTTGGCTCTTTTCCATGTTTTCTTTTTTATCCGCTGTTATCACAACGATGGTCAAAACCGAAATAACTCCTTGATTAAATGTAGGAGTATTTGTACTTCATTATCCGACACCAACAACGCCAACTGGTGGTGGTATGGTACAGCAAAATCGTAACTAACTCCACTTGACTGCCAAATTGGTCATTTCATGTACTGCAACCTAATACTTCGAATAAAGCATAGATTCCAATTATTTTCTATCAAAGAAAGATGATTGATAAATATTTCCTTAGACTTTCGGTTGTTCTGTTGTACGACGAGAAACGAGATATAAATATAGAAACAGAGCTTCTTGCGGTATATAGTTGGCAATGATGGGAATACCAAGCAACAATTGAATATCAGGACTCCTTCTATCAATTTAAAACCAATGTCATATGTAGTTTAAAAAAGTCACAAGAAGTTCTCGTCTCAGATTATCGGTTTCTATATGTCAATCATTTCCACTTCTTCTGATTTTATGAAAATAATCTAGTCAATTTGAAACTTCGTCCATATGGAGTGGTAGAGTAATTTGATTATTCTAGATTTCAATGCTTTTAAACCTTATAAATAGAATGTCCGCACGAAGTGCTAATGTAAATACTGATAGTATCTGTTTTTGAATTGGGATGGACTAAGCCTGCACCCGTAAGGAGTGCACCCACTGGGATCGACACAACACACACAACAGTTTCGCTAAAGCCCATTGGGAATGACACGACACGGTAGATTTGCTAACGCCCACTGGGATCGACAGACAGTATACCATATTGAAGACACTACTATTAACTTATGGTTTGGCGTAGGGAAATGACTCCAGCTGCCTCATACATAGAGAGACAAATGTCTGTGTTTGGCTCACACATCAGTCAGACAATTGTCTGAGTCGGTATTAGGCATCAGACAGACAAATATCTGTTTCAAACAAAACCTTTTTCTGCATCAGACAAGTGTCAGTGTCTGCCTCCCAATCTGTCAGACAAATGTCTGTGTCTGCCTCACACATCTTTCAGGCAAATGTCTGAGTCTGATTCCACACCCAGATATTTGCCTGACTGATGTCGGTCTGAAGTATGAAACAGACACAGACATTTGTCAACTGCAGAGAAACATTTGGTCTGAAAGAGACATGTGTGTGACGTAGATATTTTTCTGATGCAGATATTTATCTGTCTGTTGTCTGACACAGATTTGTCTGTCTTTGTTTGAGGCAGCCAGAGGAATTATCCTACGCCAAACATAAGTTAACAATAGTATTTTCAATGTGTTCGCCTTGCAAATACATTAGGCAATATTCTGTCGTGTCGTTCCCAGTGGGCGTTAGCAAATCTGTCGTGTCGTGTCGTTCCACGTGGCCGTTAGGAAAACTGTCGTGTCGTGTTGTGTCGATCCCACTGGACGCGGTCCTCAAGAAATATCTGTATGGATCGCCTTTAGTGTTGCCTTTCCAAAATTGAGAACCATTGACTTTTAATGAAATTTTCTTGAAAGTAGCAGTGGTCATAAGAAAATAAAATTTAATGGACATTTTCTAACTTAAAACCTAGTAAAATTCTGAGGGTCTAGCGTATTTATTATTATCCAGCGTACCAGGGAATTTAGTTTACAGCCAGCCTGAAATTATTCTCCAGAAAAAAAGTATCCTACGATAATATCTCCCTGAAGTGCCATCGCATTTTTGAGTCAAAATAATAGCTTTGTAGTTAAGTACACAAAGTCCTTGCACGCGATGATGGACGTGCTCTGGAAAAAAAACACATTTCTACTTTACACAATGGAACCACATCAGTAGTCCGCCATTTCATAATTTATTTAGAGCGGATCATCTCGGCTTCATGACTACCCCCTTTTAGTTTTCTGTCACTTGCATAAAATTTTACACAGAATTCTCTGTGGAAAACAAAAGGTTAAAGTGCATGGTGTATTTCACAATGGAAATTTTAATATTGACAGACGGATGGAATCCCTAAAATAAATTTTGGTTGAGGGGTTTATGATGACCAGGCTTTTCCTAGTAAATTGAGGTCAAAGTATTGGTAGTACGCATACATTTTTTATTTTCATCCCAGAATATTAAAATATTAACTTGTCATGCATATATGGTCATGGTTTGCGGATTTAATTTTTTCTATATGCAAAGTATCGAAAGCAAGAGCGTGTGACATAAATCCGAGAATAAATTATACTCGGAAATTAGGGCAGTAGATACTGAATTTTGTCCACGAAAATGACAAAATTATGTTGCCAGTAAGGGAAAAATTGAATGCATGAATAATCAGTTTTTACTAAAAAACTTTAGGAGTATTATTTACCTCTAAAAAAGTTACTGACTGAATGGCGGAAGATGGATCACTTCACCTGTAACTCTAAATTTGTACATAAGGTGCGCAACAATTTCTCCCTGTACGCGATTGCCGACGTACTTTCCTACTTTACTTATTTAGTTTATTGTACCGTATCCGAATATTCCGACATAGAGATTTACTGACATCCTCAAAGGTCACTGTGTTCTCCAGACCTGTGACTTTTGCTTTTGCTTCAACTGTTATCTTTTCGTTTTCAGATACAAATCTTTTCGTTCGTATCCCCTGGTCTATAATATTAATAACCTCCTGCCTCCTTGAAGAGCGACTTCACTGCAGCGCCTAATATCATACTTGAACTCGTTCGACTGGAAGGAGTGATACTGAATGGTGAATGATATGGCATTTTAGATTAATTTTTTAATGAAGAAGCTGATAGACTGCCTCGTATTGTCAAGATTTTTCTGAATGTACATAGTAAGGGAGCGAAAATCTTTGTGTTGGAACCTGAAGTCGTTAGAAAGGCATTATTAATGTCGCGAAAGGAGAGAAACATGTGAATACTAATGGGGGTTCTAACAGGGCATTGTTGGGCTGACTATCTGTTGTAAAAGTAAAGAGGAGGAAAACTCATCTCTATGTAGTCGACTTCCTCAAACTTAAGATTATACTACCTTGGCACGCACTGCTTCTATGACGAATTTATATACTTGTCAAGGTAAACCAGAACTCGTGAAACACCGCTTAGATATACGCAATGTAACAAATAAAAGGTTTTCCCGCAGTATATTTGCTTGTCAGTGAAATAAGTTTATCTTTAGCAGACATCCTTAGATGTACAAGAACTTGCGAACGGCGCAATTAGGAAACTGTCTGAATAATACTCGTACATTGGGTCTCCTATTGTCCCCAGCCGCAAAAGAAGTCGGAACAACTGGTTTGACGATAAACGTAAGCTAGCTACGGAACGGCAGAATGCCGCATACCGAGTAATGTTGCATTCTCAAAGAACGCGGGCACGCGCAGAGACTTATCATGAACTCCGTCGAGCGGAGAGACGACTTCACAGACAGAAAAAGGAAGCCTGGGAGAACCAACAAATCTGTGAACTAGAAAAGTACAGGGAGCAACCGCACCAGGCGCGGAAGTTTTACCAACAAATCAACAGGATGAAGCCTTATACACCCCGATGCTCATCCTGCCGAGACAAAGAGGGAAATATGACTTCCGACAGAATGGGCATGTTGGGGCGATGAGTTGAGTATGTTGATGATCTGCTCAACAAACAAAATATCGGCGAATTGGAGGTCTCGCCAACTGAAGACGACGGACAAATGCGGCCACCACCAAGCATAAAAGAAACAGTCTGTGCAATCCATCGGCTTAAAAACCATAAGCCGCCAGGAGCCGATGGAATTACAGCTGAATTGGCTACATATGGAGGCGACCAATTACACCAAGTGGTTCATCAACTGATGCTCAAAGTATGGAACAGCGAATCAATGCAACGAGGCATTATCAGTCCCATACATAAAAAGAGGGATATCACGCAGTGCACCAATTATAGAGGTATCACGTTCCTGAAAACCATCTATAAGATACTCTCCTCCGCCTTGCTAGTCCCATATGCCCAGAACATCATTGGCTGATACCAAAGAGGCTTCCCTCCAGCCAAATCAGCAACAGATCAGATTTTCTCTTTGCGGTAAGCGATGGAAAAACTGTTGGAATATGGCATTCGGTTGCACCATCTTTTCATTGAATTTAAGGCCACCTATCAAAGCATAGCCAGGGTAAAACTGTACAAGCAGCAGGATCACTCTCTAGAAAATTCAACATTAACAACGGTCTACGACAAGGGGATGCCCTATCATGCATCCTCTTTAACCTGGCCCTGGAAAAAGTGATCCGTGATGCTGAGGTACGATCCTCTTTAAGTCCATCCAACTACTGGCCTCTGCTGACGATATCGACATCATGGAAAGAACGGCCCGCGTTCGTGAGAAGAATTCTCCGTAGAATTTTTCGCCCCTACATGAGGATGGACGATTCCTCCCTATCTACCTACATAACGACGAAATCTGTGAGCGATACCACGACCGTCTGGTTGTGGATAAAATCGAGGTAGACCCTGCCTGAGATGGAATGATGAGAGTACGAGGTAGACCCTGCCTGAGATGGAACGATGGCGTAGGTCGGCAGGACGCTAAACAGCTTTTAGGGATATCGAATTGGTGACCTCGGCGCAAAACCGTGGTGTCTGGAGTTCCTTATTAAGTAGGCCTAGGCCGGATACCGGTTGTTGCGCCGTTGATGATGATGATTGTGTCATAGGGGCGTCTGGGACCATTGCATTTGTAAATGAACTATGACATCTGTTCCTATTGCTAGGGAGGCAAAAATTAAAAATGAATTGGTAGCGGAGAAAACTAAAATTTGAAGGAACGATTTTAATAGGAGCCCTTGGTTTGAGCTGAGGATGTTATTTAAGGTATTATTATTAATTATTTTCTTCTGCAGGGGGAAGTAGAAGATGGGAGGTGAGAGATGACATCTCGGTAAACTGATAAGATAAACACATGAATTCAGAATGCGACGCGAACTTATGAGGTGTTAGGAGCTACTAGCAAGTTACCAGCATACTATGGTCGTTGGATATCGACGACTAGGAGCCCACCTGCCGACTTTCCACGTCGATACAGAAATTCCGAAACCCTGCAGTGTAGTTTCCTCGCATTCCACTTCTCCTGCATGTTCGTTTTTATTCCTGGGTATCCTTTCCATAGTCCATTTTTATCCTAGTGGTGTATTTTAAGTGCTCCCAGAAAAGTAAAATTTGTTTTCTACAAAGTTGATATAATATATTAAAAATATATTCAAAATAATCCCCTTTGGATTCAATCCGCGTTCTGCGTTTTAAGGCATATTTCGTCTTCAGAAAATTTGTTCAGCATGGCGGCGGTGGTCGATTTTTGGATATGATCAATGTTTGAATAACGCGTTTCTTTTAAACATAATTTTCTGAATGCACAGCTCCGAATCAGGTGAATACGGTGAAACGTTAGTACTAAAGACAAAACATTTTCTGGCAAAATTCCATTATTAAAGCTGATCTATTATCTAGTGCATTATCATTCGGCAAAGGCTAACTTCCGTCTGCACGAAATACTAGCCTGAGATGACGAATACCAGCAAAGCTCATAACACTAAGATAAAAGGAAGCTGACCCGTGGGTCCAATTCTTTATATTGAATTGACTTTACTTCTGACTTCTCAAAATGCATTCTCTTCGGATTTGGTTCATTTGGATTATTTTATCCAACACTTTGGCGCTCGGCTTCCGGTAATTTGGAAATCATCACATCCTGCCGTCAGCATTAACTCTCTCCTCAATCCACGCCTTTCTTCTCCGTTTCGCCTCTCTCAATCCACTGTGAATGTAGTTGATGGCCTTTTTCACTGCATTCCATACTTCCTCGTTTCTGGCATTTATGGGGTTAGGTGTTTCAAATCTCAATGCTCCACTCGGCCCGAGTGCAGTTCTTTCTTCCCATAAATAAGCCATGGAACAAGACCTGCTCTGGATCCCCCTCCCCAGCCATGTTATACATTTTAAATGAAAGACTGTTGCAACGTCGAATCCTATATCAACGATTCCTCCTCACTTTTTCGCTGCTGGGAATTGCTCCCTTTTACAAATAAGCGGTTAAGGCGCTGATGAATGTATCCGCTTTATTTTCGATTGCAACTTTCACTTTATTAGGAATTTCATGTAAACCATGCATTATTATTTCTCCTTGGACATCAGATCCTGTGCAGTTGTTGGTGGAAACTCCATATTAGCGATACTCTTTTACCCAGTACGACAACTTCTGATCGTCGAGGAAGCAGTGCACTTGCTATTTTATGCACCATTTTAGAGCTAAATTGTAGTGAATTTTTTCCCTTAACTTTAATCATAATCGCTCTATAGGTTCTCTCGCAGGGATCGATGTTCGCGTCATGATAGAATGACTTGTACCAGGTGTGGCTAGCTTCAACTTTCTCCATAAAGGTTTTTACTTTACTGCCTCACTCACTGGGCCAGTGTACGTAAGGTACCTAGTTTGATACGCAAAAAAGTGGTTCCCACTTTTTTTCGCTAAAAACAAATTCTGTTGGGCAATTTATTCATTATTGCCGACAGTTGGATACAGTGACTACACGGCGTATCATTTTCCATCGTTAGCCTCCCGTGGTTAGCTGTATTCATATTCATTATCCTCATATCTATTATGACAACTTCTTCGCCAATCGATGGCACATTTTGTGCTATTTGTAAAGAGCCAGACTCTATTCGCTCAAAACTTTTTGGACTGCGTGTCTGGGGATTCCGTCTGCGTTCCTTCTCTGAACGTTGTGGTACTAAGCTATCTGATGCAATTCAACTGCTGCATTTACACACGGCTACTTTAGCGTCGATTCAATATGCAGTTTCAACGTTACCATTTAATCTGCTGCGTGAAGCTTCTGCTTCACCCGGCACCATAGTAGCCTGGCTCTGCATTCAGCCTGCCACCGAATGCGCCTAACAATACTGGCGCCATACCTTAGTTCCCCGGCGGACTACTCCTTCACAGCCAAATCATTCTTAGCGTTCACCTTGTATCCGAGGGACACGTTCGCTACCGGGCATAGGTTGCGCTACGTAGCTGCGACGATCGCCCCACTGTCGTTGTTGGGCGCCTCCCTGCGCTCTCTTTAGCGTTTCATCGTCGCCTGCCACCGCTGAAGCCAGAAGCCACAAGCCACATATGCCGTCATTCCGTTCTCATGTCCCTCCAGTGGCCCTGGCATGAACGATTCCTCATTACCGAAACCCTACATCAGCTGCAAAGCAAACTCAACTTTCTCACCTCTCTGATGCATGAAGCGAACGATGGCTCTCTCGACCGAGTGAAAACTACCTTGAGAGTTACATATTCCCACACGGATATGAGCGTGAAGGTCTTCTTCAAGCCTTATCAAAGGACCAAAGGCCGAAAAAACTTCCAGCCCGCCCACTTGCTTTGTTGACCTTGAATAATTTTTATAATTTTTTCCCAAAATGTAAGGAGTCTAAGAACCAAGCTGTCGAGTTTCAAATTATCTGTCTTAGCATTCCAACATCACGTTATCTGCATTACTGAAACCTGGTTGGATAACAGGATGTTAGATTCCAAGCTCTGGTTACTCTCCCCTTTGTTGTGATAGAAACTGAACCTATATCCTGTGTATATTTTCTCTGCCTCAGCCAACCTTTCATGTACGAAGGTTTCTTCGATTGATTACCAAAAGTTATAACTGTTTTCTTCTTGTCTCTTCCTTTTAACCTCTGTGCAAATTTTATCATTCCTATGCTCCTTTGATCTATTACTAACGGCCTTCCTTTCCTTTCCAATAACACCAACCATCTGTCGCTTCCTCTGCTGCCTTCCAATTTCACCTTTCCAGAAATCACGTAAATGGCACCCTTGATTCTCTCCAAGTTTAACTTTCATCAAGTAAACTACAAAGTTCTAAATTCGGCCCTGGTTGAGAATTAACCAATCACTCAGCATTCTATACCATTCAATCAGATCTTCTTTCCTATTATTTTATTATTTTCTCTCTGTTTGGTTCATCACTGAAGCTCACAACCAGCTTCATCAAAAACTCACTGCCAGGAACCTGTTGTTTTTCAATAATCTGTGTTCCTCGGTCATCCTTAATACTTAAGCCCAGAATAGAATATGTGGCCCGTTTTGAAGACTCACTGGAGCGCGAAACCTCAAACCATTCGCAACTCCCGGAGTCTCTCTGACTTCTCTGCGAACTCCTCCCAACTATCTTGTGATTTACTCTACAGCTACTTGCCCCCAGTCCATGCCTTCTCTCCTCCTCCTCTCCTCTCCCACTAATGGGTGTAGCCTGCCCCGTATCTCCTAGCATTCCCCTCTTTACACTTCTCCTTGGCATGCTTGAAACCTCTATTTGCTTAAGACTGTGCAGTCTATTTCTCTTTCTTTTTCCATTATTTACAAGATGAGCCTCGAAGAGAACCATTTTCCTCACGTGTGGAGAGAGGCTCTCATCTTCCCCACTCATGAACGTGGTGACCGCGCTCTTGCTGAGAATTGCCGTGCCATTTCCCTCCTCTCCTCCTGTTCCAAAATATTGGAAAAGTATGTATGCAACGGGTTGTTCGCCCACTTTGGCAACCTCATTTTGAAATAACAAAACGGCTTTGCTAAGCGTAGGTTCACCCCTCCAACTACCTCAACTTCGCTAAATTTATTGCCAAATGTCTAAATTCACAGCAAGCAGTGCACGCTATCTACTTCATTCTAATAAAGCCTTCGATACTGTAATTCACAAGAGACTTCTGTTCAAACTTTCCCCTCTCAGTGTTCCCAAATCACTTGTTTCTCGGCTTTGATCTTACCTTTCCACCCGATTCTACTGCGTTTCTTTTGATAAGTGCACATCCCGTTCCTTCTCCTCCTCTGGTGTCCAACAGGGGTCTATTCTGGGCCCTTTATTATTTTTATTTTTTATCAATGACCTTTCCACTTCCTTACTTTTCAATGTTTGCTCTATGTCGACGACCTTAAGTTCTTTTCCAGTATATCGTCGCCTATAGAATTTGTTTCTCTCCAATCATAGTTTTGGTGTTTTTAACGTCTCTTAAGTTTTCACCCACTTCCTTTTCTACTCTTTTGGCGGATATTCTCTATCATATGATATCAGGACTTGGAGCGACTTTCGACAATAAGTTCTGCTCGGGCACCCACTGCCTGGAAGTCACCAATCGGCCTGCAAAATTGGCGGGCTTTATACTTGGCTTCCTCTCTGATTTTAACGCCGCGTAAGAAGTATCCTCGAAGTATGATTGTGTTCCCTTGAAGGAACCTATCTGGAATTATGCACATTTTTCCAACTTCCCTCGAATCTGATGAACTGCTCTGCTTCTAACACTGCATCACCTGCCATCCCATATATAAAATAAATATGTTTTCCGCAAAACCAAGTAGCAGCCTTATTGTTTTCATCTTCCACTGACTGCATCAATGGCGCTTCTGCTTTAAATGTAACTATTTTCATTGTTTTCCCAGGCTCTAGTCAGGTGGCCGTATTTCAAACAACTAAAATACCTGGTCGGCGTTACGTTTTCTCGGAACCTGCAGATGATCCATTTAACTTTTTCCTCACTAATTAAGAACCCCATTGCCCCATTTCTATCAAGCTAATGATGGCTACTTGTGTTCCACTGCGTGTTTTCTGTGTTGAAGGTCGTATTTAGGAGTGGCTCGGTCTCTACACTCGAGTATTGTCTCTTAAGTGTAGCGGAACCATTCTCCCCAATCCTCGTCTAATGGTCGGTGCTTTGCAATCCTTTTGAGTTCGAGGAGCAAGTCGGCTACCTGTCCCCATTTGCTTGCTTTCCTTGTAATATCCGCATTTTGCTTTCGTTTGAATGCTATGCATTTTTCATCAGCCTTCTTTTCATTATCCTCCTCATACTACTCATAGTAGGTATGCCAATGAAGCGGGATTAGATAGATTTCGGAGTAGATTCCTATAGGCTTTGTTCTGACATTTTTTAGAAACGAGTCACTTTGCCGTTTTTTCATCGCCGAATCTTTTGATAAGATCGGATTTAAATATTTGGCTCGTCCGAATAGAGCAGCCCTTTTTAGTAGCACATCAGTGTTTGTTTGTCTTGATAGCTTCCTGTCGATGATTGCTGGAGTCCTGTTTAGGTAGCTTAACAATTTCCATTAACTGCTTTTTGATTTCATCCCTTAAGAGCACATTATATTTTGTTTCGATTTCATCATTACTTTCCTCCGAAGGCCCAGACCCCCTTTGCCAGAAGTGTTCTCCTTCTATGCGTCTAGTGGTGGTGTTCTCACGATTGCGAAATGATCACTGCCAAAGGCCGCGAGTTCAAGGCCTTTGATCCCTAAGTTCCTTCCTCTTATCCGGATGTCAGAATCATATTAAAATGAAAAGCCGAGCAACGTAAGTGGTTCCTAGGTGCTGATTGCTGCCATATTCGTAAACAAGTCGTGAGTGTGATTATATTTCGACCTAAAACCACCTTGTTCAATCTTGTTCGCCGATACAAATTTTTGGTTTAAGAATTACGAACGGTCTAAGTCCGTAGCCATTTGATTTTTGGCTGGACCAGGAGAGGAACATTCTCTCACTTTCATACCTGAAGTGTCAAGCTTTGGTTTTCCCACTTGCAATTAATTTCTTTAATCAAATCATTGCTATGTTGGATTCGAACAATTTTTCTGTCACTCATTTTGAGTGGAATACCTTAATGCTACCTGGCACGGATCAATGAAGGGAGAGTGCAAGCTTCTCAGAAATACCTCCCTAACTTACTATCTTCCGGTCATCAATATTGAAAATCTGTGTGAGTCCACAATTTTACAAGCCACGCTGCTTAAAGAAGATTGCACGAAACATTAGTGATTCCTAATAAGATTTGGAATGTCAATATTGACGCCTACCTTCAAAAAATGAAACAAATAAAATCTACCAATAGAAATGGGGGACTAGGGAAATTATTTAGTAATTCGTTCACGTAAAGGACTCAGTGGCACAAGGAAGCTCCTATTATTCTAAAGTATTCAGGGTACATCTATATGTACATCCACCAATCCTCCTATAGTAGGCTGACATTTGTAGAGAACGGACGTGTCTACAAATTGATATTATTAATAAAAATAATTTAAAATTGAAATTAAATTAACTTTTATCAAGAATATAAAAAGATATTTATATTACTTAATTAATAATACATAATTTAAAACTTAATCGAAACTAATTTACTTTTGAGTTATTATCTAAGTTACTTTTCCTTAAAAAGTTTTGAGAAAACATTCGTTTTTTTTGGCTTGGCGGGAATGAGCGGTGAGCCGCCGGCGGGTGGCGGACCAGACCGGCCCCCCACCATAAGGTCTAGGGGCACTCGGATCGGTCGTGGAGTCCGCAACGAGGAGGATCCAGACTTGAAAATAGCCAAAGTGAGGATAGCCAATCTTGAAAGGAGAAATGGCGAGCTGGCGAAGACGCTCGAAGATTTCAAAAAGCAAATGACAATATTGATAAAAAAAAATGAAAAGCTGACAGAGCAGCTAATGGCTGGGGAGGCGGGCCCGCCGTCTCCAAAGGTAGCCAGAAAAAAGGTTAAGCTATCTTCGACTACTTTTGCAATCATGGAAGAACCGGGCTGCCTTGAGGGCGAACAAGTTCTCGACAGCGAATCTGTCCGTATGGAGGACATAGAGAGCAGTAAAGCAGACGATACGAGAGTCGGCGACAACGGTGGCGAGGGAAATGTCCCAGAAGAGGATGCTAACCAGGCAAGTTGCAATAGTGAAGATGGAAAATTGGGTGAGTTTTTGGTCTATGTTTCCAAAAAATTAAAGAAAAAAAACAAAACTCAAGAAAAAATGTTAAATAATGTTAAAAATAATGCAAGTACCAGTGAAAATTTAAAAAATAATGCAAGTACGAGTGAAAATTTAAAAAATGGTCCGACTGGGGATACAATTAGCACCCGAAATAAAGAAAAGGGGGAAAGGGTGCCCCCCATTAATGTTTATAAATTAGGTGGTAGAGATTTAGCCACTCTACTTAATAGGAGCGCGGGGCTCTCAAATTTTGTTATTAAAAAGACGGGGGCCGAGAGAGCCCAAGTCAAATGCAATAAAATTGCAGATTATAAAAAAGCACGGGAGATCCTCGAGCGAGTGAAGGCTCCTCACTTCACCTACACTCCAAAGGAAGAGAAGGTGCAAATCTTCCTTCTGAAAGGCTTGGATGCGGAGGAAGAGCCCGACGAGGTGCTCAAAATGCTCCGGGAGACGGGAACTGAGGTTAAGTTCCTCTCAGTGTCACGGTTTAGTACGAGGAGGTCCGTTTTGGAAAAACAAATCCTGCCGCACTTCCTCGTGCAGATAAGCCCGGAGAGCCGGGGAAGCGATCTGATCGGCATCAGGTCGCTTAATTACCAGGCCATTCGTTTTGAGCGCCTGCTAAGGGGCGAAATAGTCCAGTGTCGAAGATGCCAGCGCTATGGTCACTCGGCAGTGAACTGTCAAATGACCTTACGATGTGTAAAGTGCGGGAAAGACCATACCGCAGCTGAATGTTCGCTGACTGAAGCAGATGGCAAGGAAAAAACTTTCTGTGTTAACTGCGGAAGCGGAGGGCATCCGGCTTCGTACCGTGGATGTCCCGCATACCGCAATGTTAAGGTCACAAGGCAGCAAGCACCGAGATCGGCCCAAAAAACGAAGGTGTCAGCGGCGTTGGATGGTACCGTCCCTTCGGCACCAATCGTCTCGGGGATCCCATTTGCAGAAGTAGTTCGACAAGGGGGAGCTAAGAAGCCCCAACAAGATGCAAGTGGCGGGATGAACACTATCCTCAATAAAATACTAACCATGTGTGAAAACATGCAGCATACGTTACACGTACACAATACAAAAATAAATAGCATAACAGAATATTTACACAAACAGCATGCCCGCTGCTAGGTCTGCAGTCACAGCGGTACCACTGGATGGTCTCCGGATCATCGCGATTAATGTGAATTCCATCGTAGGAATCCATCGAAGAGCGGAGCTCCTTGATTTCGTTGCCAGACAACAGCCTGACATAGTCTTGATTTCAGAAACCCACCTCAATCCGAGGCATTCGATAACATTCAAGGATTTTGAATTCGTGAGGAACGATAGAAGAAATTGTGATGGGGGAGGTGGTACCGGAATACTTGTGGGTCGCCATTATCGTTTCAGGCATATTAATAGGCCTGAATTTGAAACCTTTGAGTGTATCGAAGTCTCATGTATTCTTTTTTCACTGCCTAGAGGAGGGAATTTATACATTCTGTCAGTCTATGCAGTGGGAAACAACCGAGCCAAGTTCAGGGAGGAATTCCATTCTCTGTTTACGATACTCGAACTGAATAGGCTGCATAATTACTATATTATAGCTGGCGACTTGAATGCTAAGCATACCTCGTGGCTAAACGCCACAAACAATCCCAGAGGGGTATTCCTCAAATCTTGGATAGAGCAATACCAGATAGAGTATAAATGCGAATTATATGGGTCAGAGAGTCCAACCTGGCCCAGGGCAAATTCCTATCTGGATTTGTGCATTGCTGACGCGCGCTTGAACTTTAATTTTAGGAATCCTCAACGGAAACTACAGACTCTTCCTTACGATAGCGATCATAACGCTATTCTTATTGAAGTTCTGTTTGATGGACGAAGAGTTCGCCTTCTGCCGATGGACAGTGGCGTCCACAGGCTGAACTTTAAACAAACAAATTGGAAGAAATTCCAAGAGAGGTTTATTCGGGGATATCGAGAGGAATGCCCACCTCTTGATGGGGAAAACGATAGTACAATTGCACCAAGTGACAGGAACTTGAGCAACGAGGAAATACTTCAGTATCTTCTCAAGCTGGAGAACTTGACGCTGGAAACAATTGAACAAGTCGTCCCTAAAATTAAACCTCGCAATAATATGGAAGGATATGAAACTGCAGCCATAAAACGGTTGAAAAAAGTGAAAAGCCTTCTGCTCACTCGCGTCAACAAAATCTATCGGAGATATGGGGACTATCATCATCCCATATTGGTTGAGTTCAAATCACTTCTAAAGATCGCGCGGGATCTTATCCGTCAACATTACGTAAATGAAGTGAACTCCCAGTGGCGGGAGAAGTTAAAGGGTATTTCACCAAGCGATCCAGATTCCATGTTTACTAAGATAAATACGTTATTCCGGAAGAAGTCACGAATAACTGTGCCGAGAATTAAAGTCGGTGGCAGCGAGATACAACACCTCATTGACTCAGGTATAGACACGAATAGTGTAACTGCTGATGCGCAAGGCAATTACATCGTGATGGATGATGCTCTGAAACTCGAACTTATAGGGAAGCACTTTGAATCGGTGCATCGGCCCAGAACGGACTTAGAGCCAACGCAACTTTCGGAAATTGTAGAACGAGATGTCCACAATTTCAAATATAGCCTGAACGGCACCACAGTTCTCCAATTTAGCTCTGCATTGCAGGCTGATCTCATACCGAGTGATAATCTGCTTGATTACTTTGTCTCATGTGTTGAGTTAACTTCCATATTCAGAAGAGTGAACAATAAGAGATCATCCGGTATGGATGGCATTCCCAACGTGGTCCTCAGGCATTTACCAGACATTGCCATTCGTAATTATTGCATTTTGTTCAATAATTTATTGAACAATTCCTTCTTTCCAGGACAATGGAAGAAAGCCCGAGTATTCCCGATTTTAAAGAGAGGGAAGGATTCATCCAGCCCTCAAAGCTACCGCCCAATCAGTTTGCTGCCTAACATCAGCAAGGTGTTTGAGGTTTTGGTATTGAAAGCCTTGAACGGGCATATCAAGAAGAAGGAATTATTGCCGAACGCGCAATTCGGATTTCGATCTGGACATTCGACAATACATGCAATAACGAAGGTAACGTCTGATATTTGCTGGCGGATTAACAATGGTGAGTGCGTAGGCGCTTGCCTTATAGACATGGAGAAAGCCTTTGATACCGTCTGGTTGGATGGACTGATTTTCAGGCTCCTGAAGAATGAGTTTCCCAGTCACCTCGTAGCGATGATGTGTAGTATGCTGTATGGCAAGTGCTTTGCCATTACGGACGGAAATCTCACTACTAACAGAGAATTTCATGTTCTGAATGGATTACAGCAAGGGACAGTGACTGCGCCTACACTTTTTGCGGTATTTGCCGGCGAATTGCTCAATTCTTTCGATTTTAATAAATCTCCTAAAAGGTCGTTGGTTGCCTTTGCTGACGATCTGATAGCCTACACGGCGCACAAGAAGGTAACTGAGGTGCAAGTTGAACTTCAGAAGATGTTCAATGATATTAAGTTCTTCACGAACAGTTGGCGGATGAAAATCAATGCGCAAAAGTGTGAAACGATTCTGTTTCGAAATTCCTTGGCGTATGCCAGTAGGAACTTGAAAAGGAATTGGAGAGATTTCCACATTGTCGCGAACGAGGATAGTTCAGAGCGCATTCCTCATAAGAAGTGCGTTAGATACCTGGGTGTGCGTCTTGACGAGCGTCTCCAATTTAACGAGCACGTTAAAGTCGCGCTAGAAAGCGCTCGCAAGGCATTCATGTCTCTTCGAAGACTCTTTTATGCTCCACATCTTAGCCGGAAGGTTAAGATTATTTGTTATCTTACTTTGGTTAGACCGGTGCTTACCTACGGGTGTGCTATCTGGTTTAATTTGAGTGCTAGCCAAATGGAGAAAATAAGGATCTTTGAAAGGAAATGTCTGCGTGCTTGCACGGGGCTTAATAGGACTGCTTCGTCAAACTATGAGCACTATGTAACTAATGAAGTGATGTATGCAGCTGCTGCTGTGCCAAAAATCGATACAGTTATCGTCAGATTGATTCGGAATCATATAGTGCGATCTGCTTCGGATGGTGAAAACCCTTGGGTTTCGCAGCCGTTCTACCCAAATGATGGGTATTTCGAGAAAACTCTCACGACAGGCTTCATTCCTCCCGAAGCGTTCGTGTATCTTGACAGGAATGGTCTAATTCTTGATTCTGCCGGTGATCCGGTTATGTATCATATACATAGGCGGGCCACGGACAAAAGGATAGAATACCCCCCGAATTTGACAGTGGGGGCTCCGGGATTCGACTGGAGATACTCCAGAGCGAGAGCAATTGACATTAAGCGGGATGAAAAAGAGAAATCTTGGTACTGGTGGCTGCGGGATGCCGGTTAGCGGTGGCCGTGCTCAGTCCTGCCATTTGTTTCTTGGTGGGGCTTTGTAAATATCCAGTTGTAACTTGTAAATACATACGTTATTATTATATTATTATATGGATGTTATTTAAAAAAAAAAGAAAAAATGTGTAATATAAAATCTATAATTATGATAGTTTTAAGAACAATAATTTAAGTTAAAAGTGTCTTTTGAAGCGATCAAATATTTATTATTACTTTTTATATTTCTTTATTTGCCACTAAGGCCAAGTGAATTCTGTCGGGTTTTTGACCATTTCCCGACAACTTATTGTAAAATTAGATTTTCATTTCTTACTGTTTCTCTTCTCTGTCTGTAAATCGTTATTCAAAAATTTTGAGAGCCCACAGTGGCCATTAGATTTAAGTTATTTTTGTTATTTTAAAAGATTGTTTTTTATTGTTCATTTTTCCAATCCATATACTATTGTTACCTATTTCTTAAAAATAAAAATGATTTTAAAAACAAAAAACAAAACAAAACACCAATCCTCCTTTTTGCTGAATTGTTTCCGCAATAGGGTCTTTCCTAGTAAATATTTCATTTTTTCAATTTATTCTTGTTTGCTTGTTTTTAATACAATATTCGAAAATGCCGGAAGCAAGACACGTTCCTGAATTTTTATAGGACAGTTTTAATCTTATTATACCACCTAATTCTTCTATCTTGCTTCTAAAGCATGCTCAGCTGCTTTTCATTTCTCGCTATTTTATTTTTTCAATATTTTTCATAGTCCCCCGCCATAGAAATATTTCGTCGCGTCCTCTCTTCCTTTTGACTTGAGTTTAACTCATGTTGGCCTAGATTTTCTTGCCTTTGCCCCCAATTTGTCGAATTCATCTGTGATGTTTCCGCTCAATTGAAAATGTCGTGTAACTGGTGGCCTCTGACTTCACATCAAAAATAAGCTCAATTTCTGCCAATTTTCCTGGAATTTTTCTGTTGAATGTTTGATTCCTTATGTTTTACTTATTCCTCCCTTCGTGTGGAAAGATCAATATTTTTCCTGAGTATCTTAACCGTCTTTTCTGTTTAATTTTCTTTTAATTTCATTTTTAGGGGATATTTCAAGATTTTCTTGGATTAGCCGGCGGTGTTGTATAAAAATGTAAGTCGACTTTAGCTCGTCTGCCTGCCAATTAAAACAGAGACATGTCAGCCCCATGACTGTTTCGTAGGAAACTCCAGACAAAAAATGCCATGTTTCATATCTTATAATTCCACTGAGTACAAATAAGATAATTTAGCAACCTTACAGAATCTCTTGCTCGAAATTGTAACCACATTGTGTACGTACCCACCAGAAGATAATCCACTTTAGATTCCAGCAGCACTACCGACATCGCCTCAAGACCGCAAGATTCTTGTCTTATATTTCATTCACGAGAATGGAATTCAACAAAAAGATTTCACTTGCAAGATTACAGAAAGACCACAAATTTATATATGCATAGATACATCCAATAAAAACGTCATGAGGAAAGCGGTTCTAACCCGGAAGCAGGATGAGAACTCTTCCAGGCATTTAATCATTTTTACTAGAATGCTTTCCAGACTCTCTCCATCCAAGTTTTTCCGACCGTCTTGTGGCAGTGTGATGGTCTCTGTTCCCTTTTCCCGCCCAACTTCTGTTCTCCTCATAACTTCAGACCTTGGGATCCTTCCGTAAGCCATTGGGAGCGACGGCAGGAAATGTAACACGGAATACTTCCTCTTTTAATCATGACCAGGCTTTACCAATCTCTCGTTGTGGATATGTTTTTCATGCGAGTTTTGTGCTACCCATTTTGTAACAAATGGTTCCTCTTGTAATTTTGAAATGAACATTTCATTATAATCCGACATGGTTTAGCATCGTATTTACTGAGACAATAAGATGGCGGGCAATCGAGCGGTTAAGCGTCCACATAATTGTTATTGGGTATAGTTTCGTGCTGGGTTGGAAACTGTTTAGTTCTGGTGGCGATTCTATTCATTCATGCAAATCAGGTCAAGTTTTTGTCAAGATTTATTAACATGTCGGAAGTAAGTGTTCTGTATCCTACATTTGTTCGTAGCTAATGGTGTGTTCGATTTCTGTTGATGTATCTTCCTTATCATACAGTGACGCAAGTATCTTGCACTCAAGTGTGAATAATGGTCCAGAAATATGTAGCTGGACGTTACAATTTGATACCTTTAGTAGTGACTTTTACCTGCAAAGTAAACAGGCAAACAATAAGTCAACAATATTGGGGTATATAGGTCGAATAGGTCGGAGTGGATATAAGTATAATGTCGAGCAAAGAGGGTCGTGCCCGAAACAGTATCGACTCACTACTGACGAAGTTCTATTGGCCGCTGCTCTCGCCCACGTTCGGAAGCATATCTTTTCTTCGTCTCCATTCGTTGGCTTAATTCTCCTTTTTTCTAACACATACCATTTTTAAGGTTTTTTTGTGAAACAAAACCTTATTAGAATCGAGTCGATGTCTGTCTGTCCAACTGTCTGTCTGTCTTTTTTTTTGAGGAGGTGGAAATCTTCAAAAGACACTGGTCTGGACACACCAGCGTGTAGAATGTTTACCCACTAAAACCACATCCGAATCCATCCCTGCCCCGCGGGGCCACCATAAGGTATTACATCACGGGGCGGAATCAGCTCAATCTAGCTTAGTCACCTTCCTTCTTGATGTGCTAGCAGTTTCGGCACCATATTTTCTGGTTCCAGCACCTCTCCTAGTCTCCTCTAGATTTCTCCTTTCTTCCACAAATCTCGGACAGTGGAAGAATACATGTTCTGGGTCCTCTGGTACTCCATCGTAATTTGAACAGCCGGGTGAGGTCTCCAATTTAAACCTGTGCATGTATTGGCGATATCCGCCATGCCCCGTGAAAAACTGGGCGAGATCATAATTAATTTCAGATTCTGCTTAAGTAAATCCTGAGCAACCCTGCAATGATTGAGATTTATTTGAATAAACCTCATTTTCTCATTGCAGTGAGTGCCTTCCTAAATTCCGAACATTTACTACTTGCGGTAATATGCCGGTTATCCTGTCCCTCTTTCACCTCTCACAATAGGCATTTCGGGTGCCTATTGCACTCCTTCTTCCCACATCTCCTGGATGGATCAATGCTGCTGGTGCATGCCTTCGCGAAATGCCCAAACATGAAGCACCTTTTTAGTGAAGTTTGTTCTCTTAAACGGCAGACAACCCATCCAATGCGAACTTTTCCGGCCGCCAACAACTTCTGCGTTGCTTTCGCTGGTACTCGTATTGTGGCGGTTTGAGTATCGCCATAGGCTTTTCGTAGAGTCACAACAGACTCCTCGGCAAGTTCTTCCAACTTTAATTGCCAAATTGTACAAATTATTATTTTCGATGTCACTTCATGGAGATCCTTACATTGTATGTAGATCTCATGTTTTTGGGCACGCACTGCGGCATTTTCCCCAAGTGAGTTTTTCACTTGAGTGCGAAAGTCATCAGTTTTGCCAACGCTGGATCTTTTCAGCTCGAACATGAGACCCCCTTTCTGGGTTCTTTGGATTTGGTTCACATTTCCGCTCAGATCCTTTAGGTCGGGATCGGCTTTGACCTTTCCGAGTATCTCCGCGTAGGACAGATTGCCCTTACTGGAGATAACAATTGCATCTGGACGGGTTCGCACTTTTGCTTTTCCTCTCGTTTTTTTGGGTGGTAACTTTAGTTCATACATCGTTTCCGTTCTCTTGGGCTTCGCAACGCTGGTCTACATTCTCTGTACGCTTTCCTCCTTCAGAGCTATTGGTGCTGGTTTTCAGAGTTTCCTGTCCGCTTTTTTTCTCTTAGGCGCCTGCTGATTATTTAAAGGATCCCCCTCTTTTTCATGTACTCGTTTATTTCGCCGTTATTCGATGGTAGTACGGTTAGGTGTCACTTGGGTCGCTTGTGACACTGTTGGCACAGCGGGGTTCGGCGTATCCTTAGTATTCTTTTCCTCCATCTGCGATATATTATAGAGGACTCTAACAGCCCTCACAATATTCTTTATGGCTTGATGCACGTTGTGCTCGTCCTTGATGAACTCAGACAGCTCAACTATTTTTGCCCCAAGCTGGATAAAGGGTAATTCCTGATCGGGACTCTGCTCCCTATAAGTCCCGACATGGTTACTCCTTTTATACGTTACCTCGCTTTTGGCGTTTAGTGATCTTGCCTGTGGTTTATCCTTCACCATTGGTGGCTGAATAGAGGAGACAAATTTGTAGATAATCTCCGGAAGTGAAGAATACCCTGCCACAATCGATTCTGCAATCAAAGTGAGGTAGCAAGTAACTTCAAGTTAGAAGTCGAACTTTTCTTTTGAGAAGACTTGAAAAGTCTCTGTCAGGTATCTAGTGAAGCAATAGGCCATAATTTTAATGTAGAATAGATTAAGTCAAAAGCCGGAATCCTTTTTAATTTCTTTGCTCCTTGATAAGCCCCAAGGTGTTTCAGGGTGGAATCAGTAAAACATAGTACTGATCGAAATCTCGTAAATTGAATTCAACGAAATTTAGAAGCGCGCGTGTGTCGCCGGAGCTTCAACATGGAGAATTAACATACTTGTCTCGGAAGTTTAACCAATCTTCATTCTTATTGCTTTTACCAGCACGATTCCTAAGTCGGTTCATTGATTGAGTTTTTGTAGTTCTCGGTTTCACTGAGGAACAGTTTTATCGTATTTGTGAGAGTAGAAGTTTCTTCAAGGCACCCTAAATCTAACCCTTTATTCAACTACCTCTATCCGTTTTGCTGCGATCCCGTTTTTATATTACAATCTGTACGCCTGCAGTATATTCGATTCTGAGTCACGCTGCTCTGATCTACTCTTATGGCAAATGTCATCCAAATTGCCCAATAGGTTACAAAAGTATTCAACGGAACCATGCTTAGAGGGTGAATGTCTTCTAGTAGTACAATTGCTTGTGACTTGATTCTAATCAACGACTCAGAGGAAGAGCTAGTAATGTCAAGGAGCAAGAGAGAGGCTGTATGAAGGAGCGGTGTTTCGAGCCACTGTGGGAGGAAGCCGAGTCGACTTAGGCGGGCATGAAAGTCCTGGGAGTTTAACGTGACTACCTGCCGTGAAGGCATAATCCCATGGTCCTCTTCGGACACGGATTGATTTTGGGATCACAATCCCCCCCTTGCCATGCAAGCACAGCGGTCCTGGTTTATACTGAGTGCAGGCTCAGCATTCATACCAGTGGATGCGAGGCCTATCTAACACCTCTACCGCAACTAAGGGGTACGGCACCCGAGTTGTACAGCGCAACTCCACGCTTGAGCTCCGAGGAGCTCTGCCCGCGATGTAGGCATAACCACAACCACCATGAAACTCCCACTAGGAGGCCAACCGCAAATAACCGGGCCGAGAATACATCCTCCAGGAATTCTCCTGGAGCATATGCTCTCAGAGGGCCATCTCGATTCCCATGGTACCAGATAACCTCCGGTGAGGCTTCGTGGCAGATCCACTTCAGATGAGTCCCTTGCAGACTCGGGTTTGATCGCCCTCCCCGAGTACGTGGGGACGGAACGACTTAGGCGGGCAGAGCAAAGTGGGCTGATGGCGGTTACTCAGCGCTAAAACTCAAAAGCAAATGATGGTCAATACAACCAACGCTCGATACGCAGTTGCCCAGGTGGGTTTGTAGGAAATATATAGAAGAACTGGTTTCATTTAGGGATAGGTTTTTTGGCTTTAGGTGCACGTGGTTCATGCGGATTGCGGTACTGACAAATTTGCAGAACGACTGAGGATGTGCATTTTTAAGATATGAGTTCAGTCGACATACTTTCGATAGATATTCATTTGCCTTACCTTAGAAAACGGATAGATACATAGGCAGCGACTACAGAACATAGGCGAGCGGCAAAGATAGAGTCGCGAAATGATAAGTGGAGTGGATGGGATAAGTCGATAAAGGGTTAGTGGATACATGTATATTAGGGATTGGCTTAAGTGGAGATGTGGAGAAAGGAAGAACTATATTACGTACTTTCTTATGGAGGGCAGAGGATGTTATAAAGCACGTCCGTACTGCTTTAAATTATCTACCCTTAATTACCACGAAAAGGGGATCACACCATTAAAGCAGATGCGAGACTGAAAGATTACCGTTGAAAATTCTAGGGTGTGCTGCAATGAACAACTGCCCGCTTGTAGTTGTAAAAATTAAGGGAGCTATTACAGGACGCAAGAATGAAGAAAACTCGCTTTGAAGAGATGTAAGTAACATTTAGTGCGTGAATTCATATATGCACGCTTTGGCTCGGGTCCCACTCGTAGTGATTCAAACAGAACTGGTCATGATTTTCTAACTTTCTTACATCTCCCTGATGTAAATAAATATTCTATTAAGCTATTAGCTGTAGAACTTAATGCGGTCCGCTTCCCAAATATGGTTAGATGCTTATCGGAAACATTTGTCTTCTGATGTAAAGTGAAATGTCGATATTTGCCAACCAAATAATGCTTAGAAACCTTTGAATCCAGCACAAGAAGTTTATTTTTAATTGCGTTGAAAATGTCGAGTCGCGTTCCAAATAAGCACCATTTGCAGCAAGCTTTGATTTTCTGTCTCAATTGGAAGAAAAGGCGCATTGAATGCTGGAGGAAGTTTATGGTGGATCCGCCCACCGGGTCAATCTAATTTCAGTGGAGCCTTCGCGTTAAAGTTCGACGTT
The DNA here is from genome assembly GCF_905115235.1 of Hermetia illucens. Lineage (NCBI taxonomy): Eukaryota > Metazoa > Arthropoda > Insecta > Diptera > Stratiomyidae > Hermetia > Hermetia illucens. The sequence goes on from NC_051853.1 coordinate 61,111,967, forward strand.
CGTTGGAAAGTACTCAACAAGCTATTTTGGAGTGACTCCAAGCAAGGGAATCGGCTCTCATTCGAGCTAATACCGGGTGATATTGAACGACGATTTTGCATGTAAGAAATATTGCTTCAAAAGGACAAAAAAAATCGCTTCTGCATTGAATCATAATCGGAGATTTCATCTCCTATGGATTCAGTACAACAACTCAAAAAGTCGAAGGTAGTATGTTATGTAAAGCCCGGCTAACCTGTGATCTGCTTTGAACTTCTAAAGCCTGGCCAAACAATCATGGAAGACTTCTACAAGCAACATTTGATCCGTTTAAAGAAAGCTATAGCCGAAAAGTATCTGGAATATGCAACCAGACACGAGTCCATAATATTTCACCATGATAACACTCGACCTCATACTGCTGTTCGGATTAAAACGATTTGTAAAATAGCGGATGGGAAGTTCTGGCTTAACCATCTTATGACGCAGACCTCGCTCCTTCCGACTATCATCTGTTTCGATCAACGTAAAACGCTTTGACTAGAATACGCTTCCCTTCAGAACAGGATGTCAAAAATTGGGCCGATTCATTCTTGGCTTCAAAGGATGGAAGCTTCTTTCGCGACGTAACCCATAAGTTTGTGGCGCGGCAGGATTCGCAGCATTCGAAATTTATTTCGAATGTTGCGAGCGAATAGATGGCGCGGATCTATCCACTTTGCGTGGCATGCCAAGGGAGTGGAAGATCGCAGTAATTATGTTTTTCAGACCTGTCACTGAATTTTAATTATTAAGTTGAAAATTGCTAAAGAATATGGAAGTCCTTTTTGAATTAAAAAAATAGAATTTGAGTTAAGTTTGCTGTATAGAATTCGCGTTGAGTTTGCTGTATAGAATTCGCATTGAGTTCGCTTAAATATTTTAATAAAAATATAAGTAATCATAATTACTTAATTGGATTACTTAATTGGTGACCCCGGAACTCGCACCAACAGCATCAACAACTAGGATCCCGAATTCCCAGAACCTGCAAAATTGAAAAACTCAAGCACATCATCATCCCCATCAACAAATCGCAGTCTGCGCAAGCACAATCGCCCAGCAGGCAGCCGCAACAACCGATTGGAGTTAAGTAAGAGTTCCGCAGCCGCAGCCGCCATCGCTGCCGCAGCCACTTTCGCCGCCGCACTCAACTCCACCATCGCCGCAGAGGTCGAAGCCGCCGCCGTCACCGCCGTAGCCGCTACCGTCGCAGCCGACACCAATATCACCGCTGCAACCATCGCTATCGCAGCAGGAGCCGAAGGCTCCGCCACCATCGCCGCCTCCTCAGCAGGTGCCGCCGTTTTAGTTGTTATAAGTTAATTGTATTTCACTCTAAGTCAATATTAAAAGTGAATAATTGTCCACCATCGCCGACATTGGTGAAGTTCTATTAACGACAAAAATTCGTCCGAGCAACACGGCAGAAATAGAACTTCCAAGGACTGAGAAATCCTTCCAAAACATCAGTAGACCGTACGGCAAGCGATTTTCACGCGTTCGCATCTACAGTTGAGTGTGGAGTGCCGTGGTAAACATCACGAAAACGTGTCACATCTCCACATCCCGAGTCGGAGCAGAGGCAAGAAAGAAAAACGCGAGAAAACCTTCTCTACACAGTGTACTGCGCGACACACGTCGGACCCTCACCAGAAGTGGATTTTCACGCGACTTCCCGTACGCACGCCCTCCTGCACAACACCTTTCACGCACCGGACTAGTCATCATTGCCACAACGATCAACAACGGCAACAAACGGACGTCCCCAGCACCGCCAACACCGCAGCTACAGCCGACAAACAACGAGGAGTTATACTTAAGAGAAATTATTATTCATTTATATATAATATTTATTTATTTATTCAGTTAAAAAAAAAAAAAATAGTAATAAAAAAATTGAAATCGCTGCAAGAGACGGCGTGCAGGTGTTTAACATCGCGAGTCCTCCATTCTCATTGGTGGTGTTTTTGGTCTGCGCTGGATAGCGTCCGCTTCGTTTTTTTTTCTCGTTTCGTGCGTGCATTTGTGGGTGCGGCCTGCCGTGTCGGTGTAAAGTTCACCGCGTTTCAGAATAAACTCACCGCGTTTGCATTTCAATCTCGTATTTTTCGTGAAACAAGATGTCTTTTGACAATAAAGACGCAGCAGGCCCATCGAACCCGCAAGTGACCGCCCTCGCCGTACGCGTCCCTCCGTTTTGGCGGCGGAACCCCGAGCTGTGGTTCGTGCATTTGGAAGCACAGTTCCAAATGTCCGGCATCACATCGGACGCGACACGTTTCAACTACGCGGTGGTCGGCCTGGACGAAGAGTCCATACTTCTGGTGTCCGACGTGGTGAAGTCGACATCGTACGTGCAGCTCAAGAGCGAGTTGATCAGGCGCCTGTCGGCAAGCGAGTCGGCAAAATTAGACCACTTGCTGGCAGGTTTAACCTTAGGTGATCGAACTCCCAGCCAATTGCTTCGTGAAATGAGGCAATTGGGTGGGAGTAAGATCGGCGAAGACCTGATCAAGTCGCTCTGGCTGCGTCGGCTCCCGGAGGGCACCCAGGCGATCCTCGCTTGCGTCTCCGGTTCCTTGGAGGAACTGGCAGCGACGGCCGACCAGGTTCAGGAGGTGTACGTACGCCCAACCTTGGCGGCCGTTCAACCACCGTCGGATGAGGTGGGTGAAATGAGGCGCGAGATTGCTGCATTAACAGCCAGTATGGCCGAGATGCGGGCGACGTTGGACGCTCAGCGTTCGGGCGCCAGATCGCGAGCACGCTCGCGGTCTGCCATCCGAAAAGGGCGATCAGGTAGCAGGTCGTCAAGACAGTCCACGGACCAAGGGATTTGCTGGTACCACCGCAGATTCGGGGATAAAGCGACACGATGTACGCTACCGTGTAGATTCTCTCCTACCGCAAAAAACTAGGTCCGCGGGGGGTCTTGGCGGCGGCCACCCAGAACGCAGCGCCACGTCGCCTAACTATTTTCGACCCCCTCAGCAGGCGCAACTACCTCGTCGACACGGGTGCGGAGGTTTCGGTTCTTCCCGTACCCCAGCATCATCAACTTTTCCCTCAACCGCTCAAACTTGCGGCAGCAAATTCCTCTCGCATAAACACGTACGGGTATAGGCAAGTGGACGTGAGTCTTGGCTTGCGTAGGACGTTTTCGTGGCGTTTCATCCTGGCGGATGTCAGCTTCCCCATACTAGGCGCAGACTTCCTGTGTCACTATGGATTGCTGGTGGACTTGCAAAACAAGTCTCTTATAGATTCCACGACCAACCTTAATTCGTCGGGACATATGGTATCTCACCCAGGCAATAATCTTTCCGTTCTTTTAGAGGACATTACCGACTCTCGTGTTCGGGCACTTCTCCAAAAGTTCAGCCAGATTACTACCAACTGTAGTCTCTCCAAACCAGTGAAGCACAATGTGCAGCACCACATTATCACTACTGGTTCCCCGATCTTCTCGAAGGTGCGTCCTCTACCATCTCAGAAACTGGCAATTGCACGGAAAGAGTTTGAACAACTCGTTCAACAGGGTATCTGCAGGCCCTCAAACAGCTGTTGGTCTTCCCCACTGCATATGGTCCCTAAGCCAAATGGCGAATGGCGCCCATGTGGGGATTACAGAAGGCTAAATGCACAGACTGTTCCTGACCGATATCCAATTCCACTCATCCACGACTTTGCGCATCACCTCGCAAATTGCCGCATCTTTTCGACCTTGGACTTAACCAAGGCTTATCACCAAATTCCAGTAGCTCCTGAAGACATTCCAAAGACGGCAATATGCACACCCTTTGGACTCTTCGAGTTCACCCGAATGACTTTCGGATTGTGCAATGCGGCGCAAACCTTTCAAAGGTTCATTCACTCAGTCCTGCGAAACCTCGAATTCTGTTTCGTATATTTGGATGATGTTTTGGTCGCTTCTTCTACTGAGTCTGAGCACTTAGCCCATCTCGAGTGCATTTTTCAACGTCTCCTTGAGGCCGGTTTAGTCCTAAACGTTGAGAAATGCAAATTCCTTCAACAACAGGTGAGATTCCTCGGCCATTTCATTTCCCCTGAAGGAATACAGCCCGACCCAGACAAGGTGCAAGCAATCACAAGCTTCCCGCGTCCAAAGACAGTGAGGGAGTTGAGGAGGTTCTTGGGCATGCTAAACTTCTACCGTCGTTTCCTGCCCAAGGCCGCCCATCTCCAGTCCATTTTGAACGCGTACTTGTCTGGCCCCAAAACTAAGGACACACGAGAGATCGTGTGGTCTGAAGAGGCTATCTGCGCGTTTGACAAATCTCGTCAACAACTGGCTGACGCTACACTCTTGGCATTCCCTCTGCAAGATGCACCCCTAGCCGTTTTTGTTGATGCCTCTGACATCGCAGTAGGTGCTGCCCTTCACCAAAAGGTGAACCAAGTTTGGAAGCCGTTGAGCTTCTTCTCGAAGCAGTTGAATCCCGCTCAACGGAACTACAGCACCTACGATCGTGAACTGCTCGCCGCATACCTGTCCATCAAATACTTCCGTTTCTCCCTAGAAGGCAGGCCGTTCACAGTGTTCACGGACCATAAGCCTCTCACGTTCGCTTTGAAACAGAAGCCCGACAAAGCGTCCCCTCGTCAGCTTCGACACCTGAGCTTCATAAGCCAGTTTACGTCGGACATCCAGCACGTGTCCGGGAAGGACAACATTGTTGCTGACGCTTTGTCTCGTGTCTCCGAAGTTAACATCCCCGCCTCACTCGATTTCTCGGCTATTGCCAAGGCGCAAGTGGATGACGCAGCATTTCAGAGCCTCAAGTCCAACCCCAAATACAAATTTCGGGAGTTGCCCATCTTCGGCTCAAACCTCTCGCTCTGCTGCGAAGACTCGGAAAAGGGACCTCGGCCATACATTCCGGCCACATTTCGCAAGGAAGTGTTCCACGCAGTTCACGACTTGGCGCACCCCGGCATCAGGACAACAAACCGGTTAGTCACCGGAAAATACTTCTGGCCCTCCATGAACAAGGATATCAATTCCTGGGCCAGAGAGTGCATCGCATGCCAAAAATGTAAAGTCTCCAGGCATGTTAGGAAAGAAGTGGGCTCATTCCCCCGCACTACCAAGCGTTTCCACACCATACACCTCGACATAATAGGGCCTTTGCGAGACTCGCACGGTTATAAGTATTGCCTCACAATCATCGACAGGTTCACGCGGTGGCCTGAGGCAATACCTCTGAAAGACATTACAGCGCAATCATGTGCTGAAGCCCTCTGTCGAGAGTGGATACCTCGCTTTGGCGTCCCTGCAGTGGTCATCACTGACCAGGGAATGCAATTTGAGTCCACCCTTTTCTCCGAGTTAGGCAAACTCCTTGGTTTTAAACGCCAGCGGACTACGGCATACCACCCACAATCCAATGGGATGTTGGAACGTTGGCACCGGACGCTGAAAGCCGCCATTATGGCACGCGACGACCCGTCCTGGACGCAAGTCTTGCCTCTCGTCCTACTCGGCCTTCGTACAACCCGCCGAGAGGAATTTGCTGCCAGCCCCGCGGAGCTGGTTTACGGGGAGAACCCAAGACTCCCAAGCGATCCGGTCTTCGACAAGAGATCGGGTCTCACGGAGTCGGGGTTGGTGCGTCTGCTGAGGGACAATCTCCGGCGCATCAAGGCACCACCACCCACTCGACACTCGTCCATACCTGCTTGTTCGCCCAAGGAACTGGACACATGCACGCATGTGCTGATCAGAACGGATGCCGTCCGGAAGCCGCTGCAGCCTCCATATGAGGGCCCGTACCGCGTTCTCGAGCGGGGAGAACATTTCTTCCAGCTCGAGATCGGTGGTCACAAAAAGGCGGTCTCTTTGTCCAGGCTGAAACCCGCGTGCGCCCCGAAGCAACGTCGTGTCCGCTTTGTGGATTAACGGCGAACGAAGTTCGGGGATCAGTCGCTGAAACCCCCTAGGTTTCATCTGGGGGCGGAGTGATGTGGCGCGGCAGGATTCGCAGCATTCGAAATTTATTTCGAATGTTGCGAGCGAATAGATGGCGCGGATCTATCCACTTTGCGTGGCATGCCAAGGGAGTGGAAGATCGCAGTAATTATGTTTTTCAGACCTGTCACTGAATTTTAATTATTAAGTTGAAAATTGCTAAAGAATATGGAAGTCCTTTTTGAATTAAAAAAATAGAATTTGAGTTAAGTTTGCTGTATAGAATTCGCGTTGAGTTTGCTGTATAGAATTCGCATTGAGTTCGCTTAAATATTTTAATAAAAATATAAGTAATCATAATTACTTAATTGGATTACTTAAAGTTGCCAAAAAGTTGAGAGAAAGTAGCGTCTAGCGATGGACCATACTTAAAATAATATATTTTGAATAAATGCGTTTTCAGGCCAAATAGCCGGCCGAGTTAGGTTGCACACCCAAACTGCTAATGCTCTCCATCGGTAGCTGCTCCAAAAACTCAATATTTATCTGAAATCTGTTGAATGATTTATAGCGAGTCGAATTAAAAGTTTCCTCAATTAACTGTGATGATGTGAAACTCTATTGAATAAAGTTGGGTAGAGTAATTTCAACTAACAAGGACTTATTCACAACAAACCTTATCTACTCTTTCACTTTGAATCCTCGCTTTTTGAGCATAGTTTTGCAATGCACATTTCCATCAAAACTGTATATTTTTCTGTTACAAACAAATATTTAATTCTATCCAATATATGTATCAATTCATTTGGAACTTTATTTTATTTTATCAGAATCCAGTTGCCATGAAAGCCAATCACTGCTAGGACTGTTAAATCAGTTCGTGCTTTCACGGAACAGGGAAACATGGAACCGAATTTCAATTTAAATGATAGCTTCGAGAAATCAGGATTAATTGGGAATATTTGTTCCCGGAATATGCAACAAACAGTGAGCAAATGAACTTCAAAGGGAATTTGGTTGTTCCTGGGGGCATTAAATCGTTACGATGTGAGCTTTTAGTATGTTTTTTTTTGTATGTGCTTCTACACTCCAAACATATGGAGTATTTGGCTTTTAATGGTGTGCTAGCTGAATTTTTATCAAATTGGTTTTATCGAAATAAATTTCCGCCGACTGCATTGAGTTTCGAGAAGTCTCTGTTTTTCAGATATCTGTTCGTTTGAGTAGCTTCCTTTATCCGAATGGTTGGATTACCCACAAAGTTGTGATATTTTTTGGCAAATATGGGAATATGGTACCTAATCCTTTTACAAGTATGCCTTCAGAAATGACTTTGGTATTATACATTAATTGTCTTTCCTTGATACTATATAATTTGTCGGTTGGCACTATTTATGGATAGGCAGACCCTAGATGGAGCGATGTCGTAGATCGGAATGCCTGAGAACTGTTAGGGATATCAAATTGGTAGACCTCATCGCAAAACTGGGATATTATACCAGCCGCAGCCGATGCCTCACATGCCAAAATAAAATCCTCAAAGTATTTGTTAAGCACTGTCGTCGTTCACTAACATGCTATGTGGGAGTTTGCTCGGTAACATAGTCGTTCAACATATCCAAGGTAATGTACCCGGTATATACCCAGTATAGATCCTTTAGGTACTCCGCTTGTTGGCAAATATTCAACTACGTCATATGTTATCATCTTCTCTGCAAAATTGTTCCCAGTGACTTTCCAAATATATTTGATCACGTCCAGCTGGTTAAGGGATCTTATAATATGCTTCGAATCCTCATATCGCAGGTGACGAAAGTATAGTATTTTTTCCTAAACCCAAACATTACGCCAGCAATTGCTTCCTCAGTCAGATTGACCAGTGGGTTCCATTTACTCTCCAGGCACATAGTTTACAGTTACTACCAGTCTGTTACGGGGCACCTAACCTACGAAGCTCTGACTCTATAAGCTCCATTCCACGGGTTGATGTTGACCTCTTCGAACAGTTCCGTAAACGACTCGTTTTTCGCAACTTTTTTTCGGTAAGTTTTATATGTCGAGCAATAACCTGCCAATTGCTTGCACATTGGCGATTCCGTCTTGTTTGATTTTGTCATTTTATCAGAGTTTCGGGAATCTGCTCGGGTCAAACAACATCGAACCTCGCTGCTTGATCCTCCATTATGCTAAAAAGCCTACCTGCTTAAGGCGGGAATTGGTACTCCCCATGTTTATAACCATAATATCCAGTGATGAAAAAGCTTTCAATAGTATCAACCCCTATTACTTTACATTTCGGTTTATCACTTGGCAGACAGACTCCTACAATAAAATGGGCGATCGAATCTTAACATCCAACACGACCAACATTAGTCATGTAATAGTTGCTCATATTGCACGTTGTTGCAACTTGTGGAGTACAGCTGGCTCCTACAAATCCATTACTAGGGGTTATGGTTATTTCCTCGAATGCGGTTGATTCCGTCAAGGCCTGAAACCCAAACGGTCTTTTGATGATGTTTCAATGAAAGTACGGGCAAGTGAGAAGGATGTTTCTACACTTTTGGTCGTGTCTTCATCGATAAGGTAGCCACCAGCATGATTGTCGGCCCCATGAACCCTAGCCATACTTTCGAAAAGAAGGGACATTTTTATAAAAAAATCATCCAATGTACGATCCTTATGATGGGACATTACGTTGAAGCCAATGAAGATGTATCATGCGGTAATATTTTTAGTTTGTTGAGTAGTTCTTAGTCAAGTCTGATACTAATACAACTTTCAAGGAAGCTCACATCGAATTTTCAGTCCCTCAGCTCCCGAAGAGTCTTGCTGATCTGCCAAAACTCGCCACTCAACAATCAAAGTCGTTTGATTTTCCACACGTTATCATAGCCTTGGAGTTCATTTGTTATCTTAGCAGATACACTTTTTGGTTGCTATCGCTGGCTTTTTCTTTGTATAGATCGTTAATGGTCACTAAGCGTATACCGAACTCTTGAGCTGGCTGCTCGAGTAGATTGTGTGTTGCCTCGAAATTCTAGGGCTTATCAGAATAAGTCTGATTTACTGTATTGTTTATTTTTGCGACGTGGTCCTCCTTGTCATTGAAGTCTGCATCTTTGCAAAACACGCATGCAAAGTTTTTCTTGCAGTTCCTTGTTATGTGCTTTTTCGCTACACTATCTGCATCGACCAGATCTACAGTGCTTGTTTAGGTTTAGAATTTGGTGACGTAGCTGTATTCCAGGTAACAAATAGCGGGAGTTATTTTCTTTCGGATGCCAATGGCGAACAATGATTATCATCATCGGCGTGTGAACGCAAGCAAGTACTTGCAAAAAGTACTTTGTCTGGAGTTTGAAATAGTTGTACAAATTCCCTTCAATTCCATAGTTAACTCAGTAATCTGGGGAAGTACCGCTCCTCTACTGTGGTTCTTTTAATTAGATTCTCTTTTTCTCATTCGTCTTTCGAGACTCCAGGAGAAGTTGAAAGTTGATTCTTGAAACTTTCTCACTTAGGTTGACTAGCGCTGCAATTTCTTTGGGATGTGAGCCCACTTGGATCCTCCTTTTCGATCGCAGTACTCAGGTCCGGAGTTTTACGGCTCCACGCGCGCGAGCCATTTTTTAAGGTTTTGTTTGGTCTGGCGATATCCTCCATGCCCCGTGAGAAACTAGGGCTGTTCTTCTGTGGACTGAACTCAGTTTATTAGCGTTAAATGTAACCTGCAATGCCTTTCCCCAAACTGGAGCTGCATAGAATAGGATTGAACTCACTACCCTAGCTATAAGCAACTTGGAAGCATGCCGTGGTCCTCCCACGTTCGGCATCATCCTTGCCAGGGCCACATTTGCAGTGGATGCTTTGTCATAAGCGTACTGCACGTGTTGCTTACAGCTAAGCTTGCCGTCTATCATCATAACCAAGTATTTAATGGCAGGCTTAGAAGTGATGATATGATTCCCAATTTCTTTTACGGCGCTTGGTGATGAGGACCGCTTCCGTTTTTTCCTCCGCAAGTGTCAGACCAGAACTCTCTAGCCAACCCTTAACCACACTGATCACTTCGCATGAGTATAACTCAGCATCTTCGACGTGCTTTGCGACCACAACCAGCGCTATATCGTCGGCGTAGCCCACCACGGTGGCTTCCTCCGGAGGGGGAAGATTAAGCACATCGTTGTACATGATGTTCCACAGCAGTGGGACCAGTACGTACGTACTCCTGGGGTCCGTCATCGGTGTCGTATCGAAACCTCCGCTGTTGTAAATAGCTGTTGACAATAGCTGCAAGATGAACGGGAATACCAATCTTCGCCAGAGATTCCCGTATTAAGTTCCAATTGGTCGAATTGAATGTATTTCTCACATCCAGGGTCACTACCACGCAATATTTGCTAGTACTGCCCTTTCCGTGGATTCCATCTTCGTCCAAGCCAGTAATCATTTTGATGGCATCAATCCACACTGTCGATCTGAGAGACCTCTCTGGCTCTCAAAAACCGGGAGTAACCTATTATAGATTACTCGTTCTAGCATTTTGCCCACAGTGTCCAAAAGAGGTCTTTAGGAGGTTGGCTCACCTGAATGTTTGCTAGCTTTAGGCAATAGCGCCAACTTCTGTCGTTTCCATGATTCAGGAAATATTCCCTCGGACATGCACGAACAACTCAGCGAATATGTCCCGTCTGAATTTCACGGCAAGCTTAAGGGCCCTATTCGGAATCCAGACCCGGAGCTTTGTTAGCTGCTATCCTAGCGCAGATCGCCAGCAGCTGGTGACTGGCGGTATTGCGGTGTCGTTCAAAGGTCGCTGGAAGCTGTCAATGCCCTCCTCTTGGTGGGGGAATAGCCCCCGGATAACTTTTAACAAGAGTGAAGGGCACGTGGTCTGCGGGGATGATCGGACTCTGAATCGCCCCATCACAACTCTATCACAACTCTGCGCTTCCGCACAGAGCTGCTTAAAGCTTTCCCTCTTGCTCTGTTGGATAGCGAGTTTGAGGGTTTTGTGGGCTTCCTTATAGGCGCGCTCTTTTTGCCCTTGGTCGATTTTACCTATCGCTCTCTGAGCCGCTCTTCTGGCTCGGTGACAGGCTGATCGAAGGCTGGGCAGTTCAGTATTCCACCAGTTGTTTGGTCTTCTACTGGGAATGAGCACCTCCTAGACATGGGCGCGTGACACGCTTTGGCGTTCCATTGGGCCACATGGGCAGCTCTTTCCGTAGAGCGCCTGCTTTACGATGATTTCTTTAACGGATCCATTCTCAGAAACTACCCAACCGAAAAATCTGGAAAAATTCACGAAGCTGCCCAGGCATCAAAATACTCTCCATATCGATATCTGCTCAAATTATCATAAGTAAATAATAGTATATTACCATATTTTTGCGAAAATTGAGTAAAAACCCCTCTTAAGTTTTTCCTAGAGTTAGAAAAGCTTGTAGCAGTCAATCATACTATTACTAACAAAGTTACAGTAGCTCAAAATTGACTTTACCGTGTTAATTTACTGCAATATCACACTGAAGTGAGTAGTCTGATGCTAAATGCATATGCATTACTGGCTACGTATAAATGGGATAGCTTTGCACTCAAATATACTCACAGAAGAAGCAAACAAAACCTTTCATACCTGAAGCGCCGAGCTTGCGGTTTCTCGACTTGGTTTGATTTTCAGGTTTAGCTCGCGGTGTGGACCTAGGCACCGGCAAGGACACGTGAAATTTTGTATAATGACCCGTGAGAGATTGAAGTGCTCAAAGGATCCCCCGCATCCCCGAGCTTGGTTAGCACAGAGCCGTGGAAGCATGTGTCGGAGGAGCACTTCGATGGAGCTTCAAAATTTGCTTGCGGACCTTCCCGGTCGATTTAGCCATTTTTTTTTAGGTTTTTGGGATAGCTCTTCCCTCTAGGTCATTTTCGGTCACCCAGGATGGTCGTTTGACCATCCCAATATCAATTTGTTCATTACAGTTACGGAAAGTTCTAAGATTGATAGAGTTTTGGTTAAAAATTAGCAAAGGTAAACTGATCATTTTGAGCTGAAGACAATAAGGAAACAAGGGAAGCTTGGTTTACGGTGCAACTTGCGTTCAAACAGTTTTCAAGGCTTGAAATAAAGTACATATACACATAATCGTACCTTCATAAAAACCAAGTTAATCTGAAAATGGCTTCCAGAGCTGGCTCACTTCAACGCTATATGCTTTAAATATGAGAAAGTATAGGAAAGACCGGACCTAACTCTTATTAAAATATGCAAACCCCAAACTATCCCCCTGAAACGAATAAAATATTCCATTTTATAGCAGTTTAGTATGTACGTAGTACATGAAACAACCATTTCATTGCAAATGTCAAGTGCATGCATTTTTCACATCCCAGAACCGTAAACCCAATGGTTTTCTTATAAAGGTAGAAAAACAGTTCGCAAATTGCTTTCTAGGTCCAGGTCATTCGAAATCAACTTTACAATAACGTAAGTTGTTACACGTATGGGCATTGGATAGTTCGAAAGGGTAACATTTCACTTTACCCGGGCATCAGCAATGAATTCGTTGGTCAAAGAAACCCTTTTCCCAAGATGGTAGACTTAAAAACGGGTTTTACAATATAGTTTAGTATTGAAAATCGGAAATATGTAGAAAATGTGAAAATTTTGTTTGATGCTCCCAAGACAAGAAGTGGGAGCCATTTATTTTATTAGTGATCCCCTGATCACAATTCAATACCGGCGTCAAGGATTTCTGCAATTTTAATAAAAGTGTTAAGTGCTATATAAAATAGGAGCGAAATTTGCAGAGAGCTTGAATTTTTTATGAATTTTTCCCCCCTTGTGTACGCTCGCTTTTCAATTACGAATAATTGCGAACGAGGCTCTCGTCTAAAAAAATTTCTCAGCAGCATACTCTCCTTAATTTCACTTGACATTATAATTCATAAAGAAAGAGTAAAAAATATTAAGTCCACCTCTACCGACCAAGCAATTCCTCACAAAAAAGGAAGACCTGCAGACTGAGTGCAAACATTTATCAAGACCATTTAGACGATGACGGGTTATGTTTCAAAAATTTTTTTTAAGATGCACAATGTGCACTTACATTCCGCAAGTATTACAAGGATATAATGTTCCTGTTTGTTATCCTGTAAAAGGCGACTGTGGATAAAAAGTGTACACGAAGTGGCAGGTGGATTTACGCAGACCGGAGCTTTCCAATTAAGATAACAGCCCAGAAATGTTAGGCCAACAAAGCGCGTGGTTTTCACTAATTTACGCTTTTCTTAAGTGAAATTTGAATGAAAACAATGAATGTTTGTCTCCATTATCTTTGTAATATCTTTTAAACAAATTGCCAGGAAACGAGAAACCAGAAATTATCATATAAAAAAATATTTACAAAACTCCATGTAGGAGAAGAGAATTTGGCTTTTTTGCAGAGAATGCATGGAGTAGATACCAGCTGCTACTGTTCTACCTACATTCATATATACATAGATATGCATCTGCAGCTTACAGTACGATAAAAACTCTATTTTCCCATTTGCCATGCCATATCTTCTTTTATATTATGTATTTCGTCCTAGTCCGCCTGTGTCTACGAGTGAATTTTGTAGAGAGCACGGAACATTTTCCTTGTTATTTGATATAATAAATCCTTTTGAAAGGATAACATATCTACGGACATTCGTTGTGTGCATGTGCAATATCGTGTAAAATACGAGAACAGAAGACCCCGCAATATTCGCCAAGTACTGTGTTTTTAGAAGTAGAAGCGAAATCCAATGGACAAGTATTTATGCAGAGTTGCGAGAAACTGACTTTTCAGAATATCTAGATAAAATGGGTGGAAGGGTCTTTCTTGTAAAATGTCAGGCTAAGCTGAATAGCATACATATTTACATTTCTGGGATATTGATGCAAAAGGATTGGATTTGATATTTTTACAGTGTTTTATCTGAGAAGTCGATATTTTATTCCATTTGACTCTAATGGTAGCGGATTACTCTGGGACTTCAGAAGGGATTTGAATGTGAATTTTGTGCCAAACAATTGCAGAGTACCGATAAATAGAAACGTAGGTAGAAACTGATAAAGTAAATGAAATGCAAAAGTAATATGCATCCGTCTTATGAGTTTTTTTGCCAGAAGTTTTGTTTCTTATTAGTTTTTAAGAGGAACAGAGGGCTTCCATCAGTCTCCTTCTTATTGTTATTTTTTCCCTGTTCTTTTACAAAGGGTCTGTGCTTGGTTCCCCTACAACCATATTAGTTCTATGGAAATCATGAGCCTACGGCAGTGGGCTAGGCGTTTAGTCGAACATAAATATTTATGATGCAGCCGGCGTTCGAACCCGAGTTAACCACATAGAGAGGCTAACGGCCAACAAGCTCGACTATCGCACCGCCGCCTTATGATTTATCCCGGTGATATGGATAACTATTCAGTAGGCTTCTTGCGTTTTGTTTGATTTATAATTTTGAATTAATGCGAAGGAAATATTCTAATTGTTTCAGTATTTTAGTGAAGCTGTCATGTCTATCTTTTTTCGAGAAGAAAGCCAAGCTGCCCTATAGCCTACTACAAATTTCTTTTGCCTCTCTGTTTCCTGATGCCGAGCTTGGAAAATCTATTTGATTGCACAGCATCCATTTTTTATCCTCTTTTATCATCTCTTTCATTATTTCGTAATTTCCTTCCCGACTCATCTTTAATGAAAATAAGCGTATTTTAAATATACATCATGTTTAATTTTAACTTTTCTTGAAATTCTACACAAAACCCGCCAACCCATAAATCCCTCCAACCCTAAAATCTTATTTACTAATTATATTTACTAACTACACAATTATTTTTTTTTTATTATTTTCGAAAAAGACATTTGGTATGGGCGATGTTATGTATTTTAGCATGTTAGAATGCAATCGGGCGTATTTTTTTCTAGCAATTCAATAGCGCCAATAAAGGAATATTTAGGTAGGTAATGTTGTGAAGCAACATATATTTACAAGCAGCAACGGTCACATGAAATTTTTCGTGCGTGTTGAAGTTGCAATTCTGTTCATTTCGCATGACCGATCGGTAACTCGATAGAAGTGACTGGTAAGGTAAAATCAAGGATTAGTAAGGTTATGCTGCGTGCCACCTCGTAACAGCTGGAGAAGAAATGTTTTTGTAAAGTAGAGTAAATTTAATAAAAGCTGAATCTATGAGGTTAGCAAATTTGAAACAAAACCTGGAAAAAGAGAAGTTAGTGCGGTTATAATTCACTAAATGGCCACCAATAAGTTGGAAGTAAGCGAATTCCCAGGATACCGTCTTTTTGTAAAGGAATCTAATCATTGATTGCTGTTGAGAATTACGTTGTTATCTTAAATTTGTTGAATATCGGATCAGAAGTGCTGCAAAAAGGTTAACGACCGAAAATCTCGACAGACTGATTCGAATAATATCGGTAGAACATCAAGTCTTTACGGAAGTTGTTTAAGGTTTTCAGCCACCCTCACCTCTTTAAGTTCGGTGATTCGAAAATCCCCATAGGAATTCGCGCTATGCAGAGATAATTCGAATTAGTGACAATGCAAATTCTAAGACTTGCCAGTGGTACGCGGAGGTGAATATTCTGCCATAATATATGCACATACATTACGTGCGAGGTACTACTGGGACAAATAGCCATTCAGATGTTTTTATATATTTATACACTAAATTTTTCATACCTGAAGCGTCCACCTTCTGGTTTCCCGACTTGTTTATGGTTGCGAATTTTCCTTTTGGCTGCCGAAATTTATAGTCTGGAAACTTCCTTAATTTAATTATCAAAGGATGCGTGAGTAGCATACTATCGTGTCATGGAGGATACTCATCCGAGCGACCTCTAAAGAAGGACTTACGGAGCTTTTCACTCTCCCCCCATTTCTATGAAAGTATTAGCTATAGTTCCACGCTTGACCTTGCTCAGAGATGGCAACCGCAATAGCAAACATATAAACTGGATATCATGCCCTACCTTACCGGAACGAAGAAGCTCACTAAGGAATAGCCTCTGGGAAACTAGCGGAGAAATCTCAAACTATTATGAATGATTATAAATGATTCAAGCCTGTGCCACTGCAAAAGTCGTGCCGACTAACTTTTGCTACTAGACGGCCAGCCTTTTCTCGAAAGAACTGAGGTTTGCGAGACCGACCAATTTTCCTCAGTAAAATCTATAATAACAAAAACTAAAATTAAATGTCGGTCTTGATCATCTAACCCTAAGTGAAGAAGCAGTCCTGAGCTCATTCATAGAGAACCCGATTCGAAATTCATCCATCCAATTGTCGATAACGGCCGAACTCAAGCAGACCCTTTTTATTTACACCCTCGATCTTTAACCCCAGTGGCTTTTCTGCTAGCAAACCGTCTTCACAACTAGGACCATCGGACAGCCGACACCATGTCGAGGGGAAAGGACCTTCTGAAGTATGACTAAGGACAAGCCAGTCTAAATAGTAGCAAACAAGACTCGGGAGGCACTGGCTAAGTTTTCATTTGCAGCCAAAGCTACAAAAATGAATAGAATAGAAAAACTAATCCATTAGGTTACGATAGGCGTTACGATGGCCGAAATAGTTGGGACGTCAGTTTCACGATCTCTACATTGTGCTTTGAGTTCGAATCCCGGTTATAGCCATGGATGTTTGTAATTGTCGAAAGGGTTAGGGCCTACTAAAAAGCCTGAGCGCTGGAACTACAGTTCCCCGTTTAAAAAACAGGATAGGATAGGAAGCAGCGTAAACAGTTTAAAATGAAACTCCTAACGGTAAAGAGAGCATCATTGCAATGCGTCAAGCTTTGATATATCTTGCTGCCAAAAGTACAAAGGATTAAGTTTCGGAACTCCTGAAAGGGATTAAGTAAGTTCGGAAACCAACGAGCTGCCAGCTTACTTCAGTCTTGCAATCGTCATAACGCTAGTGGAGGTGAGGCGGCATCTTATTTGAGGCATACATGCAAAGCAATGTTTCTCAGATAAATTTGCAGCGTTGTAACTTAGCCGCCACACTAATCACCCAATAAATTTCTGTGAGACAGCTGTATACCTTATGAAAGAACCATGAGTTGTTGATTAGGAAGTTAGGGACCTACATCTTCCGCATATCAACAGAAGTATTAGAATTCGTTTTTTTCGTGGTGATTTCGTAAGATCTCCAGGCTATCTCGGTTAATGACTTATGTAATTGGGACACTATAGCAATCAAATTAACTATAAAAACCTAACAATGGAATAAGAAGATTTTTTGCTCTGCTTATTTCCCTTTCAGTGAGAACGAAGTTGCGAGTGGAAAATCCTTAGGAAGATATCCGGTGTCAAAGTAAAGGCATGAGGGAAGTTCTAACGTCAACAATTAAAACTACTAAAATAATGAATAGGGACCATATTGAGCATTCCCAACTTGGAAGGTGAAAATTGACATTGTGACAGGAGGAGAAGTCATTGGCATTCCTTGGCATAGCGGTCTTTACCGGGGAGTGGCGGTTATTAGCAGTTGTAGACCACACACGTATTGTTGTTGTAGTGAGTATGGATACCACCTAAGTCCGTTCCATTTTGGAATCTGGGGCAGATTAACTGGGTGACTTTTAACTAACGCTGATCGGCCGAATTCAACATCACCATGGTTTACTCGTGTCTGACAAAATAGAAGAGAATGACAAGAAAACTCCTCAACGGACGTCAGAAGCCTGAATCAAATGTAAATTGGAACCGGTAGAAAGAGGTTCAGAAAGCTAGGAAGTAGAGGATAAGGTCAGCTTAATAATGACCATAAAGACGCTTTTGCGAAGAGACTTACTAGGTCGAGTTTAAACGAGTCCTTGTGAAAAAACGTAACTAGGAAGTACGCGCTATGAGGAAGCGGGAAACTTCTATTTTTTTACTCCCAAGACACCCAAATCACAGCACGGCACGGCTTTAGTAATTATCGGCGAGTTTTCAGACGCAGTTTGTGACCACTTGAACGTAACTTTACAGATAATCCTGGAGTTTGCGCCTCAGTAAGAGATTCACGTTAACTGCTAAGAATATTAGATAAATGCTAAAGAGGATTATATGAGGCTACACGCTACCCACCTTATCAGGGATGGAGGTTCAGCTGGTAGGAACAGTCTAGTATTTAGAAGTGCATGTCGGCTTCAAGTTAATGTTAAGGCATCATATCCAGGAACAATGTCAGAAATCGTTCAGATGGCTCTGGTGCTGTAGAACTGCAGTAGGTAAGACCTGGGGACCAAAACGGGTTCACTAAATCTACACATCCATCATAAAATTCATTTTGAAGTACACATACATCGTCTCGTGGCCAAAATTGGACTTTGCTGACAGTGGAAAGTTGCTAGTACAGATCCAAAGAGTAATAGTTACGTTCCATCCTAAATCTAGTTTCTATTCATTTAGAGGTAAAAGGGAATTGGCTTGTGAATTGCCATGCGTCCCTTTGAAAACTCCCGGGCAAAGCCAGGTTGTTCCGATACCTGAAATGGTTTTCAGATTTATCTTTAAGGAAAATAGATAAGTTGTTGATGTATGACCACTAGCCTTTTGGAATTACAAGATCGGATCGGGTTGGAAGGTGTTGCGATTATGGAACTGGTCTGACCTATTAGAAAAATGACAACCATATTCCCGGTGAGGATATACACCATTTTGTTGGCAACAGAAAACTGCTTTGCATCAGAAATGCAGGAGTCATTCCATTCGAATCTGCTACGACAGTCTGGTAGGGTTATCATCACTAAATATTTGGTGTGGAGTTCCCACTAGTTAGTGCGAATTCCGTTGGCAATGATTAGGCTGGCAGATTGGTTTGTCAAAACTCTGTCGCTATAATGGTGGTCTACTCTGAAAGACAAATTTGTAAAGGTTCACGCAGCCGAAGGCAGAAATTTGAATTCCTATCAGCACCCGAAAATCTTCGTGAAGAAACTCGGGGTTTCAATAGTGAAATTTTTACTGTTCTTTGAGATGTAACCTTTCACCCTGTCGGAGTGGTTGAAACAGCATATACAGCAATCCGGATTCCCCAGGCCTTAGTGGAAGATAGTGCGATAACAATTCTTTTGAACGACGAATTTTCTTACTCTCTGCCGAAAATGTTTTCAAATTCGCAAATACCTGTAGGCTTAATAAGAATAATGAATCGTTGTAGCTGCAACACCTGCAAGTTAATCAATGGCTTTAATGCTCTACAAATAAATGGAAGTCAGAAGAATACGATGATGGCTTTGTTAGCGCTTCTCCCCGACAAAGCGCCTATCTAAATTTCTTACTTTGTTCCAATATTATCCCCAGGGTGCTGATATGATCCGCGCAATAATATCTAGGACGAAGCATTCTCTTTGTGAACCAAACTTTGGAAGTATTCCTTGATATGTTCCTGTATTACTTGAGCTATTATCTTTAAGAAAGCCGAAAGCGCGTAAATGTCCTTTCATTTGCCGCATACAGGACGGGCGCTACTTTTCGAAATTTTAACGTGCATCCCCTGTTGACATTCCCTGGGAAATGTCTCATATTATCAAGATTTCTGGTTAATGGGATTGAAATGAACAATTCCTCGTCGTTTAACTTCTACTTGAAGGAGCAGTTCGTCTCCGCATATTACGCTAACTAATCATTTCGTCCGGAAGATGTAGAACGTTATACGATTGAGTATTGTGATGAAAACTTGCTTCCATCTCTCAAGCTAGTCATCGTTTTGAGTGAGGAGCCAACCGTTATCATCCACGATTGGGCAATCGAAAGATTTTGTTGTTGGTTTTGATCTGATTCTGGAATGGTTATTAGTTTGTATATTTATACGTGAAAGCAACATGTGAAATGTGACCACCATTGTTATTCGAAATTTTCAAGCGTTCGTTGACACTTGTATGCATAATGTTTTCGGGGCACTCTGGTATGAGATCCCAAATATGAAAACCTGGGTCGGCGTATGGACCAGATACGTGTTAATCAGAAAGAGGAAGTGGCAATTGGATGGGTGACATATTGAGAGAAGGCAAGATATCCATTATTGGATATTCCATCATATGGAATCTAGTATCCCAGAATGTCGGACTAGTGGATCGCCTTAAGCTATATTCCGCAGAACAGTAGAGAAGGAGTGCAGGCTTCTCGGAAAGTCATGACGGGGAACTAAAACGTAGAGGTTTGTTGCCAAAATATAAATAAAAATGAAACAATTCACCAAGCGCTCAACCATGTCATATATATCTTCCTCAACAAGAATATTCCTCTTGCTAAGAAAATCGATAATCTACCATTGAATCTCCTTCCACCAAATGACCACATTGAAAATCATCTGGTTATATTTATAACTTGAGCTCCTCTAAATCACACCACCACCCATAACTCATCCACTAAATCATCGACACTAAATCCGCCGTCGAGACCCATGCAAAGATACACTCTCTACTCCGTAGTTTGTTCCCGATTTGGCACTTTAATCCTCCTTCATTCTCTGGAACTTCCCAGCCTTCTCGAAGGTGATTGTAAATTTTGAAATATATTTGCCAAAGGATGAAGTCATCTCGTTTGTACAGTGCATACAATTTAGGGCAAACTTTACACAAAAGCTTCGAAGTAAATTTATTGCATCTGCAGTTTGTGGTACATGTTGCCATCTACCCGGGATGCTGCAGGACAAGGGGATGCTTGGGCAACGACATGGGATGCAGTCAAACGGAATTCTCTCTTTTTTCCGGTGCCATGCTAATCGGTATGGGGTGTCAGTTATGTGTACCGGAAGCTTAAGCCTGGAAAGTTTCTATTTGAAATTTCACATTCATTTGATAGTTTAGTGGTTGAGGAATTTATAATGCAGCTTAGAGCCGGGGCGTCTGTAGGAGACTTCACTATTTTGTGGGTGTTTTGAAAGTTAGAAAAAGTTCTGCTGCAATCAGTAAAAGTCGAAAGTTAGTTAGAATCTAGGGGGAGGGGTCTCTGTATAGATATTCTGCTCTTATTTATTTGCATATCGTATCTATCAGCTCCAAGGGGACTACGTGGCATTTCCATGGCGTATAATTATATTCAGATGCAAATATTCTGGTAGCGCAAACTTTCAGAATGAAATAAAATTAAATAGTTACGAAAACTTCTCTGGGATTTTATTAACTAACTCGAAAACTGCAACGCAGTTTGTTTTGAAAATTGCAGCGGGAGTCTCTGCACTTCGATACACTCGGGATTTGGGTGTTTGCTATTTCCGAAAATACTGAATGCTAACTACTTTGTTAGAGCGAACGGGATCACAAAGGATTTCATTAAAGTTGGCTTCGGACTGTGGCGAAGGGTGGAAATCAGAAGCTGCTCTTTGCATCAGTTTAATTGCCATTTCTATTGACACCAGCTTGATTATAATTTAATGTTCAGTCGGAGTATTATGAAACAAGTTGAAAACCAGAAGGTGTGAAACGTTTTGCGTCTTTTTACGTAAGGACATTTGGGTACAGCTTTTCCATTTGAACAGGCTGCAGTGACTTTATACAAAAGAGATAAATTTGACGTAACTTTGGCCAAAATTAGTAGTATCGTGCTTGGGATTATGATTACGCTCAAATTTGATAATTCTAGAATTACCTTCAAGGGGGATCAAGGCAATTTCCAAAAAATTGTCTAGCATGCTATTATTAACTTTATTTGAAGACTTCCAATTCGATGGAAAGCTAACATGAAGTGCCTACAGGCAAAAAGGAAAGTACGGCAACTCTTACATTGGAAACTGGAAAACCGGTGCTACTACCTAAATCTAGAAGACTCGGTGTAAGGAAACTTCAGCCAGGGGGGCTACAGACTGAATTCTGCCAAAACGTTCCCCATCACCACTGCTATGGAGAGCGGAAGAAAGGGAAACTGGTGCAGTGGGCGCTACTGGTTTAGCCCCGGTATGTGAAAATGGAGCCAAGTGGCGCGGACACTGTGAAGCGAAAGAAAGTGGAATACCTTAGGAACGAGGACACGGATGTGCCTGCAGAACCAGTTGCGGTAATATCAAGAGAAATTGGGCGCAAAAAAGTGTAATTTTTGGCATGAAGTGGGGACAAACTGGTAACCCCGATGAGACCAGAAGTGGACGCACCAAACTTTTCCGTCAGTGGTAATGCCCAATCAACATATCTTTGGGCAACGTTTTATTGTGCCCCGTACTATTGCTCACATTTACGCTTCCAGCAAGAACTATCATAGTACCGGTGTGCTGGGAGGTGATCTAGTCAACAAGATATCTAATGAAGATGGTTCCTCCCGTAGGAGCACAGCAATGAAGACGGGAAATAAGTGGATGCATGCGCAAGTTGCAGCCTCGTTTCTGACCGCTGCCATGGGGGTTTTCTCCAATAACGGCTAAATTCAAAGGGACAATTTACCATTTTCCAAGAATACCTGTGGAAAAAGTGATGAAATCTGGAACGAACGCAAAGATTTTATTATTAGGATTTCCCGATTCGCTCTTCCATTTGGAGTGCACTGACGATGTGACTTCAGCAGGTAATCCCAGTTTTGAGTTCTGGCAGTAGGTCCAAGTTCACTATTGTGAATATCCAGCTGTACCGGGAATAAAATGTCGAATGTTGGCTTTCGAAGGAAGGGAGGAGAATGAATAGAAATCGTCCGCATGCATGAACAGAACCCGGACATTAACTTCAGACGCTGGGGGGTAAAGTTCATGAGTGCGAGGAAAGACAAATTCACAAACGTAGAGGGTTTCAGCCTTCCAACTAGACCAAAAGGATCTGATGATGCTCAGGGGTAAGGACTTCATGTTGCTTCACGTTTTTCTGAATTGATTGAAATTTAAAATTGTCAAAAAACTGTAAAGTATCATTTTCATTTTGAGAGCGATGAACAATAATGGTCTTCGATCCATACGAAATAGATCAAATTGCATCTTTCGTGCCTTCTCACAATGGAACTGGGCGCGGAGAATAGTACATACGATGGGGGTTCGCTCTGACTTTTCTTACCCCTTTTACAGAACAAGCGGAAGAAAGAGAAGTCGGAGACGTGAATTGAACTAGTTCCATTATCGAATCTACGCAAAGGTGACATCGCAAATGAAAGAAGGTGTTAAGTGCAAAACGGAAAAATGCTCTGCGTGAAGAGAGGCCAACCTTTATGAGGGCACTGCTGCACCTCCAAATGCGACAATTCTCACAGAAATGAAAAATGAGTGGATCGACTCTTTGACGGTATGGTGTGTGGGAAATCGGGTTTATCAATGATCGTGGCATACGCTTTCAACTGTTTCCGATTGAATATTAGACTAATTTTATGTTGGAAAACAATAGGGCTGCTCAAAATAACCCCCAATAAGGCAAGCCTCCTCCTATCTGCTGGCAGCGAAACTGACAAAGCTGCAGGCCTGCCGTTTTATTTTTTTGGTGCAAGAGCCATGGGTTCGATTTAATAGAATCTGTGGCATTGGATCAGTCCGAAAGCTTGTGTTTTAATCTCAAAACGGTAAGAGTCAACTGTGCTGAGACAGTTCCCAGGACCTAGTTACGCTCATCGTGCAATACCAAATTAAAAGCGATAGGAAAAACATCATAGTAGCCCCTAGTTACTTACCGTATGATTCGTTGTGTCCTCCGTTGATGCAAGAGCTAAGAGATCTGCTAACGTATGCAGAATCAAGTGGTCTTGAACTCTTGGCTTGTGGTCTTGAACTCAGACTTGGACGCGAACGCTCAACATATTTGTTAGGGAAATAGCAAATGCAATCTCAGAGGAGGAAGGCGAAACATAGGGTGTGTCCCACTGTTCATAAGACCATGAAGAAGTGAGTTGATTGACCAACCACCTTGCATTTCAAAGGTGTCACTGTCAATTCGCTGTTACTTAGAATTTATTCTGACTATTGCTGGTGAACGGTCTATACAGAATCCTAGAAAAATGATTTGGATAAAGTTCAATGAATTTCTTGACAATAAAGTGCAGCTACTCGGGCGACTGCCAACTCCTTTGGCGATAGAAGATGCATTGAAAACTCTGAATCGCACACTGCTAGTGCTATGAAGCGGTTTGTTCTATTTTCTGAAGCAGACGCAGTAAAACAATTCCTCGGGGAATCAACAACTGCAAAAACTCAGGATGTCAACCAAATGACTTCTGAATCGTACTTGTAAAAGCAATATGGATAAAGACTGATTAAACTTCCGGAGCTCGCAGCGTGAATATCAAAATCTCGTTAAGCGTTCGAAACAAGACACCTTTAGAGTATACCCTGAGGAATTGGAAGGTGAAAGAGTGACTCAAGGGTGTGCAGAGTCCTTGAACGAGATGAGTCGACCAAGTTGGACTCTCTTAGAAAATCTGATGGTACTTTCACAATCGTCAAACTGGAAACAGTACAGGTCCTTTTGGAAATGCACCATCCAGGAAAAATGGTGGCAGAAATGAACAGGAGAGAGTTAGCGGTCCCTGCAAACCCTTCATCACGTATATGTTGCAAGGGGAATTGGAATATTACGAGAGCCATTGTTACTAATAAAAAAGGGGCAGCAGTCATACTCTCCTTTGAACAACTTAAGCACATGGCAGGTGCTCTGGCATCTATTCAGCGATGCTAAAGGAAGGTATAGTGCACTTAGAATGACTGGGTGCCTGCCTTTCCGCAGAATGTTATGGTAGTCTTAATACCGAATCCTGGGAAGGATGACTGTTCAAACACAATGAACTTCAGGCAGATCAGCTTGACATCACCTTCGCTAAAATGCTTGAAGAGACTGTTTGAACTTCTCATTTGTGGGAAGGCGCTAAGATCACACCCACTAAATGAAAGCAACATGGTTACCGACGTAGAAAGTCCCGTTAGTCTGCGCTTCAGTCTTTGGCTTCATTGGTTGATGATGAAACTCTGAAAAGTGACTACATGTAAAAGGTGTTGGTGGATATTGAACGGTTGTGTAAAACAAAGCCTTATTAAAATCGATTCAATGTCTGGCTGTCTGTCTGTCACACTTACTTTTCTCTAACACGGCTAAGCCGATCCGAACGCAATTTGGTGGGCAGATGGCAACTATGAAATCCCACGCATACAGCGAGTGACATAAATTTCGGTGGAGTTTAAAGGGGACTCCCCATACATGCAAAGGGGGAATATAACCAATTTTTTCAGTGGATATAGTCGTGTAGTGTATCAAATGAAAGGTTTCGATTTACACTTTCCGAAACATTCGTTTTGGCGTGAATTGCAAAGTGCGTGAGTAAGAAGTCAAAATGTACGCACTTAAAGTGAGACAGGATTCATTTTCGGAAACTACCCAGCCTAAAAATCCGAAAAAATCAGAGTGGTGCGCTTAGATGAAATCTAGGCCTCAAAATATGTCCCATTCCGATATCTGCTCAAATAAACTTACTAATAGTATATTACTAACTTTTAGAAATTTACTGAAAACCCCCCTTAAATTCATCCTAGGGATTCCGAATTTTCTACCTACGTGCAAAATTTCATGGAAATCTGGCCACTAGCACCAAAGTTATAACAGTTCAAACTTAGCGATTTCGCGGGAATTACCTGCTTTCAAAGCCATGCAAATAAGATGCTGACGTCATAATTAACGGGACTAATTGACATTCGCGTGAAATATCGCATTTATGAAGAATCTACTTACCTGCAGCTCTTTTTTAAGGTTTTGTGTAAAACACTTATGTAAAATCTAATCTTCGAGAGATGTCCCATTCCGGCATTTGGTCAAATAAATTTTACTAATAGTATATTATCAACTTTTAGAAATTGACTAGGTGTACTTAATTTTGCACCGACATACACATACACGTGCATACACATGCCAAGTTTCATCAGAATCCAACTATTAGTGTCTATTGAAGAAGAATCTAATTCCCCCAGCCTTTTTTTATGTTTGATGTAGGTTACATTCTTGGCATTTGCTAATAATATTAAACTCAGAGTGTGAAGCGTATGAGGCTGACTACTATCAATACAGGGGTTTCCATCAAATGATTTATTTAAATCGCTTTCTAAAAAATAGAGGGCAATGGAATTTTTAACTATGTGACACGGAGCTGTCTTGCACTCGTCGCACCTCACATCTTTTTCTTCTTCAGCCTTTGTCCCATTCACAAACGGGGTCGGTTCGTCGTGATCGGTTTCGCTATTTTATTTTATCAAATGCCTGATCAGGATGTAATCGGGAGGACTTTGAATCCCCATCCAGCGTATCAAGCCACCGTTGTTTCGGCCGGCTTTTTGGTTGCTTGTGAATTCTCGTTAATGTGAACCTAATTCACATCATCGAAAACGCCTCTGTCGCAGTTCTTCCACGATCGGTGCAAACCATTTCAGACGTGATCAAAACGTGTCACGCCACCAGTGCAACGTAACATTTTCGTCCCCATTACCGCAAGACGTCGTTCATTGCTTTTTATAGTCGGCCAACACTCAGAACTATAGAGAACGGCAGACGGACGACATTGCGGTAAATTTTTTTGAATTCATAAAGAACACTAGTTGTGGAATGCCACTTCATCCAGGTTGCGTTAATGCGTGAAGCATAGCATTGACTCGAGATATTTAAATCTCAATGGCAATGGCATTAACCTCCCCAGAACTGAGCGGTTTAAATATCTCGGGTCAATGCTATCAGACAATGGAGAACTACGTTATGCTCCTCACATAGGGAAACACAAAACTTTTCATACCTGAAGCGTTAAGCTTCCGGTTTCCCGACTTGTTATTAATGTTAAGTCAGGATGAGATTTATGAAATCGAATGTGGAATGATGGCGATGATAAACGATGCTATATAGTAGGAAAAGGAGAAAGGTGACGTACAATCAAATAGATTTTCCCTGTGGCTCGGCGCAAGAAAATATAGAGACGAAAGAAATTTGCATATCGTGAAGCCACAGATGCAGGTTCCCGAGACTCGTTCGAGGACCATCAAAGCGACGGTTACTATAGAGTTCAGACGAAAACCAGAAAGAGAGTAAACCAGAATGAGCCGCAGTCAGGGATCCGGCCCTATGACCCAATGCTTTAGAGCAACTCTGTGAGAAGAGTGGAACGGGAAAAAGATAGTTTTAGCGGGTAAAACCTTCCCCAATTAAATGGTAGGACTCAACAGTAGGTTTTAAGCCTTTTACATTCCAAACATAAAGAAATAAAAGAAGAGCAAACCTCGCTGGAAAATGTAGGCCCGTGTTTCTTATCTTTATTAAATGTTCAAACATAGTAGTTCAAGCTGTTACGAATATTTCTGGTACCTATTCTTTGCGAAAAAATATCCTGAACTCATAAATCCGCGTCACCCTACATATATTGAATGAAATTCTCCAGATTTATCGATAGAACCAAAATTTAGATTTGCGAATTATTCAACTGAATCTCTCCCTCTTGAATCAACTGGCTGATCCCAATCCACCACCTCCTAATGCGTTCTACCTTAGTTTTAATTGTTTGTTAGATTTCAGGTTTATTTTTCAAGTTTTTGCTAAAATGTTTTATTCAAAATAAATTCTCTATAAATATTTTTTTGTTTATCTCTTTTCAGGCTGAAATATGGAGCGTTTTCATAGCCATATTACGAAAAAGCGTACGAAATCTTCAAGCTTGCACGGATGTAGGTTTAATTGAACACGTCCTAGTAAGGTTGCAACGTTCGGAAACCGTAGTGGCAGGTGAGGTGAAATCTTTAGTAATAAAACACGTACATTTTGCCGTAATACTTTCAAGGGTTTGTATGTGCTTTTTTTTATGCGGCCATCCCATGTCTATGGCGAAATAACGAATGCGAATACAACTTATATTTGAAGTACATGTAGGAAGCCAAATGACTTCATGCTTAACAACTTGCATGAGGCAATGAATAGGTAGAATGGATCCATTTTGGATATTACTCATTTCGTAGGTTTATTGTAGCTTACATTTGCGAATCTAAGCACCAAAAGAAAAGACCTGAATGTAGGTACTTGGGTGTACAGGAATTTGGGGGACCAATCAATAGACGAATATACTCCATTTCGAAAATGATTTTTAGTTGATTGGTTTTTGAATCGGTGTGGTATCGGGTTTTCATCGAGTCGATTGCAGAATATTTTCGCTTTTGTCCTGCCACCTTTATATCAGCTGGTACAGCAGTCAAAATGTAATCAAAATCACCGCAAGTGAGCCTCATAAGGTATTGTTGTATTGCACGGATTGAACAAGGAGTAGCATTTGTTTTGGAAGCGAAATTCTTCACGCATGTACTCCATGTGAATTTTTAACACATTTTTCATAGAGAAAAATTCAGAGCTTTCTACATTTCTCGTATTCCAAATAAAATGCTTGCACCCGCATCATCAATCGATTTGGATCATTCCACGTTTACTTCTTCGGGAATCCTTGCCAATTTCGCATCTTTCCCTTTCCTACTTTACATGTCGCCCAACCACATATACAGCAGTCCGCGTGCTCTTCAAAAAGAACTGCCTGTGATCAGAATAAAAATAAGGGACGCAAGCTATCATCCGAAATACGATTTTGGTGGTCATGATAATAAAAGTGGATCTACCATTAGAATTGCCCACAAAAGCAAATGATTGCGCGATTATGTCGTTTACGTGACCTGATTTCTCTCTACGCAATGCCACTCAACACAACAAGCGTAAGGTACACAATTTATCCTCGGCATCCTAAGAAAAATCATCCCTCTAAGATATTATCTACTATTTCTTAGTGCTAAACGAAATCGATACAAGAAAATTTATAGAGAGTGAGCGTGGCGAGGAAAATGATATTGGCCTTTATTAATATTGCTTTCATCAAACATTCGACAGATTTTCATGGCCGTAATAATTGTATGTTCGTGGAGGATTAATTTGGCTGCGCAAGGATATATTTCCGTTCGTGTATGTGTGGTGATAGTGGTCGAGTTACATAAGCACGAACTATATATTACTCATATTTTGATAGCACAGCAAGCAATGTCGCATAAAATATTCATGGCGAATAAAAAAGAGAACACATTGGACTAAACGACCTCGTACGCTTTGTTGAAGGCATTACCATTGCTTATTGCCCATAATATGGGAGTTTATTAATATTTCAGTCCTATTGCCCTTTCTTCCTGTTCTGAGTAGAGCAGGATATATGTAGAAGAATGGGGGGAAAGTGTAGCTTAGAGAAAGTAGCGACATTGCTCAAATAGTTATCCAGAAATGAAACTGCATTATATGTCTGTAAGCATGTTTATAGTAGTGTAGTGTACATCGGAAATGGCTACTTTCAATTTCCCCAAATCGAAGGACAACTGACATTAGTTGTGGTAGGGTAAAGTTAGCATATGATGACCTACACTGAACCAAGGATGCATTTTATCACGAGGTATGAACAATCATAGGAAAATGTATCGCAAAACACTGGCGAACATATTTGATAGGGATAATAGGGTGAGGGTATGAACGTGACAGTTTACCGATAACAATTGCGGTGTGACTGAACGCACGAGAAATTTAGAAAAGGAACCGGTTCGGCTCCGTCGATGGAAGGAATACCACAAGGTCATATTTCAAAGTAGAATTGACTCTTTTGATCAGAAATGTGTTATTATCGAGACCTGTCGCAAATATAGATATATGTGTAATTAGTGAATTAAGTGCAAAAATAAAATTTATAGAACAACACATTATTATAAAGTTTGATAATTGTCCAAGATCGCATTTTATTATGTCTGGTTGTACTGCCCCCTACCGCGTACACAAACATTCGCGAATTTGAAAACGTTTTCTACAGCCAGAGAGTGCCCACACGTTCTAGAAAACCTTTCCCACGTATCTTGCTCTAAACAGCAAATCGTGACAGCTTTATACCAACTAGATGGATCTAGTGTTGGTATTTAGTGCTAATAACACTGCCTGACTGTCGGAACGCGTTTGAATGGTGCCATATTTGACCCAAACATTTTTCTGCTATCAATAAAATGCCCTATACTTCCTGGAATATGGTCGCCGCTTTTCTGACAGATCCCTGATAAAAAACCTCTGAGCCCGATCCGTTTTCCATGACTGATGTTCGTGATGGTTATTAAATTTGTAATCCCCTCTTGTTAATCATTCTTTTCATTTGGTAATGACGATCGAATGTGGTTGGTCGGCGCCAAATGAGTCAGGAAAGAGGAGGTAGATATATGCAGCGGTCAGCGTAATTCTCGTTATTCCAGTAATACTTAGGCAACCGAGC
The DNA here is from genome assembly GCF_905115235.1 of Hermetia illucens. Lineage (NCBI taxonomy): Eukaryota > Metazoa > Arthropoda > Insecta > Diptera > Stratiomyidae > Hermetia > Hermetia illucens. The sequence goes on from NC_051853.1 coordinate 61,142,144, forward strand.
GTTTAGGCTTGTGCTAGCGGCCAAACTGAGTGTTACCATTTGTTTTTGGGCCTTCCTCTTGTTAACAAAGTTCAACCTCGGTCATCGGACGATGTATGCATATTAAATGGTCGTTATTATAGGCGTATACAGTAGTAGTGAACCCGTTATATGAAAGGCTGCAGATCTTGGCTACCGAAATTCTATAACGACTGTTTAGTCCTATGGATTTCTTCAGAGCTCTGTAAACCTCTTTATACCAATTCGTACCAAGAGCTGAATCCTACTCTAGAGCTCGGTTAAGGAATGCCCTTGTTATTCTCCTCTGTTTTTGGCAAATCCGAACGCCCCTATGGTAATTTACCCTTTTTTGACGTACTGAGTGGTTCACTCTGTCTGAAAGCTAATAAGTTGTCATCATCAATCAATTTTGGCAATGGATTCAATTAGCCTCCTAATGATCGTGAGCACTAGTTAGAGTCTCACCCGAAAGGAACCAGTTGAAAATGGATCTCCGCCCATTACGATTTCAATAGCCCTCTGATTTACTAGCGTGCTTTGTTAGCGACTACTACCTCGATGTCAATGATCTTTCGTCTGACAGCATTGAAGACTGTGGCTCCATTACTTATGAAGAAGATCCATATTTCGGTCCCTACTAGATAATAACCTGGATCCCCTCATGTTGCTGTTAGAATTTTCTAAACAAATATGGTGGGCCCTAAAAGCACAGCCTGTTGTTACCATAATTCCTTTAGTCTTGGCCTACAGAATGGGTGTTATGAGCATTCCGCTGGTAACTTCATCCATCCTCATTGTTGGGAAAATAAGCAGAACCTCAAAGAATTTGCATATTTTCATGTTGATTTCGTATGGCTAACTTGACCGCTGTGATGTCACCATTCCATAGGTCGTTAACTAGATTTGCCTAGAAGTCCTTTCAAATTTTCATTCTGAGCGAGGGGTAGCATTTCAGTTGGCATGCAATAGGTCAGCGTGAAGCTCGAAAATGGCTTACCAGACGGCAATTTGAAAATGTCTATCTGAACCAGGTAGTATGCAGATTCTTCATTGTAGAAAAACTTTCCGAGTTATCTTTCTTTAAGCGGCATTTGCACATCAACTGGCTTGACAGACTTAGAACAGTTTCGAGTGCCACATTCGACGGAATTCTCATCACTCCAGTACTCTTTACGCACCAAACTTTTGAACTTTCTGCTGTTAGAAAGTCTAACATCGACCACCAGACGATGCGTACATACATTGAAAAAGCTTCTTCATAATCATCGTTTAACCTAACCTTTTAGAATACCGATTTCAACCAACGGTTGAAAAAGACTTCAGGATTTGGGCGAACAGTGCCCTTGTCGTTCTCTTCTGTTTTTGTTAAACTTTAGTTTTAGCGTTGTGTTTTGCCCTTTCTTTCATCTTACTGGAAAATTTCTTTTTGAATGCTCTTATACAATCTGGGTTGCTCACTCAATTCTGACAGTGGATTTGATGGGCTTCCCGATCATTGTAGCACAGGCGCTCAGCACAGGGGCAAATGCTGACTTTTGGCTAGAACTTTTACTTGAGCATGTGGTGACATCTGGAAACCAGGGTCAGAAGTGCTCATTGGTGAGACTTCCTTTAGGTCGTTCGTTATGAATTAGTTCCCAAAGGAATAAGTAGAGAATCTGATTATAGAGTTAGGTTTTAGCAATGAGCGCAGTTGCAAGGCTGAATGGTTACGATCGAAATTTTGTTTTGGTTTAATTTATTTGCAATATCTTTCATAATTGGCTGCTATGGTTTTTGCTTTACAGGAGCGCATGGTCTGTTCTACAAGTAGTAGGGCTCATTTAAAAAAAGTTATTTATTGGAATAGTACAAACAATTTGAATATTTCAAAGTACTATCCTACCCTACCCTTACTCTACTACCAACGAGTTTGTTTCTGTTTTCGTACGCCTCTGGAACCGCTTGAATCGGAATGCTCCCTCGTGATGTTTTGCTTGAGCATCGATTTGCCTCTCTGGAACAGAAACAAGTTTGGTGGGGCCAAGCCAGGGTTGTAAGGGCGTCATGGTAGATCCCCCAATTGTTGACCATAACTGGGTGGATAATAACAATGCATTTTCGCAGTCTTCTGAGGACTTACTGTGAGGATCTCAGAAACTTTTTTTAGCGATGATCAAGTCATTAGCGCTCATTCTGATACAAATTCTATGATCACTGTTCAGTAAATTTTTCATACATTTTGGTTGGTCTTGGTGGTCGAACACCCGAACTATCCATGACAGTATCACCGCAATCCTCCTTAATCATGTCGTGAGATTTTTGCCCATTTTACCAAACTTTACTGAAAATTCGACCGCGTACCGTTATTCCAATAAACGCTCCTTGACGAAACATGTTGGCAGGGGTTGACATTATAAGCGACTTAGTCTCTGCAACAGCTCACAAGCTGCTTGTCGGTTTTTCCAGCGTTCCAGATACCCACGGACGCGCGGGAAAAAACAGTCTTATTGCTTCCATAACAGACCTAGACCGATGTCAGGGGGTTTCCTTTTTGCCAACGACACAAGGCTACTTGAAACTGGGAGTCGCACGATGCCCAGGGCTCGCCGATCGCAGCGACATCGTAACCCCTGTGAACATTCAGCCCTCGTCGCGGTAGTTTCCCGTTGGCCTAGAGTTTGATTATTGTTTAGCTGCAGGTTTCTCTTCTAACTCCCGGGAGAATTCTCCTTGCTGAGTTCCCGCACGATTTCGTAAATTTATTACAGTTCTCCTTCTGAAATATAAGTTGAAATATCTATTGGAATACCGATGAAAATGCAAGGTGTACTACTACACCCTGACCCGAATGACCATAACACATAAAGCACACCTATGTCGTGTCGGTATCGATTCTCTGAAGTATGTTTCAGCACTCTACAGGTTTCCCGCAAAGCCTGCGTTCCCCCTGTACTATTTTGCGCCACGTCTTTATGGGGCGACCATTCGTTGGCCACTCTGGAATAATGGGTCCATTGCATGGCAATGTTTTATTTATCCACTGCCATTTCCGTCTTCTCATCAACGTTTCCATTGATGCCTCACTCGTATCTCAAGGTTCTTCTTCGATCGCGATTACATCGAGGCAGAGTAAAGTGATAGCACAGGTGGTGACGAAGGCTTGGAGTCTTGGAGTGGGCACTTTCCATCTGCTGCTTCCATATAACAACACATTGGGCAAAACAACCTCTATTTGATGTTTTTGACGTGGTATCTGCATTTCCATATTTTAGACAGAACAACAAAAAAGGATCTAGTGCTATTAATGCGACGAGTAACATCGAGTTCGGTACAGGACGATCCAGAACGAAAACGTGTCTGTTCTCTGTGGATTGAACTTTCGAGCTATTCTTTGATACGCTCCAGCATAGTTTTAGTTACTATCTCTGCGACAGCAAGGAGGACCCCAGTACTTTTATGATTGTCGCACCCGAAACGCGAATACTTTTCAGAATTTTAACGGTCAACTCTTCTTCTATTCCCTGGAAAGGATTGCAGATTCTCAAGATTAACGAGCCTGTGTGTTCCGCAAGGAACAGTTTCACAGGGATATACTTAAGGCGAGTGGGTTCCACCGCACAATACGCAAGCGAATGTCGATAAAGATTAAGTGCTGATCTCACCCGAGTTGTCGATGTTATCGCCTCTCTGGTTTTGCATAGCCAAAACGTCTAAATGTACTGTTCACTACGATGTGGGCGATTTGGTACGATGCACGTCACCAGTCAGTTGAAACTGACCTTACGAAAAATGTTTCGCTCGAACAGTGTGTCGCCAATGATGAAGTGGTGGAAGCTGCAGATAGCCACAAACCTTGCATCATTGCTGTTACTGTCTTCACGAGGTTTTCCTATCACATATTCGTACTAGGTGTTATCAGAACACACTTTGGCATTCGGATCGCCATTGATTTCAGTATTGCACCTTTAGGAAGCTTCTTCTGGACTACATTAAGTTGCTCATGCCTCCTTCTCCTCTGCACTTCAATACTGAGATGTTCCGCTTCTGGATCGAAATCTCGTAGATAATATTATGTCCTGTGCCGATTCCTACGAGATCAAAATACGCCTAGCGGTAGGCTTACCAGAATATGATAGTATGCTGCCACAAGAGGATGGGTTTCACCATCCTATCTCGCTTAAGCCCAGAATGTCCAGCTCTTAGCAATGAAGTTCGAGCAATTAACCACTGTTGGCTTCGTTACCGTCGTGATATAGGATTGGTAAATTTCAGAAAATTTACTGCCTCCTACACATGGTAGTAATTTCCAAACCATATTAAGATTGGGGATTTGCAGGTTGCTACCCTACAAATCTCTGTTATTTCGTTTTCAGTTGCAGGGCCTTCAAGTTTTGCTGGCACTCCCACACTAATTTAGATGTGGGTGCAGGTGGTGCAATAGCTATTGACGAAACTTGACTGTCGGAAAAATGTATAGATTTTAACATGCCTATACTTCCGTAGAAACCTCCTCCTAATTGTTAAGGTCTCAATTTTAGAGCCCTAGCAGAACTTCGATAACATTAAAGAACTGCTCATTCCCAGAGTTGGATATGTGATTTGATGGGCGACATTTGTCACTCTTCTGACCCTTATGGAATAATACCATCTATGTTCTAACAGCAGGAAGATTGAATTGTCCCGTAGCTGGTAGAGGCTTATTGGAGTTGTGTTGCGCTCAGGTACTTACCAGACGGCTGGAGAGGTGCTCCGGTAATTTTTAAAATGTCAACGGGCAGACGCATCTTCGAATTTACGAAAGACTTAAGCAATCGTGTGTACTACTGTGATGAAAATCCTGGAACGTATCCTAGACATCTATTTAAAGACGACTTCGGAAAGGTCATCTCTTGCGAACTCTCACTAGGCCCATGAGCATGAATGAGCGGATATTATACAACAAGTTGTCCTTCTCGAGAGAAATCCAATCCAATCTGGGTACCACCCACCTAACAAGGACCGTAGACAGAGAGCCGCACCTCGTGCGCCATTTCTCCCGTAAACTCCCGTAAGCTAATAGTCATGGATAAAATGCTAAGAAAACTGGACAGTTGTGGTGTGAAGACAATAGCGAATGCCGGGATGTGGTAATATTGGGATAATCGATATTTTCCCATCGTATTCAGTGGAGGGTACACTCGAAAAAGATGAGCTGCAGGTCGCATGTTACAGACTTACTATGAATCCACCCGAAGCTACCATAATCTGATGCTATTCACCGTTAAGACGAAAATGCTTTAGTTTAAGTTTCTTCCAATATTTCTTCGCATGTTTCCGGATATTTGTAGAATTGCGTATTAAGGGGCCTTCCTCCAAAAGCAGTTCTAATTGGCAGTTCGTCCGATTATCGCTTGTTGTGTGCTAATCGGCGTTTATCAATGAATACAATAGGACCAAACTTAACTGGATGCAATGAACTGTAGACACTGTTGTGGCTATGCAATCTTGCCCAGCAGACGCCCTCAAGGTACTCTTGCCCCCCCCCCCCCCCTTTCACTTAATTTTCATATTATATAGACATTGTCTGATAGCAGTACGTCGGGCCCCGGAAGTGAGAATGCTGAAAGGCAAGCTCCTACGGGCACAGTAAGATCTTGGACCTGTGATTAAAGAGACTTCGGATATCTCCAACGGGTTGCCTATATGAAGGCTGAACTTCAGGAAAGACATTGCTGCAGGATCCAAAATCGAGGCAGAGTGAAAAATCGACAATGTGCAGCGTAGTTATGATTCTTCATTTTCCACCGATAGATCAAAAATGGCCTGTGGAGTTCATATCTGAACTACAAAGCCTTTTAGGATATACCAGTGATTTCCAGATAGAGATATTGACGGTGACGCGCAGTCGCGGGAGTTCTTTCAAAGTCTTGCTATTCTGAGTTCACGGTCACAAGAATATGAAGATCAATAAACGAGCTCACGACTTGATTAGGTGTGACTCCGTGTGTAGCAGCCCATATTCACTCAAATTGAAAGAGATGAACATTCCAATTGACCTCGCTAACATTCATTCTATCGAGAATTTTCTTTTCTCCTTTCTCAAGTAAGCTTGAGAGCATCTATATTGGTACCAAATTCCAGTCGACGGATGACGATTATGTCAGTTATGTTTACATTTGTTAATAACATTAATAGGCGAGTTGTTTTATAGTTTCCAATACCACCTGTTGAGTTATTAATTCCTAGCGTCGAGGGCTGAATACTGGAATATACTCCCTCACAGTTGGTTGCAGTCCATTCGGGTGATCGTTTAATCACTTCGTAGCCTTTGTGTAAATTATAGACTGCTGCAGCAAAGCCTGCAACTTCCGCAACTCCAAGTACTGCTAGAAGATTAAACGGTGTTTTATGTGACCCAATCCTACGCTTCTTCCCTCCATTAATCGTGTGGTTAAGGTGTTCACACCTGAAGTGCCCTGGCTCGAATCTTACTTTTAGTCATGGTTTGAACAACAGTCTGATTAGCAAGAATGTAGGACCACTTAAGAGGGCTATGGCTTCTTTTTCACAAGAAAATAGATAAATGAACGCGGCGGGTAGTTCCACAGCGCCTCTCATTATTGAGTGAGTGTATTCAACAGTAGAGTTCAGTCAGCCGTAGAATCTTTTCTCCAGTCCTGCCGGAAAGAACGAAAGAAGAAATGTTGAACTTGAAGTTATCAAGGTTGCTAATTCCACCCTAAAGAGCGGAGGAGTAGTTAAGGCTTCTTATACATTAAGCAAATTGAACAGCTTTCACCAATGCAATAGGAAGCTTGGAAGACTCTTTAGACTTAGAATCTAGGCTCTCCTCAGTTCCAGTCCCTTTTAGATATTATACTATAGTCCGAAAGGTGTTGATGCGGATAGCACAGGATTCCTTGTTTAACATAATGTGCAAAAGCACCTTTTAAAAAGATTACAATGAATGATATACTATTGTAGACAATCAGGAGATGTTATAAGAATGATTTATATTAACAATTGAAAAAATTACACTACACTACAACTATCCTCAATCAATCCGCATTTTTTTGTAAATTCAATTTATAATTTGAAATATCATCCAAATCACGCGTTTCCCATGTTCCCAAAGTATCTTTCAAAATCACTCATGAAAAAAATTCAATCCGACCCAATAAACCCTGATACTGCATTAATCACTGCAATAATCCATTTAAAATTTTCTGGCCATTATGTTCCATTCTGGAATTATCAGCACAAGGATCACGTCCGCGTCCTCCACGAACACAAAGGCCGAAATCAATATTGCAAATGAATTCGATAAAGATTATCGCAATAACAGTAATAATAAAAATTCACAAAGATTACGTGCTCAGGAGATTCCTGAGTGCTTACGGTTCGAAAAAAAATGAATAGAAAGTAGCCCAGGATTAAAGGAGAGTGTGTGAGAGTGCTCCCGCAGTGACTTTGTCAGGAAGCATTATGTTAAGTACATCATTTCCATAACAATGGCATTTCCACCGTTAATGTTAATGTTGTTAAAAGTGAAAGAAATCCTCAATAACAATAGCTTCCTTTTCTCGTTAGTGTGCTGGGGAAAACATGAAGTCTCAGCTATCTCCTGGGGATGGACAGAATATGATCAGAGTAGACAGTCTTGAAAGGCTATAATATGGAAGGTTTTAGTATTTTTTGATATGGGTTCGGACCCGAATACAAAATAAAGTTTGAGAAGTCCTTCATTTGCCCGAGTCAGATTGAAAACATTGGGGAACATGAATGGCGAATATGGAGCTTTAAAGTTTATTGTTGTGCGAATCACATCGCGAATGCTCTCGTTCATTTTTTCATATTCTTAGAAAAATGTAAACTGCACGAAGTATCAATCTTTCGCTTTTATTGAGGTTTTACGTGGAACAAAACCTTAGTAATATCGAGTAAAATCGATGGAAGGTGGAAAGGTTCGAAACCTACTGCTGGCTCCCGCCATGCAGTTATATGAGATTATTGCTCACTAAAACCACCTCTTCTCCTTCCACTCTCTCCGCGGGACTGCTCTAAAGCATTACATCGCGGGGTTGGATTAGTTCTTAACTGCGGCTCGTTCTGGTTCAATTCCTTTCTTCTTTTCTTCGGAGCTGTTCCTGACTAACCCGTTCGTGAATATTTCAACTTGTCTCGATGTCTCCGTTGACACTAGCATGAGTTTGACAAGCACCTATTTGTGACAGGCAATCTTGTCCGATGCACTGTAAACCTGAGGCGATCAAACACAACGTGCTCCACATATTAACGCATATTAGGCAGTACTGCCATTCGTTGTGCCCAAATCGATGTAGGTATACACGATAACCACCATTTCCACTCAAGAACTGTGCCAACTCGTGGTTTAATTTCCCTTGGCTTCGTCCAATACATCTTTGAATATCCGGAATGATGCGCTATGTCGAACGAGCACTCTATGATTCGTGGCATCTTCTTTGCCATTCTGGGACAGATACCCAACATGCCAACTGCGTTTGTCCCTTGCTGCATACGTTTTACAGTAGAGATGGCTTCTTGATGTTGTTCGGTAAGCTCAGCATATCCAGGGTGCACTTAGCCGACACGCAATTCCTAGTTTCCCACAGTTTAACTTAATTTTCAGCATAGTTGCCCACACTGGAGTTGCGTAAAGTACCACAGGACTGATTACCCTTGAAAGAAAAAGACGTCGACTTTGTCTCGGCCCGCCAATGTTCGGCAGCGTCCCCGAGGTTGTTGCAGCAATGGAAGTTACTTTAGTTACTGTCAATTACTATTCGTAAGTATTTGAACGCTGGTTGCTAGTAAATTATTTGTTTGCCAACTTTAATTTTCACGGTTGTTTCCTACCTTCACCTAGCTACCTAGCCGTAAATCTCGATCTCGTCTAGACGATTTGCGATCCCGATTTCATCTGCAAACCCAATGGCTGTCACGCCGTTGGTAAAGCGTAGTATTGATACTCCATCATGCATAATTAACCACAGCAAGGGACCTAGGGCAGAACCCTGTGACCCACCACAAGTTAAAAATATTAAGCGAAGCCCGCTTTACGGTTTCTAACCAGGGCAGAGGCAAATCGTCAGACGCGGCCTCACCTCTGCCCTGGGAGCAGCGTGACCGAATCGGCTCGCAGATATTAAGTGCAGTTTTATATACGACATGACTGCGAATTATATTGAGCGTAAATCCGCTCATACTTTACGCCAAAGCTTGGTCAGAGTTGAACATTTTTTTGTAAGGATTGCGGGGTCCTAAGTCCACATCCACTTAATGTCGGACTGGACCAAATGAGGAGCAACTTACTCCGTCTTTAGGCGGTATCCCGAATTACTGATACCAAGGGATAACATGACAACGAGGTTTCACTTCGATAAGAATTTTGAAATACGTTGGATTAATAAGGCAAACTGGGAGAGCGTGGCTGGGACATACGGCTTAAACCAGCAACTGATTAGTTGGTACACTGACGGGTTCCTCACAGCAGAGGGAGCGGGTGACGGTATCATTGGTCCAAGGAAAATGTACTTCGAGCCAATGGGCAGGTACACTAGCATATTCCAGGCGGAAATATACGCCGTAGACAAATGTGCCTCCTTTAATCTGCAAAGCAACTACAGGGGGCAGGACACAGCTACTCTCACCGATAGCCAAGCAGCGATGAAGGCACTTAGGTCCAACCAGGTGAACTCTAAACTGGTATGGGAATGCCTTGAGAGAATGAATACACTCGGCTCGTCCAACAAGGTCTGGATACTTTGGATTCCAGGCTATGCTGGGTTGGAAGGCAACGAGGTAGCGGACGAACTAGCCAAGAAGCGACGCCTTTACACGGGTCAGAACCCTTCTGTGGAATCGGAAACGGTTTCAGGGCTATGAATCTAAGAAATGAAGAGGAACGGTTGAGGGAATTATACTGGGCAGGGATGGAACAGTCCAGGGTGATTATTGGGGGATACGAACCCATGCACACAAAGGATTGCTTAAACCTCAGCAAAAAGAACCTCCGAATCATAGTGGGAATTCTCACTGGTCATTGTCGGCTGAACTATCACCTAGGGAAGCTAGGGATATCTACGGACACTGCCAGCAGTCGAGGCATCTGGGAGAACACTTAATACCAGATACAAAGCTGAAAGATCTCGGAAGTAAGGAACATACTAAAGTTTCTAACGGTTATAGGCCTGCTTGAGATACTATGATCAATAGGTACACTATAACCAGTAAAAGGGGCACAATAGTTCTTCAAGGACGCGGTGTGGCTTTCCCTTAACAGAATAATAATAATAATACTCCCTCTTTTTTTCGTCCATGAAACTTTCGTTTAGGGCTTAGCACCAAAACTATTAAAAATGTTAGACAGAGACGACTTTACAGTCCTACACCGCAAATTGTCGGGAATGTCTTGAATCCATCGTGCGAGTCGCAATGCAGCTTCCTCTCCAGAAGGAATTCGACAACAATGCATACAATGTATATTGGGGCCTATAATTTGACTAGTACCTCGATGATATTTAAAATTTTGTGTGAAACCAAGCCTTATCAACATCGATTCAATGACTATCGGTCTGTCTATCATAGTCGATTTACTCGGAAACGGTTAAACATATTGTCATGAAACGTGTGATCCGTGAATCCTTTTTGGTGCCCTCTCATTCTCAGAACCTATCCAACCAAAGAATCTACAAAAATAACCATGAAGCATCTATATGAATTCTAGGCTCCAAAATACATCCCAGTCCGATATCTGCTCAGACAAAGTTAATAATAGCACATTATCATATTTTCGAAATTTACCAGAGACTTCCTTAAGTCCATCTTAGAAGTACAAAATTTGTCATCAGTATGCCTGATACGATACGACATCATTCACAAATTAATGTGCCTAACGTGCATAGAAAGTTCCTTACATAAGGTGAACACAGAATGTTTATACCTAAAGTGCCAGCTCCCGGTATTCTGACTTGTTTTCGATTTTGCACAGCTGAAGGCATTCTTCAAATCTAGTGTTACCACTGCACAGGATTTGCCTATATTGAATGCGACGACGGTTGACTTCGCCTTATGAATTCCGAATTGCTTGTCAGAAAATCCTCCTTCCATTTTTGGAATTTGAGGAACCTATTGTTTATCACTCGTTCGAATCGTTTGTCAGTTTGGTATAGACCAGAGATACCGGTCTATATGAGGAGGGGTCACCCAATGGTTCACCTGAATTCGGAATGAGTACTAGCTTTTGTAGCTTCCATTGGTCGGGGAATGCCATAAAAACTTGGACAAACATATTTGGTGCTGCTTTGGTTGTCACTTTTAAGGCATATTCTGGGTTGCATCTAGCCCTGGGTCTTATTTTCATTGAATTTCTTCGCTGCCTATTAAACTTCCTCATCTGCCACTACAGGAACTTTCTCGTATAGTGTACATCTTCTGGGAAGAGAGTATTCACTATATTCTGCAGTAACTTAGGACAAGCAATTGGTGGGAAACGCTTACTTTTTAGTGATGAAATCACCTAGCTATATGGGCCACCCCATGGATTTGAGTCAACTTCGGTAAACACTCTTTTATAATGTTTGTTTTTTTGCTTTTCATGATAGCTACTTGCAATTTGTATATGTAACACCTGGAATTCAGGTTAGTTTCTTCTGTGGGAAAGTCTCCTAGCTTTGCGGCAATTTTTCTGACATTCGTCGATTTCTGATTTAGGGCATCACCTATCCGCTGCAATTTTTGCACGACCTCCGAATTTTTTTCTTTTGCGCTTCTTGACAATAGAGCACTCCTCTAGCTATTTTCGCACCAAATTTGTTGGTTATCCAGTTCATCTTAATTCTGTTTGTTGACTTCGTATGATTGCTTTGCAAGGTTTGGAAGTTGATAGTGGGATGATCGTTATGTGTGTACTCCTCTCTGACATGTCACTACAGATCCTTGGGTAGCGTATCGCTGGCGAAGGTTGGTGGTGGAATTCTTCCCTCCGAAAATTATTGACTCCTCCAGTCTTCATAAGTACCACGTTCAAGCATGAAAATGTCTCTCGTCATATCCGTCCTTTTATATTGGTTTCTCTGCTGCCTCTCTGCTGCCTATGCGTCGTTCTCAGTTATTATTTTGGTCTTTTAGCTGCTGGTATCGAAGGATAACTTCTCCAGCAATGACATGAATCTCTCTATCGTGAGACTGGGTAGCATATACATACCTCCTATCTTGGCAAGTGCGAATCGATCCTCTGTGTATTTCTTTACGTCTTCTATAGCTCGCGGCTCCGCTATGCAGATTTTCATATTGTTCACACCCAACGGCTACATCGACACTGCTTTCGAATAGGCTATGGTGGAGCCAGAAAGAAATCAGTGCGCAACGAAAAAGCGGCCTCTTGTGGGTAGACCATAACCGAAAAGTTCTAAGCAGTGAATAATTTCATATGCTATAAATACCTATATACCATTTCTGTGCGCTGCCAACTTAATAATACTTTAAGCAAACTTCAATATGTTCTAACAAAGTGTTTCTGCCTTGAGTCCACGCATAATTAACTTTTTTATCTTTCTGTTCTTGAATCTTCATCTCAAACTTTCTGAGCATAGAAGGTGTACTTATGGTCACAAATTACCCCGGATAGATCCTTGGCAACTAAGCCCGAAACAACATTGTCGAGAAGCATAAAAAAAGGACTGCGCTTTAAGCGACCAAGCCTTCCGTTCTTCACGCCCTCCGTACGCGTTTCACTTCCCCAAGTTCCAATAAATCATTTGGCGGAGTTCACCGTACACCAGTTTTGCCCCACTTTCAGCATTTCCCCGACGATATTTTGCGGGCTTATGCTTCCTCTTCCTCTTCCTCTTCCTCTTCCTCTTCCTCTTCCTCTTCCTCTTCCTCTTCCTCTTCCTCTTCCTCTTCCTCTTCCTCTTCCTCTTCCTCTTCCTCTTCCTCTTCCTCTTCCTCTTCCTCTTCCTCTTCCTCTTCCTCTTCCTCTTCCTCTTCCTCTTCCTCTTCCTCTTCCTCTTCCTCTTCCTCTTCCTCTTCCTCTTCCTCTTCCTCTTCCTCTTCCTCTTCCTCTTCCTCTTCCTCTTCCTCTTCCTCTTCCTCTTCCTCTTCCTCTTCCTCTTCCTCTTCCTCTTCCTCTTCCTCTTCCTCTTCCTCTTCCTCTTCCTCTTCCTCTTCCTCTTCCTCTTCCTCTTCCTCTTCCTCTTCCTCTTCCTCTTCCTCTTCCTCTTCCTCTTCCTCTTCCTCTTCCTCTTCCTCTTCCTCTTCCTCTTCCTCTTCCTCTTCCTCTTCCTCTTCCTCTTCCTCTTCCTCTTCCTCTTCCTCTTCCTCTTCCTCTTCCTCTTCCTCTTCCTCTTCCTCTTCCTCTTCCTCTTCCTCTTCCTCTTCCTCTTCCTCTTCCTCTTCCTCTTCCTCTTCCTCTTCCTCTTCCTCTTCCTCTTCCTCTTCCTCTTCCTCTTCCTCTTCCTCTTCCTCTTCCTCTTCCTCTTCCTCTTCCTCTTCCTCTTCCTCTTCCTCTTCCTCTTCCTCTTCCTCTTCCTCTTCCTCTTCCTCTTCCTCTTCCTCTTCCTCTTCCTCTTCCTCTTCCTCTTCCTCTTCCTCTTCCTCTTCCTCTTCCTCTTCCTCTTCCTCTTCCTCTTCCTCTTCCTCTTCCTCTTCCTCTTCCTCTTCCTCTTCCTCTTCCTCTTCCTCTTCCTCTTCCTCTTCCTCTTCCTCTTCCTCTTCCTCTTCCTCTTCCTCTTCCTCTTCCTCTTCCTCTTCCTCTTCCTCTTCCTCTTCCTCTTCCTCTTCCTCTTCCTCTTCCTCTTCCTCTTCCTCTTCCTCTTCCTCTTCCTCTTCCTCTTCCTCTTCCTCTTCCTCTTCCTCTTCCTCTTCCTCTTCCTCTTCCTCTTCCTCTTCCTCTTCCTCTTCCTCTTCCTCTTCCTCTTCCTCTTCCTCTTCCTCTTCCTCTTCCTCTTCCTCTTCCTCTTCCTCTTCCTCTTCCTCTTCTTCTTCCTCTTCTTCTTCCTCTTCCTCTTCCTCTTCCTCTTCCTCTTCCTCTTCCTCTCTGAGCAAATTGTGGACAGTAGGATCACATTCAGAACAAAAGGTGAATTAGTGCAGATACTTTCCGTAACCTCCGTGCCCTAACAGGAATTGGGTCAGGTAGTAGTTAATCTCATCGTGTCATCGCTGAATCCCCTCGTCGATACGGGAACTAAAAGCGTTTGGTCCAGCGAATCATTCCCCTGCCACTGCCACTTTTTCAACGACTCCTGCTTTCCCGCCTTTCAATATTCTGCATCCTTTCCAAGTAAATTCGTTTTCCTTTTCTCGTACGGACAGCGTGCCTTACTTACCTACACCCTGCCCCGCCAGAGATTGTTCTAAAGGCGCTGCACACCCTTACCGGCACTAAGCGGTAAGTCAGTGTTTACCCTCCTCCGATTATGCTTCCTCCCAAACTGGTACTTCAACGTCTTCAGGTTATTGTTCGACCACAACCACGGCTAGATCATCTGCGAAACCAATTATTGTGGCCTCCTTTGGCATGGGAAACATAAGGACCCCGTTATGCATCAAGTTCCACAAGAAAGGACCCAGTAAAGAACCCCCGCTCTGGCGGTGTACTGTTTGGGTCACTCATCCGTATTTTACCAAAGTGTCCTTGCCGAGAGGTAACTTCTGAAGAGCTTAGTCAAATAACTAAGGTCACTCGTTTTAGTCAATGAATTGAACGCATTTTTGACGTCCAACGTCACCATAACCCTGCATTCATTAGACGACATCGCGTCCCGAACCAGCTGCAAAAACACGCCTATAGCGTCGATCGTGGGGTGGGCTGTCCGTCTGTCTGTCCGCCACACGAACTTTTCTTAGAAACGGTTCAACTGATTGACACGAAGTTGGTGAGAACTGTGGGCGATCACGCATACAGTAGGCTATATCGTTCAACGTGGAATTTAGGAGGGGTTCAATTTTTTTTCACCAAATATAGTCATGAGGGGTATCAAATGAAAAGTCTCGATTAGTACTTTTCAATGCTGTAGTTAAGACATTTAATGCAAAAGCCCCTCCCAACCACTGTGAATTAAAATTTTTAAAAAACAAAAAAACAAAAATTAAAATCGGAAAATTTTTAGCCCGTCCAACCTTTGGAAACTTTAGTTTTAACATTCGATATAACAGTTTTTAGAAGATTCCTGGCACTAAAATATTTTCAAATGAGATAAAGGAACTAATGGTAACGGGATACGGTAGATCGTTCAAAAGGAGGTGGATTCCCAACTTAACGAAATCAATACGTAGTTCCTTGGTTAAAGCTGTACGAGAAAATCAGTACAAAAATAGTGCACAACGTTCAAATATCGACACCAGCTGTTCAGCGTATTTTGAATTGACTTTTATTTATATTGCCTAAATATAATAATTTTTAGTAAAAATGGACTAATGGGACGACGGCCATGAGAAACCTTGAATTTCAAAGAAAAATATGAGAAGCAGACTAACATTTGCAGAAATGCATAAAGATTGATCAATGGCTAATTGGGGTCGCGTTTTGTGGGGAACGAAAGCAAGCTTAATCTGTTAGGTGCTGATGGAATTAGATGTTTATCATCCAGGGTAAGGCTTGAAACGACCCCAAATATCAAGTACCAACGGTGAAGCATGGGAGTGAAAGCGTAATAATTTGGGGCTGATATCACTTCTGTGTGAAATTTTCGGCACTAACACCATGTATTATTGGGTGCTTTTCCCGTGATGGTGTTAGTCCATTAGTTCAAGTTGAAGGAGTGATGAGATAGCCAATGTATTGTGACATTTTGGAGAAGCACATGTCATTACATGCTTATGATAAGATGGGAAAAGACTGGGTCTTCTCACAGAAAATGGCCCTAAACACATGTCCAAGTTTGTCCCGAATTTCCCAAATGACAACCAAGTTACAAAAAAAACCTGCTTTTTTCAAAGTCTTCATCTGAATCTTATTGAGCATCTTTGAGAAGAGTTAGATTGGTGTATTTGAGCTTAAAACTTTCCTAAAGCAGCTGAAATAATAGCTGCTCTCCAGTTCGAAATTTTAATTGATGTAATCTAACGGAATATCCCGGAATCGTTTATGTATCGCAGGATTTCCGCTAGTGGATGTGACGCTATCCGCTGCAGCACATCAGCACCAAAAATCTGATTCCACTTCCTCATTACAGAATGGATACGTATCATCTTAGATAATTCCTATTCTGAACATATGCCCAGCTAGTGAATTATGGCAAGTCAGAAGACCCACAATACTGGGGATCTGAGAATCGGAAAGCATTGCGAAAACTAGATTCAGTTCTCCCAATGACACTTCCAATGCTTTGTGTCCCCAACGTCCATTGTTTTCCCAATTTAATCGCATTAGTCTGTGAGCCAAGGGCTGCAAATTGAGTAATGAATTCAGAGTTGCGCCGGATGTGGTGCTCATGGCACCGGTGATACCCAGACATACAGTTGTTTATAGTGTGTCTAGTTTACAGCGAAAACTCTTCTGTTTCACCTTAACACACCACACTACAGATTCATAAGCGAACATCGACCTAATGATAGCAACATATATCCACATTACTACCCGAGGCCTAAGTCCCCATGTCGAGACAAAGGTCCGCCTACACAACCCATATGCTGTGAGAGTTCGTTTCATCTTTACCTTTACATATTTGTTCCAAAAAAGCTTCTTGTCTAGAATAACTCCCAGATATTTCACTACTTCGGAGAGTTGAAGGTTGTACCCCTCATCTTTGGAAGGCAAAGACCATTCAGTTTTCAGTCTTCCATTGTGGTTTTATCTGGATTTACTGAAAGTCCATGGCTGAGACACCAACTGTCAATCGAATCAACGGCGCGTTGTGTATTTCTACACACCATTGCGAGATCTCGACCAACAGCCACGTCGTCCGCATAAGCTCGGACATGTATTTGCAGATTTTGCAGTTCGCATAGTAGCAAGTTAATCAGCATATTCGACAGAAGTGGCGATAGCACACCTCCTTGAGGGCAGC
Organism: Hermetia illucens; assembly: GCF_905115235.1. Lineage (NCBI taxonomy): Eukaryota > Metazoa > Arthropoda > Insecta > Diptera > Stratiomyidae > Hermetia > Hermetia illucens. The sequence goes on from NC_051853.1 coordinate 61,159,138, forward strand.
TGTAGATTAGAGCAAACATATGTGAACGAACTTTTCGAAGAGAATGGAGGACTACTTTATGGATTGAAATAGTTGGTAGGCGGATAACTATGAGGTATACCAAAAATGGTACTTTTTCTCACCTAGAATTTTGAAACTCTTCATTTTTAAGATTGGCACTCATAAATGAAGAAGTATTAATGAAAAATTTATGATTTTTTTTATCAAGTCGAAGTGAGTTATTTTTTTCTGGAAAACCACATTTTCTTCGAACCTTAAAAAAGTTGGAAATTTTGGATTTCTTGCGCAATTAATCCAGAAGAAAAAAATGTATGAATGAATGCTCTATTAAATGAATGGATGAAAGGCGGACTTGTCTTCTTTGCTATCATCACGATTGTCTGAATACACGGGCTGAAGTCCTGTAAATTTTTCAAAATAGAGCGGTTGTTACGAATCCGGATAATTGCCTGTGCATTCTCATACTGTGTCTCTCCTGGATTCGAATTTTAACAAAGATATCCAAATGTAATAGTTAGGCACATAAATCTAACTTGTAAGAAATTATCAGTTATAAACGAATCAAAAATCAAATCTTTGATTGAATAAAAGAATAACGAGCATAAAATGTCCTTTTATAATCTAATGTTGATAGAAATATTTCCAGGGCTTAATTTCAGAATTACAGGAATTACCAATATTGATATTTTCTACTACACATATACATATAGAATTAATGTTATCATTTGTTTCCATCTTTTTTTCAGATCTTCTAATAGAAATGCTTGGCGTTTTGGCCAGTTATAGTATAACAGTCAAAGAGCTAAAATTACTGTTCGGAGCCATGAAAGCTGTTAACGGCAAATGGGTAAGTGTCAACCATCTATGCTATATTAATGATTCCTTACATCCCACAATTTTCCCAAATTCTTCCAACTTCTATCATAAATTTCAGAATATTTTTCATTTATCAAATATTTATTTTCAGCCCCGACATTCTGCCAAACTTCTGAACGTACTTCGGCAGATGCCACATCGAAATGGTCCCGATGTGTTTTTTAGCTTTCCAGGTCGCAAAGGATCGGTAAGACATTTTTAAATTGATCATTACGCACAGATATTTTTGACATTTTCTTAGGTCCATTTCTCTTATTTCATTTAAAATTGATATTGTTTGGGAGTCAACAGAATTCTCCCTTGAGGGTATGTGTTTGTTTCAAAAATATCCATTTCGCAATTACCTGTCATAATGCAGAGTAGATACAATGATGGTCTGACGGGATGTTCCTTCGTCTTCTTTACAAATTAGGGATGAAATTGTAGCCTATAATTTGCTATGCATCTAAGGCATTCCAAACTGTCAACGTGGGCCAAGTAAATATTTTCAATGCGATACGCATTTTAAATGAACTGTCGAGAAATATATTTTATTTACTTCATCATGAACCTTAATTTATCTGCGACCAACAATATTGATTACAAATTGAAGGCAAATGGGTTGCATTGGATACCAATGGGAACTTTTTTCGATATAATGTCTGATAAACCGCTTCGACATTAATGCAAACGTATCTGTTTAAAAAAAGATAAATGTATATTGGGAAAAAAATTCAGAAAATTGCATTGTCTGAATCGACTGGTGAGAAAATATGCAGGCGTGTGCTCTTTGCCCTATCAGATAGTGATTGCACATAAATTAGCATTGAATGTACTTGATTGTTCGTTAATTTGTGGAAACGAGAAAACAGGACCATCGAAACTGAATGCAATTCTGTTTAATTGCAGCGCAATTGCGAATCAATGTAGTACATATGGGATTCGAGCACTTCAAGGATTTTTATATGAGAAAAACCGTTTTAACATTGAAAAGTATTTAAAGCAGATAAAACTATGCATACCATGAAAATGCATAATAAATAGCCCTGGTTTATTTGAATAAAACATAGAATACTAATTTCAATCGTTATAAGAAATATGTTCATGTGAAGTTGTTCGGGAGTTTGTAGATTTTCACTCATCTCATTGTTCCTAGTTTAGAGCTGGGCAGGAACTCTTGTCTTTATTAAAACTAAAACGCTAGATGAGCCTTCAAAAGCGGCTACTTCAATTGTTACATCCTATTTTTAATTTTTTTTTCTGCTTTACACTCTGTTCGGCCGTAAGACCTCTTCTCCATCAGGAGTTGTCTCTGTCCATTGCAAATTTTTTCGCTCGGTTTCTGCTTTCTTGCATTTTTATTTACTTTATTATTGATTAATTCTCAGCTCGGTTCCTTACCATGTGCACTAGTAATACTATATCATTCGCATAGTTCATGTCATCCAGTCGAGTGAATGGTGTCCGTCTTGATTCCTCGCAATTGTTTTTCCCATAATTCTGTATTCATTTCATCCCATAAAGGGAGGTTTCTTCTTTCTTTCATGAAGGTTAAATGGTGAAAGTGGAATTGCTTTACCCCCCACCACAGTTTGGACATTCAGTTGAAGAGCCCAGTTTAAAACCGTAGAGATACTAACGATCTTCCGAGACGGTCCTGAAAGCAGCACACACCCCTAAGGGACTAATTTTTTGTGCGTTACATAAAACACGACGGCCTAATGCAAATTGTCTATAAGCGGTCTGTAAGTATAGTGGCGTCATTCTTGCCAGACTCCCACTTGAATGGATTGTTGCAGGTATATTTCACGTGCTGCTTCAAATTGGCTTTTGCATCTATAATCGCTCATAAGTATTTAATGACTCTCAATTCTAATGTCAGCTTAATTTCCCTTACGTTGTTGGGTTTACCTGTCTGCCACATGCACTTTTCTCAGAAAGGATTATGTTAGATCTACTGGTACGAAACTCGGTGGAAAGGTTGAAACTACGGACTGAGTAGTCGAGCGGTGCATACCCTTTTCTCCAAATATAATTATGTGGGAGATCAAATGAAGGATCTCGATTTGCATTTTCCGAATCAGGTCTTTGTTTAGGCTTGAATTGCAATACGGAAGATTGGAAATAATCAGACTGTTTTGCTCTTCGCTAGTGTTATTTATTTTTATTTGTATATACCGATATTTCAGGGACTACTTGTTCCCTTCATCAGTGCAACACATCTGTAATACGGGGGAGTCCAAAGGTGAGATGGGCTCATTATCAAAAACTAACTAGCCGAAAAATATGAAAGAACTCATGACGGTGCTTTCTACGAGGAAATCCAGTGTAAATTTAGGAAATTATTAATGAAAATACGTAATCGTGGTTCGGGCCAGAAGAACAGATAATGTGTCAAAAATTCTAGTCCGATCACCAGTTGAAAAAATGTGGTTTCGTCCACATACCGCGTCCTTTTCTATTTACTGTATCTTGATAAATATTTGGGATTTAAATCCAAAATTTCTTCAGTACATTCCCCTCCAAAATAATTTTCTCCAAACCGCGATATAGGAAAACCCCCTTAATGTTCTGATTTAACCTTCATAGATTCTTTTACGCCCAGAAGAACAGTATATTATTTGAATTCCAGTTGTTCTCTGAGTTCTAAGTCAATGTTTTTAGTTTTGAAAATTTGTGGACAACAAAACCTTATTAAAATCGATTCATTGTCTGTCTATCTGTCTTTCTGTCCGTCTGCCTCTTTATCTGTTTTGGTCGTTGGAGGGTGGAAAGGTTCAACACCTACCTCCTGCCATACGCTTTTATGAAACTTTTGCTGAGGAATACCATCTTCTTCTCCTCCACTTACTTTGTAGGACTGTCATTACGATATTACACAGCGGGAAAGGATTAGCCACTAACTGGGGCTGTTGATACTCATCATCTTCCTTCGTAGCTTCGCCTTTCCCATCACATTGTCGACCGCTTTCAAGAATTTTTCCAATGATTTCCAAGTTATTTCTGAAGCTAGCATATACTCCACGATATTCTCGGGTGACAGCAGCCCCCCCCCCCCCCCCCCCTTGTCCGCTGAGAAACTTAGGTAGGCAACTTTCCCATGTCATTGTTTAATCCACTTTAAAACATTGGGGATACTTCTGTAGGTCCTGCGCCCTTTAGGTGGGTCGTCCCATTTCATTTGCCACTCCAGACTAGATTCAGTTCTGTTAGCAGCCGAAGATAGGTCTGAGATTCGCTGACTGTATATTTGAGTCAATGAAGCGGGGACCATCCTTTGCCAAAATGTTAATGGAGGTCATGCCTGCTATCGCTAATACTATTTCGTTGGATATTGTATGGTAGACGCGCAATGTTCGTGCTCAAACAATACCAAGCCCTTTTTTTATTATAACATTTTTTTCTCTGAGGCCAAGGCCCAGATCGGAGCTGTATATAAGAAAATGGGGGTGGTAACTCCTACGAGGGGAATTGACGGCTTGACCCATACATATTTAGCAACATTCTCGTCAAGAACATTCCATTCCAGATGCTTTTGTGGCTAAATTGCCAAGGTGCATTTTGGAGTTTAATTTTTAGTCAATCGTTACTCCTAGATATTTGAGGGCTGTCTGCGGCTATTGATCTTAATGAAGGTTTCCTTTCTGTGTTTCGTGATCACCATGCATCACTATCCCAGGCCAGCGCTCTCAAGTTAGGATCAAATTCGAAAATTTTCTTCGCGTATAAAGATTTCGGTCTTCTCGATCCTGTTCCATGGTAGCCACTCAAATGTCAAATGTCAATAAACGTCACCCATTTAGAATGCTGTCACCTCAGACTGCCGTCATACGTTATTATTTATGATAGCACGTAATGTGGCCAATAATAATAACAATAATCGTTGGCGCGGCAATCCAATTGGATCAGGGTTTTAAGCATGATAGTGCACTTCATTAAAGAGCATAACGGTAAACTACAGTGCTGTATAAGCCAGTGTAGTAAGCATTGCGCTCGCCCGAAATTGTTACCCTGATTTGACTCAGTTGCTCATTCACAGCTGAATTGAGTGTGTAGCTAAAGTTCCAATAATTGTGCATTATCTCGCACAACTGAAGGAATTCGCAACAACAAGCGTAACCTTCGTGCAATATTAAATAGCCTCCATTGCTGTCTCGGGAGAGTCCAAATTATCTATTTGAGAGACCACTTTCCTTTTCTGCGATTGGCAACAGCCTAATGTAGATGACTCGTCCTAGTAGCCACGTAACCCTATAGGACGGGCCGCCTAGAACCTTATTTGATTTTACAGTCATCACTGGCTTTTGTTGCTATTAGTTTACGAAGAATGTTTCAGTCAACTAATTTGGTACAGTCTTGTAGCCACCAACAAAGCTATTGGGGATGTCTGGAAGCCTGAAGCCCTGGTCTTATAAGTACTCTTCATAATTTCTAGTGTTTCCGTGTTATGATGGCAAGTTCATTGAGATTTACCTGCATAGCGGATAGGCTTATCTCGTCCGGCATTCGCAGGAAAAGAGTATCAGTAATATCACATGGTAAATCAGGGCACTTGCAAGGGAGAAATTGAATCCTCTTTTCCTCAGGCATCCGAGATTTCCCATACCACAGTGATCACTAATACGGATTGGTTCCCCGTATTAAATCAAGAAAAAAAAGGTTCGAACGGTTTTTACTATCCCATATTTTTTGGCCTCAAAGACCGTGGCGTTTCACCGCCTTCGATTTTTGAGCCATCAGTGTAAGAAACCTCAGTATGTTCTGCCCCACATACTGCTGGATTTTCCAAGTTTATTTTTGATCTAGATTGGTTCCCAGATGTTTCACTTCTTCAGAGAAATAAAGTGCGGTCGTATATTGGCAAATTTCGCAGTTCACATTGCAGAGAGTCGTTCAACATACTTCCTCGAAGTGGGGGTATAATACTTGCTTGCGGTGGCCTTTCGTTGTTTCTGCTGTCATGAAACATATAACTTACTTCAACAACTAGCGGTCTTTGCTACTAATGTACAGCATAGATAAGATGAGAAAGCAAACTTGATCGATACGTCTCGTTTAAGAAGCATAGCCATGAAGTTCCTCTTTCGCGTTCCAGTTCATCACAGGGCGTTCTAAGGGAGACTCGTTTCGAGCTTCTTTCGAGTCTCTTATATTTACGCTGTGAGTTCTAGACGTTTAACCAGTCTTCATTTTTATTGCATTTACAAGCCCGATTTAGAAGTTTTCTGGTTGATTATTTGTTTTTGAAGTTCTCGGAAACCGTTTGGCTGGGGTAATAAGACAAGTTTTTTTAAAGTACTCTTCTCTCCCTGGTAGTCCAGCAACGCATGTCTTCAATTCCAAGAAGGTGCGCGCTTTTTGGCAGCACCTTTCACTGTCGTCGATTGGGAACCTTCCCAGCTTCACAGTCTAGTCTGGTCTAGTCTGCATTAATCCGTTTCCAAGTGCTGGTATTGAACCACCTGCATTCATATTACCAGTCTTGCTTTCTGCCGGGTTTTTTGATAGAGTCGGAAGAAAAGGCTCCGACAAGGAGGATTTAGCTTGTATTTCCCTCTCCTTAAGGCTGAAGTCCCCTTCTGCCAAGCCTTCCTCTTACATTTTCCCATCGACAGAGTAGCCATGGTTGGGTTTCCACTCCGTCTCCATATCGGAGTTGCTGTTCTTTCTTTTCTGACTGACCGCGCGGTAGATACTATGTAAGTGCAGGCTTTCCGCTGGAGTGGAGAGCATGTCTTCCGTAAATTTACAGGTAAGTGAATATGAGCCTGGTAAAGCCTACGTGCTTCGGCTGCGACTTAATTGGTTCAAGTCGGTTGGAAGTCTGTGACTCCCTACCGCTTGAAGAGCTATAAACTGTAGCTTCCGTATTCATGTGTTCTGGACCCTTGTACTCTGGTAGTGAATGTGTGTGATGTGGGACATCGCTTGTCTCTTATTGATAACAAAATCACCTTGAATGCCCCCCCCCTCTCCCATGAGTCGTTTCCTTGACTTTCAGGCATTTTTGAATTTTGGAATTTCACCAGAGGCTGGACATACGTGTTGTAACTTGAAATAACATTTCCTCGAACGTTTGTTTATTGAATTTCGTAAATCTCCAAACTGTTACCAGAGTTTTCTTGGTCTACTCTATTCTTGCTCCATTCTTCAGCTGGGAAATGATGGGTTGATAGTCACTTTGGGTATATGCTTCTTTCTCTTGCCATTGGAGATCCTTGGATAATATGTCACTAACAAACTTAAAGTCTATAACCGAGCCTATATCGCTTCTTCAAAAAGTATTGATCCCCTTGGTATTTGCCAGGACTACATTCAGACCCGAAAATTCTTCTTGCGGTTTTATGCCAGTTGTTTTTATTCGGTTATGGCGATTTGCTTTGGAAAGTAGTCTTTCCACCATGAATTTGAATGCATCTAGTGAGCAACTGGATATTTAGGTGACTTTAGCTCGTCTTCTGGACTATGGATTGTGTTTTCAATGGCTCGGTTTCCGCAGGTACATATTGTCCATTTGCATCTCCTATCAGATACTCAAATAACGCTAGAAGGTCTCCTTATTGTTCGCATATGATATCAACGTCAAGCACTCTTAAAAAAAGCGGTTACCAAGCTACCTGGTAATGATTCAAATTCAGCTATAAGAAATCATTTTACAAAGATCTTAAATCTTCTGGTTGAACGCCTGATATTTGGTACTGCCTGCGATATGCTCAATGTTATTCTCCTGGGTTTCTCTGCGTAGCAGACATGTGGGATTTCCATTGCAGGGTGACTGTGACCTTCTCTTCTGCACGTACATCATTCTTGCTGAAGCAATTTCTTTTGATGTGTTCAAATTCCACACAGAAACACATAACTTTCTTGCTGCTCTGGTTAAGAGGACTATTATTGTCAACTGAATACCACCATCAAATGTAATCCAAGTTTTGTTTTCAAGGGCTAACAGATCCCCGCTTTTGTGGTGATCTCATCCAAGTCCTTGCACTCGATTATCATTACTTTTACCAAGCTTGAGTTCAAGCACCCCTTGTGCGAACCACATAGAACTATCTGCCTTAAGCTTTTGGAGTTTGCTTTAGGTATTCTATATGTGGGTTTTTATGTTGTTTGACGGACTCTAGTATTTCCTTCTGACCTCAACAGCGATCCACTGCTGAAGTATCGCCTCTAGACTGAGTTACTATCGGAAGTGTTAATTTTAAAGACGTTTTTGTCCATATTTGAAAAGAAACTCGGGAGTTCCGAAAGCAATCAATTTACCACTAATAAAAACTATGGTCTCCTTGAATACTGAAAAAAGTCTGGCTTAAGTAGACAATGTAGTTATTATTCCAGTTTTTTCGTTTGCAAGTGGTCATATTGTTGTGGAAGGTACTCATTTTTGCAGGCTTTAGCAGATGAAAAGAATGGCTATATAATTGCTCCAAATTGGCTCCAGATCTAGTTTTGTACTCAAGTTAATGGAATGGACACGTTTGTATGTTTTCTTTTAATATTTTCCTCTATTTTCACGTTGGATAACCACCACGGATAATTTCACCTTCCCTGGGTGTATTAGAAACTCTGGATACCAACCTCGATGAATTTGGTTATTTGGGTTCATTGTTCATATCATAACAAGTATGTAATGTACATACGTAAATGATACTTTCATAACTGGATTGTGGTTGTACCACATTTTAAGTAAGAGGATTGATTAATCTAGGAACATTTCCTTGATCCTATGTAAAAACCTCAAAGCGATTGGTATCAGTTTGTCAAACCGAAGCTAAAAGCCTGTCAATCTAATTAAGCTTTAGGTCTGACCAACTTCTGTTTGGACGGTATGAAGTTTTATTTAAAAAAAATGTTTCAATTGAATTTATTCTGCATCAGATGCAATTTGCATCTAGATGGAATGCTATTGTATTAATTAGTGCACTTCGTATGCAGCGCATACTGGTAAATGTGAACACTGAAAGCTTCTGTACAAGAAAAAACCTTTTCAACAATTAAAACCTTTTAAACATTTATTTTTTTTTCAACCCAATTTAAACCAATCCCCAACGCAATGGTATTTGTGGAGAAGTTCAAGCTGTTGTCCTTTATCTTTTCGTCGCATTCTGCTCATTTTTGCTATTCTGATCCAAGTGTCGCTGAATTTTCCTTCTTTCATCACAAAGCAAAAATTACCTATTCTAACTTTAATTGTCTATTCCAATGCCATTTTCTCGATTCCTATTTTCCGAAGCACAGGGTGTGAATAAATGTGTCTCGACGTGCAAATATTTTTTATGCAAATTCTGGTATTGTCAAGAAAATTAAGATTAAAGTGTTCATTTTAGGAGGTTCATAATGAAAATGTACATAATTTGAAAATAGATGCATCTATGATAAAAAGGAATCTTTGAATATGTTTATAGTTCGTAGTTCAATGTATGAACTATAACGTGCATGTATAGAGGAAAAATGTATAATGACCGAATGGGGCGAGCGATGGTCAAAAGATCCTAAGTGACTGGAGATAACCAAGAGGGAGACCTATCCCAAGAAAGGTGGTCAAATTGACCGTGAAGCTCCGCCCGCAAATATTGAAGCTCCGTCGATACGTGCTTGCATGTCTCTATACTAGCCAAGGTCGGGAATGGGGAGGGTCCATCCAACGCCCCGATTCCTCGCGTGTCATTATACTAAAATTCACGTGGCTTTTCCGATGCGCAGGTGAGCACCGGATCCTGAAAATTGACAAACCGAGGATTCGCGCAGGCCTACCGCAATAGCATCACACCAGCTAAACCTCAAAATCAAATAAAAAGACATAATGGCTCAATCTTGTGCATGGAGCCGTAAAACTCTAGAGCAGAGTGCCGCAACCGAAAGGGAGAATCCACGAAGGATTACATCCTCGATCGATGTTTCTCTTGCCTTAGATGTATGGTGACGCGCGGCCTTCGAGGATCCCTCCCTGCCTTGATATCCTCAGGCCGTTCCATTGGGAGATGCTCCTTATGTAAAGAGTTCTGCGGGGTCAGAGGAGGAGTAACTAATACAAAATAATATAAACGAAAATAAATAAATATTAAATAAATGGAATAGAATGGAAAATCATATAAAAGGAAAATTTAACTTCTTCTTTCTTCTTTTTCTTCAGCCTTTGTCCCGTTCACAAGCGGGGTCGGCTCGTCGTGATCGGCTTCGCCATTTGGCTCTATCGAATGCCTGATCTGGGTGCAATCTCGAGGCTTTCAAATCCCCATCCAGCGTATCAAGCCACCGTTGCTTAGGTCTGCCTTTTGGTCGTTTACCATCGACTTCGATGTTCAGGCCAATCTTTGCAAGTGAATTCTCGTTTGCACGAATTGCGTGACCATACCATCGAAGACGCCTCTCTCGCAACTTTTCCACGATCGGTGCAACCCCGTAACGATCGCGGATATCCTCATTTCGGATGTGATCTAAACGTGTGACGCCATTAGTCCAACGTAGCATCTTCGTCTCCATTACCGCAAGACGCCGTTCATTGTCTTTTATGGTCGGCCAACACTCAGAACCATAGAGAGCGACTGGACGGACGACATTGCGGTAAATTTTAGATTTGAGACGTTCGTTGATACGTCGATCACAAAGGACACCAGTTGTGGAACGCCACTTCATCCAGGTTGCGTTAATGCGTGAAGCAATTTCATAACGCAGCTCTCCATTGGCTGATAGCGTTGACCCGAGGTATTTAAATGGCTCAGTTCTGGGCAGATCACTGCCGCTGACAGTGATTGTGCCTGTTTCATGGGGATCGGTCGTAAAAAATTCAGTTTTGTTTAAATTCAATCTGAGACCGTGTTGCATGAGGCGATCATTCCATTTTTGAACAAGTTGCTCGAGATCATTTTTGCTATCAGATGCTAGGAAAACATCATCTGCATAAAACAGTGTGTAGGGCGCTGGAAGTTGGATATCCCGTGTGACGGTGTCCATAACAAGAACAAAGAGGAGTGGTGAGAGGGCACTTCCTTGATGAACTCCAACAGAGACACGAAGCGGTTTTGATACACCCGCCATACTTCGAACTTTACTTTTCGGATCGTGGTAGAGCAATTGAACCCAACGCACGAGTTCTTCTGGCACGAAGTGTTGTCGTAAAGCATACGAGATGAGTTGGTACACGGTCAAACGCTTTTTCTAGATCCAGAAAGGCAATGTAAAGAGGGCGATGTTTCTCACGGTGTTTCTCCATGAGTAACCACGCAGCGTGTATTGCGTCAGTAGTTCCGCAGTTCTTGACAAATCCGGCTTGATTCACGGTTATATCAACGATTTCGCGAATACGGTTGTCAAGAATGCGTTCAAAAATCTTCATGGTACGGGAAAGTAACCGGATCGGACGGTAATTTAACAAACAAAATAATATATAAAGAAATTAAATAAAAAAAGAAATCAAAATGAAATTTAGTAAAATATGAAGACATTCCGGAAGCTCACATAGAGCTCTATTTGGTATCTGATAAATCATTTTTCTTTTCGTTTTTTTTTCATTTTCTGAAGTAGCACGAAGATTCTATTTTGTTTTCTTAAAAATCACAAACTACCATAGCTCATAGTCTATGCGCAATTATTCCACACATGGAACCGGCAATTCGTTATGAATAAACAGCTGAGCATCTTATTTCTGTTTAAAACTGAATCCAAGAAAAAAAATCTGCATCTCAAGTTTTGTTTTCCAATTGGTGTTTCCGATCTCTCCACTAAAGATAAATTTTTGAATTGGATTTCATGTTTTATCGGGCGGCGAGGCAGCGCGCGGCAACGAACTGGTGTTTGCCGAAATTATTCAATTGCAGCGTTTAAAAATAAATTCAGAAGCATCACACTCGAAATCCATAAAATCTACGGAAACGGTTAAGATTAAGTCTACAAAACTCCACATCGCTTTTGTTTTGAAGACAAAAACGGTTTCCTTTTGCTTCCTTTGAAATACCAAAAACGGTCACCTTCTGCTTCCGTCGAAAATACAAGAACCGATCTCCTCCAAAACTTCAAATTGGAGTATGTGAAGTGAAGACAAAATCAACTTCCCTTGCTGCGTCCCGCTGATCAGCTGTTAATCCGATCAGCCGGTCTCCTTCCCGCTAATTCCTGTTCTTGTCGACATCGGGCTTGAACTGCCGGGAGGATGAAAACTACACTGAAATTCAACACTACTTTTTAAATTGACCAACGAAGGAGTGATTTGTGGAATTCAGAGACTAATTTCCTATTGATTAAAGACCGTGATTGTCAATCTCGTTTATGGTTATAGCCCACAAAAAATTGAAAAATTTAATACCCATTAGCTCTTAAGCCTTTGTATCTTATCGTGAACAGAAACTTTATGCATTTGAGGATTAAAATTGGATATTGATATGGAATGATTGTAGAGCTTGCATTAAATACAATCGATGATGAAGGTGTACATGCACATATATACGTGTGTATGAAAAGGACTCGCTTTTGAACTCATTTAATCCTAGGTCAATGCAAATTTTAGTACGTACTCGTGCATTAATAAAAATCTAAAAATAGCTACAAATTATGATGGTGTTCTGTATTCCAAGAAATTGGTTGATGTTCATCCAACCTTAAATTCCAATTTGCTGAAAATCCTGACAAGTCCTACTGAAAAGCGTTCCAAGGGCATCATCATGCGATTACCACAGTTCCAAGCAGAGTAAAATAAAAACTTGAAAAAAATCATAAAATTCGACAGGTAGATAAGCGGCTTGCAACAAGAGTATTTATAATTTGAAAATGTTTCACTCATAATTACTTTGCTTTCCCACTTAAATTCAGGTTTGTCAATTTGAAAAATTTAAATGCAAATCAAAATTTTGTAATTTGCCTAAATGAGATCGCAATCCACGTTCTGACACGCCTGACGCATATGACCAGCGGCCGTAACGGTGTTGGGATGCAGTTGGTCTGTCAGTTTTGATTGTTCAGGCGGTCGGTTATCCAATAAAAAATGATTCGGCCAACCGGTCAATGTGAGACTGACATTTTAGGTTTTGAGCACATGCTTTCAATAGTAATGGCAATGAGAGCAATTATATCCTCACGTTCGTCAGCCAGCTTCCAAGCTTCAGCAGTCGGCCAGTTTTTATGGCGCCCCTTTCGGACGTCTTCACCAACTAGATTTCTATCAGAGAATAACCACTTGTCAGGGTGATCCAGTGCTTACCTATCTGGTATCCTATTCAAAATATTTATCGTTCGATCTGAAAAGTAGTTCTCGCAGATCACCAAAGCTGACGGTTTTCAGCTCACAAATCCATTGCTGATCATGTTGTATATTCATGGTTGCAAACCACCCCTTGTGGGGTATAGCGCGTCAACTATACCTACGCGCCATCGTTCACGATTCACTGAAATGTGCTCCCCCTAGGAGTTCCCCAGGCACCCGGAATCCTCCTCCACTGTTCTTTATCAAGTGCTCTTGGTGAGAACCGACCATCGCCATTTTAGAATAGTGCATTCCCTTGCATGGTACAGTCAACAATGCAATTGTCGCCCCTCCTCAATGTGTGAGCTGTCCACGGCCACTTCTGCCTTTCGGTCACATTATCCACTGGTGACAGGCCTGAACACCGACGTTCTTTGTTTGAGGTGGTCGCAGACGAGTATTCATAAAAACTTGGAGCTTTTGAGTGACAGTCGGGCTAATTGGAATCACACTTGGCCAAGGTGCAAAACCCGGGAAGAGAGCGTAGTCGAGGTGTTTAAGAAAAGATGTCATAGCCCATTGAACTCCTGCACGTCCTCAGAACAGTGAAGAACGTTACCAATATCAAGAAGAAATAATATAGGTTAAAAAATGCAAGTCTGTCGTTCAAGATTTTGAGACGTTTTTTTATGAGTTTCATGATTATTTTAGCTACTATCTTTGCAACGACAGGGAGCACGCAGATACCCCTCCACTCGCCACACTCAAGACGGGTGCCCTTCTTTGGAATTTTAACGATCATCCCCTTTCACTCTCTGGGAAAGGTCTCGGATTCCCAAGATTTCCGTACTAGTGTAAGCAGCAGATCTGCTGTAACTGCAGGTAAACGGGCAAGCCAACCGTTTCACCCGTTTGAGTGCATTGATGACCAAAATGATTTCTCTTCGCACGGAGGAACAGTCCGTAACCGTATGTTACGGTGACTAGCCACTTTATTCGCAAGGGGAAGAACTTCTTCGGCTGTGATATAAAAAGTATTCTTTTCATCTCTTCAGCTGCTCGTCGTCATGGATGAGGAACCGACCGTTAAATTTCTTCACAGGATAACCGAAAAATTTGCGATTACACAGTTCTTTAAGCTCTTTTGTGATGCGGTATACACTTCTAAAATTATTGCATTCTGTGGCATCTTCTGTTTCCATTACGAGCGCAATAAAAAATTCTCACTTATCACCGCACAAATTACGCTCATCTTCCTGGATTTAGCATGGTATCGGAGTTCTCACGTGACTCCTGCCATCATTCGCAGAGTCTTCAATCGCTACCGTTCATCATCAATCCGCTTTACGATCCCGCAGCTAGCTAGATTTTATGTCGCCCTTTCGGAACATGATGGTCGACATGTGTAGTACCCGAGAAGAGAGCATTTTTATGGGAGCGCAATGCTCGGCGATATTTTGAGCCGAGTTGCTCACTATTTGTCATCCGATCAGCAAAATAGCTCTCCCATTGTCTAGCAGCAGCTGGATCATACAAGCTGGCGTTATTGAATTTGGAAGGTGGTACTTCTCTAACCCTGCGGGAAATAGTGCACGTAATCCGCACTCTTTCAGTCAGTTAGTTAGGGGACAGTCAGTTCACATGATCCGGGAATTATTAAAACATCCTATATCAAGAGAATTGCTGTCACGTGAATAACTCATGAAATTCGCAGTACAACGCGACGTGAAAAATATTTCCCTAGCTTATGCGATACGATTTTGAAATTTCCATAACGGCGATTGCCCGATCTTCCGAATCGTTAACTTGCTATTCTGCCTAACCGGTCGCCGCATTTCATAATGTCATCAACCGGTTATACGAAAGATAGAACAGTACAGGAGTCCAACAACGAACACTTCAGGCTGCCTCGGCCGTCTGCGAATAGTGCAGTGTGCATTTGTTCACAATACACTACCATTAAGTGCTTCTCTGTTGCCAGCATCGATCCGCTAGGTAAAAATGTACCTGATTTAAACACATACAAAAGTATATAGCATTTACTATAGAATAAGTCGGAAACTGGAAGCGTGGCGTTGCAGGTCATAGGCATAGATGTACCTTCATCATTGTTTTCTTCAGATTTTTTCGTTAGGTGGTTTCTACGAATGAGTTCTTTCTGACTTGAAACTTGTGTGTTGTAACAGCCCACCTGCTCCACGAATTATATCTGACCCATCATTATTTCATACCCCAAGGGTATCATATTTCACCAAATTTGGGATGAAACTAATCTTGGGGATATATTTAACAGAGAAAGCATGACATCCGCCTGTATAGGTACCGTGATTTTCAAGTCAAATTAAATTCGTCAAATAAACTGTACCAAAGCTTCTGGCGGTGGGGAGATAAACGGGCATGTTTCAGTTTTTCTGTCAATCTACATTTGGGGAAAAAGCTTGATGTGAACTCTGGTATTAAGAAAAGATTCTCATTTTTGATTTAAGTCCAAATTTTTCTTGTTTAGAACAGTTGTATAGGCTCATGCGGAGATGTAGCATAACAGGGAACTGTATTGAATAGTATCCAGTAGAATACGTAATTGTTTCTGAAAGATTGTAATATCACGGTGATCCGTAGGCGCTTTCTAGCAAAATAGATTCAACCTGTTTTCTTGAAAACATAAACGAAATTTAAACGCATACCCAATTAAACCGGCACATGTTTATCCGGAGGGTAAACATTGTATAATATCTGCAAAGTCAGAGCAAACATTCATTGTTCAATTTTCCAGCTTTCGCCAGATAAAGTCGTAACAAGAGCTTCTGATTTCCATTGTTTCAAACATTCCGGCTTCTGGGAGACTTCTCGAATTTCTATACGCAGTAAAGTCAATATTTATCTCCATATTTCCAAAATTGCTCATGCATCTCTGACCCACCCCTATCCAAGCATACCAAATTGCATAAATTTTTGTCAGAGAAAAATTCGACGAACTTAAAAATTAAATATAAACAAACAAACAGCAACGTTGGGACGAGAAATTAGTCTTGGATAAAAGTGATAAGTTTTCCCGAAATCCATTTGGCCACCTCCACCTCCCTCTCGTGTCGACCTTAACGAACAAATTAACTACGGATTTCTGCGGCGCGTTAAGTCAGAAAAGTTTTTAATTAAAGAAATTTCAAATTTCCAGTGCCTCGACGAGACGCGTTAGGCAAAAAGGAGCCAACCTAGAGGAAACGTGAATAGGAAGCTGGGGCAAAAGTGTAGGTGTCCTTAATGAGAGAGTGAGTGGGTTCCGCTTGCTCGCCAAACTGTCTTAGATTTCTGCGGAGGGCGGCGACAACATGCCTTAGATTCCTGCGGAAAGGAAAAAATTCGTCTGCATTTTTTCCTTTTTGTTTCTTCGCTAACTTTTCGGGATTTATATTATTCGTGTTGGGCCGGTTGCTCGCAGCTGGTGATTTGAATCTCGCTCCTTTTAGGACGCAATGAATGGAATTCATTTCACAGAATGACTCAACAATAAATTAGCCTAACAACGAGGAGATTATAAAAACTTAATGGAGAAGTTGTTGAAAATCTTTTCTGGTTGATTCTCTCTCGTTTTACATTGTTTAGATTTTGATTTATTCTTGACTTCTCCTGGGTGCCGCCTATACTTTCATGATGGAGCTCAGTTAATTTGTTTTTTTTCTGCTTCTATTAATTTATTTGTGCTAATCATACTAAGAAAATTAATTTTCTTTTTGTTTCAGGCCGTTGTATTACCTCCACTAGCTAAATGGCCGTATGAAAACGGTTTCACGTTTACGACGTGGTTTCGCCTAGACCCAATCAATTCCGTGAATATTGAACGGGAGAAACCTTACTTATATTGGTAAGTACAAGATTTGAGGATAAATCTCCGCAATTCAGGGAGAGATGTTTGGAAGCTTAGCTCGTACTTTCAAGTTGCTGAGAATGATTGGAAACTCCCAGATTTTTCTCACTCCCGCAGTCCTGGGTCAATAAAATATAAATATCCAAACATTTTACGAGTCCATTTGCAAATAATCCTTTAATGACTTTCTGTCTATTTCCAGCTTTAAAACATCGAAAGGTGTTGGTTATACAGCACACTTTGTTGGCAATTGTCTCGTTCTAACCTCGATGAAAATTAAGGGAAAAGGATTCCAACATTGTGTCAAATATGAATTCCAGCCTAGAAAGGTAAGCATGGGGTCTTTTTCATCATGCATGAGTAATGAGTATCGGGGAAATGTCAGGCCAGGATGTGTCACGAGAAAGGTTGTAGCACAAATTAAGCTACAAAGCTAAATTTGTAATTTGGCGGCCGCCTATCCGGCACATTCATAACAATTTGCTGAACGGGTAGTCATCACATATGAATGAGGGACTGAGGAGGGTGGATGCAATTTGAAAATTAGAACATCGTCAGGAATAATATATGATGGCAACAACGTGATGTGATTGCCGTGAAATATGTTCTGTTAGTTCATCATGGCCTAATTTATTATTCAAGAACGTGAGCAGGTCTTCAAAGCAGAAGCTGTGCGACGCTCGATTTGAAGCGCTAGGACACCTGACCGCCACGGTCTTCTGTCCTGAAACAAAGTTTTTCGTACTTTTCGATTTTAGGTTCCAGAAAGAAGTTTTCGAACTGTTCAGCTTGAAGTTTTCCAGTTTCTATTTGCTGGACTTATTCTCTATAATTTGTTACTATTTTCCAGCTTCATAGAATATGGCTTTCTCCTGGAAGCATGTTTTCTCTGACAAAGTTTAAGCTGATTGATTACCACAACTTTTTCCAACTTGTACGTAGAAGTTTCCTGATAATCTGAAGATTTCAGTTTTCTTGCCCTGTGCGGGGAGGATGCTTCAGCTTTCAGTTTTGATTTCCTACAATACATTGTTGGAAGATAAAGTTGAAACTAATTCCTCTACGATGGAGAGATTCAACTTGCAGCATCTAAATTTGCGATGGTTGGTGGGGGGAAGAGTTCTATCCAGAAATTTCCGTTTCTGGTAAAAATGATTGTTCGAAAACGACAGGTGAAAATGAATATCTTTCGTCTCTCGTAAGGATACGCATTTGGCTTATTCAGATGGATATCTGGTGCAAAGTCTGCCTTAAAGTCCCCATTGTTCTTTGATAAATACACTTACATTTTCAGCCCCATTTCATTTGCATTGAATTTCTTTAACTTTTATTCTCTCGTTTCAGTGGTATATGATAGCAATAGTGTATATTTACAATCGTTGGACTAAAAGTGAAATAAAGTGCCTCGTCAACGGACAATTAGCGTCTAGTACGGAAATGGCTTGGTTTGTTTCGACAAACGATGTAAGTATTTTACTTTCATTATTGCAGTCCCTTCGCTGCAGGCAAGAGATAAAGCATCTTGTTTCATTGTTTTTATTCTTTTGCGGAATCCTTTATTTTTGCGCGGGGAATTGTAGGGAATATCTTCTTTTATCCTTGGTTTTATGTAATCTAAGTAATTAGTTCGCACGAAAATGATGAAGAAATTTCGTAATCGCAAATGTTGCTATGGCTTGAAACAATAAAAGCAACTTGGCAAAGAAGGTATCATAAATATGGTATATAACAATAGGTATAGATACTGTCCCTTCAGAATTTCAGATTATTTAAAATAAAGAGAAAATCAAGTCAGTTAAGTAATCGCAGGGTAATAAAAACGCTGAGTCCTTAAAAGTACTTAAAGTAGAAGAATGGCCACACTTCTAAAATCATAGGTTGAAAGTGAACCTTGACTGGATCCATATAAAATTCTCGGGGCAAAATCATCGTAGTTTGAGGAGATGACTTACATAGGCTTTTTTCTTTCAAAGTTAAAGATTAACCAGTGAAGCCGGGTAAATTTTAAAACCATCCCATCTTCAACTCACTATTCACTAGTTACCTTATATATGGAAGATCCTGTTGAAAATGCTACTAATCAGAATATATTCGTTTTCAAAAATTAAAAAACTAAAATTAATTATAATAAAAACTTAAAAAATTAAATTAAAAGTGTCGTAGAAAAATACTCTTTTTAATAATTTTAAAAATTATCAAATTTCAAATATTTTAATATTTTAACGCTGCGAATCAATCTCCGGGGCTATCGACCCTTTTCCACAGGTTTCAGAGTTATTGCCGCCTGCTTAACGATTCCACCTTTTCGACGTTTTCCACGTGCAGATCAGAGGAACAACAATTGGCTTTCTGGATTAACAGATAGAACTAAAATTTAGGTATTTAAAGGAGAAGCTGTACTATGAGCAGGTCGGACTAAAACTCACCGAGAAAGATGACAACTGGTCCTAAAAATATCGATATATGATACATGAAAAACCTTTTTCAGCATTCTACGAAATTTTAGTCTTTTTAAGGTTTTGTGTAAAATGAAACCTTATTAAAATCGTTCTACTGTCCTTCTGTTCGTCCGTTCGTCTGTCTGTCAGATGTATTTTTCTCAGAAACGTTTATACCGCCTGACATAAAATGTTGTGGGAACGTTGGAACTATGAACGCACACGCATGCAGTGAGCTACAGGTCCCCATGCATGCAAAGGCTATATTTTTTTTCACTAAATATAGCCATGTGGGATATCAAATGAGCGGTCTTGATTAGTACTTTCAAAAGTGGTCTCAGTTTTGACATTTTATTCACAAGGGCCAGGGGGCTGAAAAGTGGTCATTTCTCTAACAGACCCATTCTCAGAACCTATCCAACCCTAAACTCTAAAAAAAATAGCGAAGCTGCCACTATAGGGTGCCTAGGCTCCGAAATACTCTACATACCGATATATGTTCAAATAAAGTTAATAATAGCATATTACTATAACTTCTAGTAATTGGCTGCGAAACCCGCCTTAAGTTCATCTTAGAACCATGAAATTTTGCAGCAGTGTAGGCTATAGCATAGCGCCAGTTTTGTGAAAATCACCTATTCCTTACAAAATTATAATAGGTGAAAGTTGTCACTTATTTGCAAATTCAAGAATTTGAATGTGAATATCACGCGAAAGTGGATATTTTCACATAATATATGCATGTATTACGTGCTGGGTACTGATGGGACAAATGCTCACTCAAGTGGCTTTGCAAAAGAAATACACAACACCTTTTACACTTCAAGCATGCAGCTTCCGGTTTCCCGACTTGTTTGGTTTTTTTAACCAAATATATATAAACTGGACAGAGCTAGACATACACAGCAGTAAAATTACAGATAACATATTCCTTAGGTCTATTGTTTGTGTCGTACAACAGCCTTCTATCTTTTCAATAGCTTTCGACAAGTGCTGGTCAGTAACTGGGTGCACCAATCGCCGCCAATGGCCTTCTTAGAAGGTTCTAATTGACCGAGTTGGATGCATTTTGCACATCAATGGTAACTATTGCGCAATACTTTCACCGCATTTTCAAACAAGTTAGAATCCAGTTTGAGAGTGTCGACGGTTGATCTAATAATACAAAAGCTGAATTGTCAGTCTGATAAGCCTACGAGGCTCTCTACAGCCGGAATCAATCTGTTATAAATTATTCGCTCCAGCATTTTTCCCATAATGTCGACATATAGGTTTGTAGGAAGATGGTTCACCAGAAAGGCTTTCCAAGTTTAGACAACAGCACTAGCCTTTGGCGATTCCGTATCTCAGGAAAGATTCCACCCACCAAGCATGTTTCAAATAATTCTAGAAATATGCCCAGCCAGCCAGCTTAAGAACTTTTCTGGACATACTGTTGAGCCATGATGCTATGTTGTGTTGCAGCTTACTGTAAATCTCCAGTACTTCTTTTGTCGTTACTGCTGGTATTACAGCCTTATCTAAATGTCTCTGAAGACTGTTACCGCTGACGCTCTTCTGAGTAAACAAATAATGATAATAATAGTTGAGGCAACAATGCAGTTTGATCAGGACTTTGAACCGTGTTAGAGCACTTCATTCAAGACCGTCATTGTGTACTAGAGTACACTGTAGAAAACAATATGGTCACCAAATTATTACCCTGAATTGACTGACCCAGGGAGGAGTGTAACAAATCTGGACTGATATGTCTTCTAGTTTTGCCATTCCTATATGGCTTGCCCACAAAGCAGCCCTAACTGTGAAATCAGCTACCCATACATTATTGTTTGGGTTTCTGTTGGGTTGCAGCTCCGCTTCGTAAGAAGTCTGTGGGAGCAGATCTTGAGCGACCCTAGAATGGTTGAGGTTCCTTTGGATCAATCTAATTTTCCCATTCCATGTAGCCCCTTTTTGAACTCAGAAAACTTGTTACTTCCGACAGTACACCCCTGTCCAGGCTCTTCTTTTCATTGAACCGCATACATTTGAGATCCTTTTTAAATTCTCGGGCAATATGATCTTTTACTCCTCATCTTCTGCATCATCAAATATCCGTTTAAGAGAGATTTGAAGCAGTTCTTCAAAGAGATTTGCTCTGTAAAGCGACAAAATACCTCTCCAACAGGGAGCTTCCTGGTATCCAGCAGCTTGTGCGCAGCCTCTACTAGTAGCAGGTAGCTAAGTCTTACAATGGATACCTCCTTCAAGCCGTGTAGCTTAAACTGCTCTGCTAAAAAGTGCAGATTTTTCCCTTAGAAGCGACCTCGTCTAGGTACTTGCATTGTATAGGGATCTGATGCTTTTGAACACATACGGCAGTATTTTTATATTTTGTTATTTGGTTGCGCAATTCTTCAGGTTAATCTCTTCGGACCTTCTCAATTCCAGCATGATTTTTTTCTTGGCCCTTCAGATCTCGTTTACGTTTCACCGCAAGTTTTTGAGATCAGAGTCTTCTTCTTCTTTGGTAGTATATCTGCATAAGACATGCTACCCGTGTTTAAAATAATGATTGTCTCGGGACGGATTCTTATTTTCTACTTCTTTTTAAGGTTTTGTGTAAACACAAAACCTTATTAAAATCGGTTTACCGTCTGTCTGTCTGTCTGTCTTTTTTTTTTTTTTGTTGAGGAGGTGGAAATCTTCAAAAAGACACTGGTCTGGACACACCAGCGTGTGGGATTTTTACCCACTAAAACTACCCCCGACTCCCTCCCTGCCCCGCGGAACCACCATAAGGTATTACATCACGGGGCGGAGTCAGCTCACTCTAGCTTTGTCACCTTTCTTCTATACGCGGCGCACGTGACCGCGCTTTTCTCCTTTCCTCTGCCTTTCGCAATTTATTTTGAATAGCTGCGATCATGGAGTTGACCGCATCCCAATTCTCTTGATGTGCTAGCATTTTCGGTACCAGATTTTCTGGTACCAGCACCTCTCCTAGAGTCTCCTCTAGATTCCTCCTTTCTTCCACAAATCTCGGACAGTGGAAGAATACATGCTCTGGGTCCTCTGGGACTCCATTGCAATTTGGACAATCGGGTGAGGTCTCCAATTTAAACCTGTGAAGGTATTGGAGATATCCTCCGTGTCCCGTGAGAAACTGGGTGAGATTATAATTAGTCTCACCGTGTCGTCTCTCCAACCACTCCTTGATGGCAGGAATGAGCCTGTGCGTCCACCGGCCCTTTCCCGAGCGTTCCCACCGCTCTTGCCATCTATTTATGGATCTCTCCCTCTCAGCGTTCTTCGTCCGCGATGAGGAAGAGGTTGGCTTTGCATTGTATATATTCGCCATCTCATCTGCCAAGATGTCAATGGGCATCATTCCAGAGATGACGAATGCTGCATCATCTGAGACAGTCCTGAAGGAAGAGCATACCCTCAGGGCTGTCCTCCTGTAGACTGAACTCAGTTTGGTAGCATTCCCTGACATCCACAACGCCTCCCTCCAAACTGGGGTCGCATAGAGCATGATCGAGGTCACCACCCTGGCTATAAGCAACCTAGAGGTATGCCGTGGCCCTCCCACGTTCGGCATCATCCTCGCCAGGGCCATACTAGCAGTGGATGATTTATCACAAACATACTGTAAGTGTTGCTTATAGCTGAGCTTCCTGTCTATCACCACCCCCAAGTATTTGATGGTCGGCTTGGAAGTGATGATATGATTCCCGATTCTAACACAGGCGTAATTTCTCTTCCGGCGCTTAGTGATGAGGACCGCTTCTGTTTTTTCCTCCGCAAGCGTCAAACCAGAGCTTTCCAACCAGCATTTGACAGCACTGATTGCCTCGCTTGAGTATAACTCAGCATTTTCAAGATGCTTTGCGACAACAACCAGCGCTATGTCGTCAGCATAACCCACCACTGTGGCTTCCTCCGGAAGGGGAAGATTAAGTACATCGTTGTACATGATGTTCCACAATAGTGGGCCCAATACGGAGCCCTGTGGGACACCGGCGGAAACAACGTACTCCTGCGGTCCGCCATCAGTGTCATACCATAGCCTCCTTTCAGTTAAGTAACTATCGACGATAGCAGCGAGATAGGCGGGAATACCAATCTTCGCTAGGGATTTGCGTATTAGATTCCAATTGGCCGAATTGAATGCATTTTTCACGTCCAGGGTTACTACCACGCAATATTTGCTGGTACTACCCTTTCCGTGAATTGCATCTTCGGCCAAGCCAGTAACCAATTTGATGGCATCAATGGTTGATCTGGCTTTTCGGAACCCATACTGCCGATCTGAAAGGCCGCCTTGGCTCTCAACAACCGGGAATAATCTATTATAGATTACCCGCTCTAACATTTTCCCCACCGTGTCCAAAAGACATATGGGTCGGTATGACGATGGTTCACCTGGAGGTTTACCAGGCTTAGGCAGAAGTACCAACTTCTGTCGCTTCCAAGCCGCCGGAAATATTCCTTCGGACATGCACGCTTCAAACAGCTCAGCGAACATGTCCGGCCTGGATTTCACGGCAAGCTTAAGGGCATTATTCGGCACTCCGTCCAGGCCCGGCGCTTTATTGTCTCCTATTCTGCTGCAGATCTCCATCAGCTCGTCTCTGGTGACTGGCGGAATTGCCGTCACATTCAGAGGTGGTTGGAATATGTCGGTGCTCTCCTCTTGCTGGGGGAATAACCCCTGGATGATTTTCAGCAAGAGGGTGGGACACGTGATCTGCGGAGAGGAGCGGCCTCTGAATCGTCCCATCACTATTCTGTAAGCACTCCCCCACGGGTTGATGTCCGCTTCTGAGCAGAGCTCCTTAAAGCATTTTGTCTTGCTTCGCTGGATGGCGAGCTTGAGGGTTTTGCGGGCTGCCTTATAGGCGCACTCTTTCTGCCCCTGATCGACTCTACCTACCGCCCTCTGAGTCGCTCTTCTGGCTCGGTGGCAGGCTGATCGAAGACCGGTCAGTTCATCATTCCACCAGTAGTTTGGTCTTCTACTGGGGAATGAGCACCTCCTAGGCGTAGACGCGTCACATGCTTTGGCGATGCATTGAGCCAGATGGACGGCTCTTTCCGTAGAGGCGCCCGCTATATCAGGTTGATCTAACCACACCTCTAAGAAGCTCTGCTCATCCAAAGATTTTGCAGACTAGCCTGAAACCTTTTTCGGTTTCGGGCATGATAGCTCTTTGCCCTGTGGCTCGACACATGTCTCAAAGAAGATTGCCTGGTGATCGCTGTGGGTGTAGCGTTCGCTGACGCACCAGGACATACCACGCGCCAGCGCAGGGCTGATAAAGGTCAGGTCCACAACCGACCCTGACCCCCCTTTCTGAAAGGTGTTTACGGCACCTTCGTTAGCCAAAACCATGTCCAGCTGCGCAAAAGCCTCTAATAGACTGCGCCCCTTAGCATTTGATTCTCTGCTACCCCACTCTAGGGCCCAAGCATTGAAATCACCAGCAATCACCTTTGGACTTCGTCCCCTTGCGTCGAGAACAAGATTATCAAACATTTGCTCGAATTCAGGCAGTGTCAAACTTGGTGGGGCGTAGCAGCTGTATACATATACACCACTTATTTTCGCCCACACAAAGCCACTGGCTGCCTGACTTGCAGTACATTGTATGGCTTGTCGACCACAAGCCCATATTGCCGCTCCACCAGTCGAATCTGTGACCCATACGCCACCGTGGCGGTTTCTGTACGGTTCACTTATGATGGCAACCTCCATCTTAGATTCGAACGTGGTCTGCTCAAGTAAATCCTGAGCGACCCTGCAATGATTGAGGTTTATTTGAATAAACCTCATTTTCTCATTGCAGTGAGCGCCTTCCTAAATTCCGGACATTTGGCACTTCCGGCAATGTGCCGGTTATCCTGTCCCTCTTTGGCTACGCACAATAGGCATTTGGGGTCCCTATTGCACTCTCTGGCAATATGGCCTTTCTCCCCACACCTTCTGCATCGATCGGACCGATCAATGTTGCTGGTGCATGCCTTCGCGAAGTGCCCAAACATGAGGCATTTAAAGCACCTCTTTAGTGAAGTTTGCTCCCTTAAACGGCAAACAACCCATCCAATCCGAACCCTTCCGGCAGCTAACAACATCTGCGCTGCCTCCGCTGGCACTCGTATGGTGGCCGTTTGAGTGCCACCATAGGCTTTCCGTAGACCGACAACAGACTACTCTGTAAGTTCTTTCAACTTGAATTGCTCCTTCAGAGCAGTACAAATTTCTCCTTTCGATGTAACTTCATCGAGATCCTTACATTGAAGGTAGATCTCATGTTTTTGGGCACGCACTGCGGCATTCTCCCCAAGTGAGTTTTTCACTTGAGTGCGAAAGTCATCAGTTTTGCCACCGCTGGATCTTTTCAGCTCGAACATGAGATCCCCTTTCTGGGTTCTTCGGATTCTGTTCACATTTCCGCTCAGATCTTTTAGGTCGGGATCAGCTTTGACCTTTTTGAGTATCTCCGCGTAGGACAGATTGCCCTTACTGGAGATAACAATCGCATCCGGACGAGTTCGCAATTTTGCTTTTCCTTTCGCTTTTTTGTTGGTTACTTTAGTCCATCCATCGTTTTCGTTCGTCTTGGGCTTCGCAACGCTGGTCGAGTTTCCTAGATTCGAGGTATGCTTTCCTCCTTCTGAACTGTTGGTGTTGGTTTTCAGGATGTCCTGTCCGCCTTTTTTTCTCTTAGGTGCCTGCTGATTATTTAAAGGATCCCCCTCTTTTTCACGTACTCGCTTATTTCGCTGGGATTCGATGGTAGTACGGTTAGGCGTCACTTGGGTCGCTTGTGATACTGTTGGCACAGCGGGGTTCGGCGTGTTGTTATTATTCTTCTCCTCCATCTGTGATCTATTATAGAGGACTCTAATGGCCCTCACCATATTCTTTATGGCTTGGTGCACGTTGTGTTTGTCTTTGATAAACTCGGACAGCTCAACTATCTTTGCCCCAAGCTGGGCGAAGGGTAATTCCTCCGGATCGGGACTCCACTCCTTATAAGCCCCGACAGGGTTACTCCTTTTATACGCTGTTTCACTTTTGCCAGTTATTGACCTTGCCTGTACTTTTTCCTTCATCGCCTTTAGCATTGGTGGAGATCTCAAAGTTGATGAGCTTCTTTTGAATGGATCCTTATCTTGTTCCTGGAGCACCTCTTGCTGTCGCGCATCTTGAACATATGCTGTGGGTGTTGTTACAGTTTTTGTCGTCCAACGATCCATCTTCAGTTCATCCTTGGTTGTTCTTGCTACTGGTGTTCTCGGTAAGGTCGCACTTCGCTTGAACACTTCCTTCTCCTGATCCAAATCACTTGTAACATTATATGCCAAGGTGGCCAAGTTGTCCACCACCGAGGCACTGCGGTCGAGGGATATCGACGACCGGGAGCCCGCTTGCTCACTCCCAAAAGCCGCCGGTACTGGGGTTCCGAGCCCCTGCACCGTAAGTTTACTCTTTCTCTCGTCTTCCATGGTGGTTTTATGTTCTGGGTATCCTTCCCATAGCCATTTTGGTCCACGCACCAGAGATGAGCAAACACTAGCCCATACACAGTCAGAAAAGAAAAGTGCATGAACACATATTTACACATCAATAGGTATGCCCCTATCCGCCACCTGGGGTCGCGCCTGATGGGAGATCTGGCAACTCCTCACAGGTCTGTCTGTCTGTCTGTCTGTCTGTCTGTCTGTCCGTCACACGCATTTTTCTCGGAGACGGTTATAGCGATTGACACCAAATTTGGTAGAAAGGTGGGAACTGTTAACGCTCACACATACAGTGAGTTACATCCTTTTACGTTGAATTTAAGGGGGGGTCCCCATACATGCAAAAGGGGGGTGTAAATTTTTTTTTCATCAAATATATTCATGTGGGCTATCAAATTAAAGGTCTCGATTAGTACTTTTTGCAGCCGGTCTTAGTTTTGACATTTCTTGGAAACGTGGGGAGTGCGGGGGGTTGAAAGTGATCATTTCTTTAAGGGGACCATTCTCAGAAACTACCAAACCGAAAAATCTGAAAAAAATCAGGAGGCTGCCACTATATGGTGCCTTGGATCCGAAATACCTTTCATACCGATATCTGTTCAAATAAAGTTAATAATAGTATATTACTATAATTTTTCGTAATTGGCTGGGAACCCCCTTTAAATTCATCCTAGCGGCACGAAATTCGGCAGTGATGTAGGCTATAACGTAGAGCATGATCGTACCAAGTTTGATGGAAATCGCACTATTACTAACAAATTTATAATACGTTGAAGTTGTTGCTTCTTTGAAAATTGAAGACTATGTATATCAATATCACCCGAAAGTGGATACTCTCACATAATATATGGATATATTACGTGCTCCGTACTAAGAAATACACAAAACCTTTCGTACCTGAAGCGTCCAGCTTCCGGTTTCCCGACTTGTTTTAGGTTTCCTCCTTTGGCTGGCCCAGGCCTCTTACTGCTTTGGATATTTTAAGAGATCTCATAATTGTTGAGATTTTCTTGAACGGATTCGTCACTCGATCCTGAAGATGCTGTACTGATGCCTTTCCCTCGGATGCGGTTGGTGTCACTACGGCTTTTGATATCCACCGTTTTCTCCTGAGCGCATTTCTTTACGTTTTTGTAACAGATGTTCCAGGGAACAAGGTGCTCTGGTTTAACACCTCCTTGCCTAATCTGCTTGTAAGATTAGGTATTGCGGGGAATGAGCTGTCCACCACAGCAGTCGCCAACTTCCAAAACCCCCCATAGTAATTTTTGTCCACGGGTGGGCATTTTCTACCCACCTACCTGACCTGCGCATAAATATACCCATGCACACCTAAACATGCGTTCATATACATACGCCCTGCCAAGCTTATCTGCACAAAGGCACGTGACAGATGGGAAATCTTGCAACTACGCACTGGACTCTTTGTTCGCCTGCCTATTGACACGCAATTCGTTAAAAATGTTGGAACTGTGAACCTCGACATATGCGCTAAATGACATTGCTATACGTTGAACTTTAGGGGGTTCCCATACACGTAGAGAATGAATGTAAAATTTTGTTCATCGAATATAGGAATGTGGGGTATCAAATGAAAGGTCTCGATTGGTGCCTTTCGAAACGGATGTTAGTTTTGACATTAATTGGCCCGGAAGAAGGAGGATCCGCAACCTGAAACTACTCGTTTATCATACACCCATAAAATTGCGCAGTTCTAATATCAAAGATCTTGACGATAGACCAAATACTCGAGATAGCCAGAGGAATCTTTAATGCTCTTATCGATTGACGAGTCGCGTCAGATGGATGGCGGGAATATTTTTTATGCAGATTTCAACGGAAGAATTTGCTCATTCTCTATATAAGCAAAATTCTATAAAACTGTGTGTCAGTGAGCTCTTCAGTCGGGTTATTAGGGAAGCTAGAACATTGTCTGACTGGCAAGAAAGATTGGTGTGAACATTGAAGTCGATGGAAACCGAACCAAAAGGCCGTCTGAAACTACGGTGGTTTGATACGCTGGATGGTGATTTGAAATCGTCATTATTACAGACCAAGCCTTTGATAGTGCAAAATGAGACAGTCAAATAAGACAAGTCGACGCCACTTGTAAAGTGGACAAATGTTGAAAAGAAGAAGAGGTCTACAGGTGGACATCCCACTATTTCTATTCCAGGTGGACATCCCACTATTTCTGTTCCGGACCCACTTAGTGACGGACCGCACCACTTGGGAAGAAACTTACTTCCTCTTTTGTAGTCCACGGACTCCTCTTTTTTGGGTTAAACAACCAAGTTTCCGAAGAAGATCGAGAAGGTTGACTGGCGGATTCCGATTTCTGACTTGAATTTATCGTTGATAGTCTTTGAATGATTCTGCCCCTATTGGGTATGATTGTGAGCTCATTTCCAAATACCTATCTAACTGATTCTGAAAAATCTGGTCATCTATAACCTCCTCTGGGTTGGTGGTATTCTCAGCACCAATCGGCCGCATCATCTTCAAATAGCATGTGAGTAGGTAAGAAGTTGGAAATTATTCTATATATTTTTTTTCAAAGTCTCCACTCGATATAAAAGTCAGTCTATCGCCAGGGATCCTTCTGGCCCAGCAAATTTTAATCCCCACGAGTGTGTAATCTGTATCATATAGTTAGATGACATGGGAAGTCTGATACGGATGATTAGAAATCGAAGGATCAGAAATGGACCACGTACGACAATGTGCAGTGGAAACGCCCGTAGGAGAAACCATCAGAAGCTCCAGAAATGGTTTCAAAATAACAAGGTGATGATGTGTGGTGGGACTACAACTGAATCATCCACCATGAACTACTCCAGCCTGGCCAAACTATTGATTCGATCTCTACTGTCAATAATTAACGAGACTCAATACTCAAAAACCCATCAGAATTGACGATATCTTGTGGTGTCTTCTTCCAGCAAGACAACATACATCTTTGATCACCCGACAAAAACTGGAGGAGCTTGGCTGCAAGTTTTGACCCACTTACTGTATATACCTAACTTTGTATCAAAATCATCCCCTCCAGTTTCTTCTTCTTTACAGAGGAAAAAGTTGAATTCAGAAAGTGACTGTGAAAATCACTTATCCCAGTTCTTTTCCACAAACCACAGAAACTTTATGAAGATGGGATCGTGGTTCTACCAGAAAGATGGCAACACCATCGATAATAATGGATAATATCAAACAAACTTCACTCTTACACATAAATGATTACCTGTTGAGTAGCGGTGGAGTTTGCTGACCATTAATGTCAAAAAGTAGATGTACAGATGAGTGCATAGTATCTGGTTGGACTTGAAGATATTTATTGTTCGCACGGAACGAATTAAAATGGAATCTTCGAAAAATAGCATATTTTGAAACTTTTTTCATTTGGCCAAAATTATTTTTCCTAATTAAGCTTATCAAGTTAACTTCTCTACTTAGCTATTTTCGCCTTATATCCTTCTTCTGAAATTGACAAGCATTGATGTTGCCATTCACATGAAGGATTAAATAAAGGACTATGCACTCGCATTCGTATAGCTTCCTGAGAATCTACTTAGCTCGGCACATTCCTTTCGATAATTTCTCACATTCCTGTTGTCACTTACAAATTAGTCCTCTCATTAACACACAATTACTTCTCTCGCTCGTCCAAATTCAAATCCCAATTTGTGCGTCCAATAAGTTGATGAAATGTCCAAAACAGGCAATAGGCTACCATGATTCATCGCCATGTGGTTTCGAATCACAGATGAAGAATGTAATGAGCAAGAGGACAAAGGAAAACATCTTATTAAAAGCTAAAATACTTTTCCAGCGGACAATAAATGTAACTTGAATACTTCTTTTGTGTTATGGAACAAGAAAAGTACCAAAATTAGGTCTCCTCTGGTCATTTTGAAGAGAAAAGATTTCTGGTCATATTTTCTCAAAGAATTCCCTTAAGTAAATTTCTAGGAAAGCTAGCTATTTTGATGACAGCTTGCCCACATCCTACATATAGCAATCTTGCTTGTGAAAAGGAAAGAATTTTACTTTATGTACAATATCTAAAAACCTTCATAGAAGAACCTAAGAATTGTTGCATAACTACCAATTTTTAACGGTTAAAATATACAAAAGGATATTATATAATCTTGCCCAAGGGGTGCTGAAATTTTGTAGGGAAATTCAAGAGAAAGTAGTGATTAAAAATGGTTTCTGCTCGTAATTGTAACACTCAGCAATTTAAAATTCAGTTGAGAAATACTTTTGTGTCTGAATTTAGGTCAAACAAGGAGCACAGCCGAATCAAGCATGATTCCATACTTCACTCCAAATTTAAACTTTTTTTTCCAGGAAATAATTGTTTTGAAAAGCTTTCCTGAGATTTCAATAAAAAAATTTAACTTAAGTGTCTCTAGTTGTGTTGAAGTAGGGCATGAATTCGTTATATACATATTTATCGTCTATTAAGGTATTTTTTATTGGAAGCAATTTCAATGGATGAAAAGAGAAAATTGAACGAATGGAACCTGATTTGTGGTATTTAAAAAAGTCATTGATGCAAATAATTAAATGAAAATTCATTTTCTTTCTTTCTGCATATTTACCTGATTTAAACCATATAAGATATTGTATCTTGCTTATTTTTATTTCCGAGATGTCACAATCTCGACTATTGCTAGATTTTAAGTAAAAGTGGACGCATAGCGTTTCAGAGAAGATTTCAAATCTGACGAGCTCGAAATCTTAGAGCCAGACTGGAATTCACGCTAAGGGGTGAAGGGCAAGAGAGATTTCCTTGAAGTTGGAAAAGAACGATTTATATTGTGTCCTTTGCCTCTATCTAAAGCTGGGTAATGGCCTTACCAACCTAGAAGATGTCAAGGTTAACTCTTAAATTGTGAAGATAGCTATATTTCGCTTAAGATTCGTATCGTTCTCATATCCGTCGACATCCTTCCTGCTTAGTCCGTATCTTCGCTCGAAAGACGCTGATCTAACTTAGATCACTGTACGATTCAAACATGTGGGAAAACTCCCACAGAGTCCAATTTGAACACTTCTGTGAAAAATACGATATCATAACCTTGTAATACATCACCCTTCCATTCCTCCCTGGTTGGGAATCCATATCGAAGTTTCTCCTAAAAACAGGTCTATGTGTCGCCTAGGCATCGGGCCTCGCTTTCCAGTATCCCAATTCCCGGAGCTCGACAATATGCTACTATGTCAAGTGGAAGGTGCTGCCGGAAACTTTGAGGGTGCCGAATGAGCGCATAGCTCCAGTAGCGCCCACGCAACCGTTTCTTAGGGTATTTTTATGCTTGGTGTTATTGTACTCCCTGCTCCGGGCAGGGCACTGAATAATAATAACGTAAGTACAACTGCATCCGTAGAACCATATTTTTCACGAAGGGCGTTTTGCCATGCCAGCTTTCTTAATCCGCAGTTTTGTGGTTAGTCCCCACTATATCGTTTCATCGAGGATTCGGAGGAAGTGGCAGTACTTTCCCATTCAAGCACAGGCGGGTATCGGGTAGTGAATACTTTCAGGTTGAATTTATGACAAGTGCCTATTCTGCAGCACAGGGACTCATTTTTGCAGTACTCCTTCCAAAATCCCATTGATTAATGTGGAAAACATCCCTGGTATCAATATTGCCACGTCGACGTCAGACGCTACCGTCCGCGTCGAGGAAGAATACTAGCGAGATGACGCTACCATGGCAGGGTTCACGGTCCTGATTCTTAGCATAGATATACCCATTGTGTAGGAGGCCTTTCTAATATTATTTAATGTCCTTTTCATGTTCATGTTTGTTCAAATGTACTAATTGCCTTGTAAAGAAACAAGACCAGGTAGACGCGTTGAGGGTTGCAAAGATGCGATCTTTCTATAATAATCATCCTTATGTGGACATCTAGGACACACATTACTGTTTTCAACACAAATTTCATTCATGACTACGTATGCCTGCTTTCGGTTTGGAGACTACCCGCATGCATCTCCAGATGTGAGATCGGGGATGTGTGTCATTCACAGAAGATATCTACGTTGCTGTTTCCACTTCCTCCATTTATGCCGAAGAAACTTACAAGTTCTCTGTTTCCATCAATTCCAATCCGACCACGGTCAAATCCGTTCCTTGTATAGTGGTGGACATCCTCGTTAGGACGCTGATCTTCAATTCTTCCAACATCTGGTTGGTGATGGCAACTGGATCCAGATCTCTACCGTCCTTTACTCCATAAACCCTAAACTGTAGTTAATGGTCCGCCTTTTACTGTACTACAGGCAATAAACCCATTTTGATGACATATTGATATAGTTTTCGAGCTACAAACCGACAATCCGTTTTTCGCCTAACTACCGGAAATCCCAGTAGTTAGTTTTAGCACAGGGGTATCTCTGGTATCCACTAGACTACAATCAATCGCTACTCCTTTCTGACACGAAGCAGCTCGACTCCCCATCAACCGAAATTCAAAAAGAAAGCAAGCAAAAAAGCAAGAAAGGTGACGAATGGTTTCGTCCAAAGCAGAGGCAAACCTCTGGCCTGACAGCAGCGTGATCGAAGGTGGCAACAGACGGGAATCGCTCCGAAACTGTGAGTCGTCTTTCTTGCTCAGTGTCATCCACACAACTCAAAGTTGCCCACAGGGTGAGCTACTGACACCAATAGGGACAACAAAGGTAAAATATTTGCGAATTACGCTAGACCAAACAGTGAAATAGTTTGATAAACTTTATAAACTAGCTTCTGTGTTTATCGCTGGCGTTATACTCTGAGGACATGCCCAAAAGTATCTTTGAAGGTCCTTCTGGGGTTAACTTCCTTTCGTCTTCACAAAGAGATGCAGTCGAGGAGACCAAAATATGCGGGGATATCAGTGATGTAGAGAGCTCTTTGTCGCCTTAGCCTTCATTAATCTTCAGCCGAAAATCTCATTTCCATTCCTGCCCGCTGATGATGTGGATGAAGCTAGACTGTACATCTCGGATTGTTCTTCCCATAATGTTAATATCGTCAGCAAAGGCCAGTAGTTGGGTGGATCTGAAAAGGATGGTGCCTCTTTCGTTAATATCTGCATCGATGCATGATAGGACATTAATGATGTTGAATGGTCGCGAGAGTGATCCTGCTGGTTTTATCTGACCTTAATCAGTCTTATCAATTTAGTCGGGATGCTGAATTCTCTTATGGCCGTGTATAGCTTTACACTAACTATGCCTTAACGTCCATGAAAAGATGGTGCAACTAATTTCTGTATTGCAACAGTTTTTTCATCGGAATGAAGCCTCTTTCGTATGGGCCGATAACATTTTGGGGTACGGGGCTATCCGGCCTAGTGGAGAATATGCTAGGATAGTGCTCAGCGAAATGATACCTTTATAATTGCTACATTGCGCCATATCTCCCTTTTTATACATGGGACAGATAATTCTTGCTTATCAGTCATCAGACATTGATTCGTTGTCCCACACCTTGAGCATCAATTGATGGACCGCTTGGTATAGTTGGTCGCCTCCATACTGAACTATCGCTCCAATATGTCTATTCCTTCGAAATTAGGTTTTCCTCTTTGTCTCGGCAGGATGAGCATCGAGGTGCATAAGGCGGGCCTGGTGCGGTTCCTCATTGTAGTTTTTGAGTTCGCAGACTTATTAGTTTCCCCAAGTTTCCTTTTGTTGTCAGTGAAGTCGCTTTGCCGCTCAACAGAGATCGGGATAGCCCTCTTCGCGCGCCCGCATTCTGTGGGAGTGCAACATTGCTCGGTATGCGGCATTCTTCCGTTCTGTTGCTAGTTTACATCCATCGTCGAACCAGAAGTGAAAATCATTTCGTTGATGCTCCATCTCCAGGGCTGTTAGCTGCGGTTATTGCGGCATCCATTTTCACTTCCACTTCCCTTTTATGGATGACTTCAGTGTTTTCTCTCACGTGAGTATCAAAGGGGATACGAGGTGGGATTACTATCCGAGCTTGGAGCACCATGCCAACAAGATAGTGATTCGAGTCTATATTGGCCCCCGTATATGTTCTGACATTCATCAAGAATGAGAGGTGGCGGTGGTCGATTTGGTTGAAAGTGATCTCGTCTGGAGAGACTCAAGTTTGTTTGTGGACCGCTTTCCTCGCAAACCAGGTGCTTCCAGCAATCATTTCGTGTGACACTGCTAATTCAATAATCCGCAGTCCGTTGTCATTGGTTGTTTTGTGTAAGCTATGGGAGCCAACGTATCGCCTGTATGCAAACTCCGTCTCTACTTGGCTGTAAAAATCTCCAAGCATGATTTTGATATCATACCTGGAGCAGGCTTCGAGAGTTCCATCTACTGCCTCGTAGAAGGTATCCTTCTCCGACTCTGCAGCCTGCTCTGTTTGCCTCGCAAACGCAAAGTCAATAACAGCTGGTTTCATTTCTTTGGCTGAATAGGAATCGTAGTCTGAACACATGGTTTAACGGATGGCCATTATTATAATTTATTTATTTATTTATTTAATTAATTATCGTTGTGTTTGCCTGCTTTCAGGCGCGGGAGACCTTCATCCTTCTCCATCTGCAGTTTTTCAGTAAGGAAGGACTCCCAGGGGTCATCACATGGAGTTGGAAATAGGGTTTGGTAGTAGAGTTCTTGGTGTTGGTTTATCAGGCGTGTCCCAGGTCCATTGTGAGCGCCAATTCACATTTCGCCCTGGAACCTATACCACTTTTTGGCCGCCAGGGATCATTGGTTTAAGAAAAAAGTACTTTCAACAAATAATGATAAGCAAAATATACACCTTAGATACGTGTTCCTATTTTCACCTCCAAAGTAACTGTAGGAAGCAGAGCGTTGCCGTTCTAACTCACAGGCAGGTCGCTATTAAGGCAGTCAGACCCAACCAGAAGGATTAAACACTAGAAGAGGAATGCTCTGATATATGAAATACACTTGGTTTGTTCAATACTTTTGGAAGGGCTTATGGTCATAACGCTGAGGAGAGAATAGGAACGGTTAAAAAAACTATTTTAAAAACAAACTTACCACAGGTGTTACTATTATTCTTATTAGCTTTGAAAGTGACCATTTCGTTGATTAAGGATTTAGGTGTGTAGTGGAGGAACTAAGGATTAGCAGCAAAAGGACTCAAAATGTTACTCTGTAGGAGGAAGAGAATTTAGTCTAGATATGATTTAGGCCAAACGCAGCACGTGAATTTCCACTGTGGTGTGAATCCAGCAGCCGTTACAAATTTTTAACGAAATGAGTCGGAATTTTTCTGGCGATTCTTTGGAATAGTGACGCATTATCGCTAGTGGATCACTGTGGATGCACAACCGGGATCCGTATTAAGCCCGCCATCTACATTCAGTTCGGGCTGCCAGTTACGCCGGAAGAGCCCGCAATTCACCCGGCTGCCTGTTGAACTGAAAGCACCACCCTTGTAGCGGCAAGCCCCAACATCGTTAGTTCAACTGTGGCCGTGGAAGGCCTTGTATGTGAGCACTTATCAAAAATGTACACCAGCGATAAATTCTCGCGAAAGTCTAAACAAACATGAAATCCTCGCTGTGTTTTCAACTGGCTTGCCGGCTGAGTCTGTTCAGAAGAAATAGTCAAACTTTATAATTCCATTGCAGATTTTTTGCTTCTTCGCGATTCTTAACACAATGTAAGGATGGAATGTAGTATCCCTCTTTAAAGTTTCACGGCTCTGGGGAACCAACATCTTTGATCTTTACTTTACTTAAGTAAATTAATAGGCAAAAACCCGCTCATAAACGCTTATTTGACAGACTTTATGCCAGTTAGTTTTGGTATGGAAATTGCCTCGGAGATCCATTGTTTCGCTATTGATATTAGTAGCTGTGAGTAGCCATTTCTATTTGTTGGCCTCAACTCAAATCTCGGCTACTACAAGAAGATATTCACTTTGATTCCTATTGAATCAAAAGCCTTTCTATTGTTTGAAATTCACTTTCTCTCGCTACAATTTCTTTGTTTTGCAGCCATTCGACAAATGTTACATTGGTGCAACACCAGAATTGGACGAAGAACGTGTCTTTTGTGGTCAAATGTCGGCCATTTATCTATTTAGTGAAGCTCTAACAACACAACAAATTTGCGCCATGCATCGATTAGGACCCGGTTACAAGGTGAGTAAAATCTTCCCTTCGCATCCCAGACAGTCTCACAATAGATGCAAAATCAATAGTATCTGTAAATAATTTCAACCTATAATATTTTGTGACAGAATTTTTTAAAATGTTTAGAATTTGACGATTTTTAATTTATAATTTTTCATTTCTTTTCATTCTCGTCTTTTTACACGCTGCACTTGTGTTTTGTCTCATATTATGTATATGAACTGGCGACACCGCAAATTATATTAAATTGCATTCGTGTTGTTGTGCTGTTTCTTGCAAATACCAAAACAAAATAAACAAACATCCGACTGACTACCGAATGTCCTGGACCCAAAATCACTGGACGAAACTCCTTACAATGACCTAAATCCTTTTTGCACCTAACGAAAAACAACAGTCACAATTTCGTTTCGACAACGAGTGCTATTTAAATTTGCCGGACAATCATAAGCGGGTGAGTGTACTAGAGGACGTAAGTGGTACAGATCCGCTATCCATTGGCGATCTGGTCACTAGTGATCCTTTTAATCCTGTTGGAGCAATAGCCACAGAAACGACCAGTACTTCGAAAGATGTAACGGCAACTGGTAGCGTAGCGTCGGGATCGGTAACGCCTGTTGTTGGTAGTGGACGGAAAATGAGTAACGTTGCGCCATCGAATTTGGCAAACGCTACTCCAGCAGGTGCTGCTTCGTCCATCAGTGCCACTAGTAGTGATGAACTTAATTTGCGATCAGTAAGCATGCTTTTTTTATTTACTTTATTTGTACTTTATACTAAGTTTATTTTAGTTAGTTCAATTTTTTATCGATATTTTAGTGATTTTATTTTTTTCCATTCGCACTGGAATTTAGGCCGAGGAGTGGTTTTGCACCCCGCAGTTTTCCTATATTGAATATTTTTGTTCTGAAATTATCTAAAATCTTCGAAATTTCAATTGTTTGCATTGGGCAATGTTTCCCCGAGGACCAAGAAACTTCAGATTAGTCTATATATCTCCATTTGCTGATAATCATTTTCAATTTACTGAATTAAGAAAGACAAGAACTAATCGGGAGACACCCTCTGGGTTCAATTTTGTGCTTCTAAAAAATTCCACGCTCATGCTTAGATACGGAAAGTAAAAACGAGAAAGAAATAAAAAAATCTATCTATCTATAAATCCAGTGCTGATTGGAAAATACTATAATAATAATTTTTTAGTTTAAGTTATAGCAGTATTGTTCCCTTGGTTCGATTCGGCTTCAAATTTTGATTCAGTTCGCATCCTTTCATTTTATTTCAAAACGTGAAAGCTTACAAAAGTAGGTTGTGATTTTCCAGTTACTCCCAATTGCTCAGGTTTCCTGTTTCCAAAGTTGTATGGCCTCAGTTTGACTTGTTCAACTCCCTATCTGATCTACTTGAGAGACTCGTCCTCAATTTGATGACCCATTTATCCACGTTTTCAGATACGAAGACAAACAAGTGTGCAAGTTTGCAAATGAACCTGAATGAGCCTCTATAGAAAACCCCTGAAAAACTTGCCGCATCATCGTCAGCCCTAGCGGAAACTTTCTGGAAAAATTAATGAATCTCTCTAGACGGTTATCGAAGCCGTCGATTTCTGTATGTTGTTCTGAAAA
Source organism: Hermetia illucens (assembly GCF_905115235.1). Taxonomy (NCBI): domain Eukaryota; kingdom Metazoa; phylum Arthropoda; class Insecta; order Diptera; family Stratiomyidae; genus Hermetia; species Hermetia illucens. The sequence continues at coordinate 61,197,736 of NC_051853.1, forward strand.
GTCTTTCGAGTGAGACGTTTTGACCTTCCTATCTGCCATCACTTCACCCATCGAACTGTGGAAACATCCTCAAAGGTGAACTGTAGCATATTTTGCTTCGTTAATTATTGGTGTTAGCACTTGACGCAGGAGCTTCCATCGCTGGAGTGCACCTATGTCATGCAACACCGAACAGAATTTCCTATACCTGAGCCTCTGCAAATAATACACATTTAATTGCCACCGAGCCTTTGGGACTCTGTAGATGGTGCCTCGCTGATTAATTGCATACTGCATATGGTATCCTCCGTGCCCGTACGGATCATCATCCTCGTGTTTTTAATCAACGTCGGTTCAATCTATCTTTATTATTTTTAATTTATTCACTTTGCTGGGAACTTTAATGTTCCCTGGAGGACACTCGAATGGAGAGGGTGGCAGTGCGGTATTCAGCCAGGCATAGATCATTTTGTGATAGAGAATAGTTTGTTACGTGGTCTCCTGAAGTAGATGTAGATGAACGAGTATGGGCTTCGATTGACTTTTCATGAACTTTGTTTTGCTGTCGATGGGCTGGGCTTTGTTCATGGAAAGTAGTGTTTTGAGTCCCAAGGGGCTGCAAATTGCGTGGCCGGTCGTCACTCTACACCCAAAAGGGCAGCTGCTGAGCACTTGACTTCTTCCCTGACACACAGCCCTCCATATCACAACCAATTATTTTATCCTTGTAATTATTTTATTACCCAAGTGTTTTTCTTTGCTCTCATTTTCCTTTTCCAATTAATTTATACGCTTGGCACTCAACGTTTATTTGGTGCTTTTACAAATTGAATTAAATATTCGCCGGAACTCCCGATACAACTGATATCGACGAGCTTTATGTACACACCTCGTTCCAAATGCATAGTTACATAACATACTATCAACGTGCATATTTTTGTAATCAGACTCAATTAAAGCCTACAACATTGACTTTTCATAAATAAGTAGTAAATGTACTAGCGTTCTATGCGTAGAGCTCCATTACCGCTAGCGTAGTTTATTCTCCAATTAAAAATGAAATAATAAAGGTAAAATATTTGCAGGTTCTTTATGACGGGAAACTATCGAATGCAATTGTGTTTATGTACAATCCAGTTGCGACTGATGGCCAGCTATGCTTACAATCAGCCCCCAAAGGCAATGTTTCATATTTTGTTCACACACCGCATGCCCTTATGCTACAGGTAAAGTATCCCATGTTTATTAATTGTATCAATATTACATCTCCTGGCAACTATAGGGAAAATATTTTATTTTGAATGAAATTGATTTGAGCACCAGATATCCATTAATTCCATTCATTGGGAGCTCTTGTTGACAATAATATTGGTAACTGAATACGGTAATTGGCAAGTTGGCGTGGGAATAATAATGTTACCTTCATTCGAGGAAATATGACTAGTAATTAGTGGTGGGTGGCTATATAATTCAGGAAACGAAGCAAGGAATTAATCAGCATCATAAGAGGATTTATGGATTAATAAAAGATGACTATATCTGCTGGAAAGCAATCAACGTATTCAATAGGGAAAATATAATGTTCCCCGATGGCGATTGTATCGGTCTACCTGCTATAAGGAAGCCCACGTGCTTCTCCTTATTAATATGTTTAGTTTTGTGGAATCGATTCCCCAAACCTGTGCAACCGCAAAATTCGAATAAGCACACAAGCATCTTTAGCAATAATTTTCCTGCCCACTCCTTTGTGAGGCATAGAGTCATCCACACAATCTGTATCTCGTATTGTGACTTTTCTCCAGATTGATTTTCAGTGAGATTGTGATTAAGTTTCACTGTTATCACATTTATGTTTGAACAAGTTTTAAGCCTCTGGCAACGAGAAAATACAATGACGAACACAAACATCCATGACCAAGCGGGATTCGAAGCCGGGGTGACAAGGTCGAAAGGCAAACATTCAACAAATTTGGTCTTCGTCCCATCAAGTCTACAATTACTCCTCCGGCCTCCTCTATTTTTGGTCGTCTTCTTTTACAGTTAGCGCTACTACTATTTGTGGTCTTTTCGTTCATGGAAGTTACCAAATTAATTATCAAACATATCCTTTGTTTGCCAAACTAGATCATCGTCATCAATAGAAAGTGGCTTCGATTCAATGCCCCCTGAATTAGCAAAATCGAAGGATTCACACCTATTCCAATCGACAACAAGGATATAAGAGGAAGAATGGTGAATGCAAATCAGAGAAGTATCAAAAAATTATAAGTGTTTCTTCCTTTTACAAACGAAATCCTCAACGATTAGTATTCAAGGAAGCTACTGAACCATTATTTGCAACCAAGACTATCTTGTTCGGCCCCTTTTTTTTCTCGCAACCCTCTATAAGATGACACTTTTTCCAACGTTGCTTTCTCCATCCTAAGCAAATATCTTCACTCGTCTAATCTACAATTTACGTTTATATGCTGCTGTCAATCTTAAAGACTTCAACTGTCATTCAAAAATTGCGAGTTCGTCCAGAACAGTGGCAGCTCATCGGACGCCTGTCTCACTTCTGCACTGGGAGCAACGTGACCGAAGTGGCTTTCTTGGCGATTCGTTTTGGCAGACATTAGCACCCCCATTTTAGGCGCCGACTTCTTGTGTCACTATGGGCTGTTGGTGTACCTTCAGAACAAAACCCTAATAGACCCCGCAACCTTTGAAAGTCGTCAGGAAAGATTTCCACCTGCGCAAACGGCTTCCCGATCTTTCCAAAGGTGAGTCCCTTATCATCCTAAAAGCTAGCTAATGCAAAAAAAGATTTCGAATATCTCATGAAACAGAGTATTTGCAGACCTGTTGCAGCTGTTTGTCATCTCCACTACATTTGGTCCCTAGGCCAAATGGCGAGTGGAGGCTTTGCGGAGATTACAGGCCTCTAAATGCTCAGACAATTCCCGATCGGTAGTCTGTTGTACTCATTCATGATTTCGCGTACTGACAAAGTGCCGCATTTTCACGACCTTAGATCTGGCCAAGGCGTATCAAAAAATCCTTGTTGCTCCCGAAAACATACCAAAAACCTGCTACCTGCGTAGCTTTCGGACTGGATCACGTTTCACTTGTGAAATATTGCACAGACATTTCAGAGGTTCATCCACTCTGTCCCACAAAACTTAAACTTCTGCTTCGTTCATATGGATAATGTCTTGGTTGCTTCTTCTTCCGAATCTAAGCATTTAGACCACCTCGAGTGCATTTTTCATCTCCATGAGGTCGCGCTCGTTCTAAACGGTGAAAAATGCAAATTCCTACAGAACTAGGTCAAATTTCTCGGCCACTTGATTACCCTTGACGGAATTCAACCAGGGCGAGACAAGTTGAAGCGATAAAAAAACTTTCACCTGCCAACCACGGTGAAGAAAGGTTCTTGGCCATGTTAAACTTGTATCATCGTTTCTTACCCAAGGCTGTTCATCACCAAGCGATCCTCAACGTTTACTTGTCTGGTCCTACAACCAAAGGCGGTGCAGACGTTTGAAATGGTCAAACAACAGCTTGTTAATGTTACACTACTGGAATTTCCTCCGCCAGGTGCACTCCTAGCTGCATTCATTGATACCTCAGACACAGCAGTAAGCGCCGGACCTCACCAAGGGGGAAGCAAACCTGGCAACCGTTGGGCTTCTTTTCGAAAAAACTCAACCCAGTTCAGCGTAACTACAGCGCCTACGATCGTGAGCTACTCGCGCACTTCGCTATAAAATATCTCCGATAGAAGGCAATTCACCGTGTTCACGGACCACAAACCGCTTATTTTCCCATCTAAGCCCGATTAATTATCTGAAATAATAAAAAAGTTTGTTGTTTCTTTTTCGTTGGTGTGGATATTTATTCTTGCAAATACTGATATTTCGGGAACCACTTGTTGTAACAACTAATAAGCCTACAGATGAGCAAACTTGTTAGCACTGATGAAGGGAACAAGTGGTTCCCGAAATATCGGTTTTTGCAAGAATAAATATGCACACCAACGAGGAAGAACAACAGTTTTTTATTATTTCAGATTTCAAGTTCAAGGAGTTTGACATTGCGGCACAATCGTGTGCCGAGGCCTACTGTCGAGAATGGATCCCACTCTTTACTGTACCAGCCGTAATCATCACGAACTACGGAATGCAGTTTGAGTTTATTATTTTCTCGGAGATTTTATTCTTTTTTTTCATTTTCAAGTTTAGCTCGTCTGTTGGTCATTCGATTGGCTCGCCCGAAACCCCTTGCTGTTTATTTCAGGATCCGGTGCGGACCCACGCATCAGAAAGGACACGTGCATTTTTGTGCAATGACAATTGAGGGATCCAAATGGTCATCTCCGACCACTCAGAATGGTGGTTTGACCACTGCCAGCCACAATTTGTCAATACAAAATATTTAATATAATAACCGAAAAAACAACTCTTACCTTACCAAAAGCACGAATCAAAAATATACGCAAAAATTATTTCGAATAATATTTCTATAAAATTTTATTCTATTCTTTAACTTCACAGGATGTCAAAGCTGTTGTTACACATTCCATTCATTGTACATTGAATTCTATTGGCGGAATTCAAGTCCTGTTTCCGCTGTTCTCCCAACTCGATATGCCCTACGACGGATGCAGTGATGTCAAGCGGGATCCCACGTTATGGTATGTAAATTACGAAATACATTTATAATGACATTTCCTATCGGTAACAATTGAGTCAGGCAGCATGTCGTTCGGCAGCGTAGACGTACTTATGTCGGGCATTCCGAAATGTACAGTGTACTCCTGGCAGGATAATGGGGCAAAAATCTATGCATATTTGCTGAATGGTTCAGGAGTAGCAAGGTGGATAGGGTGGAACATACGAACGTTGTATGAATCCATTCTATTTCTGATGTTGTATCTTTTGTCTTCGCCCTTATTTTGTGTTATTATATCGTCCTTATTTTGAATTATGATATCACATTGCATTTCGGGATTGCTGTTCACAGGGTCGTTGTTTTATTTTCGAATTTAGTCAGGTATAATGTTTCGATACCAGATAACGACATGTGCTTGCTTCAATACCTTGTTTCTATATCTGTTATTCATATCTGCTTTTCGAATATCTTTTTTATAGTTCGAAGCTATTGGGTTTCATATGCGAGCTGGTGGAGAGCTCCCAAACCGTTCAACAGCATATGATTCAGAATCGTGGATTTCTAGTCATTTCATTCATGTTGCAAAGATCTTCACGTGAGCACTTAACGCTGGAAGTCTTGGGCTCGTTTTTAAACCTAACGAAATATCTAGTTACCTGTTTATCAGCAAATAGTGATCTCCTTTTGAAACAGGTAAGCCTGCTATTTTGCTTCGTTGAAATTTGTACTTTCTTCATCCTCGAATTCATCATCAAAAAATTGAAAGTAAAATCAGAAAATCGAGAATTTAATTAGTTTTACTTGGGGACTTTCCTCTTGTATAATAATTAATGTTTTCCTGGAAAATGTTTAAATTTAAAGCTCATTCCGTTTAAAAACATAAATAATATACATAAAATACATAAAATTGTTTTGGAAAAAGAAACAAATATTTCTTACAAAAGATTATGCATAGAATTAGAATATCTAGATGGAAAATATTCAAAATCTCATCCGCTGAAATTATCTAAATATTAGATTTGATGCTATGCGCTTGTTTCTTTTTTTTAAAACTTGATTGCACGAATGATTTCATGAAACCAACGTTTCATTAAAAGTCTTGTACATAAATGAAAGAATTTACTGTTTGCTCGTTTCCCTTATTTATAAAGAATAATGTTTTTTCTGTAATGTCGATAATGCTATCAGAGCATGGTTTATTGTTATTTTTTCAAATGAATTGCATGAATTTTGTCTCGAATTGCCCAAGTACGAACTTTGGGATATTGAAATTGAACGTGAATTTTTTAGCTTTTGTCAATTTTTGGAGCTTTGTCTGTAAATTAAATGAAATCGAACTGTTAACCTACGAAAAAGATTGAAGATACTTTTGTACATTTAATTGTCTGAATACGCTTTGAATGGTATGTTTTTATTGATTATCGCTTTGACTGTGTCGTTTGGGAAGTTCTTGGTTTTTTTTTCAAATACATTTTGTCATTAATTATTAAAATTTAGGGAGTTCAGGTTAAATATGTTACCGTTAGCAACAGAATGATATATACTAAAAAGAAACACTAGGGCGATTAGGGAAAGTCAGATAATTCACTCAGAATATGGATATTCTCATAAGAAATGAAAATTGCATGGTATTTTAATGTATATTCAAATTCCCTATGAAATAAAAGGTGGCGTAATTGAATTTAATGAGAATTAAAAAATAGTCCGAATACGTAACTTAATGCTGTATATGTGTTATATGTACATATAGTACTGGGCAAAAAAATCCGATCAGTAAGAAAATCTGATTTTTGAGAAACAATATCGAGCTGGACAAAAAAGTAAATATGAGGATATTTTTTTTTGAGAATTGTGGGGTCCTAAGTCCGCATCAACTTAATGCCGAACCGGACCAAATAAGGTGCAACTTACTCCCTCTTTTTTTTGGTCCACGGACCCCTCGCTTAGGGTTTAGCGCCCAAACTTTAAAAAATGTTAAGCGATGAAGGTTTTTTTTTAAGTCTGGGTGCTAAGTCCTAAACGAGGGGTCCATGGGCCAAAAAAAATTAATCTACTTTACGAAAAGTAGGTAAATTTGGTTTATGTTCATATCAATCACAAAACTAGTCGTATCATGATAATTTTTGTTTTTGTTTACTTAGTAACTAAATAATAAACTCATAAATGCTTAATTAGTATTTCGTTGCACCTCCCGTTGCCTTAATTACGGCTCTAATTCTCGCTGGCGTTGATGAAATAAGATTTTGCAGAATCTGCAGGTCAACTTCATCATTCCATGTCCTTAAGAGGATTAAATCCAGCTCATGTTGGCTTTTCGGCTTCTGGTTAGCTACCTTTTTCTTCATTAGTGCCCACAAGTTTTCGATGGGGTTTATATCTGGGCTGTTCTCGGGCCAGGTCAGCTGCAGTTTTCGGCCAGAAAGTTGCACACCTCCCAAGCAGAAAAGGTCAAATTATTGGAGAATCTTCAATATTTCTTATAAATCAGAGAAAATAAAAAAAAAATATTAATTATCATTTGGAACATGTGACAGAGCGCAGAATCGTCAATGACCTCACTTGAATACTGATATTGTTCTTCAATGCAAGGTATCAGATGCTCCTCCAAGATTTGTTTATAGGTTGTACCATTGACTCTTCCATCAATTAATAACAGTCCTTTCACACCGTAAAACGAAAAGCAGACCCATATCATTCTGCTCACCGGCTGACGTACTGTCGTCTGGATACACTCCCCACTGAATCGCTCACCTCCATACGTGATGAATCCCACCCGACCCAAAAATATTAAATTGGGACTCATCGGAGAATACTACAGTTTGCCACTGTTCCAGGGTCCAATTTTCGTGGTCCTTTGCCCATAAATAGTGTTGCTTCCGCATTCTTCCATTTAAAAAAGGCTTCTTCGCGGGACGTCGGCCATGAAATCCACTCTCTATAAGCCTTTGAAACCGTTGATGCATCAACTTCTGTGCCAATGGCATCCTTGAGCTCTTTTCTAATGTCCGATGTACTTTTGAACCAACCCCTTAGGCAAAATCTCTGCATCAGTCTGTTTTCGGCTGATGTAGTCTTTCTCGGCTTTCCAGAACCCTGTTTCAGGGCAGTAGACCCAGTTGCCAGGATTTTTTTTAAAAAGTCAACGACAGAGGGCGGACTAAAACCGATAACGACCGTGTCGTGTACTATATTTTTTTATGAAATAAGGCAATTATTTCACCTTTGTCGATCTCACACATTTTACGCGTTTTTGCCGTTCTTCTAAATTAACGCACTTCAAAAACTTTCCACTACGAGAAACTACAATCTAACTGTACAAACACCTTTTCCACATTTGTATTTATACAACAACAAAAACCGCTTGTCAATTCCAATTAAAATAACGAACTTACGCGAAAGTACGTGACGCGCACTTAACTGATCGGATTTTTTTGCCCTGTACTGTAAGTTGAAGAACCGTGTTTTTGCAGTTCTATTGAATACATGTCCTTCATCGGTACGTGCTAAGAATGCTGGTTTCAGACGATCGGTTGACACCAGCATTCGTCGTTTTTCACTTTGAAGGTGAATTGGTTTTCATTAGCAAGATCTATGTATGGCCAGTGGCTGCCATGATTTTCGAATAGCGTTAGTTTGAAGGAGTACGTGCGTGCAAGTATGAGGCTCCTTGAAGAAGATCAAATTTGGAATCGAATCATGAGCTGTGATTTTCATTTATACGATTCGCAAATGCTTTTGACTGTCAGGCGAGCTTAAACTCGTCAAAATAAATGCCTTAGGGACTCTCAACGAAGATCCATCCTGCCGCTCAGCAACCGATGCTCTGAGCGGTATTCTCAGGCTAAAAGGGGTAGCTTTCAATTCCTACCTGTGAATTGCGGTTTCTTGCAACCAACCACTTTCCTAAAGGTAAACGTATGCGTCCTGCAAACGTATTAGTTACGCCGCAATAGTCCAGAATTCATCCGGTTACAGCTGGAATTGAATATTTCATACCGATACTGACAAGCCAGGTGACATCAGTTGAAATCTGATTATGCAAACCGCTAAACTTTAAATTCATGCATGTCGTATGATAAACGGAACACTCCCTACAACCTATCGGCGACCGTCGGCCTGGCTTCGCATCCTACTCACACAAGGCAAGCCAGTAACCTAAACTCCCTCCCGACTAACCGATTCATTTTTCAATCTATCACCGGCTGCCTGTACAGTCTGAACTGACAAGTCAGCTTAACTCCACATACATGCCGACCACCGTTTACATGTGTACTGTTCCGTTGTAATTGACTGGTCTGCCGAAACTTCCACGGTTGTCTTAAGAGCTTGAATCAGCTAGGATCAGTCTAATGCGAGTAGTCTAACCTGATCGATATGTATATGCTCGAAACGTTGAGATGGCTTAGGAAATTGGATGCTTGTAAGTAGAGACATCGCGCGACATCGAGTGAATTGTAACATTAATACTGTGCAGTCGAAGTGCAGTTTCCGATTTTAGTATTTATTTCAGCCCAGGGTCGGTTTGAACAATTACTAACTGTTCAGTCTTGATAAATATTGGAAGCTCACCGTGAGAGAGCGTATCCGCAACGCTATTTCCAGCACCGAAAATATACGGAATGCCAGTCGAGGCTTTTGCCAGGAATTTGAACTGACGTGATTGTCTTGCAAAAATCCTATTGTTGTGGGAAACTGTAGATCAGGGGTATGTGATTTATCTTAATGTATGACTTCCGAATCTTTACCATATAACAAAAATGTTTAGCTGCATCACAAATAGCAACTGATTCTCTGCCGGAGATACTGTAGCGAAGTTCAATCCTTTGTAGTTTGCGAGAGAAGAATTTTGAAGTCGTCATAATCTTGCTACTGGTTCCAATACCGCCCCCATGCATCCGCTAACATCCGCTATTGGATTCCGTTCTGCGCCAATAATGGTGCATTTGCTAACTGAGTCTCTCACCACTCAAACGCTGATATTCCTCTAGTGTTCTATTGAGGGCCCTTTGTCATTCGTTGCACTTCTTTGGTGCTAATTCTCTGCGCAATGTAGTCTATGGGAGTTTTTCCGAAGAAAAAAAAAACATATTCCACCGTTGGTTTTCAAGCGTCTTTTGGAAAGTTTGTCCCTCCTGATTTCTATTTAACCCCCTGTATTGGACTCTGAAACTGACTGCTTAATGGGAGGCAAATGTCACGCTCTAACATTGAATCGAATGCTTCTGCTTCTGCAACAGGAGGTAAAGAGGCTAGAATGTAGAGCTGCACAATACAGTAATTATTTTGACACAATTGTTGCGTCTGAGGTACTTTGAGTTGTTAATTTTAAGTTCTGTTAAGACTATGTTTCTGGGTGCGCAAGCCAGTGAAGCTAGAAATGCGCTAGAAAATCGACTCCAAATATTACCCAGCCAATATTCGCTACATAAATGGTAAAACAAAAACTTTCTTGAACCCCTGATCAAACTGGATTTTTGCAGCTTCTTGCGTTGTAACTGACGTCACGTTGGCACCGAATAATTGAAGGTGAGATTTCAAAATAGGTACGGTGTACGCTGAACGAGATATGGTGGAAACTTCCGCAGCCAGGCCTGAAACCTAGAGTAACACGTTTCGAATAAAAGGTTGTGATTTTCGAGCCTAGATTGCCTGAACAGTTTCAAAGTTATAGTCTCGTATTTTTGATCAGTCCTATTGGATATTGATGTTGTTTGTAAGGTTGACGTTAAGACTATCAATTTTGTCATGTTTTCCTTAAGATGCAATCCAAAATCTCGTACCCCCACTCGGCTGGCTCGAGTACATTCGTACATCTCGTGGTTTTCTTCCCATTTCCCTCTAGCAGTTAGCTCAGCGTTCTGGGGCACTTGTTTTGAACCTGGCCAATGCACTAGACTTTTTTTTTACGGCAAAATGTCCCGAAAGTGATCCTGCTGCTTTTTTCTGGCCTCGCATATTCGTCATCATGAACCTAGCCAGTCTTATCAATTTTGTTAAAATACCAATTTGCTCACGGCGGTGTATGGATTTATCCTATCTATGCTATCATAGGCGGCTAAAACCAATGAAAAAATTGTGGAACTGATGACCATAGTGCAACAATTTCTTCGTTGACCGCTATGGAGAGAACATCTGATCTATTGCTGATTTGCCTGGAGAGAAGCCGCCTTGGTATGGCGGGCTAGCAATATACGTATACAGCCGAATATCAGATATCCTTGTTGATCTCGGTAGGACGAGTATCTAGTTGCACAAATTCAATAAACTGATTTAGCTATGTATAGTAGATGTATTAGCTATGTATAGTAACCTATTCGAGGTTGCGAATCTGTCACGTTTAGTCAATATTACGGATAAAGTCTCCGACGCACGACTTCTTGCTTGTGTCTTTGTTATGGAGTGTGCTAGGCCATTCTCACAACTGGATGTTATACGAAAAGAGTTGTCCAGACCAGAGAAGGCGAAAAACTAATATCCGCGCATTCAAAAGCGTTCAAGATATAGTTGATTTACAATTACTTCAGAACTTACTTTGGAGATTCACGATTACGGTGGAACCTACCTAAAATATGTGGCTGTCGTTTCTCAGCCTATTTTCGATGCAGACTTCTGTCGTGACTTTTGGTTGTCTATTGATATTCGTAACCAGTACGTAATTAATTCATCAACTAAGGTTGGTAGTCGTCCTTATCGCCGAGCAAGTCGGCTATCATAGCTTGCTCAAGCAATTTCCATCGTTAATTTGTTTGACCCCTGGGCCTACAGGACAGCAACGTTCCGTATAATACAGTATTATAATAACCGATTCACCAGTCCCCGAAAAGTTCGCCGGCTGACCCTCGAAAAGTTAGCCGCATCGAAGTTAGAATTTAAATCTCTTCTGCGGAGCGGACACTATTATTTAGAAAACAGTTTTCATCTCAGGTACTCAAAAAGACGAATTTTTTTGGTTTGTGTAATTACCGCCATAATTACTCATTTCTACTTGCACGAGTTTCTGATAATAATGTTTGATTTATGAAATTCCGCTCAATCCTTCCATTTGTAAATAAGGCACTAAGGGAAGTTGATTTTTCCTTTGCATACATTGACGATATTTCTGTTTCAATCCAGAACTCGGGGTAACACGCGAAGCTTTTGCGTTTACGATGACTAAGGACCTGTGGCATTGTGATTAACTCAGCTTGGTTTGGATTAGTGTTTTTGAGGGGTTATTCCTTGGTAATTTCATCGACAAGGACAGTATTGTACCACTTTCATCTACTTGAGCGCTACGTAGTTACCGACGTCGCTTCATCTCAGAAAAAAATTCCCTCGCGGTCGACAAATGGAGATTAACAGACTGCTGCCAGGGACAATCCACTTGTTTACCGTGCATTGCTTTCATCGTCCATTCTATTCATCGATCCGCTTTGGGTGTGACCCCAGCCCACTTACAGGATTGAAAGATTGATCACCAGCTGCATGCAACGGACTCGCCTGCTCTTTACTGCAAAAATAAACACGTTGACTACACCCCTGCCTCCGATGTCACGAGGCATCTTCATATGGTTCGGAATCGACTGATAGTGATTCGTATCCGCCATTATTTTATCCTTCCCCGAGGAATGCAATTTAAGCACTAGCCCCACACGTCGTATATTAATAAGTTGAGCATGTGTTTCTTGTAGAATTGCTCGGTATTTGAAGAGATCTGTCTCGGTCATAGCTTGGATATGGAGGTCTCTAATGCTCTGTCCAGCATGCGGTTCGTGGTGACCTTGGCTCGGGTTTGACTCTTATCTAATCTAAATGCCATGCGAATATCACGGCTAAATATATCTATGATATTACTCGCAACAGACATCTAAAGTCTCTAAAATATCGAAGTATGCAGCGTAATGTCATTTAATTGTACCAAGTGTTTCAGCTTGCATTCAGCACGTAAACCATATTTACTTGGAAAACCACGTCTCTTAGTCCCATTCAATATCCATAAAATGGGGTTCAGTGTTATACAAAACCTTGACCACTAAAAATGGATATTAGGAATTTATAGAGCGTTGGTAAGCAAGTAATGGGTTTGTGCCTCGGGTGTCCTGCACCGTTTCTACTTTAGGCAGGATAGGTAATCTACGCATTGAGGAAGGAGGAAATTCGACTAATGGCCTGATTTATACTGTCAACCGACCGTGAATACTAGTCAACTTTTTGGACCAGAACTTCTGCACCCGAGGCAGAACAGGGCGCCTCTAGTTTTTCAAGCTATTTGTAGCTCGCTTCGGTAATATCCGCAAAATTCGTGTCCCCACTCAGCAGCTGGACGGGTAACCCCTAAGTTCACCTCTATATTTTTTTGTCTAGACATTCCGTTGAGATTTGTTGGGTGATCTGCAAAAGCCCATGTGATACGTTGCGCTCTGAATACGTCTGGAGTGGCTGTCGCCGTATCATCGTAATTGATTTCATACACCAAAAAGTTTCTGTTTTAGTATGACCAGAATTTCAACTACGGATGTCTCGCTAAGGATGGCATAGTTCCTCTGCGCTGCTGCTGAATAAAATGCAGCCTAGTAATATTCTGCCTCAATGAGTCGTGCCAATATTCCAAACTAATTCCCCATAGTGGAACTCATGTGTGTTCATTCAAACCAATAACAAGAAAGCGAATCTTCTGACCGTGCAACCTGGCAGCCACAAGTGGCTGTAGTTGCAGTAGCGACATATCAGCATACAGTCTAGATGCCATTTTATTATTGATTTGAGATAGAATTCTCGGAGTTGCTGGAGATACAAAGAGCCTGGGAATACCTATTCTATACACCCTTTTTGGAATTCGTCCCGAACCTCAGCCGAGACTTCAGCCCACATTGCGGCGTGGTGTTATTGATGCCGCCATCTCTGCCGCTTGTCCCCACGATTGCTTCAAGTCGAATACGTACTCTGATAATTACCAGGATTGTATCGCTGCGAATAATGAACCGGCACTGGTCTGCAATCTCTTGTACAATCAGGTACACGTTATTTTTTTGTAGTAAAAGCGAATGATAAAGGGGTTCGTTTTCTCAGTCCACTACATCCGCAGCCTTCGCGCAAATTCTTGTGATTGAGGCGGTGTCCATAGATGTAGATGTGCCCTAGTCGTAATGCGGACGTAACTCTCTTCGGGATACCCATTGCGCTCAAAACTCCATAGAAATCAAGTTGACACAGTTAAACGCGTTGGGAGATGGTTTGATACCTTCCACGGCCCGACTAAAGACACTAAACCAAGGGAATGCACCCGTAATATTGATGATTTTTCATTTCAGTGAATGGTGGTTTAATTTGGATTGTTCTACTCTCATCAGATATATCAGCCGTTTAGATTGCTACGTATTAAAGCTAGGACTTTTTTCAGGAGGCTGATAGTCGGACAACCTTCGAGCCTTTCAACTCTATCTCCAAATGCAGACCGTTTGAAAGCTGGTAGTGCAATTACTTTTCCTAGGTCTGGGACTAATTACAAATGTTCTCCATATTATTGACGGAGGAACTGTATTGTTTGAACCACTTGCTTCATGGCAACCAATACCACTTTGCAACTTGCACTTTACACTTTCTAAAGCTAAGGGTAGATGCCTCTTAAGATGTGCGCACTGCTCGCTATCAGCAACTATCGCAACTGTCCTAGAGCAACCTTTTCGTGCGTCGGTGGTACACTCCAAGGTTTAGACTTGCGGTTTGTCCAAAGGCGGCCTGCTCGAAACAGTTTGCTTGAAAGCGCGTGCAAGGATTTAGCATAACAAAAAGGACACTGACTGGAACATTGAGGCGTCGGCGTTGGCGGTTAGGCCCTGTTTTGACTCGTCCGTTGATAAGAGGACTCCTGTACTAAAAGTGGGAGGGGTGCGGGGGAGTTCTTGATCGAATATTTCGGAAACTGGAGTCTAAGTTGGAATATTCATGGGTGAGCTTTGGATTGCCTCTCGCTTAGATCTCTCATAATCCTTGAGTCGAAAATTTTGTTAACTTTTATATGTAGTGTTTCTATGATTAGTTGCGAAGGATTTAGTTTTAAAGATGAAAATAAGTCGGTCTCGACGCGATATCTTTTTGCTGGGACGAAGCTAGTTAAACTGGAAGCGACTAAAACCCAGATACTTTGGCATGAAATAAGAAATTTTCACAAGGAGCTATTTGGAAGAACTATTTGAAAAGAACTATCCTGGATATATGTTTTTTAAATTGGGTAATAGCCCCAAATTCATGCAATCCATTGTTGTATAATATCGTTAAAATGTTAAATATTGTGGGCTTTATTTTGAAGCAGAAGTTACTAATATACCCCAGTTGTTTTCCAAAATATTTGCCTAAGTTTCTGGATTTGAATCCGTATCAAAATATAAGATGTTAATCATAAATCATGAAAAAGTAACATATTTGCTTCAGAATGTTCTAAATAATTGTTCTGCTTTTGATATTCGTGCAATTATTGAATTCCTTAATTGTATTTTTCGGACTGATTTGATTTGCATTGTGTTACCGCTGGTATCCTTGCTGCATGCCCAAAAAACTGGTGTGTGGCAGGACAGATATGTTAACTAAACTAATGTGAAGTTGTTTTGTTTTTCATTCCTCACATGGCAGCTCCTCGATCACGTGCTGTTCAACCCCTCGTTGTGGATATACACGCCGGCCAATGTGCAGGCTCGCCTATATTCCTACTTGGCAACCGAATTTCTAAGTGATACACAGATTTACAGTAATGTTAGACGTGTTAGTACCGTTCTACAAACAGTCCATACGCTTAAGTTTTACTATTGGGTTGTGAATCCACGTACCAAAAGTGGAATTATTCCAAAAGGTTTAGGTAAGTTGTAATGCATCACGTAGGTCGTAGGAGCTACAGCGAAATATGGACATGATTGACGATTGGGGGATGGATACGAATTAATTCGGAAATTTATGTTTTGGTAACAGATGGACCACGTCCGGCACAAAAAGATATTCTGGCGATACGTGCTTATATCCTTTTGTTTCTTAAACAACTTATTATGATTGGGAATGGCGTGAAGGAGGATGAGTTGCAGAGCATTCTAAATTATTTAACAACAATGCATGAGGTTTGTATCACATTCAGCCGTATCCCTTCGAACCTAGCATTACTTTCCAAATGTTTCTACCATTTATTGCGTTGTATTCTGAAAATTACCTTCCGTACTAGATTCTCATATAAGCAGCAGAGAATGTCTCACTTTGTGCTTCCTATAAATGCCAAAATGGCATGGAATGGTAGTAACAGGTTGGGAGAAATTGCTTCGAAACCTTCTACTTCACCACATCAAGAACATACAATAATGCGTTTTTTCCTTCTTCTCAATGAAAACTAGGATGAAAATCTTCATGATGTCCTACAGATGTTAATATCCTTAATGTCCGAGCATCCGAGCTCAATGGTACCTGCATTCGATGTTAAACATGGCGTTAGAACTATATTTAAATTATTGGCCGCCGAGAGTCAATTGATTAGATTACAAGCGTTAAAATTATTAGGATTCTTTTTATCACGGAGTACACACAAGTAAGTATCTGAATTTTACGTGATCTCTCTATACTAATTATCCAAAATAAGACCACCTTCCACACTCCTGTCGAAAAGTGTCTCCCATCATCAATGAAAATATTGTTTTCGACCCCGAAGGGAGCAGTAACGTCACACAAGTCGTTAAGCTGCATAATCACGTTTATATACTTGACATCAAAATTGATATTTATTTGTTAGTCTCGTCGTGAAATATGAGACTTTCAATATACTGTGACTTTACTACCCTCCCAGATCCTTGCTTTGCAAAAATAACATTTGTTTATGTTGTCCTTGCTTATATGAGCTCGCTGACTTTATTACAGACGAAAATATGACGTTATGTCGCCGCACAATTTATACACACTACTAGCCGAGCGTTTATTACTTTATGAAGAATCGTTGTCGCTGCCGACATATAATGTCCTTTATGAAATCATGACCGAACATATTTCGCAACAAATCCTGTATACAAGGCATCCCGAGCCCGAGAGTCACTATCGTCTCGAAAATCCAAGTAAGTATAAATATTTTTATAGATACATAGAAGATCAGTTTTTTAGATTATTGTTAAGTGGAGAGCCAACTTTTATCAGTCAAGCGGGTAGAGCTTTAACTCCTCTTCGGAAATTAGTGGATAGTTACAGGAGTTGGTAATTTACTGCGTTATCAAGTTTTAGGATGTGAGCCTTCATCCCTTGCAAGCTATTTTAAATGTGTTGCGGAGGCAATTGAAATTGCAAAAAATTAGCAAAAAAGAATTCATTGGAACTTCTTCTAGATATTAGGGCCATGTTCAACAGGAGGAAACCACAGCGATTAATCGTACATCCATACATCCCGCCCCCTACACTCTTTTCTGGGTGGTGGTTTTCGCGAAAGTGATCATTTCTTTCACGGACCCATTCTCTGAAACTACCCAATCGAAAAATCTGAAAAAAATCATGTGTTGCCTATGCTCCGAAATATCCTTCATACCGATATCTGTTCAAGAAAAGTTAATAATAGTAGATTAGTACAATTTTTAGTAAGTGGCTGCAAAATCCCCCTTTTAGTTCATCTTAAATCACGAAATTTCAACAATATACGCTATAAGGTAGAGCGCAATCCTACCAAGATTGGTGGAAACCGCACTATTACTGACAAAATTATAATAGGTCAAATTTGTCACTTCTGTGCAAATCCAAGACTTTGAATATCAGTCTTAACCTTATGTATTCTGACGAACAAACAAATAAAACAAATAACTGCAGGAATTCAATAAACACTCAAATAGCCACCGAATTGTGAAACGTACGTTGATATTGCCTGTGTCGATAATCTGAGGCAATATTGCCAATAATGAAATATTCTCTTGGAGACGAGAATATCCCATTTTTGTTTGAGGCAACATCTGATGAGTTCCCTCTGCCCTGGACGAAATTACACAGCCGTCTTTGAGTTGGGAAACCAATTTAAGTCAATGGAACTACATGCACAATCGTCCTAGGGTTATACCAACTCCCTTGTACGCTCAAGGGGTAACAGTGGAGGTAGAATCAAAAGGTGCAGACCTATTGCGCCTGCAGCTGACTTCCTGTAGAAAAATTGGAACATCTCTGTAGAAAGACGTCGCATACCCGCAGATCTGCCACTACTTCAAAAACTGTGCTTTCTATTTATACTCTGTCTATTGCTTCCACCGTTGTCATATATTCTTACTTTGTAATGGTGTAGCTTCGCTGTGTCAATGTGAGCTTCCTCGGCATATAGGCATCAGAACTGCTCCAGAACCATGTTGATTTGCGCTATAATATATGGCGAATGGTTGGGGACCAGCAATTTTTATTCTTCTTTTGAAATATAACTATCAGAGGTGCAGTTAGCGAAGTTTAGCTGTAATACAAAACCCTGGTACCAACCACATTTTCGTAAGAATCTTCGTATTTGTTTGAATTTTTTTGGAGCTATTAGGTGTCCATATGTTATTTCTGTTATACTAAAGATGCGTTTCCTAGGAGTTTGGTATTGCTATTGGTCTCAGTGAAATGGTTTCAGAATCGCAAGTGTCAGTGACTTCGAAATGATGGAAAATGATATTGGGTTATTCTTGTTCAATGTTCAATTCGAAGAAGTGAAGGGTCACCGTAGCTGGATCACAAGGATTACATGTTGGGTGAAAGACAGAGAGACGCTTAATGTTTTCCGAGTTTCGGTTTTTAAGTCAGTACATTAAATGCATAGATATTGAAAGAAACACACTGGTAGCAGAATATGCTACTTTTGCTGCTTTTTAGACAATCTTGATATCCGTGATGTAACTGTCAAACTCTGATGCGTACCGTTGGGAAGGTAGCAGCAATCTGCCGTCGAGACCCCAACATTTCTCGACCGTGTGAGTCCACCCTGCAATTCTTGTACAGTATCGGTGGATACTAGGGGAAAAGTTTTCATCAAGCTTTGTCATAACTCACCTTGGAAGGTCTCCATCCTTTCTCGTGGCGGGCGTTGAGAGAAATTCAACATTTTCTGGGTATCCCTGAAGAATTGATCAAGGTGTTTCCGGTCTGGTTCGATATAGATTCGAATCTAGTCCCGGAGGTCAAGATCTGATATCTGAACAATCTATGTTTCCACGGAGTTGATGGGATTTCCAGTACTACTCATCAGCGTCGTCCTCAAACGACAATATTCACTGGCTTGGGCCCGCAAGCTTTCTTCTTCTTTTTCTTCAGCCTTTGTCAATTTTGAAAGCTGTGTCGGCTCATCGTGGTCGATTGCACCATTTTATTCTAATAAAGGCCTGGTTTGGGTGGAGTCGCAAGGCTTTCAAATCCCCATCCAGGATATCAAACCACCCTTGCTTCGGTCGGCCTTTTGGTCGGTTACCATCGACTTCGATGTTCAAACCAACCTTGGCAAGTGTATTCTCGTTAGCTGCGAGCTATCTGATCATATTATTGAAGTTCCTCTCTGGCAATTTTTCCACGATCACTGCAATTCCATATTGATCACGGATGTCCTCATTTCGGATGTGATCCAGGCGTGTTACGCCACTAGTCCCACGCAACATCTCCGTCTCCATTACCGTGAAACGACCGTCATTGTCTTTTATAGTCGGCCAACGCTCAGAGCCGTGGTGGACACTGCGGTAAATTTTTAGGTTTGAAACGATAGATCGGCATCACAAAAAACACCAGCTGTGGAACGCCACTTCATCCAGGTTTCGCTAATGCGTCGTTTCATAGCGCAGTACTCCATTGGCTGATAACATTGATCCGAGGTATTTAAACCGCTCAATTCTGGGCAGGTCAGTGCCATCTGTGCTTCGATAGACTGACTCCTTGTAAGACTGCCCCTAGCAATGGTGTTTTGAACGCCCAACGAAGACGGCGCCAGCATCGCTCAGAATATGCCTACCACTACTTTGGAATGATGCAAAGATTATTGGGTGTAGTTTGCTCAATACATATGTAAATATATTTTCACAATAATATTATATGCGCAATTTCAAATTTGTTTGAAAACAATAAATTAAATTTTGAAAACTCTTTTTTTTTCTAAATATCCCACTGTCACTCCACGTAAGACTCAAGAGAAGCTAAGAAGAAGCTCATCAGCTCCTCCTTGTGGAATATAAGATAACCAAATAAAACCAAAGAGCGAACATAATTAGAATGGACTATTGCGGACGGAATAGGCACAGCATTTGTCAATTGTCTCTGCGTTTCCATCAATACGTCAAACATACTCGTCTTCTCATCCAGACGGGGAAGAAACTACATATTAATAATTTTCGAATGTCGTTTCACATAAAGGTAGGGAAAGAAGCTGCGACGAGAGTAGCCGCAAAACCGAGCATTTTCGAGATTTCTGAAGAAAAATCACCTGCAAGATGGGAGGACCCAAGACAATAGAAGAAAAGCCAGTTTTCGTGATATTTTACTGAAGTGAAGGGAAGGATAGAGATGAGATGTTGGGGTGGGTGTTTCCGGGGGCAAGGCTACAACGCCTGGAAACTCAAGTCAAATGCTCGTGAACCGTAACTAGAAATAAAGCCGAGGGAATGATACTATGACATATATATCCGGCAAACTGAATCCAGAAATTTGTATTCGGAATAGGCTACCACAGGTTCACAATCGTGGAACCTACCGAATGTTTAGTCTCATATTGGGCGCCATTTGTAATGATCGCCGAAGTTGGCGAAGGCCAAA
This sequence comes from Hermetia illucens, assembly GCF_905115235.1. Lineage (NCBI taxonomy): Eukaryota > Metazoa > Arthropoda > Insecta > Diptera > Stratiomyidae > Hermetia > Hermetia illucens. The sequence goes on from NC_051853.1 coordinate 61,218,106, forward strand.
ATGATCTTCTGGGTTGGCTGGGATCAACCGCAAGGGAGGATATGTCCCAAAAATAGAAAAAAAATAGCAAAAGATCCACCAGCACCTAAATGCAACTTCACTCAATTATCCCGTCCAGCCATGCTTATAAGCCTCTGTGATAGCAGATTTTGGAACTTAAGAGAGAGGGTCCAATGAAAATGGGATAAAATTCATTACTAAATACTCAAGCCAATCTTTTTGTCAATATGCTCACCAATTAGAGCGAAATTAGGCATGTATCGACCTAAAGAAAGGTAGTACAAGGGTCAAGTTTAAAAAATCATCTGAATGTTGCATTATGATAAGTTATTCTACGAATGCCGTCTATTTTTGGGTTCTGATGAATGCCGGGTTTCACTTACAATGGGGACTAAATGCTGGATTTGTACAATGGCTCTGGTGATAATGCAAAGAATTCCTTATATTGCCGAAGATATAAGCAAAGTTGTGTACGGCTATATAATTTGAGCCTAGGATAGAAAGTTGGACAACGACTCTAGCAGCGGTTTCAGTGGATTATTCTTATTTCAACAAGAAGATTTCGCCAATATTTTCTTCTCCTACTCATCAAATTATACTTCTACAAGTTCTAGACAGAGGGTCCTGACATAGTCCTAGCGTCACTGGGTTACTTAGAAACTGGATAATGTGAAATAAGCGTTCTATGACAAACTATAAAAGATTAATAAGATATTCTAGGAAAACACAGTGGGATTTCTATGTAGGACATCTGAGGAATAGCACAACTGGTCTAGAGGTCGGAAGAGATAGCAGAAAAGAACTGGAATTCGCAACAATACTAGAAGAGTTTGCCGTCATATACCCTGGTTGAGGAAGAACCTAGCCAAGTTGAGAATAAATCAGAAATCGAGCAGAACAAACTAGGCCCTAGTCAAGACATTGTACAGCGATTCGATTAAGGAACATTCATTTCCGAGGGACATAGTATCATGTGGCAGACACTTTGGTATAACCTAGAGATTCGCGGAATCGACATATGAGAGTTTAGAATAACATGGTATACGGGGGCCTTTAAGCTACTAAAATCACCCGGTACGAATTCTTTTATTTCCGCATTATTTCAAAGAGGCCTATAAGCTTTTGGATGCACTTTCGATAATATTAAGAGTGCAGTGCAGCCTGGAAATAAAAGCATGAAGGCAAGCAAAAGTTGTAAAAAGGATCCTTCTCATCCCTGACATCCTTTGTACTGAAGACATTAGAGAAACTCCTGGAAACGATATTAGAACTATTGATCCAACACATAATCCTCTTTATCTATATCAACACTGGGTTGGACATTGGCAGATGCACTATGTGATACGATAGAAACAAAAGAGTCGTGTGTATGTTTCTGAATATCGAAGATTCCTTCGCCAGCATTTGATCTAAGAAACTGTAGAACTCCTTTATCCGTAGAGCTGTCAAGGACACCCTTGCCTTTTAGATGGGCAAGATGCTGGAGAGTAAGTTAGCGGAACTATGATCTGGAAATTGTCCATAAAGTCAGCTATTATCACCATCTAAACGGAGTATCGTAGTAGCTTCTGGAATGCCGGAAAATACTGCAATAAATGCCCAGGGTTATTCTGGTATATATACCAGGATACTCTGATACGGATTGAACATCAATCCAGCGAAAACTCTTGCGATACCATTCGTTGGTAAACTAAAGCTGAAATTCTTGAAAGCCATTAGGTTGGAAAATATGGCTGTAAGACAAGAAACCGAGGCTAGGTATTTGAAAATTTCCTTTGAATAAAAATGTCTCTCAAGAAGTAACCTAGCAATCTACTTACTTGTACAAAGGTATAGGTCTTGGAGACAATCGCCATGGGAACATGCCTGCTGCTAAGAAAGTTCAGAAAGAAGCAACTTTAACCACAGCAAGATCGCACAATCTGTTGAGCCACTCACTCCGAAAGTGTCATGAGAACTTGCCGAAAGACAGAAATGCACAGAGGAAAAGATAAGGCGATATAGGTCACCGACAAAACCGGAAAGGGCGGGACTCCAGTTTGGGAGCGTGTATTTAACCAGTCTTAGTAAATCGTGTTATAGTAACCAACCACTGATCCGCCGTGAGTCCCGAGATAAGCTAAGGGAGGGAGGGTTAGGGACTTTGTAGACGAGGGTACACCGATTCCTGACTGTTGCAGCCTTCTCCCTTGATCTTGATGCATTGGTATAAATTCTTTAAATTCCATGAATAATAGCAAAACTCAAATTTAAGAGATGGTGGGGAAGGAGGAAGAGCTCACTGTAAGTGGTGGCAGTACGAAAACGGTGCACGCCGCAGCGCGTAGCCAAGGAGGTATCAATGGCTAAAGTGTAGAGCGAGATTACGCACGTCCAAACACAAAGGGAGTATCAGAAAATGATGCGACTGCTTATATTTGCTAACTCCAGTACTCTGTTGGGCTTGATGTTTAGGTAAGATGTCTACACTAGTTCATTAAAACTGGGCAGGTGGTTCGGACTTAGATCTAGTGGTTGCTCTTGCTAGAGTCGAACAGGAAGCCTTTTTGGAAATGCATATCTATTAAGATGCGTCATCAAAAGAATGCGGAAGCAACCGTAATCCTCGCTGGGAGCTCACCGTAAGAGCCAAATAGAGAAAGGAGGAGACTTAATCCAGATAGCTTCGAGGCCGCAGTAAAAAGAAGACAGAGAAGGACAAGAGAATACAGTCTGCCGCATCTTATAAATCAACATGCGGGATGTAAAATCTGAGCCAAAACCAGAAAAGATATTTGTTCGACCATCCGGGCTTAGCGGAGGACCCCCAACGGATCTCATCCCTTCTCGGGGAATATCGACCGGAGTGAAGGCAACTCGGCTACGTTTCGTCCAGGGCAGGGGCAACTCATCAGACGCTGCGTCTGCCCTGGGAGCAGCGTGACCGAAGTAGTTAACAGATGTAGTTTGCTCCCTTTTATTAATCCGCAAACGCGGCATGATTGCGAATTATATCCAGGAAAAAAAAACCACCTAGTATTTCTGGCCATAAGCAGGCCGAAGCTGAATTGAGTATTTTAATTGGTTGCTAATGCCACTAGTTTGCAATAATGGTAGAGAAAACCGCGAAATGAACTAGAATTCAGATTCTATGAGCTCTACCAAAAAAAAATAAAAACTTCACTTCTCTTCCTATTAAGGTGTCAAAATCTATATTTCATCACCTAATTTCTTTCTTTCTCTTCCTTATTTCAGTGATCCTTAAAGTAGTTGCTACCCTAATTCGGCAATCGAAGCAAACGGAGCAGCTAATCGAAGTAAAAAAGCTGTTCCTTTCCGATATGACATTGCTCTGCAACAGCAATCGTGAAAATCGACGAACCGTTCTACAAATGTCCGTTTGGCAGGAGTGGCTTATTGCAATGGCATACATTCATCCGAAAAACAGTGAAGAACAGAAAATATCCGATATGGTCTATTCGTTATTTCGCATGCTCCTTCATCATGCTATCAAATACGAATATGGGGGATGGCGCGTTTGGGTCGATACCCTCGCCATCGTCCACTCGAAGGTGTCTTATGAGGAGTTCAAGCTTCAGTTCGCTCAAATGTACGAACATTACGAACGTCAAAGGACTGACAACATCACAGATCCTGCCCTTCGCCAGGCTCGTCCAATCAGCACGATAAGCGGTTGGGACCGGGACCGCGATGACCGTGAGGATCACATCGATGACCATGCCCTTCAGACACCGAGCGACCGACTTGCGATTGAGAAAGCCAGTGATTCGAAATCAACGCCTGAAGTGACGCATTCCAGTAACAAAGTAAACAAAAATGAACAATGCAGCGAGGAGGAGATAAATATAGAAAACCTTAAATGTGCCTGTGATGATGACAATGAACCTAAAGACGGTAGCAAGCCTTCCGCTTCAGAAGCTACAGCTACCAGTGTGTCAAACATTAGTGATGTATATAATGCACAGATTAAAAACGAAATAGTGTGCAATGGAGCAGTCGGAGATAGTGAACCGACAACGGAAGATGAAAAATCTCCAGCCAAGGAAAGCAAAGAACCCCAGCAACCCAGTAAGAATAATTCTGAAGAAATCCTGAAAAAATCACTGGAAATCGACACTTTCCTGGCCGAGGAAGAGGCAGACGCCGCGAATCCTCTCGATGCCCAGTCAGTTGTCGATGAAGTTATGCAAAAGCCTGAAAAAATGTTGGATGATTGCAAGCAATTCCTGGACGAGACCAGATTGGAAAACGAGACGGCATCGCCAGTCATAAAAGACGAGGAAATTGAATTGGCTGTAAATGAAGTTGTGAAAGGTGTCCTTAAAACGTCGACAGAGAAAAAGTCGTCTTTGACGACGTCCGCAGCATTGCCGAGTGATGCGGCTACAACAGATAGCAAATGTCCTCCAGGAGAGAATATCAAGGCAACCGAGGAGGAAAGTAACGTGCCGGATGGTCACGAGGAGAACTTAGTCAACAACAACCTTAGCGATAGCAATTTAACCACTACCACGGCGACTAGCAACAAATTGATAGATACCATTAACATTGATAATCAAAAGACTGATTTAACATTATCAAGTGCAATAATTACAAATATTAATAACAATAATAATAACGGTAGTCCAACTAGTAATAGCGGCGAAAGTAAGGACGCGGATATTAAAGAAATCATCGCGGAAATTGTAAACGATGTAATCGACAAGTGCATTGAGGAGAGCAATAACAACACCATCACCACTAGCGTAGATAGAGAAAGCCTTGTGGGGGCTGAGGGTGAATCTGCTCCCGAAAATAGCAGTCCTGAACACGAAGCTCTCCAGCTGCATGCGAAGGAAGTGGTCGAGGAGGTTCTTAAGAATGCCGTCGACACCGCAGCCTCCAAGATTGAAGAGGAATGCAATGAAACCATCGCTAAGAGCATTGTTGATGAAATCGTAGATAGCTGCGTGAGAGATACCGTTCAAGAGCAGCCTTCCGACACAGCAGCCACCAGTCATGTGAATGGAAATGCTAGAGATATGGATGACGCTTCGTTAAGCCCCTCGCCAGCCAAGGAGCCTCCTCCCCCGCCCGGTGAGGACCAACCATCACAGATTAGGAAGTCACAAAGCACGTCTACCAGTACGCAATACGAAAATGCACATTACGGTGAGTTATTGATCGAAATGTTGATTCAACCGAAATAGGATGCAAAGCGCATTTTGACGAGAAGGTGGAGGGGTGGTGCTTAACCTGATACAAATGAAGCGCTCCGATACTCTGTGTACAAAGCATAAATATTTCATTTGTATTCAAATGAGCATCTGATATGAGCTCCACTGGCTTTGCGTCTATTTCCTTTGAAATTTGTGTTGTACTGTTCGCAACTCCTGTTTGTTTGTAATGACATTGGACTTATAATCATATTTCACAGAACACAAGCGAGTCAAATCGGGATCAACGCGACCCATGTTCAGCCCAGGACCGACACGTCCGCCATTTAGGATACCAGAATTTAAGTGGTCGTACATCCACCAACGTCTCCTCTCCGATGTCCTGTTCTCTCTCGAAACTGATATTCAAGTGTGGCGAAGTCATTCGACTAAAAGTGTCCTTGATTTCGTCAATTCCAGCGAAAATGCTATATTCGTTGTCAATACAGTTCATTTGATATCTCAATTGGCGGATAATCTCATTATTGCCTGCGGGGGACTGTTACCCTTGTTGGCTAGCGCAACATCCCCGAATGTAAGTACAGACGCCATCGTTACGAAGGCTCATCACGCCACAAACCACGTGCCCTGAATGCTCGGATCAGTTTCTGATATTGCACGTAATCAATTGGATTAATAATATTGAATTTATATGGAAAATTTTACTGGGATATGACGAATGACAGCCATTCGCTTCTCATTTCCAAAACTGGAGCGTGAAACTGATCCGAGCATCTGACCTTCTCACGTTAAAGGAGGATAAGGTGCAAATTATATTTTGGATAAATGCCTTTTCGAATTAGCCTCAGCAGCTGATTTCTATTTTTGCTTTCCCTTCCCACAGTCCGAGCTTGATGTCCTCGAGCCTACGCAAGGCATGCCCCTCGAAGTGGCCGTTTCGTTCCTGCAGCGGCTCGTTAACATGGCCGATGTACTCATTTTTGCTACATCCTTAAATTTCGGTGAACTCGAGGCCGAGAAGAATATGTCCAGTGGCGGAATCCTACGTCAGTGCCTGCGATTAGTTTGTACGTGTGCCGTGAGAAATTGTTTGGAATGTAAGGAGCGCACCAGATACCATAATGGAGGCATAGCACGCGATGTTCCAGGAGCAGCACATTTGCAGGCTCTAATTCGTGGTGCACAGGCCTCTCCCAAGGTAAGATTAATTGATGCTAATTTAGACATACTTCCAGGCATTGCTAATGAATTATTTATTATTACGGGATTGGTTTGGGGTTTTGAGTGCTTCGTGCACTAGAGTAGATAAGCTCATCAAGATATGATATTTTCGTGCATGGAGCGTTCTGCAGTGTGGAGCAGTAAATTAAAGAAATTGAAGTATTAAAGAAGTTATAATGTGCGAAAGTTCAGAGTGTAATGGAAATTTATGTAAAAGGATAAGAATTAAGATATGGCATTATGACGCTATTTAGAATAACGACGATTCAAACGTTGATTTTATGATTTTACCACGACGTTACTTGGCATTTATGTCTACGGTCGTCGAGGCTAAGCAATCATAATATTTGATAAGCTCTGCTGCCTTTAGTTTTAAATTTCATCTTCCGTTGCGAATATATTACGCTCTCACACAATAATCAGAAAAGTTCAATTACTATACCGTACTCCTGTATAGTTCCTAGTGCAACAGTTCAAGCCTTTAGCAGAAAGTGGAAGGATCATTGCTTATAGGTATATAGTGGATAAATACAACCTCCCTTACTGATGTGTCGTAGGAGTAGCATAATTTCGTGTTGCTTTTCTAGCTTTTGCAACTGATTACATTACGATAGCCCTAGGTAATCCTTTAAAGCTATAAACTGCAGAATTTTTCTCACACATTTGTAGGTGTCCTTTCTTATCATTTATTGTGGTTCAAAAATCACGCATTAATTCATTTGCAACAGTGAGTTTGGAGCCCGCAGCAGTATGTTAGGTAACAAACAATGCCCTCGCTCTTAAATCTTAACGATGATCTCAAAGACGGTTCATTAAAAATGGATATTCGTCGTATTGCACACGTAATTGGATTACTCAAACTAGGGCGAATAAGATCATGGATCATGCTTAAAGTATTCTAACTAGGCTAAGACATTTGATTACACCGCCGGAAAAAAATGACGTCAGAGACACTTTTGTGGGTGGGATTTGTTTTCGCAGTGAGTGTTATACTCTTGCAGCCGTAAGTCATCGGGCTAGCAATCAAACACACCCCTTCTCTAGCCTGGAATCGTTTGACCCTTCCTTCGGGCTAGTTCCTCTGCGCTTTCTCCCTAAGAAGTGTTCAAATTAAAAAAAAAAAACCCCGAACGCCGAGCAAAGTGTCATTTCATCGATAGCTGCGGGACCTGGTTGGGATTCTCTTTTTAGTCAACATATCCATTTCGGTTTTCCCAGTGCGAGATTTAGCCACGGACTTATTCTTATTAGATAAACAAAATTTTGTTTGGGAATAATTTGTTTCAAGCCCCCATCCACTTAATGTTAGACCGCACTACTTTAAGAAGCAACTCGCTTCTTCTGTTAAGTGCGCGGACTACTTTTTTCTTGGGCGCTTTCAAAAATCTCATCAGACGCTGCCTCGGCGCATCTTGCCTGGAAAGCAGCGTGACATGCGACCTGTAGCCGCTTTTGCTCAGTCTAGATGTTAACCAGTCGGTTTAGATCTGCAATCTGCATCCCCTCTGACCCTCCAACATTAGTTAGACTAGGGTGTGGTCTCCTGGACAATGCCTCAATATCTGAAAGAAGTATTCCGATTATTGTTGACTTTTTAATATCAAAGGTACTAAATTTAGTACCTCTCGAAGTTCATTAGTACCTCAGCACTTTTTCCAATTTTTCAGTGCTTACTTTTTAGTACCTTTCAACAAAAACCCTGACGAAATTAATATTTGGCAATACCACTTTAGTTGAACGATAAAATGACTGAACCGTTGAACTGGTAACGTTAGGCTGCCTGTTGCCACTTTGTAAAATAGCTCTCGTGAATTTGCAAAAACAAAATAGCCCTTTCGATGAATTCAGTCCACCATATTATCATAAAAGGTATAAAATAACACGCTAAGTTGAACGTAAAGTGAGACGACACAGGGCGGAAACGTGCAGTATGAAAACAGCGCGACGCAGTATGAAAAAGGACTAGCGCAGAACGGTCTCAACTTGATCCTGGTGTTAAGATAATTGCATTTCCAGATTTTAGACGGATCTACCGCTGTTAACGCGTCAGGCAACGTACAGTTCGCTGCTATCGTCCGCAGAAATCACACTTCCTAGACACACAAATTGATCGATGCCTTCGATATCCTGCCCATTAATGCAAATAGGGAGAGTGCGATGATCCGTCAGACTGAGAACCTTGGTTTTGTTGGTGTCTATATTCAGTCCAACCCTATTTGCCTCTCTTCCCAAATCCAGAGCAATTTGGCAAAGGTCCATAATCCGATGAGGGAGCAAACAGAGATGTTATGAGCGTAGTCGAAGTGTTTGAAAAAAGATGTCATCGTCCAATGAATTCCTTCACGTGCTCCGGACGGTGCAGCATGACATGGTAGTAATTATTAGTTTCCCAGGAATGCACTTCCTGCGAAGTAACTCTCTATTCACGCTATCGAAACCTTTTTCGGTTTCTCGGCAGGTGCAGCGAAGACCCACACAGTTTCAAAATGATGAGGTGATGTGGGCAATGCAAAAGGATCTGACATGGAAACCAGCGATACTCTCTGTCCATCAATCTCTCGAAATGTTCTTTAATGCATTCGAGGATTATTTTAGTTGCTATCTTTGCGATGGCAAGTAGTAGGCAGATAACCCTCCAATTGTCACATACAAAACGGGTTCCCTTCTTTGGATCTTAGCGATCATCCCTTCTTCCAGCCTCCGGGAATGGTCACGGATTCTCAAGATTTGCATACGAGTGGAAGTAGCAAGTCTGCAGTGACTACAGTTGTAGCAAAATAAACTCCGCAGGGAGACCGTCGAAACCACGGGCTTTACTCCATTTGAATGCATTGGTGATCGAAATGTTTTCCTTTCTGCGCGGAGGTTGCTACGGTGACTAGCCATTTCATCCACAAGAGCAGTAACCTCACCTGATGTAATACGGTTAAAAACCATGGTGACTGGTTCTTTTCATCTCTTCAGTTGTTCATCATCTTGGATGAGAAGTCGACCGTTGACGTTCTTCACAGGACCACCCAAATATTTTCGACTACACGCTCTTTCGTGATACGGTATACAGTTCATTTTCAATAGCAAATTCTCTCTTGCAAAGGCCTACGTTACGCTGACATTCTCGAGATTTCGCTTTCTGTCGGAGGTCGAACGCGTCACGCCCACCATCACCCATTGCGGTCAGTAATATCTTCAACCGCTTCCACGATTCCGCAGTCATCTAGATTTTATGACGCTCCTTCGGGATGCACCCGAAAAAAGAGAATTTTTGACGGCGGTCCAATGCTCATCGATATTTTCAAACGGGTTACTTACTAGGTCAACAAGAGACTGCTCAATCCTACAAGTGGTCGATACTCAGCTTGGGGAGTCGCAACTCCCCAACCTTGCGAGAAGTGGCAGACGCAACATGCAAGCGAACGTAAGCGACCATTATCTCATGATCCCTTTCGAGGGCGATGTCAGCGCTTCCCTTGTTATGTATATACAGAAGACAACTCCTAAATCTACTGCTGATCGCCGAGTGGTTGATCTGATTACTCGTACTGTATCGGTCATTTGAAATTCAAATGACTTTATGGCAGGCACTGAGCTCGAACAATGTGCCACCAATGAAGAGGCAGTGGAAGTTGTAGGAATTCACGAACCTCCTACCATTATCGTTGCGATTGCCAAGACCGTGTTTCCTTATCACATATCTGAGCAAGGTGTTCTCAAATCTCATATTCGCATTCAGATCACCCATCTTCACCGCAATTTCACCTTTAGCAAGCTTCCGCTGAACTGCGTTTAATTGCTCGCAGAAAGCATCTTTCTCCACTAAATAGGAAGTCTCCATTGGTGCGTAACATTGTACAATTGTGATGTCCTTAACTGGACTGAAATCTTGCGTTATAAGTCTCTCAGAAACCTGTCAAGAGAGCGCGCCTCGCGGTTGCCGCCAGAAGCAACTCGACGCCGGATTTACATCTGCTACCAATAGGCTTTCGAGAGTACAAAAGCAGATTGTCATAAGAGGGAGGGGAGTACTCTCCAGAATCCCATCATCTTACTTTGCTTAGGTCCAGAAAGTCCAGTTTATATCGCTGGAATTCTCACTCAAGTTGGAGAAAGCGAGTATTCTGAGGACCCTCGCACATTTCAAAAACCAATCATAGGCCGTTTTCGATAGTCAAAATTCGTTACATTGAGGTCAGTCCCTATTCGAGGGTTTTTGCCGTTGCTTAAATACAAATTTCTATCATTTTAATTGCCGACAAGCAGGAAAGGCTTTGCGTGAATTCTTAAGCCCCAACTAACAGGCCGTAAGTTCCTACTGACGTTCATAAAAGGAGTTAGTAATGCTCCGGGAAGTCCCAAAAACCTATTACCAAAAAGAGCATGGCTGTTTGTCAAAGGTCATGTAATATTAACAATTGCCGTTTTTAAGGGTTTGTGTGAGACAAAACCTTAAATAAAATCGATTCAATGTAGCTGACTATTATTATTATACTACTTTGTGGAATGAAGCATTTTAAGTAAAGGAACTTTTGTTAGTTTGCAGAAAATTAATAAAAAGGATTTGTGTGTATAAATAAAGCATTGTTTTTTAGCGAAAAAAATATTAGCTGAAGTCAAAGCTTCAAAGCTTGGCTTGATGAATATTACTGGGACTTTGCGCCAGGAAAATCAACCATTGAGAAATGGTTTGCTAAGTTTAAACAAGGCGAAATGAACATTGAGAACGATGCACGCAGTGGACGTCACAACAAGGCGGTTACCGACCAAAACAACAAAAGGATGACCGCAACGTGAAGTGGAATGTGTTAGACATATCGTGCATGAAATGCTGTGTTTAAAGTGGGTCTGGCGGGAGTTCACAATCGATAATATAATAATAATAATAATCGTTGGCACAACAATCCAATTGGATCAGGGCCTTGAAATGTGTTAGAGCACTTTATTTAAGACCGTAACGGTTCACTACAGGATTATAGTACCCTATAGGAGGCAATGTGGTCAGAATTACGTTCGATAGTTCGGTAGTCATTCGCAGCTGAGTCGACTGGCATCCCATGTCAAATCACTATACAAATCCCACTGCCACCAGCAACATTTCAACGGCGATCTTCCGTACGAGAACCTTGTGATCTAACCACTCAGCTATCCGAACATGAAGCTCTTCTGCCATAAAGAACCCGAATTTATGCGTTGATATGTGACGTTTGACGAAACATGGCTCCATTGTTTCACACCAGAGTGAAAACCATCGTCATCTGAGTGGCCTGCACGCGGTAAATCAACTCCAAAACGTACAAAAGCGCAACAGTCGGCTGGCTAGGATATGGCATCAGTATTTTGGGATGCGCATGATATAATATTCATCGACAATCTTGAGAAAGGAAAAACCATCAACAGCGACTATTACATAACGTTATTGGAACGTTTGAAGAATGAAATCATGGAAAACGGCCCCATTCGAAGAAAAAGAAAGTGGCGATTCTTCAAGGTAATGGACCGTGTCACAAATCAATTAAAACGATGGTAAAATTGCACGAATTAGGATACGAATTGCTTGAAGGTGATTTTTTCCTGTTCCCAGACCTTAAGAGAAAACTCGCCGGAAAGAAATTTAGCGCGGCTGAAGAGGTAATCGCCGAAACTGGGGCCTATTTTGAAACTCAAGATAAATCGTTCTATAAAAATGAATTCGAAAAATTGTCTGACCACTATAATTGTTGTACCGCCCTCAAAGGCAACTATATTGAATAATAAAATCAAATTCTGTCAAAAAAGAATTGTTTCCTCTGTTGGCGTACGAAGCTTTCAGCCTATTTGTGATGTATGTCCGTCTGTCTGTCTCTTTCTCTGCATGTCCGTCTGCCACCCCGATTGACTTATAAACGGCAATCGTCACGAAATTTGGTGAGGTCTGTGAATCCCCTTACATATAGCGCCATTTGCTATTGAGCTTAAAGGGGGGCTCCCCATATATGCGAAAGAAGGGGGCTTGATTAGTACTTTTCAAAATTGGTCTTATTTCTGATATTGAGTCAAACGTTGGGGAATGATGATTGAAAATGTATGCGCCAAAAGGTGTAACAGGTCTCGTTCTCAGAGCCTATATCCAACCGAAAAATGTGAAATCACTGTGGTGCACCTATATAAAAACTTAACCTTAAAATCCATCCCATTCTCATACCTGCTTAAATACGTTTATAATAACATGATACCATATTTTAGAAATTTACCCGAAAACCGCGAATATAATATACAATACAATTTTGGAAAGTTTGAAGGAAATCTAACTATTATTATATTATAGTTATAGAAGGTCAAAATTTTGCATTTTGCTTGAATTTATTGCAATCGAAGACACTTATGTATGGGTGATAAACTCAGTGGGATATCAACAGGCTAACTGTCTTATAGCCTTCTTAAACGTCATGTGATTATAGACTCTGGCAGACGATGCAACGTCGCAGCTTTTTTCGACGGTTTTTCAACTTCCCAAATGGACTACTATGCGTTTCAAGTGGTTTCTGCGCCATATTTTAGCAGACCGGAAAATCACATTTAAATTCTTCTTTGAATATGTTAGAACCTTAATGAAAGATATTTGAAATCATTTCGCAACGTTATATTTTCCATTAAATCCGCGTTTATGTTGTAGGAAATGCTTGGCAAATCATTCCTTTCAAGGTTATCGATGGCTGCATCACTGAAACCCCTTGAAGGTGGATAGGATATTTAGGCGTAGTTGGAAGGTTTCAAATTTGATGTCAGCCCCTGCTAGTGTCCTTTGTCTAGCTAGAAAGTTAGGAAAGCCCTGTCATTACGTGAAATATTTAATTAAAAGCTAAAAAGTTTAACAAAGAAAACGCTCTTTAATCTACAAGTGTAGATCTGTCTCTAGATATTCATTTTTTCCTTCCTTTTCCAGAATATTGTTGAATCAATCACCGGTCAATTATCGCCTGTCAAGGATCCTGAAAAGTTATTGCAGGATATGGATGTTAATCGATTACGAGCCGTAATATATCGTGATGTGGTAAGTAGACAGAAAAAGAGAAAGTGCTTAATTTCCAATTTGATTTATTATGTGGTCATTTTCATTAAAGAGGCAAGTAGATGGCGATAGGGTGGAATTCATTACTCCCACCTCAGATGCGTATGGTGATGTGTGTGCAGTTTCAATGCCACTCGAGTTAATTATATTTGGCATGTAGTTGGGTTGTTCTTCTCTGTCAAGGATTCGATTGATGGCTGCAATCATTTATGTAATTAAATGCGCATAAAATGTGTTGGTTACGCTATTACAACTAATTATTATTGTAGGGCCACATTCGCAATTCGCTTGTCCCTTTTGGGGTTTTGGTTAAGCACAAGCCTTTATTGAAGCTGAAAATTTTGGCAGGCGATTGTGTTCAATAAAATATAATTAATTAAATTTGAAGCAATTGTTGTGGAAGTGTTTGAGGTTTTTAAGTTCACTTTCGAATTTTCGCTTCAGTTTCAAATGTGTTTATGAAGTAATTGATGAAGTAGATACTCGGGGTGATTTGATGCACATCATTTAGAGTTTCCAATAGTTTTCAAATCAGAAATCATCAGGTCCCGAAACTTCTGCATACACAGTGGCTTTTGTTACATGAAACCCTGGAACTTCTGAATTCAACATCGATAGGGTTACTTGGAACTTCCGCAGTTTGATAATCGAAATTATTGGGTGTATTCCAGACCTCTCGTGATTCTGTTCACACCTTCTAACCAGCACTTCCGTCGTGGACTTCGTGGTATGCACCAATTTCACGACTTGTAAATCATCATTGTTTCTCCATTTATTTGATTGGAGCTGATGGAGAGATTTTTCCTACTACATTTTTTATAACCACAGTTCCATTTCCTTCGACCCATCTCGGTCCCACTATAGCAAAGTTTAATGTCCTATAAATATTTATTTCAAATGATCATGTTAACTTAATTTCTAACCAAAAACCCTCAACATTAAAATCTTCCGAATCTGTAAATGCTAATTCGTACTCATATAATTATAAATATTTTTGGACCAGAAATGTTTATTATCCTTTTTTCTAATAGTTAGCATCATAGTGCTATTCCCACGGCAGTGTGCAGACAAATATATTTTGCCCAACGGATCGATACAGGCAATGGAGAAATCAATATTTATGTAAAATTGTGAAGCTGTGAATTCGTGTTGCAAAAATTGCAAGTAGGAAAAGCCATTTGAAATTTTTGTTACTGCGGCAGCAGTATTAACAAGTGGCGAAAAGGCCTGAAAATACTGCTGCTCTACGCCGGGGATAAATTTTTAGTTTATTGTTCGAGGTAAAGGGGTAGCGGCCTGTACTTTGTCTTGGGCGAGCTAATAATTACTTAATAACAATAATAATAATACTGTCAAGCGAAGCGGTACTGCGTCCTAGATGAATCATTGTGACCCTTTGCTGAATATACCTATGAACTATATTATTCGAATGAAGCCTAGAACCAATAGGAATTTCAGTAAGTTCCTTGCTTCTACCTGTCTAGAATCTGAGATCTAGTATTCAGGATTCTTCCAAGTCCCTGAAGCTACTTAACACAAGCGCCAGACACTTTCCCAGAACATATATAAAGGTTTCGTCACTCTCCTCGCTGAATCTGCAAACAGTGACCGAAGATATCCCTAGCTTCCTCGGGTGATAATGTAGCCTTTAATGACCATTGAACATTCCTGCCATGATCTGGAAGCTCTTTTTTGTGTGTTTTAAATAACCCTTCTAGCGCTTGGGTTCTTACCTCGCCATGAGTAACTGAACTGATCCATTCCTAGTACCTCCGGCTAGCACAGCTACTTCATTCGTTCCTCTGCATTTTTCAGCGTCATAGTCATTAACCCATTTCTGATTCTTCAGACAGACTCTGGTCAGTGTAACGGCGTTCCTGGTCCCCTCTAGGTTAGCTCAGCCGCTGCCTCATTGCATTCTACCAGTTGTGGCCCAGAACCCAAGTACCTTATTTAGCATGCTGAGCACATTTAGTCTATTATAGCATTTCCATGCCAGTTGAGGGACCCAAGTGCCTTGATGGCCGGTTGGTTGTCAGTTATAATAGAAGTGTTCTGCCCTTATATTTCTTTTGCAGGATGAATGAGGCACATCTATCTGTATATTTCCGTATATGTCCGACTGGAATATGCTAGTGGGCTTACCTATTGGTTCAAAGTGTGTTTTCCTTGGACCAATGACCGCGGCGAAGGCTCTCTCTGTTATAAGCTATCCGACAATATACTAGGTAATCATTCGCTCTGAGTGAAATTATGCGGTGTTTCTAACGATTGATTAATTGAAATAATAAAAACTTGTTGTTTCTTTTTCGTTGGTGTGGATATTTATTCATGCAAATACCGATATTTCGGGAACCACTTGTTCCCTTCATCAGTGCTAACTTGTCAGCTTGCTAACTTGTTTGCTTCATGCCATCTAACTTAATGGCTCCCAGATGATCACGCATACTCTTCGTAGTGAATGGTACTATGGTGGCTTTGGTTTGATTAATACGCAGCCCCGCCCTCCTATACCAGGCACTTGTAAATCTTAGTCCGGTCTGGATTCTATCACATAGGGTATCCTCATATTTGCCCCTACAACAACGTTGTCAGCGTAATTACAGATCTGTATTCCTGCATTTTCTACCTCTCCTAAGAGTTCATCACCTACTATGCTTCATACTAACGATGATATTATCCTTCCCTGTGAATAATGCTGACTACTGTTCATAACTATAGAATGTATATTTGCCGGCACTTCCATTTTTCTACTCTCTAACATTCTTCCTATCCAGAAAGTCAGAGTGTAACTTCTTCGATGTCCAAAAACGCATATTTATTTTGTTTCTGTGGCATTCCGTAATACATCCGCGAGCTGATGCAAAGCGGTTTCGGCTGAGTGTCCTGGCCGGTAATCGTGTTGACATGGATTAGAATGTTAGTTCTAATACAGTTGTCTACGATTTCCCCCACCGTTTTGCATGCAAACGATGGCAAATAAATTGGTCTGAAAAATTTCGGATGGAAAGGATCTTTTCGAGTTCTCCCCCGTATTCCAATGAAACTTACAGCCGCCAGGTCTGCAGGTCTCTCTCCAGGAACTGTGAAAGAGGTGTATATTTTTAATTGCGTTTAGGAATGATGCAGCCGTTTGTTTTTCGCAAGAAGGCCAATAATCTGCCCCGGTACACTCAGGATTCTTAAGCCAGCACTATTCCAATTTTAACCTTGGAAATTGCGCTTGCAATTATTCCAGGTAAAGCTGTTGCATGATGGAGGTTTACCTGTGCTATCTTAGTACTGGCCATTGGATTCATTGATGCTTGCGGCGCTTCTCTTATGTTGGAATATTATCCCTCTCCTCCAGCATCGCGCTTCTCTGCATACGGCTGCTCGCCCTGAGCTTTTCTCAGTGGGCACGTCCTTCCCCAGTTCTGCTCTTCCGGCCTCTGCAGCTTCCGCGATTCCTTTGGGGATTTCAATAGGCTTTACTCCCGAGTGTCCGGATAGCTAAGTGGTTGGAGCGCAAGGCTGTCGTACGGAAGGTCGCGGTTCAAATCTCGCTGGTGGCAGTGGGATTTGTATCGTGATTTGACGTTGGATACCAGTCGACTCAGCTGTGAATGAGTACCTGAGTCAAATCAGGGTAATAATCTCGGGCGAGCGCAATGCTGACCACATTGCCTCCTAGTGTACCGTTACGGTCTTGAATGAAGTGCTCTAACACACTTCAAGGCCCTGATCCAAAATGGATTGTTGCGCCAACGATTATTATGTCCTTTGAAGTATCTTTCCTTGGTCCCTTTCTGTGTACATGCATAAGTGTATTTCCATTTGTAATTGTTAATAGAGTTACGTTCTTATAGCGATCGTCAATAGTTTGTCTTTGCCCTCCTCTCTGCTTCTGCGGACTGTCAATAATCGTGCATTGAGATCGTGCACAGAAGCTCCTCCGTTTCAACCACTGCACTTTGGGAAGGTAGACTGTCACCACGCGTACTTATGGTATATCATGCCCAGCACATATTGCCAGTTCTGCTACCTTCTATTGTGACAATTTAAGGAATATGGTGCTAAGGCGTATCACCGCGTCGTTCATCTCACAGTCTATCAGTACAAGACCTGGTGTAAAGCATACGTCGGTGAACACAAGCTGCGTACTTCGTTCCTTGCATATTCGCAGGAGGAGAAGGTCTTCTATGATTCCTGCTCCTCACAAGCGAATATTTGCTTCAAAATGTCTTTAAGCGTACTAGCATTTATTGAGACACCTCCCTGACCCACGCGGGATTTCCTCCCTTCTGGGTTCGGATTTGGGTTTCTTGGAAGCATTCTTCCCCTCTTGAGGGCTGATCTCTGCTGCTCCCATCTCCTTCGTTCCGTTGTTGAAGGTTTAGTTCTATTTTGAACCCTTTTAAAGGCCTATTTTGGTTCCAGGCCTTCTTTTCCATTTAGCACCCACGTCTGACTGCTTGCTGTCGTTTGATATACTAATCTCGGACGTATTTTTGCTGTTCCTGGCTTCCGAGCGAAGACCTTCGTTGGTTGTAGTCTTTGCAGTAGCTCCAATGTCTGACTTCCCAGATCCACATTATTGCGAAGATGTTCCTCCACCTGATGGATGAGTTTGTGCGCGGTGTGAGGTCCTGGCTGTTTGTTTGTTTTTTTCTTTTCTATTTTAGATTGCCCTTTCATTTGATTCCCACGTGTGTAGGATTTAGAGGTCTGCTGTGCGATGGCTCACAGTGTCACGGAAAGACCAAGCTTACTCACTGAGGCGACCAGGAATCGGGGAGGCAAATCACCGATTTGTTGAAGAAGTCTTGCCACAAGTTTCAAATTTATGTTATATTATGTTATGTATGTAAGTTTCAATTTTATGTAAAACGTCGTGAGGAATAATCCATCAAAAAACGGAAATTATGTACAGTCAAAAGAAGCATAATCTGGCGTTCAGTTTTCGCTCATCCCATTTAAAATTTCCACTTAACTTTCCGTTTACCCCTCGATTTATTATCAGTCGCATTTAGTGGTAACTTTAGTGAATCAATAAACTGATACTTCTCCATACGTGGTTCAAATCAGATTATCCTCGAAGGCCATATATTGCTTTGGAGTCTAACAAAATCAGTGAATATTCCAAAAGTCTTTAGCAAACTTTGACACGAAGCTACTTTGATTTAGGAAATCCTTACTGCTGACAGGCTATCTATGGTCAAGTATCAAAACCAAATATTCATGCTATTCCATGGGAACACTTCATAGGTTGTATGCAATTATGAAAAATGAACTTTGTCACACACATGGTTCCAGCATACAGGAGACCTCCACCCAATCGACGTCCCATCTATTTGCCTCATCCAAGCTGTTTTCATTTCGAGCTTGCTTGAAATATCAAATTTCCAATTGAAAACACGAAAATTGACAACAAAAACAACTCAAAATCGAGAACAGCTCCATCCCCCAGTTAACGTGGGAGAGATATTTTCAAAATAACACTGGTATAAGAAACGAATGTTTCAGGAGGAGACGAAGCAAGCCCAATTCTTATCGTTAGCGATTGTGTACTTTATCTCCGTGTTGATGGTTTCCAAGTATCGCGACATCCTTGAGCCACCGGCGGAACCGCAAATCAGATCATCCCCCGTTGCTCAAAGAGCTGCAACAGCATCAGGTGAGTACACACTATTCGTTAGGTCATTTATTGAGGAGTTTGTGAGTTTTGCGTCTTTGTATGCGACGACCAATGATTTCGGGTAGGCCTAGGTAAGTCAACTTATAAGGCCACTATTTCTAAAGTCAGACGCAAAGCTCGCAAGGTTCCTTCAACATATTTATATTTTCATTCCTATGTACTTGGCATCGTCGTAGTTAGCATATGCATAGGTAGAAGGAATCCATCAAGTTTTAGATTTTTCGTTCTTTGTATATTTTCTCATGTCACAATTCTGGAATTTTCGTATTGCTAACCGACGTATTTCCCACTTTTTTATTTACACGCTGCTTTTATTCGGATTTATTGAAAAAAAATTCTAACTCATGCATCTAATCCGAAATTGACATAATTTTTATCCCTGGTAATCAAAATTCAAATGTATAATATATCATTTAACAACCCCGTAACTACCAATCAAATACCTGCAAAATACCATCATTAAAACCCATGAAAAAAGAGTCAACAGCTAGACCTTTATTCCCCCAATGGTCGCACCACGTCTACCCTCAATTTTTGCCTGGATCGCATCCAAACCACCCACAACACAGCCATTACCATTACTCGCAACAGCAACAACAGTCTGCGTTTCAGCAACAACAAATGCAACACAATCATCAATTCCACCATCAGCATAATCATCATAGTCATCAATCATCATCATCTTCGTCGTCCCCGCCCGCCGTGCCTCCGTCGCAGGCAGGACTTATTCACCATCACAAGCAGCAATCTGGTCAGCAACCCTCGAACCCTCGCCTGGATCATTCCCTGGGCTCACACCAGCCGCCACAATCGCTAAACGGTCACAGTGGAAATCTCCACATGTTAATGAATTCATCCCTGACGAACGGAACTAACGGGGGAGGAAATGGCGGTGGTAGCTCCTCAAGCAATGCTAGCACTAATGGCAGCGGGGGCACAATCATAAATATGTCGGGTAACCCTGGACACCAGTCCTACGGGCACTACATCCACAATAACCATAGCACGGCTTATCAGAACGATTTGAATACAAATTATTATTTGAGAGGCGCCAACGGCGGAAACAACATGGTGGACAGTGGTCACACCATCATGAGTAGTTCCGGTATGAACAACTCGGGCTACATGAGAGGTCGAAACGGACTGAGTGGGGGTACGACGGGCGGCGGAGTCGGCATCGGTCCCATGAACAATGGAGGCGGCGGTGGTGTCGGAATGCATCTTAAAAATAATGGACTCAGCAATAACTATCGCTTTAGGAACAACACAGGTGACCAAGAGATCATGATGTTTTCCATTGTATATTCTTTATTTGTGTTGTACATGTTTGTTTAGCGATACCGAACACATACTCAAACTCTCTTGCCAGCAACTTCCTTCCAGGAAGTAACTCGTTTTTATTATGTTGGCTGCCAAACAAAATCATTTGAAGCCTTTTTGCTAATGTTGTAACGCCGGGAGGCAAGCGGTTATCATATCACTCCATGTCCTGGAATTCACTCATTACGATGCAAGGACGCTCTTCCGGGCACATCAAATTTTACAACCCACATTATTCAGGACAAAAATTCAATATGCTAATCGCTTGCACTAACCGCAATTACCGTACGCTCTACATGCATCTATATCCTCCCCACAGCCCTTCATGGCATCCTGACATGCTTCCACCTGCATGGCTGAATGATTTCCAAGATTAGTCATTTCAAGGTTGTGTAGGTCAAGGCTTCCTACTATTTTCGCAAATGGTTCCGTTCCATTTTGTAGGTCAATTATGGTGGTTTCATGCACGACAGTCCCACAAAATGACATAATGCAGGCTAAACTTAATTATCTGAATATGTAGTGCATGTTGCAGCGCTTGCTTGCTTACTTTCGAGTAGCGGAAGGAAATTATGATGAAGAGAAATGCAGAGATGCGAACTGCATCTTACGTTGCGAATGCTTTTGAGAAGGACGAAAGTGGTATATTGTCTGGATCGGAACGAGTCGAGATGTTCATGTACTTGGGAAAAGTAATCTGGGACATTCGAGGTAACGTCGAATATGCTGTAAAATATCAGAATCTGTCACAGATCCTTCTTATTTGTTTTCAAGTCACGTAGAATGCAAAAAATAGGAATGGAAATTGTAGAACCAGAAATCCGGATAACATTTACATCAATTTTTTTATGTTTTGGAAATACGAAAATTGAGTAAAGTTTTTCAAGAAAATTGTTAATACTTCCAAATTCGGTTAATGAAGTGAGTATCTTGTTGCAAGTTACTGCCCTGTAGGTCCAATAACAAATAGGGTTGGATCAACAACTCTCGTTTTAATTAAACAATATTAGGACGAGTTATAAGTAACTTCTGAGGCAGCTTAGTATGTATATATTATTCGTATCTATCCGCGGTGGGTTGCCCCGGGAACGAGTTTTATGCAATGTGCGTTACACGGAAGTGAAATGAGGAGTAAGAAAGGGCATATCTCTCTTGTAATGTTTTGGCCGACCTGGCCCTCCAGGTGTGGGTTCTACTTACAATCTGTCAGCCATCAAAAAATCAAACATCAGATACAGAGAGAGGATGAACAGTCTCGGACAGGATCGATACCACGGAAACTACCATGCAAACCAAAGAATGACTTTATTCTGAATCCTGGCATATTAAATCGCTAAACAAATCTGGTACTGCCAAAGACCTATTCCAACAAGCCAGCAAGTTCAAGCTCCAGGTTCTGGCAGTCCCGGAAAGGAATTGAAATCGAAACTGACATTTGGTAGTACACAATCTTCAACAGTGGGAAACCATCAAAGAAACGGAAAATTCGAACCAGCCACTTTCATCGCAGATAAGGATTTTAAAGCAAATATTACTGACTTCAAACCTATACACGAAAGATTGTGTGCGCTTCGTATCAAGACAAACTTTTTTAATATATGTATATGTCAACACACACGTCTCAACTGAGGGCTTCAAGAATAATTTGATGTTGGTGCGGAAAGGCTAGACGCCTCCAAATGACTTCAAGATATTGCTCGACGATTTCAACGTTAAGGTTGAGAACGAGAAGACCCATCGAGGAACGACCGAAGGGCACAGTCTCCATGATATATCGAATGACAACGGCCTCATTGACTTTACAAATACCAGAAATCTAATTATTAAATCGACATACTTCCTACACAATCACATTCACAAAAGGACATGATTTGACAGCAGAAAAGGTTAAATTGGAGAAATGACTATGACCCATAGATAATATAGCGTGCTGTCAAAACTAGAAGTAGGTGAACATGAATCCCGGTGTCCGAAATGATTGGTTTGACAACGAATGCCAGGAAGCGCTTGACAAGAAAAACGAGTCATACAAACAAATTGTAAAGCAGCATACTGCAATATTGGCCGACTTGTACTCTATAAAATAATGGTTAACTTGACTTGACTGGTAATCCCTACTAGAATGACAATATCCCACTCAACAGTGCAGATCAAAATAAATAACAAACTAAGAGTTGCGTTTGAGACAAACGTCGGGTTGAAGTAAAAGATCGCCTGGCACCTCTACTGTTCATTCTGGCGCTGGAGCAGTTTATATGAAAGTTGTCTGTAAAAACAAAAAGCGCGATGCTCTATAGGTCATGCCAAATCATTGTACATGCGAACAATATAAACATCATGGTGCGATCCTTCCTATACGTAAAGAAGATTTTTATAAACTTCGTTTTGACGAGGTTGGAGGACCAACAAATTCTGAGGAAAACGAATGAAATGAACGCCACTAGACAAAATATCACAACTGGCAGGAGTACAACTGACGAAAAATGGGAATGAAGTGCACCAAATAAAACACCGAGTTCAGTTGGGAAACATTGTCTTCTATTCGCGTCTGCCGATTTTAAAAATCAGCTGGATACACAGGAAAACAAAGCTTCGAACATACAAAATGATACATGCGCGCTGCTAAATATGAGAAACATGGACCCTAATACAAACCTCCGAAAACTGGCCAATACCTTGGAGGAAAATAGAATAATAGGAGCTGAACATCAGGACGACCAATCGTTAATCATAAACTGTATCAACGACGACGGCCTTGAAGTCTCCAAAATAATAAAACTTCAGAGGCTGCAATGGGCGGGCCGCGTTTAATATATAGACGATACTCGGATACCTAAAAGACTATTCGAAGACAGAACAGATGGACGAAGGCCGATGGGAAAACCCTGAAAACGCTGCTGATCCTGTTGGCTAAAACAGCGCACTATTTGGATTTCTATTTTAGAGGACGCGATCGATGGATTTGAGATGGTTGGAGAAAGATTATCCCCGGAGGCCAACGCCCGAAATGGGCTATAGAGCCTAGGTGACAACGACGAATTTAAACAAAGCAATAGTACTAAAACGGCAGCTGAAAAAATATACAGTTTATATAGTAAAGGGCTAGTTGTTTATCGGACAGTCAGAAATTTGGTTACTAAATTCCGTTCCGAAGATAAAGCCGACTTTAAAAGATGAACCGTGAAGGTATGTCTTTTAGACTTTGGCAATTTTATTAAAACAAAACCCACGTTAATCAGCAAAATATATAGTGGAAATACATCACACCTGTGCAAATTAAAAAAAGTCAGTAAGGTGGATTATGGCTACCTATTGGACTTCTTCACATTGCTAGGCGTCATGAATTTGTGACTTCTTCAAGATAATGTGAACTTTAAAACGAAAGAAGTTTAACAATCTGTTACTTTCGGATAATGCTATACTGGCCAACCTAAGAGTCACATCAGAAGAACTGGTTTCTGCTTTTCTTAATATCTTTTCTATGAAACCTCTGAAGTCGAGTTACGCAGCATCATTTTTGGGGGAAGAAAGGTGAAGACTGTATCGTCATCTTCGGTAGTTTGGGGAAAGCAGTTCACTCAAAATGTATCTATAAGAAATATTCCATTTCATAGTTGCCCACATAACAATGATGTTTTAGGATATGTCAAAACGAATTAACAGAATATATAAAGGCTTCTTCAAGTAGCCTCTCAGTGAAAATTTTACGGTTAGATTCATTCCAAAGTGTAGTGAAAGTTTGAATATTCCTACGTCCACCACGACTTGGGTGGCTGAGCAAACTCAGTTGTGGTGACGATTGGACCTCTAACGAATGATTTCTATGTCGTTGCTTTCATGAATTATCATTGGAAACACGCAAAGGTGTCAAATTGCCTGTTTTTACTGGCTTCGAGTTGAAATAATGTGACAGTATGTCAACGAACGACAAAGTACGTGATCGTAGTAGGAGCAATGAGAAGTTTGCGCCAATCGTACAAATCTCACAACCTCATAATTAGCGGCACACTATTGGTTTCAATTCGAAAACTAGGTCAGTTCAAATCATCCCTTGACAAAGTACGTGAAGTACATTGTAGCGTATGTCACGACGAAGGGATCATTATGCTAGTTGGGGAAGTGAAAGGTGCCAACAATTCCACCACCATACCATGAACCTGTATAGGCTTCTCATCTGCGATGAGCATGAAGGGAAAACTTCAGCACGATTCTGAATTGTATAGCATACGATAAAGTTTCAGTTCTTGTGGATAATATAGCAAACTACATATTATAATAGGCGGATACGGACTCGTCGGTTTCCACACCAAATTATTTCTACAATTTATGCAGTTTCTGAAGAACTTCTTAAATTCTGGGAACCTAAAGTTATGCGTATTTGCGTCTTTTCTGCCATCTCAAAAATAAGAGCTAAAATGCTGGAACACATCAAAGAGCCAATCGAAAGCTTGATAGACAGGGAGTAAGCTGGTTTCCGGTCTGGAACCTTCTGTACTGACCGCAACACCCTTCGGAACATTGTGGAACAGTGTGCGAAATTTGCTTCGCCGGTCGATCTGCTTTTCATCGATTAAAGGAAGGCTTTGACGTTACTCGATGCATTAGCACCGCTAAATCCACCCTGCTGTCCTGCCCAAAATGCAAATATCTCATCATTAACATAAAGTAAAGGTTATCCTGCTCCGGCATTCTCTCTATATCGCTTTGATTGAAGGTGGCCACCACCGTTACGTGAAGGCTCCAAGCTTTCATACCTACGTTGTGTCATCGATTTCTGGCATAAGACAACAAGAAATGGGAAACTTGGCCATGTACGCACCAGATACCTGTGGACACGTTGATGAGAAGGCGGAAGTAACAGTAAGAAAGGGCGACAATTCGATTGCGGATTATGCCCTTGACTGAAACCCACTATCCCAAGATTGTCGACGATTGAATCCCTAGGCTTACATGATGGACAATGGTAGAGGCAGAGTGAAAGTTTATCTGAAAGCCGTGGAGTGAGCTGATGCCAGGAACCAACTTTTGTTATTGGCGAGATATGCTCTACGTGGGGGTTTATGGCAACTATATTATTTGTATTGACAAATATACATATGCTGGAAATTCTGCTTAGAATATATTGTTTGCGTTTCGAAGGAGCATTCGACAACACATCGCACACAGAGATACAAGATGTCCTGAGCTGCAAAGGAGTGGGAAACACTCTGGCATGCTGGATGGGCAAAATGCTAGAAAGCAGGCAAATAGAGGTATCGAAAGGTACAAATTCTATTATTATGAACACCACTCAAGGCTGCCCACAGGGTGGAGTGCTATCGCCGCTGATGTGGAGTATGGTAGTGGTTGAACTCCTGGGCGTGTTAACAAGTACTGGAATACTGGTCCAGGGTTACTCGGACGACATTGTTTTAATCTGTAGGGGCAAATATGAAGATACCCTATGTGATAGAATCCAAACTGGACTAAGGGTTACTAGTGCCTGGTGCAGGAAGGTGGGACTGCGGATCAACCCTGCCAAAACCACCATAGTACCATTCACTAGAAGGCGTAAGCTTGATCACCTGAGAGCCATAACATTACATAAACGAGAAACAGAGGTCAAATATTTGGGAATTACGCTAGACCGAAAATTACTCTGGAAGACACATGTCGGAAACACTTGTCGGAAAGCCACGAGGTCTCTGATGATTTGTATACCCATAGCAGAAAAAAAAATGGGGTTGCAGCCCGAAGACACTACTTTGGACATATAATGCAGTAGTAAGGCCAATGATTACCTATGGAGCGGTAATCTGGGCAGAAAGAACCGAACTCAGCATACAAGCCAGCGAATTACATAAGCTCCAAAGGCTGGCTTGCGTGTGTATCAGTGGGGCAATGAGGACATGCCCAACGGCATCCCTGGAGGTCCTTCTGGGATTAACCCCTCTCCATCTGCACATACAACTGCAGACAAGGAGATCAATATTCAGGATGGCCGGATATTGAATCCGTGCCACTAGTGTAGCTGCTTAATTTCAGGGCACGAGAAATTGCATAATCCTTACCGAGGATATGGCGAACTACAAGGGGGGATGGTTTGAATTTTTGCTATGCTAAGAACGCTATCAGCACAATGGAAAGCTTCCGACTCCGTTACGATTTTTGTGAAGTTGAATTATATAGTAAGCATGAGTTCCTCAACCTAATGGTGCAAACATGGAGTTTGAATTGGGTGAACCTCTCGGCCCCTCGATTTTATTTTCCCTGGTTCGAATCTCAATGCAAAGTAGTTTCCCTAGATTAAGCTTAGCTTTAACTGGTCTATTCATAATAAATTGTTCTTTGCTAGAGCAAACTCGTTTCTTTTCTACAAATGTTATGCTGCCAAAATAGAGCGTTGGTGCTGCGGAGAAGAAGAAATTCTTCAAGAGTGATGCTTTCTTTCTTACTGTTGGTCCCAAAATAATATTTTCGCCGTAAACCAATATTTTCATTGATAGATACTAGAAGTCACATTTAAGCGGACACTTGCTTTCTAAATTTTTTTTTTTTAAATTTATATGTATTGAAAAGCTTTGTTTGGATGACTTTCTTATGACTTTCAATTTT
The DNA here is from genome assembly GCF_905115235.1 of Hermetia illucens. Classification (NCBI taxonomy): domain Eukaryota; kingdom Metazoa; phylum Arthropoda; class Insecta; order Diptera; family Stratiomyidae; genus Hermetia; species Hermetia illucens. The sequence goes on from NC_051853.1 coordinate 61,245,116, forward strand.
CTATATCGACAGTAGGAGCGCCTTCCCAAAGTCACGTTCTAAACGGTGGGACATTTGTTAGCTTCCTAATAAATATCAGCTCAAAACTAAAAATTGGTTATATTCGTTAGACATTTTTCTAGGGGATGAAAAAAAATTTCTTTCGTGTTCTTATTCATGATTTTTAAACAAGATTGAAAAATTGATTATTTCTTTAGGTGTATTACAAAAAGAAAGAGTTGTCTCAGGTATATCCTCTAATATTTTATATAAAAGATGGAATGCTTTTTTTAAAATCGGATGACTACAGTCTGACACGCTCGACATTCTTGTTGATAATTTATACATAAAAATATATTTTTCTGTACATAATCTATTATTCCGTCATTGGTGGTGAATACTGTAGATCGGCAGCATTATGTATCTCCACCTGCAATTTTCACACACTTAATTTTTAGTCAAAGCTTAAGAAAATATAGTACGTGCTTCTCGGCGAATGATACAAAGCAGCTCTATAATATATGTAAACAAAATATGTATATTATATGCCCATATAAAAGCTGCATATACACGAGACGAAGTAAATATTGCACAAACCGTGCTCGACGCCCCCAAACCTAGCTCTAGGTTACGGCTACGATTGTGACTATAACTTTTTTTATACATAGAATTTCTCAAAACGATGTGGGAGCGTATTTCCGTAATGTTTGAGAAATTATGAATTATGAAAAAAAAAGAGTTTTTTTCGAATTAGAAAATAAATGTCCCCTTTAAATATTCTTAAAAGAACGAAAACGTTAACAGTTAACTCAATCTAATGCCTGTTATCCAGGATCAGGCCGGCCTGTCGGTTCGCAGTTTAATGGCGATCTGAAAGAGTGAAATTCGGCTGACCTGTGAGTTTGAATTGTTCAGGCGGCCGATGATCAATTGAAAACCGCACATTAGAGAAGATAAATTACGAGCTCCTAGAGGAGTCAGTATTTTACATTAAAGCGGACAGAGAAAATGCACTAATTGTATCGGAACTGGTGGACTACAAGAATAAAATAAAGGACAAGCGCAGGAGTGGATTATATGGAAAATTTCGATCTGATCCTCAACCAAAACAGGTGGATAACGTCATCAAAGAATATCAACCACTCTGCGGAAACAACAAACTGAGAATCGCTTTCTTAGTACTGCCTAGAATCAAAGAGCCTTCCAGGATCCAGAAACCAAGCAAAAGAAATTACTGAAATCGTTTCTACAAATGTCTTACCAGTACATCCAATAGCCAAATGGTTAGCTAAGAAATTTCAGAATTTCAAGGAAAGACAAAGTCTTGATGTCCTTCAACATGTGGGCTCTTTGCGAGTGTTAAGAGGAATAGTCAGGTAAAAACTCTTCTGTTGTTCATCAAGGGTCCGTCTACTTTTTCTTCAACATTTGTCCCGTTCATAAGTGGGGTCGGCTCATCGTGATCAGTTTCGCCATTTGGCTCTATCAAATGCCTGATTTGGATGCAATTGCGCGGCTTCCAAATCCACATTCAGCGTATCAAGCCACTGTTGTTTCGGCCGCCCTACTTTGTCCCGTTCCGGGAGCCTGCTCGACGTGTTCGGTTTCGCAATTTGGCTCTATCAAATGCCTGATTTGGATACAATCGCGAGGCTTCCAAATCCACATTCAGCGTATCAAGCCCCCGTTATTTCGGCCGACCTTTTGGTCGCTTACCCTCGATTTCGATGTTCAGACCAATCTTGCTCGTTGACGCGAATTATGTGATTATACCATCGAAGACGCCTCTCCCGTAGTTTTTCCACGATCAGTGCAACCCCATATTGACCACGGATATCCTCATTTCGGATGTGATCAAAACATGTCGCGCCACTAATCCAACCCAACATCTTCGTATACATTATCGTAAGACCCCGTTCATTATCTTTTATAGCCTCAGAATCATAGAAATCGGCAGGGCGGACGGCACTGCGGGAAATCTTAGATTTGAGAAGTTCGTTGTCTTCTTGACTATTTCATCCAGGTTGTGCTAGCATTGCACGGACCTGAGATATTTAAATCGCTCAGTTCTCTGCAGATCACTGCCGCTGACAGTGATTGTGCCTGTTTCATGGGGATCGATCGTTAAAAATTTAGTTTTATTCAGATTCAATCTGGGATCGTGTTGCATGAGGCAAGAATTTCATTTTTAGACATATTGGTCGAGATCATTTTTGCTATTAGATGCTAAAAAGCATCATTTGCATAAAGCAGTGTATAGGGCGCTGGGCGTTGGATGTCCCGTGTGACAGTGTCCATAACAAAAACAAAAAGGAGTGGTGACAGGGTGCTTTCTTGATGAACACCAACAGAGACACGAAGCGGTTTTGATACACCCACCACACTTTGAACTTTACTTTTCGAATCGTGGTAGAGTAATTGAACCCAGTACACAAGTTGTTCTGCCACTAAATGTTGTCGTAGAGCATACCAGATTAGTTCGGGTGACACACGGTCAAACGCTTTCTCTAGATCCTGGAATGAAATGTAAAGAGGGCGATACTTCTCACTGTTTTTCTCCATGAGTAACCGCGCAGCGTCTAATGCATCAGAAGTCCCGCAGTTCTTGACAAACTCGGTATGATTCACGGTTATTTGAACTATTTCGTGAATACAGTTGTCAAAAGTGCGTTCAAATACCTTCATGGCATGAATCGAACCGGTAATTTCAACCACCTTTCTTTTTCCATATTGGAACTGTGGTGTTTTCTTGCCAGTCAAATGGTGTTCTACCTTCCTAAATAACCCGATTAAAGAATTCACTGAGCCATGATGTTGGGTCCCAGCGCTTCGCTTTCCAAAGTTCTGATGCGATGTCGTCGGGTCCTGTTGCTTTCCCCGGTTTCATTCGTTTTATTTCTAAATTTGAAGTATACAAAATTTCCTGCTTCGATTGCAACGAAATGCACATAGGACGTTCTAAATTAAAAACGCGCGTCAGTGAGGGACTTTAGATCGGAGGTACCGTGTGATGTCGTCAGTATATATTAAATGGCACAATGTACATTTGACAATATGGCATGTTTGAATTTAGACCCGTATTTACTTTCAAGGAAAAAGCCGCCTTAATATATACCACACTTGATCGGTATCTTCAATTCTCTATCACTGGTCTGGGGAGGTGGGGGTTGACTTTGTAAGTAATAATTGTAGTAGCCACGAATGTGGTATGGATTTAAAAACTGATTTATGGTCCAAGTAGCCTACTTAAATCCTACTGTATCGATTATTTGGTCCTTTTTTACAACATCTGAAACATTTTTTACATCTTTCTTGCTCCTCAGCTATCAATTTATGAATATCAAGAAGTTCTGTGATATCCGCGCTGAGAAGTGGAAGAGCACTCTACTCGCTGGGGATAAGGCAAATTATCCCCTTGGTTGAGAATCATGGAATTGGTTTGGGTCAGCAATTAAGTGACTAAAATAATTTGCCAATACTTTATGGATGTTCTTAATCCACTTTTACTACAAATTGCGTACCTTATCAATTACTGGCGCCCTTCAGTTACCAGGTGAAACCATTTCGCGGGTTATAAACGCATAGCACGTGGAAGCCCTGCTGCTTCTAAGTTGCAGTCGCTGGTACACTTCTCTAGAAGTCTCCTGGCTGATATAGATTGAGGTTACTCTCACAGCTCGAGTTGAATAAATTTGTATCAAATGTTCTGTTCTGTTTTATCAGATATGCTGTCCTGACACTGATGCGTCGAATTAGAACATCCAGCAACTTTCTGCTTCAGTACCTCCAAGGTTTCAGCAGTTGACATGTTATTGTAGGTGAAGGATTTTCTAAGTCCAGGACCATTTTTTTTGTCAACTTTCCGACCCTTTTGTTGAGTTTAAACATTCAGAATGGTAAAGTCGCATACCTCTTTGGCTCAATTCAAAAGGTTGCTTGCGGCGACGAATAATCGTGGCAACCGCACGGTAACTCATTCTATGAACCTCTGGCACAGTCATCTCATACGCGTAGCGATGAACGCTAGCTATAATGTTGTTGATTGCCGAAGTAAGCATTAGTTTTGGGAGTTTTTGGGCAAAGCCTCATTATAAATAGGATTAGATTCAACCGTTGATAACCCTATCTGACTACTGCGCTCATGGAGTACTTTTCAAATGGGATATCCAAGTTGCTGCTTCTATAATTCCGATTAAATGATGACTCAATACCGAGCTCAATTCACTCAGGATCTGCTGCCTACTTGCTAGGATACCTCGATTATTTTTCATTATCACTTGGTACTGCAGGACGATGTTCCTTCCGGAAACATGATGTAATTCCAAGAATCGGGTTATCGACGCGTCATGGGGTCTATGTCAGTACCCAGCACGATTCTGTTCTAAATCTATGACACGGCAGTAGGCACCGGCGATTATTTGTTTCGTCCTAGTGAAAATAATGATTTTGTGTGGAATTGAAAACGATTCAGGGGCTGGGAGAGAGTGAAATTTTTTGTGTTTCGAATATAGCCACGCTCGGCATCAAACGAAAGTTACCAATTAGTACTTTACGAAACTAGTCACAAATTGGATATCGGTTGCAACGCAGAGGGTTGAAAGTACAAATTTGAAAAGAAACAGGACTTATGCTTAGAACCATCTCTTCTACTTTCACGACACGCATAAAAATTCAATCATCATTCCATATAAATTACAGATTGTGGGCAGTTCCAATGACATTTGAAATTACAAAATCTTTCCTTCCGCTCCCCTCTTCCCTGCCTCTTTGTCCTTACTCAGTAACCTTCCTATCAGGAATTAGCATTTCAGTGATTAATATTTAATTCTCCATAGGTTTAAAAATTACAGCGCTCATCCTAAATCTGTAAAATATTCAAATAAATCTAGGCGTCCTAGAGGTATATTTTCCAGTTTAAAATTTTCCATTCAATGATTCTGGAATATATCGAAATCATTTCAATGAATCCAATCAGATTTCGCATATGAATTGAACTTAAAAAAAAAACTCGTTAAGCAGGGATATCATTACCATTTTCAGGAAGCATGAAATTCACCTGTTATCCTAGAGCAAATGCTCTGGAGGGGAAATCGTAACGAACGGTTTTCAGATTCAGTGAATGTGAAAACCTATTGATTCGATTCGAATTTACATGTCTTTTTATTGAAATAGACGCATAAAAACAAACACTTTCCAATAAACTTACCGTTCATATGTGTGCATACACATATGTATGTAAGCTTGCACACAAATGTATGAAGATATAACAAGGATTGCATATGAGCGTTCAACCGAGTAATAAATACAAAATGGGTTTGCCTCTAAAACAAATAGAGCATAAAATCGTATGGAGCACTTGGCTCGGGTCCTTACACGGCAACGGATAGCGGATATTATGGATAACGGGCAACTTTCACCCGATCAACACAATTTCTGCATAGCGCACATATCCATCCTTTTCAAGGTTCGCCTTCAATCGTCCTCGTATAAACCTTGTGCCCGTCCGCTTGCCTCTTGCTCAAGTTTTCATTGTCGTAATCGAATTGAGCGATACTGGTGACTACCAACATAAGATCGATAAAATTATTATTCATGATGTAGTTGGATGGATATGAACAGGGAAAAGATAGCCACTTTAAGTCTGTTGCGAGGGTTGTATTTCATAATTTTCGAATTTCAAAGTTATTTGCAGAAAGGATATGGTTATAATCAATCTCTTATGAGAGCTTTCATTAGGTGCGATTGAGCATGTGGTACGTGCTGGCTGGAATCACGAAGATATGTAAATTTAAAATGTCAAATTGAAGGAATCTTTCAACTACATAATAGCAATATCAGCAAATCGTGTGTAAAATTCAACTTTGAAACTTCGCCATTACTGATTCCGCATTGCGTTTCAAAATCGTTCAAGAGGTGCTAAAGGGTGTTTTAATATGCGATAAAGTTCACTGTGCGCTTTCGATAAAGTATCTTAATCGCTCATAATTCAAAGCCCCAGGGTTATGTTTATCCATCGGGTCTCGAGTCAAGGCAAAATCTGCAAACTAAGGTATTGGAAAATGCTAAATGTACATATAAATATCTTCAGTATTCTCGTGGTTGTTATTGGTTGTCTACATAGTAGTACACATTAAATGTGAAACTTCCAAGGTTACCGTAGTATTGGCCGGAAGTGCTCACACACCTGAAGCACACTTCTACTCACGAGAGGTTTGGTCTGCTATAGATGAAAATCTGAAGTTTATACCAGATGAACTGAAAGTTGCCTTAACCCTTATTTGGTTTCTCGAACCACAAAGGCTCTGGTGAGAAACGATATGTGGCTTGGATTACGTCGTACGCGCCTATTGTTTTGTTAGGTGGATGGTCACTTGTCTGTCCGTGCTCGCACGTAATTCTTAGCAGTAGTACGAATTGTACACATTATTTCCATGGAACCGTATCACTGGATCGCTTGTCATTCGGTACTAGTAATTTTTCCTTACCCGGTTGTGAATTCTTTATGGGAACTGACAGAGTTGATTCTGTTCTTCAAAATTAATTGTCTCCTAAACTTTTAGATCGCTTCTATAGCCTTGCCATACTTGCTTCAGAGTCATCCTTTCCTTCACAATAGCTTCACAAAGGCCAAACACTACTGAATCGCATCACGATGCTGCTGGTGTATCCTTGCTTGCCAACTTGTCCGATCTTCTTTTGTGCACCATTTCGCCCTACTCACAGTAGTTGTTCCCTTCACTTCTTATAATTCCGTGTTAAGTGCCTCTTTCTGGTCCAATAGAATCCCCGCGTAACTATATGTTTTTTTGACGCCAATTAGTAGTTGGTTTCAAAATTGAATTCTGACAAGACGGAAAAGAAAACGCCATGATTGGCTGACACTTCTAGTGACGTCACGGAGCGAGTAATTTGGATCTTATCTACGTAAGGTACGGTGTAGTGTTTGTTACTTTTTACTTTTAAAGTAATCAATCAGTTATTAACAGAAAAGTGGGTAATTGTTGCGTGAAAGAACAATCCTTCAATTTATCTTACGTTTTGGTAGCGATGGTAACAAATTATATAGCAAATTCTGACATCTCACCTGGGTGGCAATGGAACATACGTTTCTGAAAGGTTGACAAGCCGCAAAAAAAATAAATTTGCGCTGAGCTGGATTAGAACCTTGGCCCGGTTGATTATTCTGAGGTATCTCTTCTCTTGTGACTTGATCTGAATTTGAGTAATAGTGACACAAAATTCTAACGCAATCGTTTATTATCAATTAAGATTGGAATTAAAGTTTTATTCACATTGAAATGATTCTCACAATTTAAACCTGATTTCAGAGAAACTGGATTCTGTCGAAATCCAATGTTTCCTTTTGAAGCAGCTCAAAATGCTTTCAGCGCGATTTTTACGGAATTATTTCTGCAGCAAGGTACGAAACAATATTTCGCCGCCCTTCTTCACATTTCACGCGCGAAATTAACTTCGAAATTTTGAGGTTTTAATGAGCAATTGCCAGTTACCGATCTACTGAAGTTTCTTGACGCGGTTTGTGACGTCACTCCCAAAGGCGCGAGCTTTTTAGTGCATTTGTATTTGGTTGAAATTTAAAATGCTAATAACTTAAAAAGTATAATATTTTTTCAAAAACGGTTTTTGAGGATTTTGTTAAATTGTACTATGAAAATAAGGTGGGGAGTCTATTATAACACTAGCTTTCAAAATGCACGTAAACGTTAACTTCAGCAATTTCATAGCTAGGCAAGCCGTTGTTTTCAAGTCATTAAATGGATTGTACGTTGCTTTTAGATTCCCTGCCATATGACTATTCTTACCTTTGTTCTAAAAGTCCTCGAATTATTCTTGTTATCATTATATTGACTCTTTGTATCTTCGGATTTCCTTACTACTATCTTGAGAGTTGCTGCTCGACGTTTTCCTGCTCCTTCGCGTTTTCCGCTTATTAGCCTAACATCTATCGAATAGTCATTTGTTGCAGTTTTCTAATGTCTTTACTGGTATCTATGTCCAATTTCGCATCTTCTTTCGATAATTTTTCAACTTCGCGGGTGAACACCACCTGCGGTTTTGGAAGTTCCCGCATGACTTTCTCATCCTGCATTGCCATCTTCTCTCTTCCCATTTTTTTATGGATTGCCTTTTCATCTTACCCCTCTACATTTACTCTTGTCTCTCTTGATCTTTCCTAAGGGAATCCTTTAGCCACTTTGTACTTTCTACTTGTTGTTCTGTTACTTCTCGAATGTTTGCCTTTTGCTTCCCAGTTACCCCAAGTCTGCTAAAATTTTGTCTATTTTTTTCTCGTGGCATTTCATAATTTCTGTCTGTCGTTGCATGCTCGTAAGTTTTTGCAGTACACTCAGAGGCTCACGAAGTCGCTCCCATAATTTTACCTTCACAGGCTCCAGCGACGCCACCTTTCTTTTCAGCTGCTCTACATTGAAATTCTCGAATTGTTTGAAAATATTTTCAGCTACGCAATCCCAACGCTGGCACTGTTAGCAATTGTCACGTTTGTTATTGTCACGTTTGTTTTGTAATACCTAAGAGTCCCAAAGTCCCTTTAACGTACGAATTAAACAGACACTTTTGTGGATCTATGTCAGTGGGCTGCATAGCGTAGTAATAATTCTTATCATTTCAATAATTGGCACTGAACTAGCTCTGACGGAGGATCTCAAGCTTTTTCAAAATTTTATGGAAATTTTATGGAGTAACTCTCAAAAGTATATGTTAGTCCCACCCTGTTCTGCTGGCCATAGAGCCATAGAGCCATACGTTCAGTTTTTCGTGCGCTTGCACAAGTAGCCTTTCAAAACAATTGGCAGAAGTTAGTGGACGTCATAGCAATTCATCTCGTACTGCCCGTTTTTGTGAACTAAGCCTATGAGGTGCATTTTGTTATCAGGTTTCATCTCATCGGAGGTAAAACACTGGAACAATCCTACTCAAGTGGCGTTGTAAGTCTAATGAAAGCTGAACGAATGTTCATAATCATCAGGCGAGTCTAAAACCTTCCATTTTGAACCATAAGTTAGTGCAGAAAAATGGAGAAAACAATCCGCGATGATCTCGCTTATATTGAACAATTACAGAAATGCCGGTATTCCGAAAGTTGTGTTCAAGATATGTCCTAAAACAACCAACAGAATTCCGAAGGTGGGGATGGAGAGATGGGAATTTTCTAAGCTTGATTGTGGCTGGAGATGAAACCTGAATGGGTCATTACAATGTTGAAACAGAAAGGCAGTTATATATCCCCATCTGCAAAGGAAAAAGAAATCCAAGATTTCAAATTCAGGTAAAAAAATCACACCCACTATTTCTAAGAACCGAAAAGCGATCATTTTGGTCGTACTTCTGCCTTAGCGCGGATTTATTATATTCCAGGATACTGTGAGATCCTAAGTAAGTTCAAGAAAGATATTCAAAACAAATGGGAATGTTGACAAAAAAGGAGAGAGCGTTTCTTGCACACAATACTGGACTCATCAAGTTGGGACATTTTAAACCATTCTCCATACTCTTTTGACTTAAATTGGTAGAAAACTGATTTCAATCGACGAGGTTATAGTTCCAATTTCCAGGTAAAACATGTCTGGCAGGCAGGGAGACAGACAAACGATTTTAATAAAATTATCTTTTGTGCGAAACTTCAAAAAACAGTTACATCACTAATCGCAATAGCCATTGAGAATTCTACTTTATGAATCTAACAAATATATGTCTGCTTAAATGGCTCCTAGTTGAGCGAGAATTGTGATCCTGTTCTTTTGTACACTGGAGTGATTACTGGTAGTATACGCAAGTCGAGTATCACACTGGCACTAATAACTGCCGCAATGTGCACTTTCCTGCTTTTGGAAGGATTTTTAGTTTGAAACTCTTTGCTTAGATTATAGTGATCATGCTGGTTTCCCCTCTGAATTTTCCTGTATCGGCCACATTAATTCCTTCCGAACAGTTCGCGGAGATAAGTGCCTTGTTATACCTATTCTTCTTGATTTTATGAAAGCTGTCGGCAGCTTCAATAGGGAATATATCTGGAGTGCTCTATGTATGAGGAGAATCTAGTAAAACTAGTAGCTGCTATCAGAGCGATATATGATAGCGCAAAATCCTCCTTCCTCAAAGAGCTCAACTTCGCTGAAAGGGTCTTCTCGGTTACTCACCGAATGATGGGCCTTCGCCAAATGGATTAGATTTGGAGAACGAGACAAACTGAGTCGGAATGGAAATAAATACCAACAAATTCAAGATTTTCAATCAGACAGATTACCCACTTTTGAACGGGTCAGGGGACAGGAACAAGAATGGGCCAGATATGCAACAGTTAACTGCGCTATTAACGAACGTCTCAAGTACAAAAGCTCCCATATTTTCGTCCGGCCTGCCGCCTTGAATGGTTTTAAGTGCTGGCCGACTATCAAAGACGATGAACACCGCCTCGCAGTAATGTAGATGAAAATGTTGGATCAGTGACGTAACACCCCATCAACATATTCGAATTAAGCATAATGGATTGGACATACATTGAGAAACATCGGCAAAATGATTGTGGGCTATGTCATGCATGGGTTTGCCCAATAATTGAATGGCCCAAAGCGGTAGACGAGGAAGGTAGACGAGGAGCAACTCAAGCAGGCTATTATTAATTTTATTTGCGGAGATATCTGAATAACATCCACATTGAGGCTCAGACTTCATATAAACGGTGATTTTTTTTGGATTATGTGTTCTGAGAATGACAGCTGATACGCATTGCTGTGAGTGCATTTGCAACCTCAAGTGCTCCAAAGTTTCCAACCGATCTTTAATGCGATAATGATAGGCAAGACTACTTTTCTCTACTACTAGTACTGCATTACCTTACCGTCCTTATGTTATGCAGGCGTTCCAGAAGCAATGCAAATTGATGACCCCTCACAACTCGATAGGAAGTGTTAAATCAATGATGCTCCAGTTTCTGCATAGCATGAAACAATTCCCAGTATCCATAGAGAACATAATGAGAGAGACCTTAGGAAACTTAGCTTTTGTCTTTTGATACTTTCCGAATGATGAACGACATCACTTAAGATTAAATTCAAGCTGTTTCAATTTGTATAACGAATCTTTATTGTATGTTAAAAGAAACAGGTTAATATTTGCTTTAAAATGTTTCTTAATACATTTGTTGTGCATTTTTGGGTCTAATGACATTGTTCACCCATTTCGGCATATTCAGCCGAAAGCATTCCAGTTTTGCCATCATTCTCGAATATAGGCACTCATATTTCTGTGTCTTTAAAAATTACGTAAAAGAAAATTAACCAGCTTAGATATTAACAGTATGTTACCAAACCCCTAATAACGAATGCATGCTTAAAATTGAGCGTTAAACTCGACATGACAATGAACTTTTTTAATGACGCTCATAAATCGGCTACAGAACGCACCTGATCTAGCGAGAATCTACCCCCACCATTTCAAAAAATTGCAAAAGAAAAAAAGCTATGGAATGAAACTATTAAGATGAAGAAAGGGGTTTCCAAATATTTTTTTAGAAAATCCGACTTTTCCTCTTTCCTTTTCCGACATTTCAACCTCGTATTATTTCATATCGGGAGGAGTGGTAATTATGAATAGGTCAGTCCGCCCATCACTAGACGGCAATAGGGTTCGGAGGAATGTTGGAAAAGGGCCCCCATTTTCTTCAGCATTTATGGAGCGATCATCAGCATAATGCCAAATTAAATGATCAGTGAGTGTTCAAATTAGCTTGTTCTGACCACCTAGAGGACCTAGGTGTTCAAAATTATTCGGAAATGTGTTAAATGGGTTTTCCGCCCAGGATTTCTGCAACAGTTTGATACGGAAATCTCCCCAATCCTTGTTCACGTGAAAAAATAGCAATACTGAGAAAGTATGTCGCCTAAATGAAAAAATAGTCAGAAAGTTTGAAGAAGGTGCTTCTGCTCAGCTCCTGTTTTAGATCTAGCATAAGCGGTCGACAAAATTTACCACGTTTGCCTCAAAAACAATTGTTTTACCTCGACTTATTCACAAACTATTACAGAATTACAGCCAGAGAATTTATTGTCATAAATAATGACTTTTTTTATGGATATCTAACTTCAAAAATAGGGTGTTACAAAGCAGTTTGCTCGTTCCTTCGTTGTGCCTTTCCTATACGACAGATACTGCCACTATCGGAAATTTTTTTATTTATGCTATTCTACATTTACGCTGAGCAAAGTTTCACAACCCAACTCTAATCTCTCCCTCTCTACTCTGAAATTCACTACCCTATTCGACTGCTGAATAGACATTCCAACTTGCATGATCTATAAAACCATACAAACATTAATTTGGACCTACGGACTTCTTCTACAAAGGCTGCAGCCGAAAATATTAACAGCCATCACTTCGGTACGCTCTTACGCTCCATATTCACCAAGACCTGGGAGTTCCACCAATCAAAGAAAAAACATATGATGGAACAAAGTGTGCTGCGTTCAAGTAAAATTTTGGAGGAATTTTAAGTACAAAGTGGAGTCCACGAAAATGAAGTCCGTCGATGTCTTTCTCTGTTATTGTTGACATGCTTCATGCTGTCGTGGCTGAAAAGTTTGGAGGCGTTCAACGGGCTATGTTATCTATTTTCTAACACCTCGACTATACTGACAACATCAAAAATATGTCTCACTGAGTCATGAACCCTAACCAAATTACTCTGGACTTATTGACGGAGGTAAACTGAGGTGTACTGGAAATAATAACCAACAAAACCAAGGTTTTCTGTCTATCAAGGTCATCGCATTTTTCCTATCTGTGTTAATGGTCAGAATATCGAGGACGCAAGAAAATCGATGATACTTCACTGGATGATCTGAAGGATCATGGAATTTCTAGAATAGGCAAACCAAAATATTTCCAACTGTTTTCTGCATTAAGTGCTGAGAATATTTGATCTAAGATGATGAGAATGAAAGCGTTGTTTTCATAATTGCACTAAGGTTCGCAGAAGCTTATCCAGTGATTTGGTAGTCTAATCTAGCGTTATATGAAGTATATGAATCGGCGCGTCACTTTCTAATTGGGACCAATTTGCCAAAAATACCTTCAGCGCTTCCCTCGATACTTGATATGACCACGGGATACTCATGGCAGCGCTAACGTTACTTTGCAGGAAACAAAATTATTTCAGAGATTAACAATTCGAAGGAGGAAAGTTCATTCCGCTGAGAACAATGAATAAAATGTGTAAATTGTCTAAAACATTAAAAGCATAAAAACTAAATATAACAATTTGTTTTACACTTAAGGACGATTTTCAGCCAAAGCGAGCTGATGGTAATGATTCAACATCTAACTCTGAAATGCAGCTTGCATTCTAAACTAATCTTTCGGCTCACGCATACTTAGATAACATAGATACTAGTGGTCAAGTATTGCTTAGTGGCACTTCAAATTTACTATCCTTTTACTGCACAAATGTTTTAAATTCAATTTTGCATATTTCCTTACATTATCATATTGCAATGTATTTCTTTATAGTCTCGCCATAATTCATATTTTCTATAAATGGTTTTCAAAACTAAGTATGTTTCCCCAACAGGTTCGCGAACGATCCAAGATGGCGATTATGAGATAATTGTCGTTGATGAGAACAATCCATCCGTCCTGGCTGACAACGACTCCCATTCCAGTGGTCCTCCGTCAATAAAGGTAAGTGGAAATTTATTCTCCTTAATTTGAATAAATTTGAATTAATATGTATAGAACGTATGGAGTATAGAAATAGAATAGATTGACTATCGTTGAATTCGTGACAAAATGAATTAAACGCATGATTTTTTAGACTTGTTAATGATATGATTCTATTCTTTTTTTGGAAATGGAATAATTGGATATAAGATGGAATACTTTGTTAGGACTCAAGATTGTTTTTTTAATTGAAAGAACGGGCTGTGTAAGGTATTTTCAGTAAGAACGATGTGATTTCCGGACTAAATAAGCCCTTTTTACAGAGCATATTCAATCTTCATAATCAATCTCTCTTTTTTATGAATTGATTGTATAATTTATGGATGATATTAGATTATCACATTATCAAAAAGAAATCAGAAGTTAGCTGTTAAGTTGAAATTTGCCATTTCCGTTGTTAGTACTTCAAGAACCAGTTGTTTGCGGTTATGGAGGGTGGATGCTAAAACTGGAGGCAGGTGGCTTAAATAAGATAGTACAGTGGAAGCAATTTTTGTTGATTCTATTGTTCTCAGCACAGTACTGTCGAGAAACTACTTTTCATGCCAACAAATGGTCGCTTACATTTAAAAAATCTATGACGCTGTACAACACTGCACGCCATTTCACTGCATTTGGTTATCTTGGTTTTCAAAAAATAAAAAGCTCTATTCATACCATCCAGCAGCTAGCGTGTCCAGCATAATGCGCAAGAATTGTTCCATACTAGGTGAGAGGTATATTTTGATATAGATTGACCTCCGATGGAGCAATTACCAAAAAACTCATGTGCATGATTTATGCTGCGTCTGTACTTCTTCACTTCTAATGGAGTAGCTTTTCAATCTCACTACTGGGAAACTTTCCAGCATGGGGAAAATATTCTTTGCAAGAATTCTGACCTATGCTCAGCTACATCTGGCCGAATCCGGAATGCCTGCTGGTGGATTGTATGAATACACTCTTTGTGAATGTATGGAACAATTGCTGGATTATATGAATATAGCCTAATTCGTGTTTCCTGCGTCCTAAAAACTGCTTCTATTACGGGGTCTATCTGAAAAGTTTTAGTTGTTAATATCTCTGATAGGCACTTTCCAAAATTTCAGTTATTTTGGACCCGCAGTAATTCTTTGACAATCGTGTGAATAAGTTAATGATATATCGCCATCAGTTTACATGTTGAAATTTTAATAAGCCGCATTCAGAGATGGCTGTTTGGGTGGCATTCACAAACCCAAGTTCTGGACTAAAAACTTGTTTGAATAAATATTTCCAATGCTTTCTTAGCGTAGTTTAGGAACAATAAATTAGAATCTTGAAGGCGTTTAGTTGATTTTGGTCGAAGACATAAAGTTACCTTTAAACATTGGGAAAATTAAGATGAACCAGACGTGGCAGAATATACTGAGGTCTTCTACATCGTGGCTCGAAAACAACAGAGTTCTGAAACAAGAAGAGAATGTAGGAATAAATAAAAACGAGAAGTGGGCAGGTGCATTGCAATCTGGCTGTTGAGCAGTCCTTTGATTACCTCAAAAATCATTCAGGAGTGTAGAATCCGATTGAACTCTGTTTCTAAATTTATTATGGTGAAACTACTCCGGGTCTGATCACTCTGGGGTAGGGAGAAATTAAATCCCCGATGCCTTAGGAAAAGAGGGTTCAATTTCCCCTTGCCGAGACTGGAATCAGCAATTGGGATGTCAGTAGTATTGTCTAATGCTGCTGTTGAAAACTCGGAAAAAGTTTCCCATAATGTCTGGTGGCTGAGCTTAATGTTGCTAAACACCAAACTTTCCCTGTCAGAACCTAACAAACATAGTCCAAAGCTTATCCTATCGAAAAGCTGTAAGACTTACGGAAGTATTGTGGGCATTCCGATTGGTAATAATTCACTAGTTGGACATGTGAAATCCCGCGATACATAAAAGAATTTAGGATATTCCCTTGGAGTCGAGTAAAATGGACCACTACGACCTGAGTGTTCAGAGCCTCCCGCCTACTTCATACACACACAATCACTGAAGTTGAAACTTGGATGCACTATTATTTTAGGGAGATAAGAACACAGTTAAAACAATGGACTACCAAGGGGAATCTGTCCAGAATGTCAAAGGCTGGTTCTTCTGCCAGAAAAGTGTTTTCTAGTTTTTCTACTTTATTTCGCAAAAAAACATCACAGGATTATGCGCAATCTTACACCTAAGCGATTTGCTTGCTAACTGTAACCTTGTTCTTGCGTGTTCCTTTTGCGCCTTGGACTAATTTTATGTGCGTGTTTTTCGTAATTACCAAGAAGGGATCTCGAATTTTCTGTAGCTACCAATTCATCAGAGTTATGCCGAAAACTAACATAAGTCTTAAAATCAGTAATGATATTTTGCCTTACATTTTAGCCAACATGCAATATATGTAAAATCACGACGAAAAACTCTTGTTGTTATCGTGGGAGATAGGTCAGGGTAATGTCATCAAGCTGTATATCGTCTGCAGTGTGGCAAACTACAAAACTGCAAAATTGTATTTTTTTTATTATGGAAAACAATTTTTGGAGAATAATATTATATTAATGGAAAAGGTGAAGACCTATTGTTACAATAAACTTTTGTAGTAGAATATTCATTTGACAATCGAAGTGCAGATTCGTTAATCCTGCAGGTTGTCAGAATGGAGACGATATGTTCTATGATAGAAGAACTTACCAAAAAGCTAACATAAATACTTATCTGCCCTGCTTTGCTTTTGGTGGGTACCTTTGATGGAAACTTTCAATCCAACCACACTCAGTAGTGTTGCCGGTAAACTACTGGCAGTCCGGTCAATATTAACATCGACGGAAAACGAAGATCCATATTCTAACGATGTGGTTGTACAATTGAAAAATATTTGGCTGACTGACATGCTTTAGGTGGATCACCAATCAGTTATGAGAGTCAGCTTTTTAATTTCCATGCCTTAGTTTTTAGCTAGTATATTCACTTGATTCATCAGCTTTTTTACCGATCTAATAAATTAGCAATTTCACCCCGGGGAGTTGGAATTTTCAGGTCCTTGTGGATCTTCGATTACTTCATTTAACATGGAGCACCGGTTATCATTTGAGATACTCGTTTATCCTTAGAGTTGAGCTCCGCAAATCTAAGAATTTAATCTATCTAATCTAAGAAAGGTGTCCAAATTGTTTTGTAGATTAAAAATTTACACGCTGGTTACAGTTTTGAGTTTATGCAAAGGAGTCGCTTTGGGGTTTGGTTCTAATTTCTTAGCTTCCGTGTCAAAGGAAGGAAGGAGAAAGAGGATTATGAAACGAAATCTGGCTGAAAGTACTCGGAAATAAAAGGGAAATATCCAGCCGCTAGTGACTGAGCTAACTTAATAAGTAAATTTTTACCAAAAGCTAGACTGAAACAATTCCTGCATCTAAGGGACAACGAAAAATCTGTCTCCTGTATACTCATTTGTGGAGCATAGAACATCCACATAGTCTCTTTGTTAAAAATGTGTAGACGACTCGCGGTTTCGTTCACGGCAACTACCTGTGAGTGTAGCTCCTTTGTCACAGGAGAGTTCTCCATAGAGTGCCGAAAAAAGTAGTCCAAGAACGAATATATTTTTAATCTTTATATTATATGTTTATATATGATTTTGCAGCATATTTTATATAGAATAAGATGTTTAATTTTAAAGAAAAAGTATCACAATCCATTCTTGCCACTTTTGTCAATATTTTGGGCAAAAAAAAAATTTCGAAAATACGAAATCTTTACTAGAAACTAACTTGAATAAAAATGAGAAAATGTACAAGTATGCTAATTAGAGGTTCAATAATTTGTCGTATATAATTTCGCAGTAAAAACTGCACGACCGCGCTGAAGCATGGAGTAAACAGACCAAAAAATCAGATTCAATGGAAATCTCGCGCACTCTACTCATTGGCAGTATGTAGGTCACTTTTTTTGTGAAATTCTGTTCCTTGACCTTTTTGTCAATAATTTTCCATAGATTTTCGGATTCAGGTGAGGGATTTATGCAGGCCATAGATGGGCGTTTATATCATTGTCGTCCAGCCAACTCTACGGCATTCGAGATGAAAGTTCCGGATTGTTGATGTGTTTAAAAATGCAATTGTTACCCGATTTGTCGTGAGAATAAGGACCAATGATGATAAAAAATTATAATGTTTGGCTGCAGCCGTTGAAACTATAACCTTAAACATTGGACCATATATATCAAAACCAAAGAGCACCATCATAGGTCCGGCCTCATGTTTGAACGCAGAACTCGGTTTTTGGTGTCTTAACGTTTTCTAAAAGGTAGTCAAACTTGACGAATCGCTTCTGTTGAAAAGGGGATACATTTTGATAAGATAGGGCGGTCCAGCCTTTTAGGCTCCATTCAACGTTCTTTTTTGCGAACCATTATATTTCGTAACAATTTTTGTCGATTTTATGCGTTTCGAGTTTGTCGATTAGGAATCGGTTTTGCATTGCTGGATATAGAACAACATAACTTAACATAAATAAGACAAAAAAAAACAAATTGCATTGTTCATCGCAAAATATACCTGTCGTGATTACCAACTTCCGCTACCCTTCCTTCTTGTAACGGGGTTCGTGTTATGGAATCGGATTGCGAGATGTTAAATTCCTCAGCAACGACTCTCTGACTAGGGCCTTTTATATCACTTTAACTATAAGGGGCTTCAGCCTCTCGAGGAAGTGTTTCTAACAGCATATTCTGAAATCATCAAGAGAAAATCAAGAAAATTACATTGATCAGGTTTTTCCTCCGATAAATTAACCATAAATTGGAAATATTAATCCCAGCAATGAAAAAATGGCGAGACTGAAAGTGATTACTTTATGAAGACTTTTTTCGAAAATTGAAATAACACATCTCACTTTATATAAAGTATGCTACAAAATCATATGTACTATATAACATAAAAATTAAAAATACATTCATTTTTTAACAGAAAACATCGTTAAAAACTTTTTTTCCGCCACTGTATCTATGATAGATAGGAATTTTGAGTTGACATTCTTACTAGAGATCTGAATAATAGGTGGCTATAATTGAAGTAAGAAATGGCCACATTCATAGATTCAGGAGCATCTGGTGTTGCCTTATCGAGGGTAATCACCGCCACCCCATCGTTGAAATTGCGTCGGAAGTTGGTATCAGCATCAATAGATTATTCATGACAAATTTATTTATTTATATTGGGGACCGAACTACACAGAGATATTCAAGGATGTTGAAAAGTGTTAAGTAAAGCTTGACGTAAAGTCAGAGGAGGAGCGTAGAATAAAACCAGACATTTTGGAAGCTCGATTGAGGATATCAATGAAGTGGAAACTGAAGCGAAGTTTGTTAACCGAGCACCCACGGACCAAAGAGTCAAGGTTGGACTGCAAGAGCGCACTATCCAGCGGAGACGAAACAGAGGCAAATAACGCGAATAGGAAGCTGAAGGCTGTTCCCATTGCTGCAAGTAGAGGCGAACGTAATGCGCTTGAGCTCCGGTATCGTGGCTAATTTGCAGAAGTGCAGCGTAGCTATGACATGACAAAAGCGAAGTTATTATTGAGGTAGTAATAATTTCGCCACCATATACCTTATCAAGAAAGAACTTGCAAGTGATCGTTTGGCTTTCGATAGTCCACGATAACGATCAGGCTGGATGGATAAAGGAGTCAACGTGGCATGCGGATACGGACTGCTCCTCAAAACAAAAGTGATGTCATCTTGGTCATCAATGCCCTCAAGCGGGGCAACGCCGCTTAATTTGACGGTCACCTTGCGGAATTGTTCTTTGGAGCTCCTGCAGTCTCTGCATAGCTCCCACTTCCGCTCATTCGTAAGTCCTGAGTATCCGAGATATTTTCCAGTCAGCTCACAACAGGCACATAATCATCAGGATTCTTTGCGGTGGCAAAGATAATAGCTAAAATTATCCTGGATCGCATCAAGGAATACGGTGAAAGCTGGGTCTATAGGAAGCAGACTATTTTACGCTCCGGGCTCTCTTACAATGTTAACCTTAATATCCTGGGCAACATTTTGGGACGGTGTTCGAAGTTCAGATCAACTGATCTTCATGGATTTCGAGGAGGCTTTTAATTATGTAAACTCGAAATATATTCAAAAAGTTCTACTCAGGAAGGGAATTCTAGCGAAACTAATAGAGCGAATATGACCGCGCAATTTCTGAAAATGTTGTGGTCCAAAGCGCAGTCCGGCGACGTTGCACTCTATCGTCGGTACCCCTCTTTATCAACAATGACATTGCCTTTGCTGCCTTGCTCGGCAAACGAGGAGGATGGTCGTTTCGTTTGGCGTGGACGAAATTGTTTTAAAAGTTTTAAGCAATATCTTTTCCTCTTTGATATTATTTTCCTGTGATCATGATTCACCGAATCTGCTCTGTTGTAGAAACTTGAGGATAATTTGGCGCCAGGGAGGGGTATTACGAGTTAGGTGATTTTTATGGGCGCAGTGCTACATGCCACAAGTAAAATATAAGGTCATGGCATTACCTTAAATACAAAAGCTATTTTCCCACACGCGTTTTTAATATAACAAATGTGGTAGTCATAGTGTTTTAGAATCATATCGTTCCTATTGAAATACCTTTCATGAGTACCTGGTAAAAGATTTACATTGGGCGAAATCAAGCTTAATTAGACCGGCAGTAAATGACCATCACAAACGAATAAAAATCGGCTCTGAAATTCTTTCGGAACGATAGTAAGTAGAGCAGAAATTTGTACTATTAGGTATTCCTCTTATATCCAATAAATTTTTTCTTATTTTGTATCCAAACTATATTTTCTAAACATTTAATTTAACAAAATATAACACGAAACAAATAAAACAAATTGAAAGCATAAAACTCGAAACCATAATACTAATTGCATGCTAGATTAAGCGATCATCGTTAAGTGACAACATTCAGCCCTTGTCGCCACCAAAGCCGGTTCCGCATCGAAAATTGAAAAAGGTAATTTACAATGTTCAGTCTGTAAATGCTTACAAAAAAACTACACACAGTTATTTGTCTCTTTTCGTGTCGTTTTTACTCCTATATATCACGTCCATATTAAATACAACACATCCTGCGTTATAGAAATACATTGCGATATTTTTTTCTATTTTTTGTTATATTTTCTCCCTTTTGTTCGTTTAAATACACGTTCACCCACACCATTTACCATTCCACTTTGTTCCGTACGATTTTTTCCACATTGTATTCATCCATTTGTTGGTTGCTTCCTTTTATATATGTTGCGTTATCCATCACACACCCCCCACAAGAAATGCTACCACCGCCCAGCCAAGTATTGTAGTAGTACTTATCAAACACCTGTTACTTCTTACTTCACTGCTGATTTCAGTACACGTACGTATGGGGAGCAGCGGGTAATTGTAAGCGTATTCCGCACACGACACTTTACGGAGGAGTAGCTGTCACTGGTAAACCGTTTTGCACCTTGTTTTTCCCGTCTTCGCACCCCCAAACTCCTTTCTCGACGCCTACCCGTTTTTCCTACGACTCATGTCCTTTTATTCTATTTAACGGGACGTAGTGAAACGTCACCTGTTGTTCTTGCAGTACCACACCCCACCCAAAGAACGGGGATGTTAACACACAAGTTGTGGCTTAATTAATGCTTGTAGATGGAAAAAATAGGGAGAAAGCAGTGCGAAATAAAAGCCACCACTAAATCTAGTCCTTGTTCTTGTTGTTCGTTGTTCTGGGCTCTGGGGAAACGCTTAATCCTTGACTGATTGTAACTTTCAAGTAGGATTGTCGCCAAAACTTACGTTGAAATGCTATTTTAAGTAAAAGGAAAAAGGATGTAAGGATCTGATTTTTAATTTTCAGGGTCCTGTGGAAATTAAGGAGCACCAAAATAAGTTCAACTTCTGAACAAAAATAATTAGTTTAATGATGAGATCGTCTAATTGAAAAGCAGAAACTCGTCCCAATTGTTGTTTTCCTTTTTGAACTTCCAAGTTGCCAGCTTGCTGGTTGCAGCACGGTTCTTCTGGCGAAACGACTTCACATTTTTGAAACACTTGCCCTCTTTTTAGGAAAACCTATAGGGGATGCATATATCATCTCATCACAATCTTCTAAAATATGTTAAGTCGGGTACAACCATTTTATCAAGTGATTTCCCGGCGTAACCGCACAGGGTGTATTGCATCAGTAGTTCCGCAATTCTTGGCAAACTCGGCTTGATTCACAATTATTTGAACGATTTTGCGAATACAGTTCTCAAGCGTGCTTTCAAAAATCTTCATGCTATGGGACTGCAACCGGATCGGAAGGTAATTTGATCATTCTGCTCAACTACCTTTTTTTCCATATTTAAACGGTGAAGCCTACTTCCTTCTTTCGTCACAGAGCCACAGAGCTTGGTTTCAACTCTTCGCTTTCCAGATCTCAGATGGGATGTCGTCAGGTCCTGTTGCGTTCCCCGATTGGATTTGTTTTATTGCTCCTTTGACTCCAGCCGCGCTGACAGGTGGAATTGCTCCGTTTAAATCTCCTTCAAATATTCTCGCCACCTATCCATCATGGCTCGCAGTCCGGTAAGCGAACAACTGTTATTTTCATTAACGCAACAGAAGTGTACAGTATCTCGTGTGTTCGTGTCGGATTTGACAAGTCAATACGAATTTCTCTTGCCATCCCGAGTGTCGAGTTTATTGAAAAGATCGGGTAACAGCGATTGCTTTCATTCCTTCTCGATTGGCACTCTTGCAAATTTGCCAGTTGACTAGCCTTTTATCGTCGAAAAACTTGTGGCAGAGGCGTGTCTTTCCACGAACCTTAATTCGTTCATCGTCCCAACTTTTGGGCCCACACTATGCTGTTTCTTATAGAGCGTAAATATCAATTCGCCTTTTCCAAAGGTCTCTTGCCAGTTCCTCGGTCTTTCCAGTGGGGATACCAATGTTTGCATGCAGGCACGTATTTGCTTTGCTCGGACTAATTTTCCTACGATGCCAAAGTGGCTAAGACCCTCCAAAACGATTCGTGCTGGTTGCTGGTGCCTTTCGTGTCTGTTTAATGGGATTAAAATATCACAAATGTAATATCAATAGGATTCCATTAGCACCTCATCCATGAAGCGCTGAAAGGACTAGATAGCAATTCATAGATGTCGCAACTTGTTTTAAGGCTGGCATGTCCATTTCTCCATTATTTTATCGAACTTCGATTGAATGTAATTGATTCTATATAATTGAAATTGGGATTTCCTCATAAACCATTTTTAAAAGGAAATGCATAAAGATCCTTATGTCAGTATCACCAAGCATGTTTAATATGAGCGTGCATTTGACAAACGGGACGGGAGGTAAGGGACCTTTTGATATCGATTTTATATCATTGCCCGCC
Organism: Hermetia illucens; assembly: GCF_905115235.1. Classification (NCBI taxonomy): domain Eukaryota; kingdom Metazoa; phylum Arthropoda; class Insecta; order Diptera; family Stratiomyidae; genus Hermetia; species Hermetia illucens. Next base: position 61,268,247 of record NC_051853.1, read on the forward strand.
TGATACACACGCAAACTAGTCTTTGAAGTTTGTGTAACTCCCTAAGTGTTGGAACTTGTACTGAGTTCTGTTCCGTCTGCCCAGATTATAACCCCATAGATAATCATTAGCCCTATTATTGCAGTATATATATAGTGCAGTATTTTCCAGGTGCATCTCATTTTTTCTCTGCTATGGACTTGGAAGTCAGTCCTTGTGGTTCTCCAACATATGTTTTCAACATGCATCTTCCAGAGTAGTTTTTGATTTGCAAATATTTGACCTCTGTTTGTTACTCGTTTCACCTCCGACCCATGTAATCTAATGGCTCTCAGGCGCTTCTTACTAAATGAGACTATATTGGCTTCGACTGGATTTATGCTAAGCCTCGCCTTCCTGCACCGATTCCAGTCCGGTTCGGATTCTGTCACCTACGGTATATATTTTGCCCCTACAGATTAAAGCAATAAGTTCATGGACTACTATGTTCCACATTAATGGTGGCACTTTTGGTTGACCGACCTGCTTGGTAAATATCCTGACATGGATGTGGGGAATTGCACATTAGAACGTTAGTTCTTATATAGTTGTCTATTACCTTCTGAACCGACGTAAAAGTGAACGATGTCGGGCAGATTGGTCTGAAAGATTTAGGGTGAAAAGGATGCTTTCTACTCTTGCCTGTCTCCATGTTTTTAGTAAATATCCCAATACTACGCTGCCCCTTACCATTCTTAGGAGAGATCCTATGGTGATTTCAATGCCTCTGTAGTAGTGGTGAGAAAATGCCATCTGCTTCGGGTGATTTCAGTGGTTTAAAGGTTGACACTGCTCCTCTTACTCTAGCTTCCGAGCATACCTCTTTTGCTAATTTTCCCCTTCTGTCCGTTATCTGAGTATCAGGCGGAATAGTATTGCCTCCAGGCGGAGGGTAGGACCCCGGGAAATGAGTTCCGAGAAGCATTCTCATTTAATCTCCCGTTTTCTTTCTTCATACATACAGAAGATATTGTGTTGTCTTTGACTATAGCTTTATATAGCCCTGATGCCCCTATGGTTTGTTCTATCCCTTCACAGAATTCCCTAAAGCTGTTTCATTTTGGTACCCTGATCGCGATGCTATACGTCGTCAGTTCTCCTTTATTGCCAGTCTTCGATTTGTTTCACCCGGTTAAAGAGTTCCCGCACCTCCTTTCTTATTCTGGCTAGGTTTCTGTTCCGCCAGTGAACATTCCTCACGATTTAATTGTCTTAGCTGGATAGCTGGCCTGATATGCGTCATTGACGACTCTGTTGAGGCCTTCCACCACGGCTTCTAGCTCTATTTCGCTCTTTCTGCCACCGTGTCCTGTAGATAAGCCTTGTTATCAATCAGATGTCTTGTGTAGGAGTCCCAGTCTATTCTTCCCTTTCTGCGGGGGCTTTGATGGGCTTTCCAACCGATGTGTCCTCCGAAGCATTCTTCCCTTATTTCATCCCCTACACATTTCCATCATGTTCTCAATTATTTCCTACTCCTCACACGTGAGTATTTGTTCCGGGAATATATTCAGGGGTATGGCCAGTTGAGTGCTCTTTACTGCATTAGCATAGCTTACGGCGGATCTCCTGGCTCATCCCTTCATCCTTGATCGCCCCGAGAATTCCCCTTTCTGGGACTCGGGCTTAGGTTTCTTGGGGGTATTTCCCTTGTTGGCCCGATTTCCACTGCTCTCCGCTTTCTTAGCCCTAACGCTGAATGTTTGGGTCTTGGGTGTAGACACCTGGCTCTCAGTATTGCGGTGATTTGCCTCCACCTGATGGGCCAATTTGTGTACGGTACGGAGTCTCGCTTGTTTATTGTATGTCTTTTTCGTCTCTTTATTTTTTGTACTCATTTGAATACGATAAGCATAGATATTTTTGATAACCTAAGGAGGAAGTACGAATCTGCTGTAACCCATACTCCCAAGAAAAGGAACGGCATAAAAAGCCATCGCACCCACGAATACCAGTAAAACCTTAAAAAACTGGAAAATGAGAGCCATGCAAAACTGCAATAATTAATTCATTAACGGGAAATATTGGTGTGCTATAGAGGGGCGGTGGGGCTGTAATTACTACAGAACTACAAGGAATTAAAACAGTCGAAAACCTGAAACTGAATGAGGAGATTGATGAGTCTAATAATCAGGATGCTGTTTTGTACAAAAACATCTGAACATGATGGGGATCTAGAATGGAAATCACCTTAGCCATCTTATTATGCTGACCCGCGCTACCTCGGAAATGGAAACACACCACTTGGTGAATGAACAACCCTGAAGGGTGACTTGTTCAGGTGGACCTAGTAATTTATCCCCTCAGTCTGGCAGCAAGGACCTAACCTTGCGCGTAAATGAACCTTGATACATAATAAGTGTGCAGTATTGTGTTTAGAATTCTCCAATGGAAAGTGTATGCCTTTCTGGGTGACCATGAACAGGACTGCTTTTATCTCTTCTAGGATGGACATTTTTATAGAATGACTTTCCCTTCCTTCGCGTAAAGCTCTGCATGTAAACGTTGCAAAACAAATTTGCAGGACTTTAATGGAAATATCTAGGTTTTGAAAATGGATATCAGGACACCTTACAATATCCTAGATTTATGCTGGACTTTATCGTCCAAAAATTAAAGAATTGCCTGTGAAAATACACACACATGTAGCAATCTGTACCGATTTACTTTTTAATCACCTGAAGTACTAAATCTCATAAATTGTGTTAAAAATATTTCCCCTTGGCCTTACATATGTACCGAGCTCCTTTGGCCCCTCAGAATAAATACAGATTTCCGCTGTATGACACATTCCAAACAGAATTTCACCCCATTTTTCTAGCTCCCACACGTTTTAATTTACGCAAGACGACACTAATCGTCACCAGAAAAAAGGTGTTAGTGTTTAACAATTTTCCATCTTCCAACGTGTAATACATCTGCACAATTTGTTTTGCTTTTGTACTCCTCTGACTTTTTTCCGAAGATTTTTCCTAGCTTTTTTTTTTCAACCTACAAGGATTTGTGGGTTTCTTTCTCATCCGGGCATTGTGCTGAGCTTATAGACCGAAACGTCGGACTTTCAATGCTTTAATGTCTCTCCATAAAAACAGGAGTTTTTCTCTAGGCCTAGACTACAGTTTCTTTCTCCTTTTGTATACTTGGGAGACGGCTTGATCCTGGAACGCATCCAGCATACCTATATATGGTGGTATGTTCAGAGGTGGAACTATAGCGCTGATGTCTGATTGCTTTTATGTTTTATGGTCTCGAAAAATGAAGCTATCATCCTGTAATGAGATGGTATTCAGGTGAAAACCCTTCACATAGAAAAGATAAATGGATCTCGATTTTGATTAGTCAACCGACAAATTGATTAGTTACGTGGCAGTATATCCTTCATGGAAAGTGCTGAATAAGGATTTTCCTGGAAAAACCATGGACGAGTCCTTTTGATTGTTTGATTTGTGGGAAACGCAAGCAAGAAGATGTTCTCGTTTTGTGAGGAAATAAAGCGCACTTGATTGACGTCAATGATTATTCAAAGCAACGGAATTTGCATCTCTTGGGTGCAAAAAGGGACAATAGAAGCGTTTGCATCTAGCTGTTGTTCTGATTGGAATTTTACAATTCAAATTCGCTCCATTATGGAATTGAAATGCAGAATTTCTTTGGAATTGTAGACTTTCTTCAGTAGAGGAATATCTGTACAGGCATACGTATGAGGCAAGCAAAACTTGGTTTCTATGGTTTGCTTGGGTGGAATCTGAGTTGTTAGAAAAACAGTTTATTGTTTGAAAACTTGTGGATACTTATAAAGCTTGAATGAAGATTATCAGCATGGGGAAAAATAAGTAGAAAACAATAAAAGATGAGGCCACTAATGGTTTTAACCAAAGTAGAAAGAATACGTTACTACTTGTCTGTTGAACAATATTCTAATGGCTTTTTTTTCATACTGGGCGGTATTTTGCAAAAAAGGACCAATATAGTTTTAGACTTTTTCGAGAATGAAACACTGTGAGCAACACTCTGATGAACATTAGGCCGCGATAAAAAATGTTTCTTCCTTAGAATCTATCTCTAAAGTTGTCACAAGACCAGACTAACTGTAGACCTTGAAAGCGGGCCGGTAATCGTAAGGGATGGTGATGACGAACGTGATGGGCTCGAGGTCCGATACCGTGACGAATCTCGGAAGGTGCACCGTAGCTTGCACCATAACAAAATGAAGTCTATTATTGCGCTGGGCAATGTTACAGAAAATGCATTTGCCCAGTCATGAACTTTACTGGATCGGTGTATGTTGAGGTTAGGGTGGTGTCGATCCCCCACTTACGTCGATTCGTTGGAATACCCGTGGTTGTAACTGAAGCCTGTCACGTGGTGGATGAATGTTCTTCGTAAAGATTCCAAAGCGCGTAACGTCAAAGTGAAGTTAACCTCGTTGTTGATGCCGATCAATTTAAGCAGGCGAAGTCTATTATCTTATTCGGACGAATAAGCCAGAAGCTTGGGGGCATTTCGTCGGTGAACATGAGAAATAATCCTTGGAAAACTGTCTACCTAGTATGTAAACGGAAACGAAGTCACAACATTGCCGACATCGAAGTGAATGGAGAAGGCATACCCATGGCGTGATAGTATTTTCTCGATCCGAGCCTTCGGTGTCTACTGGCGGTCATAGTGAAGGAGGCAGTGAAAAAACTCTTCCTTTGCAGTTTTGCATGCAAAGCCATCTAGTATCGAAAAAGTAACATGGCTTCTAAACCGGCAGGTCCATTGATGCGTTCATGTATGTGAAAAATTTAGTTTTCGTTGTGCAAACAATTACCTCCTCCTTCTTCTTTTTCTTCAGTCTTTGTCCCGTTCACAAGCGGGGTCGGCTCGTCGTGATTAGTTTGGCCATTTAGCTCTATCGAATGCCTAATCTGGATGTAATCTCGAGGCTTTTAAATCTCCATCCAGCGTATCAAGCCACCATTGTTTCGGCCTTTTGGTCGTTTACCATCGACTCGATGTTCAGACCAATCTTCGCAAGTGAATTCTCGTTAGCACGAATTACATGACCACACCATCGAAGACAGCTCTCGCGCAACTTCTCTACGATGGGCGCAACTCCATAACGATCGCGGATATCCTCATTTCGGATGTGACCAAACTGTGTCAGGCCACTAGTCCAACGCGCAACATCTTCGTATGCCTTACCGCAAGACGTCGTTTATCATCCTTTATAGTCGGCCAACACTCGAACCATAGAGAGCGACAGGATGGACGACATTGTGGTAAATTTTAGATTTGAAACGTTCGTTGAAACGTCGATCACGAAACTTCAATTGTAGAACGCCACTTCATCCAGGTTGTGTTAATGCGTGAAGCAATTTCATAACGCAGTTCTCCATTGGCTGATACGTCCTTGGAATCTTTTAATTAATGACTAGTATTGTTGAAACTTGTCAGTGTGGCTGCCAAGAATTAGCTCCGTGAAAAAGCCACCATGAAAGTGGTCAGAAAGTATTCTTCCGAGGTGTCGCTGAGCGTATGTGGATTATTGGGGAGTATGGCTGCCCAAAGTGATCTACAGCAAGCCTGTTTATATGGAACGTGATTATGAATGAACTGTTGGCTAAGCTTAATTCGATGGTTGAATGTGCTTCTTACGCGGATGATATCCTCATTTTTGTTAGGGAGAAACCGTGATTTGAGCTCGAGCAGCGAGGTACTGAATATGGGCATCGTGCTTAGTCTCCGTCGGTGTTGCGGTTTCGACGGAAAAAAAAACCGTTGCGAAATAGTTCACTGATTAGTGACTGACGCCATGTATGTATTGCTCGTTTTTGATCTAGTAGTGTCCGGCAAGCTAGCAGAGAGAGAGAGATTTATTGTGGTGTTTGTTGTCGGGACGAGCTTCCTCCTGACGGAGCATGTTAGAGTTTCTCTTTTCAAATTCTGTCCAGCGTAATGTAACATCCGCAATTTGGAAACATGGCGGTTCATGTAGTGAATCAGTGCCTTACCAGCAGGGGTACGCATCAATACGCTAATTCATATGCGCCTGCTGCCTTCCGGTGACGCAGACAGTTCCTTCCTTGGTGGAAGACAGCCATCGGTTCCGTGTACTTTGAGTTGGTGTGACGTCTTATATGTTCATTTGTACGCAGAACGTTGATTAACTGGTGGAAAAGTTTCATCGCCGTTCTCAGCACTGCGCTGATTCCAGTCAATCTATTGGGGAGCGAACTCCCATGAGACTAGGATCTGCGAAGACTCATCTGAAGTGGCTGTTCCTACGAAGGTTTACCGAATGTTATTTTCTACCATGGAAACTGAGATGGCCCTCTGAAAGCATATGCTCCTGGACAATCCCTGGGCAATGTGTTCTTGGCCCAGTTATTTGCTGATGGTGCTCTTATCTGGGTTTGTTTGTGGTTGCGATTGTGTCCTTATCGCGGAGGGAGCTCCTTGGAGCCTGTTAATTGTGACAGAGGTATTAGATAGACTTCGCATCCACTGGTGTGATACTTCACCCAGTATAAACCAGTGTCCCAGTGTTAGACACGGGTTTAAAACAATCGGTGTCCGATGAGGACCGTGGGATTGTGCCTACATGGCAGGCACTCACGTTAAATCCCCAGGACCAATTCGTAACGAAATCTTCCAAACGCCACGAAGTATGTCTTAGTAGCTCAAATAAAATACCAGGGAGATTAAGTCAGCTGTTAAGGACTTTGTTAGGTTAAGCCTCTACATATATTGGCGACTGTATGAACTCATTAAAAAGATAGGAGTTTTAGTAGCGTTTAGCCATTAATCCGCACCGGTGCTATTTGAGTGTAGCGCAAGTCTGGAAAGAAAAAGCATTTGTGATAACCAATGGAAATTTCACAAGCCAGAAAAGTTTAAGGGAGCTATTTTATAGAATATACATTATTTGCGATATACCAAGAAAAGCGGTGAGCTCTTTAGTAAGTCACCAAAGGAATCCACGGCGCGATGGTTGATGGGGTAAAGCGTCAGTCTCCCAATCTCGCTGCTCTGGGTTCGAATCCCAGTGGCCATTAGTGGCTGTCTTCGTTTTATGTTTGTCTTGCTGCTGTGCTTGCACAGCGTTAAGTATGATGATAGTGAAACTGAAGCACAGTCCCACTAAGAAGTGAACAGGAAACACTAAAAAAATACATGGAAACATTCGCTGTTGCGTGTAATACCCACCAAAAGAGGTTTCAACAAGTCGGAATACCGAAAGCTGAACACTTCGAATATAAAGGTTTTTGGGTTCATCTTGTGTGGCAGATTCCCTATTCACCTTTTCCCATTCGTGTATGCCTCCAATTCAAAATATTTCTGAATATACATATTTATTGCCAAACTCCAACTACACCGTTCATATGAGTTCACTTTATGTAATGATGACGTCGTACACGTCCTAGAATTCGATAAATTCACGTGTAATACACAATGTTGACCCTCTATAACTTCGTTAATAATGGTTGGATTTTAGTCAAACTTTCCAAAATTATGTATTAGAGTAGTGTATTAGAGTAGAATTCCGATAATTCACATGGTCATGGGAAGATTTGATACGAAATATAGGAATTACCAATTATCGGGAGTGCAAAAAAAGAAAATTAACTCTGGGTACCGGAAAATTTGTACGAATTAGCCGGAATGCGAATAATCGGTGTATGAGTTATCTGGATTCCACTGTATTTATAACCGTACCAAAGTTTGTACTTCTAGGAAGGAGGTGGGTTTTCAGGTAAATTTCCAAAATATGGTAATATATTATTATTAACTTTCTTTAAGCAGGATTGGAATGCAATGTATTTTGAAACCTGGATTTCGTATAGATACACCATTGTGATGCTTTCCAGATTTTTCTGTTGGATAGGTTCCGAGAATGAGACTTGCTGCACTTTTTGGGGCAAGCGTTTTGAGCCTTCGGTCCCTAGTTTCACCCGGTATCAAAAATGTCCAGAGTTTTGAAAAGTATAGTACTAACTGAACCTTTTCACGTGATATCCCAAAAGACCATATTCTGTAAAAAAATGTTCATCACCCCCCCCCCCCCCCCCCCCCTTTTACATGTATGGGCTGTCGCTGTCGGTTGCTGTAATACATTTACAGCCCCCTCCCTGATTTTTCTTTCTTTTTGGCGTAGAATAGACCTACGCCACGTAGTTCAAGGGTGACCTACTCGCCACTCATTTCGCCCCAGTCGGATGCATGGCATAACCCACAATAAAGTTAGTACTCTTTCTTAATGTGTGACTTACCCACTATCACCGCTACTTCTGTATTCTGACCTACATGTCCACGGGTATCTGGCCTATACTTCTACGTTATTCATTGTCTTAGACGATAATATCCCGATGATACTACGCAGACATAAATTTATGAAAGCTTCGAAAGGGTAGCAATGGTTGTAACTTTCCATATACGATTACACAACATTAGTGACAAATAATCTCAGATTATGGACAAAACAGCGAAAGTGAATTCTACGCTGCTCAAACGTCGAACGGTACCAAGTTCGATACTGTTGTCGGCAGAAATAACGCTACCAAGATATATAGATACTTTAACGTCTTCGATTCAAATGGGAGAAGTGCGAACTTTCGCCTCCTTTTCCTGGCCTATCTGGAGGTGTTTGGGGGAAAGTGATATGAGTCAATGAACTCCACCGGCTCTTCCCACCAAAACAGTATGAAGAACGTCGCAGATAACAAGAAGAAATAATATCGGCGACAAGATGCAACCCTGGTGAGTTCCACTTTTGACTTACCTGACCAATTAATCTCAGATTTCGTTCTGTCCAGCACATGACAATAGCTATCAGTTTTTCGCAATGCCGCTCCTACGTAGAGCATTCCACATTTATCTTCGTTTGATACTGTTGTAGGCGCGCTCAGAATCGGTGAAGAGCAGGTGGAATTGGGATGCAAACACCGCAAGTTCTCCATAATCATCCGAAGGGTGTAAATATAGTCTCTACAGACGTATCAGAAAGGTAAACAACCTGCTCTCTGTTAGGGGTTTTCATTGATGCTTTCGAGAAAGACTTTAGCTGGTATTTTCAAGACGGCAGGAAGCATGCAAATACCCGGTTGTCATACTCGAGGTGGGTGCCATTCTTCCACTCATTGGAAAAGATATCAGTTTCTCCGATCTTTGAATGTGTGGTAGTAACAATTCTACGGAGACTGTAGAGGCTGCACGGGAAATTTCCGCACGAGGACAATCAAGAATGGTGGCTTTGTTCTGGTTTCTGTTGAGGGGAACAGTCTGTATATTTTCATATCAATGTAGTTTGCCGTATCCTTGGAGAATTGCGGTGGCAGCACTTTAGCTGCCCATCACTGAGGATGAGAAGCCTACCGTTAACATACCATAGTATCATATATGGTAGCGACATTTTTGCTCTTTGCGGCAGCCTCTTTTTCACACTAACGGAACATCCGTGCCTTGCACTCACTCCCATTCAGAGCCATCAATAGAATTCTCAGCTCCTTACGTTCATCGATCTGCCCCCAACCAGGTTCCTCCTTTTAAGACGTAGGCGACGGCTTTGTCCGCCCCAGATATAAATGCATTTTTGAATGAAGTATTTGGTATTCAATTCATTGTGCGTTTATTTGGAAATCCTGGGGAGGTCGAGATTCAGTGTCAGTAATTAATAACGATAGCGCGTAGGCGATGCTGGCGCATTATACCCCACACACGAAATAATAATTATAATAATCGATAGCTCAATAATCCAATTTGGATCTAGGCCTAGAAGGAACGCTTGAAGTCAGTATCGCGGTCAACAATCAGAATAAACTCGAATTTATAGCCTTTGAATTAAAGCTCAGTCGGCATTAATTTTATGCGTTACGATATGCCTTCTCAAAATAGGGCAGCATGTGAAAAACTGCCTTTGGCTGGGAGTTATTACTAGAGGATTCCCCCAAGTATTTAAAATCCCTGAATATAATCTCTGTTGATAAAGTCTTCACACCTCCTCCATATTTTTTCCTGTCGCTCCGCATAAGGATAAAATCCTTCTCAGTATATCCTAGAATGCCTCGAACTTTATCGAGGCAATTATGTATCTCAGTAGATTGAATATTTTCTGGAGGGTGACCCCTCATCATTCTACTATTGAAGCTCTTTCGTATATTTCGGCCATACTGGGACGCACAGGAAATGATCCCGATGTAATAAATACTGGTCCGCATCACACGCCTTACTTTTGCTTTGGACAAAAACATTCCTTCTCATAATTTTCCTTTATATCCTCATAATATGAAGTCCTGCACTAAAATTATCATACCATCGATCTGGAAAAATCTTATATAAGGCAACCTTGCTGGCCTGGGCGCTTTCATGGAAGTTCATCATGTCCAAGTCATTCATATCCAACAATAATCATATATGCGAAGTACATGATTTCGTAATAGAGTTCATCCATAAACGAATTAATCTTCCTTGGATATTACTGATTGCTACAGAGGAAATAATATTAAATTCATCCCCTAATGATATATTTCCACGAAATAATAATCTGCGGAATAAATGCATAGAGGCCGAATGCAGTCTGGACTCGTGCATGTTATTTGGGCTAAGCTTAAATTGCTTTTACAAGCTTAAATAAGCAAATTAAATTTGCAAAATATTGTATCTGTAGTGGCCATGCAATTTTAATGAGATACGCCATCAAGTGCTCCATGACATACCCAAAGCTGCAAATATTAAATTGGCTTATCAGCTAAAGCGAATTGGCAAAATATGCGAAATGTTATTTGTGGTAGCACTGAATGAATGCGTTCGCAAATATATTCATATTTGAAATTGATAAATATGGTGTGATGTAATCACATACAATGAACACCGGTAATATCTCCATCAAAAGCAATGGGGTCACTACGCAGGAAAAAAAGTAAAACCTTGGAAATCTCATTATTGCTGATGCGAATTGCATAAATTAATGAAATAGCGGGTGGGAATATTCAGAATTCAGAATATTTAGCGAATTGTCAGGTTGCTTTTGAAATTAATTTGGCAATTAGGTTTTTTTTTTCAATCATAAATTTATGATAGGAATCAGCATAGTTTGCAAATAATTTTTTTCATTATTGGTTTGTCCATTTAATTGAATACCTCAAATAGTGCTGAACAAAAGTGATGTGTTGCCAACTGGAGGCCTTTTGTTGATTAAAGAATGTCACTGTAGCTGACATGTTAATGTTACTAATTACAAATATGATAAGCACATTAAAAATGAAAATTTAATTTAATGTTGATATGCGTTGAACACTCGACATTCCCGACTGCCACGTGTCACATGTCACGACATCGGTTCTATACATATTCCTCTTCTTCTAGAGGCTTTATCTTGTTTGACAATGGAATCAGCTGTCCTGGATCGAATTTGTCATTTCTATCGACCGTGGAGTCGACAGGCCAAAGTCTGTCCAAATCCCTGTTCAATGTATCAAGCTCTTTGGTTGTTCTCCATTGACTTGGATAGTCAAACCAATGTCGGCGATCATTCCACGTTTGTACTAGTTACTCAAGATCACCAGCAATCCCGACAGAGTGATAGCGTCTTTCAAGGTCACTTATGCTCACGAATTTGACGTCATCGGCAATCTGTTTTTTCTGACCTGAAGGTGAGTTCATCAAGCGCACCAATTCGCGGGTAAATTTGAGGACTACCCGCCTTTCTCGCCGAGCAATGTTACTGAATCTTTGTTTACTGGCCAACTGTTCTATCAAAATTGTTAGGGGCTTAAACACAAAGCTGGGGCCTTCAATTTATCTGTGCTGGTTCAGTAATACCATGCTACCTGTATCTCGGAAGACTGACTGGACGATGCCATATGGAACTCCGAGCTCTTCGAAGGCTACTCCACTTTGCGCTGTAACAGAGACCGTGATGCATCACTTAATTTCATCGAGAATGGGATCCTAATTCCAATAAAAGTGACACTTCGCACCGAACTCGTCTTCTCCTCCTCCTGTTCTCCTTAAGACTGTGTTTCTCGCCGTGTCTCCCCGCCCAACTCCCTCCCGTTCATTGTATCTTGCATATACGTTTCCTGCCCTGCCCACCTGTCGCAAGAATTGTTTGGCAGTTTGCCGGAACTCCTTACTACTAGATCCCCTTCCCTCGCTTTCTTCCTTTCCACAGATTTTAACCCCCCCCCCCCTGCTCCACTGGCCTAATCATCCTAGCCTTCCAATTCCTGCCAACAACCTCTCCCATTCTTCCCTTCTACTTTTTTCCTTTATCAATACCTGAATACCACCAGAAACTCCTTGGGCCGCACTCTCGATCTCTTTCTTGCCAACCTCAGCGCGCGCCAACTTTCTTTATTTCATTGAACATCCCCGTAAGTCGAAACTGACGCCCACCGTTTCCCACTTAAATTTGAAGAAGAGATCCCCCGCTTAAACTTCAAAACTGCTCTAAACCTACTAAGTTCAACTTCCTCAACTTAACTTGAGCGTCTTTCAATTGGGAGCACATATTATGCAACTCAATGTGTGATCAAGCTCTTAGCACTTTTTGCAATATCCTGTCCGCTCTCCTCTCCTGTTATGTCCCCTCTTTCCCTGCTTTCCTGCGTTCGTATCCAAATTGGTCCACAACGAAGGTCCTTAACATTCGCCTGAAACATGCACTGCGGAAGTAGTTTCGGACTTCTAAGGACGACGGCATTTTGCTCGCTTTAAAGCTACGCGCTCGACTGTGAAGTAGATGTTTAAAGCGCAAGCGTAAAAGGTACTTGTTGAGCGTCGAAACCGCTCTTGCCCGCGGTAACTCAAAACCTTTTTAGTTCCACACTCGCTATTCCCATAATCTTACCCCATCTCTCCATTCTTCCATCATCGCCTCTTCAGCAGACTGCTCCGAATCTTTGGCCATTCTTCTCCAAACTCTCCCTACTCATCTTCTTTCCCTCAATCATCTCCTGACTTTCCTCGAATTTCTCATATCGTCCCCGCAGAGTTTCTTTTGATGGTTACTCATCTCGTACCTCTGGTGCTCCCAAGGTTCTATACTTGCCTCCCTACTCTTCCTATTTTTTTATTAATGAACTCGCCTCCCCTCTTATCTGCCCGTACTTGCTTTACGGAGACGACCTTAAATTATTTGCCTCTATTTTGCCACCTAGACTGTGCTCCTTTGCAATCCAACCTTGATTCTCTGGTCCGTTGGTGTTCGCTTAACAAGCTCATACTGAATGTCAGCGAATGCCATTGGATGTGCTATTCGCTTAAACTCTCCCCGACATCCTTTCCTTATTCTCATAGTGAACAACCCTCTCTACTACTGACCTCCTTTCAAGATCTGGTTGTAATATTCGCAGACAAACTTCATTTCAATCGTTGACATCTTCTCTTCAAAAAGAACCTTCCTCGAGTGGTTTATCCGTCATGGCTACGCACCCTCAAGCTCGCTTCCCTGCAGCAACGGTTTATCTTCCTTGGCATGTGTACCTTTTTAAACTCTACAATTGCCTGATGGACTACTCTGCCAACTCTGGTATCATTTTCCGCACCGCCTCTCATAATACATATAGTATGGACATTTTTGAAGTACCCTTTGCGGATCTCGATATCTACTTTCACTCCCTGATCCCTTAGCTATGCCGGTCCTACAACGCCATGCAACTTGGGTCCTTTGACTTTGTCTCCTTCCTTACTTGTTGCTCCCTCTGAGGACAATATGTAACAAGGAATTTGCTTTTCTGTTTATTGTCCTAGTCAAATAAATTGATTGGGAGCTGCCAGGAAAATACAGTCTGTGTAAAGCAGTATGAATGGGATGGGACTAGGCATGGAGAGTAGTAGTGACAGTCAGATCAGGTTTTGATGCGATAAACAACTCACTATGCGTGAGTGATGAATTTCAGCTTTTTGCCTTGCAGAGCTCAGCTGGAACGTCGCCAGGTCCTGTTATTCGCCTCAGTTTAATTTCCTTAATTGCCTTTTGAATTTCTGTTATTAGTCTGTCATTAGTTTGCTATACCAAAATAGCTTCACTTCGTGCCAATTGTCGATGACAGGTGCGAGGCTCGCCAACAGCGTATGATGGGTCATAAAGGCGCCGATCCTCGTTGGCCAAGATGCTGATGGGAACCATGCCTGCTATCACACATGTTGCCTCACTTGATGTTGTACGGGAACGCATGACGTTCGCAATGCACTCAATTGATACGTGGCTGTGATTTTTCTTCTATTTGCTTCAATGCCGATACACTGACTGGAATTGCATCAAGCAAGGTGGAACTGACAACTCTCGAGACGAGTGCTTTGCCTAGGGCCACCTACATTCAGTAACATTCTTATCAGCAATCTAGCAGCCCCGGAAGTTTTGGTTGCTACATTCTCAAGATTGGGTTTGAATTTCAGTTTCCGGTTCTAGCGCAGCAGCGAATGTATAATGCGTTTGTCAATTATGATCTTCATTGACGTTTGCTTCCCTCGCCTAATGATAAAAACTTCTCTGTGATCATCAGACCAGCGTCTTCTAGCTAGGATCTGATTTAAAAAATTACCGCCGAAGAGGGCCGGGAACCGATCCATGTCATACCCAGCAGAGTGTTCTATACGCGTTAGGTCCAACTCCCGCATTGTAAAACAATAGTGTCCCCAGAGGAATTCTATAACTATGCGCATCAGGTATTTGGAAGCGCCTGATTTGGCTAAAGGCGCAATTATTTTGCTCTATTTTGCAGTACTGAAGTTATTCTTCCCATTAAGAGTAACTAAAGATTTATTAATCTCCATTGCTTCTTTTTTCTCCTATCTAGGGTCGAAAATCACAACCGATAACAGCTACGATGATGAAATCCGCGCACGGTTGTTGTCAGCCAACAGAGCCTATTTTAGCTTACAAAAACTGTTGCGCTCGAAACGTCTTACCATAGAGCCAAACATCTTACTGTACAAGACTATGATCTTGCCAGTCCTCATGTATTCTTCGGAAACTTGGGTTCTTAGCAAGAAAAGTTGCGAACTCTTGGCTGCGTTCGAGAGAAGAATCCTCCGAAGAATGTTTGGCCCCCTACATGAGGATGGATGATTCCATAGCCTACACAATGACGAAATCTATGAGCGATACCATGACCATCCGGTTGTGGATAAAATCCGGCTCAATAGGTTACGGTGGGCGGGTCACTTAATCCGTATGGATGAGGATAATCCCACCCGGAAAGTCTACAAGGGCAATATCTATGGTAGAAAAAGAAGACGAGACAGACCCTGCCTAAGATGGAGCGATGGGGTAGACCAGGACGCCAGACAGCTTACAGGGATATCGAATTGGTGGACCTCGGCGCAAAACCGGGATGTCTGGAGTTCCTTATTAAGGCAGACCTAGACCGGATACCGGTTGTTGCGCCGTTGATGATAATGATTCCTTCTTTTGCAATTTTCGTCACCGTATTGATTGCATTGGCTGCAGATCTTGCCTTTCGGAATCCGATCTGCTTATCTGAGAAACCACTCTGCTTTACTGTGATCGGTACAACCCTACTGAAGATGGTCCGTTTGAAAAATTTGTCGAAGCCGTTTGATAGGTATATATACTTATAAGATGGACGATCACCCAAGGTTATTTGACTCCGGGGTTAGCACAACCAGCGCTTTCTTCGCCATGCTATCTAAGAATAGGGCTTTATTTTCGACAACCTTCTTCGCGGTTTCTAGGACTTCTTCAGGGGAATTTCACCGGGATCCGTCTGGACAGTGGGTTTGATTCACATGAAATTTGTGGGAAGCGATTACTAATAATATCTCGTAGCAAATCAGGCTTTGTATGCCGGTGCCATAATTGCCCTCCCTATGGGTTGCGATCCGCTTTCTTGCGTAAATTTTGAAGTGTTCAATTTTACTTCTAGAGATTTCCTCGCCTTTTTATATCGGCTGTGCAACTCTTCAAACTCATGTACGTACGTTCCTGCTACGTTGGCTGTGTTTCTTGGCTTTGTCGCAAGTATACTGCACGTGCTTGATGGTAGTCTTGGTGATGAGGACCGCTACCTTTTTTCCTCGTAAAAGAGGCGTGATTTTTTTTTTTAAATATCTTTAATATAATCATGTCAGATAGCAAATAAAAGGTTTCGATTAGCACTACGCGTAGATCAAAAAACACTTTTCATACCTGAAGCGCCGAGCTTCCGATCTTCGATTCGTTTGATTGCTGAATCATAACTCTTCGCTATTTTGTCCTAAACCTTTGGATTAGAATCTCGCGTCAGCTCTGTGCCAGAATATAGATATTTCTAACGCCAATTCAATATCATTTTCATACTCACTTCAGGAAGATGACCAGATTTCAGAGGCTCTTTTGAGAAACATCTGTTGGTGCGTGCTTTAATGCCTCTATTCTCCCTCGAGCTGGTATCTGGATATGACATCGCATAATAGAATAATTGCAAAAGCATTTCAATTACGTCTTTCTGAAGCATAGTTTTGCAAAGCCGCAAAACACACGCTATTGTCATTACCCTTGTTAAACGCAGTTGCAATCTCATCGGGACTTGGCTCATTATCCCCGCATGTTTGAGTATTGTTTGTGAGGCTCCTAAGATTCAGCTTCCAGATGAACAAATTCTCCCAAAATGCATAAATTATCGGAATATGTTTCCTTTGGAACTGGATATGTGTGGCCAATCTTGCATTAGATACGCGAATAATTCCATAATCGTCCGATAATCCATCATGTGATGCTACACACATTCCGCTTAATTTATTTGGTATGATCCTTTCAATACTAAATCAGCGAGACGTAAGCAAAGCTACTATTGAATATGGTAATACCCATACAGGGGACTATGCTTACATTTTTACATGACCATCATCAATTCATACAAATTCAGGCCTTTATCCTTTAAATTGCTAAATTTCAACCCCCGGTAATGAATTAGGATAGCGCTGCATATCCTTTAGAAAACCAGGATATCAAACTGTTTGTTTCATTTAGTTAGCAGAACAATAGGCTCTCATTGCATATGACATCCTTAGCATTCGTTTCCACACTGGTATTTCGTTTGTTAGGTGAACTAATGTAAAAATCACAATATATACGCATCAACTAGCAAAAAGGTAATTAAAATGAGAGTATAGAATGAGCTTCTAGCTATGTACATATGTGTGTTTTGCATGCTGTAGTTTAACAATAGCCTTTTGAGTGTCTATGATTTGTTCGCTGTTTAGAAATCCCGATTCACCCAGTCTTATAGTAGCCCTAAATCATTGTGTTTGTTGATTGTTACAATATATTGGAGACCCGACGCCACTGCAATATATACAGAACTCACTCCTGTTCATATAGTTTCTAACAACGAACGATTTTTCTCTCATTTCTCCCCAGAGTGTCGATTCTGATGTGGCATCACTCAACATGAACTCTACTGAAAATGAAGTTCCAGAAGTGGAATCATCCAGCGAAATAATGGTGGACGACAACAAGCCAACAAACTCGAACGACGAAAGTTGGACGGACGTGAACCTAAACGAAGATGGCAATGAGAAGATCCGCGACATGGAAGGAAACATCCATCACCTAAGCGGTGAACGCGGCGATAAGCCCGACTCTGAAATTTCTGTCGTTCGTGTTCCAGATAACTTTGGTGCACCGGGAAATCGAAATCGACCCGAGGAAATTTCCATTAAACCACCTCTGGTTAGTGAACTTCCTATGACCACACCTTCGCGTGAGGCGAGCTTAACGCAAAAATTGGAAATTGCCTTGGGACCTGTTTGTCCACTGCTCAGAGAGATTATGGTCGACTTTGCCCCATTCCTGTCTAAAACGCTAGTTGGGTCACATGGCCAGGAACTCCTAATGGAAGGCAAAGGTCTGACGACCTTCAAGAACAGTCATTCCGTTGTAGAGCTTGTCATGTTGCTGTGCTCGCAAGAGTGGCAGAACAGTCTACAAAAGCACGCAGGATTAGCGTTCATAGAGCTCATAAATGAAGGTCGCCTTTTGTCGCATGCTATGAAGGACCACATAGTGAGAGTTGCGAACGAGGCAGAGTTCATTTTGAACCGCATGCGAGCTGATGATGTCCTCAAACACGCCGATTTCGAATCCCAGTGTGCTCAAACTTTGATGGAACGCAGAGAAGAGGAACGAATGTGTGACCATTTGATAACTGCCGCGCGAAGACGCGATAATGTGATTGCCAGTCGCCTACTAGAAAAAGTGCGGAATATAATGTGTAACAGACACGGAGCATGGGGTGATGCCAGCGGCAGTACGACTAAACAAGTATACTGGAAACTAGATGCTTGGGAAGATGATGCCAGAAGGCGAAAACGAATGATCCAAAATCCGAGAGGATCAAGCCACCCACAAGCAACTCTGAAAGCCGCTCTAGAAAATGGCACTCCCGAAGATGCAATATTACAAACAAGAGACGAATTCCATTCTCAAATTGCCGTAACCAGATCACACCAACCGTCTCAGCAAACAGCAGATCTTCTGGATGATGCTGAACTACTTATCGAAGATCGCGAACTCGATCTCGACGTAACAGGCCCAGTTAACATTAGCACGAAAGCCAAGCTGATTGCGCCTGGTATCATAGCTCCTGGAACAGTGTCGATTACTAGTACCGAAATGTTTTTTGAAGTCGATGAAGATCATCCAGAATTCCAGAAAATTGACCCAGAAGTCCTTAAATACTGCGATCATCTCCACGGAAAATGGTACTTTTCGGAAGTTAGGGCCATCTTTTCGCGTCGCTATCTCCTACAAAATGTTGCAATAGAAATCTTTTTGGCAAGTAGAACTTCTATCCTATTCGCTTTCCCCGATCAACACACCGTGAAGAAAGTGATCAAAGCCTTGCCGAGAGTCGGAGTTGGCATCAAGTATGGCATACCGCAAACCAGACGAGCTTCAATGATGTCTCCGCGCCAGCTTATGAGAAATTCAAATATGACACAGAAATGGCAGAGACGAGAAATTTCAAACTTTGAGTACTTAATGTTCTTAAACACCATTGCTGGCAGGACATACAACGATCTAAATCAATATCCCGTTTTCCCCTGGGTGTTGACGAATTATGAATCGAAGGAACTAGATCTGAGCCAACCGTCCAATTATCGTGATCTTTCCAAGCCCATTGGAGCCTTGAATCCTAGTCGACGAGCTTATTTCGAAGAACGCTATGAAAGCTGGGACAACGATACAATCCCTCCATTCCACTATGGAACTCACTATTCTACGGCTAGTTTTGTGTTGAGTTGGTTAGTAAGAGCTGAGCCGTTTACGACCATGTTCCTAGCAATGCAAGGTGGAAAGTTTGACTACCCCGACCGACTGTTCTCATCAGTTAGTTTATCATGGAAAAACTGCCAACGCGATACATCTGACGTGAAGGAGTTAATCCCCGAGTGGTACTTCTTGCCGGAAATGTTCTACAACTCTTCAGGATATCGTCTAGGGACACGAGAGGATGGCACTCTTGTCAATGATGTAGAGCTCCCGCCATGGGCTAAAACGGCAGAAGAATTCGTCCGTATTAATCGAATGGCCCTGGAGTCTGAGTTCGTGTCGTGTCAACTCCATCAATGGATTGATTTGATTTTCGGATACAAGCAACGTGGACCGGAAGCAGTGCGCGCCACTAATGTATTCTACTACCTAACCTACGAGGGAAGCGTCGACTTAGACGCCATCACGGATCCGGTTATGCGCGAAGCGGTTGAAAATCAAATTAGAAATTTCGGACAGACCCCGAGCCAATTGCTCATGGAACCACATCCACCCCGAAGTTCGGCAATGCACCTTTCCCCTATGATGTTTAGCGCGATGCCGGACGATGTTTGCATGTCCATGAAATTCCACTTAAACTCGCCCATTATTCACATCTCAGCAAACACGTATCCTCAATTATCCCTTCCGTCCGTAGTCACAGTCACGGCTGGGCATCAGTTTGCCGTGAACCGTTGGAATTGCAATTATACAGCATCCGTCCAGAGTCCTAGCTACGCGGAATCGCCACAATCACCTGGTGCTAATTTACCTTTGACCATGGATCCGGTGCTATGTAAGTTGATGATGATTAGATAATGCGTATTTGGGCGCGACGTTTCGAGCCTGTGTATTTAATCCTGTCCCCTCATTGTCCTTCTTGTTCACAGCGCAAACAAACGCTCACAATAATCCGATGAATAGGAGGCATTTGGGGGATAATTTCAGCCAGAAATTGAAAATTAGATCGAATTGCTTCGTTACCACCGTGGACAGTCGATTCTTGATTGCTTGCGGATTTTGGGACAACAGTTTTCGAGTGTTTTCAACGGAAACAGGTGGGTGCTTTCGGGTTTCGTTTGATTGTATGACGGTAGCAGGAGTGAACTCGTCCGTGTCAGAGTGAATTCGACTTCAATCCCTGATAAGCAAGCAGGAGCTTCATTACATTTTATGAAGTTTCAGATTACTCCTCCTGATAAGATATTCTATATTTCGCAACATAACGGCTGATTAGGCTTATATTTTCTCCCTTTAGCGAAAATCGTTCAAATCGTGTTCGGTCACTTCGGTGTTGTCACTTGCCTGTCGCGATCCGAGTGCAACATCACATCGGACTGTTACATCGCCTCTGGTTCTGCGGACTGTACTGTTTTGCTGTGGCACTGGAACGCCAGGACCCAGAGCATTGTTGGAGAAGGAGATGTTCCGACGCCCCGGGCTACTCTAACCGGTCATGAACAGGCTGTAACTTCGGTAGTTATTAGTGCTGAACTAGGACTAGTGGTTTCAGGTTCAATAAGTAAGTTTGCAGTTAGAGGTGTTCTGGGAGCGTCATCTGACAATTTCGTTTTAATTTCTCCACCAATAGATGGTCCTGTGCTCATTCATACAACCTTCGGCGACCTCCTCCGCTCACTCGATCCCCCAACTGATTTCCTGTCTCCTGAAATTATTGCGATGTCGCGGGAAGGCTTCATAGTGGTCAATTATGATAAAGGCAACGTAGCTGCTTTCACAATAAACGGGAAGAAGTTGAGACATGAGAGTCATAACGACAACTTACAGGTAAATTTTTAAACCCCATCGAGGGATTACGAAGAAAATCTAAATCTGTAGCCATCCCTCAAGAATTTGCTAAATTTTTATCGTTTTCCTTTACAGTGCATGCTGCTATCACGGGACGGAGAATACTTAATGACTGCTGGCGATAGGGGTATAGTGGAAGTATGGAGAACGTTCAATTTAGCTCCGCTGTACGCCTTTCCAGCATGCAACAGTGGAATACGGTCATTGGCACTGACACATGACCAAAAGTAAGTCTACATTTACTACATCTGCATTGTTAAAATAAAAGCATTATAAATGTTATATGGTTAAAAAATTAAGAAAAGAACTAGGCATTGTTCCTTATACAGTAAATATTTTTATTTTCCTTTTGCATACAATTGTTGTTTGTGTTGCGAAAGAAAATAAAAATATATACAGTATAAGAAACAATATCTAGTTGTTTTCTTAATTTATATATTAACTGTAAAAAAAAGAACATGGACGCTAATTTCAACTTATATATGGTTGCTATTCGCCCCTTGGTGGGGTATAGCGTGAAATGCGCTTCAGCTCTCTTCTCGACTTCTCGAGACGGTCGCACTCGTCCTCTACTATTGCTCCGCGCTAACTGCCATTGGCTTTGGAAGACCGGCGGCGTCCTGCAAAATGGATCAAAGCTCGTCTGTGGAATTGGCGCAGGGGTTTTCTCGAGTACACACAGTGTATCCGACTCGTATGGTGTCCCAGGTTTTGTCAGTGTATTCCAAGCGGCAGTACTGGTGGTACTGGAAGTCTGTCGATGGTCGGCGCATGGTCCGAACCCCAAGCGTAACATAGTTATTAAGGCCTTGCACTAAGCGACGATATCCTCCAGGCTAGTGAAGCAGTGCGGAAATGCGCTGAACAGTCTGGGCCGCACGCTCAAGGTTACCCTCCTCTGGGTTCCCGGTCATAGGAACATAGAGGAGAATGAGCTGGCTGATAAATTGGCAGGCAGGACTCTGTTCTTGACAGTCCTTCGGTGGGTCAAGGGCGGAATCTACTTGCACTACTTAGCAGCCGCGGGCCTTAAATAGGCAAAGCTTACCACCTGTGCCCAGTCGGGGAGGATTTAGCCCGATTATAATATAGCCCGATTACGAGAACTCCTGTGCCAGACGCGTGCAAATGCATTCAAGATTACGGCGGTCTGCACGAGGTACTGGCCCATAGGGGACCCATGCCGCCAAGTTCGGCATACCCAATTCGCATTGCCGAAGTTACGAAGAAGGGGGAGGGGAACCCTCAGCCACTTCCTCTGCGATTGCCCAGTTTTAGCTAAATTCAGGCTACGGACTGGGTAAACCATTTTCGGGGGACTTCCGAGAAATTTCTAGCTGCAAGGTGGAAGAGCTACTTCTCTTCGTGAATACTACGGGCTGGCTCGGAAGATTTGAGCGGACTGAAATCTGTCTCCCTGTTTTGATAACAGCAGTCACGGTCTTAGGAGTTTGTGGCATCAAAACGACGCACTACAGTGCTAGTTGGGCTCGTCGGAGCGAACACTGATCCCTGCCTACCTTCATTGGTCCCGTGAATTAGCCATTGGCAGCCTAATCGTTCTTTTTATTTTTGTTGGGATGTTGATTTCTCTCATCGCCGCGGCACTTTATCTGCGCTAACATAAGATGCTCTAAAGTCGACAAGAAAAAGGTACAGTTTATAACGGTATTTTAGGAGTTTTTCCTATGTATATCACATGCTGGCTGCTGATTTTCTTCGCTTTAATGTAGACGAATGATGTTCGGGGCATATAGGGCTACATTCTCAAATAGGAGAGCGAAGAACATCCTATAGTCGGTACTCAGGAGCGTGATACTTCTACAGGCAGTGCACTTAGTATCATATCCTTTTTTATGCGGCACAATTGATATCTATGCACCGTTGATTTGTCGTTCCATACTTTGAACATCAATTGCTGAAGTTTGTCACCATCACCTTTTACAGTATTAGCTTTGCTTATATATCGCCAGATCTAGGCGATTTTATTTTATTTTCTGTTGAACGATGGTACCAATGAGCCAGACATTCAAAAACATCGTATTTTTTCGAATTACGAATTATTGATGGATTTCGACGCTCTAGTGTGTGGTTTCTGTATTTTGCGATATAATTTCCAGAATTACTATTACTATTAAGGAACTATATCACACCTGTTGTAATAGGGCTTTTATTATCGCTTATTTTTAGGTTCCAATTAAAAAAACCCGATAATTCCCCTGGCCGCCCAAAAACTACGTTAGATGCATTAATTGCATGCATCTAACGGCCTTTTGTGGCTCGTTCCATCTCTCCTGTTATTCAGGGACAGGTTCACTCCGTAAAACTATCACCGACGGGCAGAACATTCTCCAATGGCTTAAACGTTGTGTCATGGGGGTACTTTGGCCTGAGACAATACCAGATGAAGAACTTTGCCGGCCTATGTCGAAATGTTTATAGACGCGCTGATGGGAGGGCGGAGGCGGCACTGGATAAGTCATATTTTGAGAAAGGGCGATAACTTCTTTGCGGGCTATGCAACACAACAACACAAGACAGTCAGCGAATGGAATTAATTGCACAAAACAGTGGGACAAGGGCACGTGGGGTGACTTAAAGATCATTGCCAGGATGGAGAACCATGGCGGGTGTGTGTTATTGTTAATGATAAATAATACTTCTGTCTTATGTTCCAAGACAAATAGGGCGGCATTCTCCTAGCAGGCTTTAGTGTCATGAATTGCTTCGCTCGACTAAATTTTTTCGAGCAAGGGTGAATAAGTATCGGTTCAATGTGGGAAACCAGTGGTGGCCACTTCACTGCAAAAATTCATTACTATTTGGGGTAGCTTTGATTTCCTTATGAGTTGAGAAGTTACTGCTTTAAATGCTCTATTTCAAGAACCTGACTCAGCCTTCTCAACCAGTCACTAAAAGCATTCGCTCCTACCTTTCACCAAAGCCACATGGGATTTTTCCGTCCCTCTTTGTATTGCTCATGTAGTTGCTTGTATCCTTGTCTTCTTGCCTTGGGGCAGACCTTGAGGCATTCCTTGACGTCAGAATTGTACTAAATTTTGCATAGACGCGTCATATATTCGTCATAAATTTTTTTTCTATCTAAATGCTTATCACTTGTGTTTCTTATTAAAATCGGTTCAATGTCTGTCTGTCTGTCACAAGCACTTTTCTCAGAAACGGTTATACCGATTGACACGAAATTTGGTGAGAAGGTGGGAACTGTGAACCCCCAGACATGCAGTGAGTGATATCCTTCTATGTTGAATTTAGGGGGGGGCGTCGGCGGGGTCCTCATACATGTAAAAGGGGGGTGTAAAAATTTTTTTCACCGAATGTAGTCATGTGGAGAATCAAATGAAAGGTCTCGATTAGTAGTTTTCGAAGCCGGTCTTTGTTTTGAGATTTGTTAAAAGCGAGGAGTGGGACGGGTGGAAAGGGTGATTTCTTTAACGGACCCATTCTCAGAAACTACTCAACCGAAAAATCTGAAAAAATTCATGAAGCTGCCTCTATATGGTGCCCAGGCCTCAAAATACTCTCGATATCGATATCTGTTCAAATTCACTTAATAATAGTATATTACAATATTTTTGGGAAAATTGAGTAAAACCCCCCTTAGGTTTATCCCAGAGTTGTAGACGGTAGTACCGGTAGACGGTAGTATAATAGTATAAAATATAATATGATGCATATTATCCCCAAGTTTGATCAATATCATACTATTAGTAACAAAGTTACAGTAGCTCAAAGTTGTCTTTACCGTGTAAATTTGCAGCCCGAAGCACTAATTCTGAAATGCTAAATGCATGTATATAACGGGCTACGTACAAATGGGATAGTTCTACACTCAAATGTACTTACAGAAGAAGCAAACAAAGCTTTTCATACCTAAATCGCCCAGCTTCCGGTTTCCCGACTTGTTTATATTTAATGTAGGATACATTTTTCGCATTTGCTAATAATATTAAACTCACAGTGTGAAGCGAATGCGGTTAACTACTATCAATGCAGAGGTTTCCAACAAATAATTCATTTAAATCGCTTTCTAAAAAATAGAGGCCAATGGAATTTTTAGCTATGTGTCACGTGCATTCGTCGCTCCCCACATTTTCTTCTTTTTTCTCTAGCTTTTGTCCCACTCACAAGCGGGGTCGGATCGTCGTGATCGGTTTCGCCAGTTTATTTTATCAACTGCCTGATCTGGATGTAATCGCGAGGCTTCTAAGTCTCCATACAGCGTGTCAAGCCACAGTTGTTTTTGCCCGACCTTTTGGTCGCTTACGCTTAAGTAAATTCTCGTCAGCGCGAATTACGTGACCATGCCATCGAAAACGCATCACTCGCAGTTTTTCCACGATCGGTGCAACCCCATATCGATCGCAGATATCCTCATGCAACATCTTTGTCTCCATTACCAACACTCAGAACTATGGACAGCGGTAGACGGACGACTTTGCGGGAAATTTTAGATTTGAGATGTTCGCTGATACGTCAATCACAAAAAACACCAGTTGTGGAATGCCACTTCAGCCAGGTTGTGTTAGTGCGTCAAGCAATTCCATTACGCGGTTCTCCTTTGGCTGAAAGCATTGACTCGGGATATTTAAATCGCTCAGTTCTGGGCAGGTTACAGCGCTATTTCCAATTCATGCTAATAACTTGTATTCATAATATGATAATAAGCGAATCTTGCAAACGACAAAAAGAAAATGAAAGTAAATAATCATATCCAATGAAACAAAGCAAAAAGAATACAACAACTAAGAAAAAAACCTCACCCAGAGCTCTGCGTGATTAGTTATGTGTTGATTTTAATTAAATTCCCAAATACGAAACTGTAATCAAATATTTGTCCCAAGATCCTAAGATCACTTTGTGCAGTAATACAAGTTGGGGCAAAAGTAATCACTTTATTGGAAAACGCTATAACTTTTGCAAATGGTCCCAATTGTCAATTCGGTTTTGACATTTGTGAAGTAAAAAAACGCAGAATATAAATCGGCAAGCCATGCATTGGTTTACTCCGCAACAACGCGAAATAATTATTTCCATTTTTTTGCGCAAGAATTCGTCAGTTGTGTTTTATTATTATTATTATTCTGTTAAGGGAAAGTCGCACCGCGTCTTTGAAGAACTATTGTGCCCCTTTTACTGGTTATAGTGTACCTGTTGATCATAGTATCTCAAGCAGGCCAGTAACCGTTAGGAACTTTAGTATGTTCCCCACTTCCAGAAGTTTCAGCTTTGCATCTGGTATTAAGTGCTCTCCCAGATGTATCGACCTACTTTGCACAAGTGCCGGACACTGTCCCAGGACGTGCATAGAGGGTTCGTCCTCCTCCTCACAGAACCTGCAGGCGGTGTCCGTAGATATCCCTAGCTTCCCTAGGTGGTAGTTCAGCCGACAATGACCAGTGAGAATTCCCACTATGATTCTGAGGTTCTTTTTGGTGAGGTTTAAGCAATCCTTTGTGCGCATGGGTTCGTATCCCCCAATAAGCACCCTGGACTGCTCCATCCCTGGTAGGCCCGCCCAATATAGTTCCCTCAACCGTTTCTCTTCGTTTCTTAGATTCCACAGAAGGGTTCTGGCCCGTGTAAAGGCATTCCTGCACCCTTCTTGGCTAGTTCATCCGCTGCCTCATTGCCTTCCAGCCCAGCATGGCCTGGAACCCAAAGTATCCAGACCTTGTTGGACGAGCCGAGTGTATTCAGTCTCTCAAGGCATTCCCATACCAGTTTAGAGTTCACCTGGTTGGACCTAAGTGCCTTGATCGCTGCTTGGCTATCGGTGAGAATAGCTATGTTCTGCCCCCTGTAGTTGCTTTGCAGATTAAAGGAGGCACATTTGTCTATGGCGTAAATTTCCGCCTGGAATATGCTAGTGTACTTGCTCATTGGCTCAAAGTAGATTTTCCTTGGACCAATGACACCGGCACCCCCTCCCTCTGCTGTGAGGGATCCGTCAGTGTACCAAGTAATCAGTTGTTGGTTTAAGCCGTATGTCGCAGCCACGCTCTCCCAGTTTGCCTTGTTACTCCAACGTGTTTCACACTTCTTATCGAAGTGAAACCTCGTTGTCATGTTGTCCCTCGGTATCAGTAATTCGGGATACCGCCTGGAAAGGATATCAATCTTCCTTCGATTTAGGCAGCTCCCCGCCTCACTCATGCTACCGGCCATCCTGAATATTGATCTCCTTGCCTGCATCTGTATGTGCAGATGGAGAGGGGTTAATCCCAGAAGGACCTCCAGGGATGCCGTTGGGCATGTCCTCATTGCCCCACTGATACACACGCAAGCCAGCCTTTGGAGCTTATGTAATTCCCTGGCTTGTGTGCTGAGTTGGGTTCTTTCTGCCCAGATTACCGCTCCATAGGTAATCATTGGTCTTACTATTGCAGTATATATCCAAAGTAGTAGTATATCAGCTGTGTTTACGCAGCGAGAATTTCGTCGTAGATTTCCTGGCCATCCGAGACCAACTGGACAAAAACTGTGTCGTTTGGAACCCGCCTTGATGTTCGCCAGGCTAGCTGGCCCGGAGTAGCCTTTCTGCTGAGAATAGCGCTGCTGTTGCCCAAGATGTCGAAAAAGAACTCCGAAGATCGACAGACGATGAAGAGGATGCCTATTTTTCATTGAAAATTATCATGAGCGATGAGACCCATTCCCATTTGAGCGGTTACGTGAATAAACAAAATAATCATTTCGCAGGCACCGAAAATCCGTGCATCACCCACGAAGAGCCATTACGCCCGCTCAAAGTTATTGCGTGGTGTGCTGTTTACGCTGGAGGAATCATCGGGCCATTTTTCTTTGAGAACGCACCCGACCAAACGGCGACTGTGGACGGCGCGCCCTACAGAGCCATGATTACCGAATTTTTTCTTCCTCAATTGTATGAATTGTGACTGGAAAACATGTGGTTCTAACAGGACGGTGCAACGGCGCACACTACTCGAGTCACAACCTATTTTCTGTTATTCTGTTTTCCATGCCGGTCGTACGGAAATTCCACAAAAAAAAAAGGATTTTTGGATGATCCACTTCACACGCGACTAAGCTTTTCAAAAGTACTCAGATTTTCCTGGTGGTTATTTTTATCCTTTTCTGTTGACTACAATACATGTCACATGAAAACTGTTAAATTTTATAATTCTCCAACTTGGACTTTTTAAACTGAATCGTTGTGTTTATATTCTCGGAAGATGTTTTGATAGTTTTTTTTCGTTTTTTTATGAAATTCCATTAAAATGTGAATTCAGCACAAATTCAGTAGCTGTCAGGATAAAGTGTGCAATCTTGGGCCTTCGCGGACGCGACGCAGTTTAGCGGGCAACACATTGGCATGGGGTTAGAGGAGCTAAACTGTTTCTCGCTAGTCCTTCTGCTACGGTGATCAATGCGGAAGTAACTAGTTGGCACTACTTATAGCTGTCCTGGTCATGGACAGAATCGAGGACGGATTGTCCTGGACAACAACAAACAGAATTCAGGTATAAGCAGGCGAAGGCTCAACTGGTATACTACGCGGATCTGCATTTCTATTTGCCGCTAAATTCCATGCGTGGAACTCTCTCCGTTACGAGAAAAATTAGAAAAGAAAAGTCAAAACGGACACACTAAGTCGTAGTGCACGCAGTTTCCTTCAATGGGCCTCCCTCGGGTCACATCTGATGTTCACGAATCACAAACAATAAATAATGAAACTGAAATGCAACTCAACGAATTGAGACTTATTTTCATTTCTACAGCACAGACTCTTAATTCTCTAATTCACGGTAAGCCGATAAACCGGTCTCCGAAGGAAAGGGTTCCTGTAAACATGGTTTGAGTAAAGTCTATTGAAGTTTTTGCTACACTATTTGTTGGGATGAAAGTTGGTATTTTAATGGGTAGTTCCAGAAAGATTGTCGCGAAATCTTCGCCTTTTAATCGCGACGTTGCCTGGTATTCATCTTGCCAATCCTTCTTAATTTTATTGTGCACCACCCATAATACATCCTCAGCTGCAAAAGAAAAAACTATGGTTCTTCCGCTGGTTAGAGCTACCTTTGCTGCTGAGTGCTTGCTTGTTCAATATAATTTCACTTTTAGCTGGGTATCACAGTATTTTTATCTCGTCGAAGTTAAAATTCACTATTGCGTCAATCACTTCCCAGATAATTTCGCTCAACATAACAGCATATTTTCAACTTAGATGCCACAATCGTCGCTATTCTGTTGTCCAGGTATTTAGACATCAAGAGCTTGGAGGCAACAACTTAATCAAGCACTGATCTCACAATGGTCCTAAACTGTTTTACGGCTCTCTCATGTTTTAATCCCAATGAAAAATCTGTGGCAAAGCTTACTACCATCCAAGGTTATTTGGCCTCTATAATCGTATTGTTGATGTGATCCTTCAGGGATAGGGATTTTGTTATTTCCTGGCTAAAAATGTTATCTCTGGTACCTGTTTTAGAGAGACTGATGCCAATGACGCCAGACTTATCTCTGTTCATTGGGAGTTTCAGGGTGTTATATTTGTTCACAAAAAGGTCAACCTGTGCCCCATAGTAAGGATGGTAAAGTCATCTGCACCGCTTTCACAACTCTGCCCTTACTCTTGGCAACAGATATTTTCGGCAACAGGTCTTTTAAGTAGGTCGTGGTCTATTTCCCTTTTTTATACGCATATAGCATATCATGCTCCGCAATCACGTTTTTTGTTTTTAGGAAGAAGGAAAATTCTGCCTTGATCATACCGTTAAGGATTTTTCTGAAAATATTTGTTAGGGAGACAGGTCTGAAGTTCATGGTGTTGTTCAGATCAGCGTGGTTTTTGGGTATTGGAATAATCTTGAGTGTCCTCCATTCTCGTCGTGGTTGAACGGCCTCATTAAGCGCACTTGTGTAATTTAGTTTTTTTCATTCAGCCAGTTTTCATAAGAGTAAAGTACTATGATGAAAATCACTTTGGAAAATTATGTGTGACGTTAATGTAAATCGTAGTAACGACAATTAGCCAGGGCACCCAAATTGTATAACAGTAGGGCGAATGTTTAATTACGATAATTGTTAACAGATGGCTCTGATGAAGTAATTTTCTAGTAGAGCGCTTGCATGACTTTCTCGAATGTTCTGCGGAATATAAAAGGGCCGGAGGTCCGCCCACCGAGTCAGTCTAGTTCTAGAGTTAGAACAGATCGCGTCGGTTATGAATACGCCTCGAGTTGCACCAGTTGAAGGAATTGTTCTATAATTAATTATGCAGTACGGTTGTATAATTTAGTGTTTAATAAACGCTTATATCAAAGTTATAGCACGGGGTTTTTTCAGTGCTACGCAATTCAGTAATCTTAGCATACGTAAGTAAGTAAGGTAAGTAGTGACGAGTAGGAATAGCGAAGAACATAACAATTGGCGAGAGCGGTGGGATTATGTAACGGAAAAAACGTAACAACATCTTATCATTACCTAGAGTGGACTGTCTCTTGTGCTTAGCAAGAACTTTGTTGAGTTCGCATGATAATAGGTGGCATAAGGTTTTGTATCTAGGGTTACATACCTTTTGCCATAATTACCTTCTATTTCTGTGAGAAATGTTTGTTTCTTGTCTTTATCCCATGGCGTAAGTTGTCTGGACTCATCTTGAAAGTTTTTGAACCCCCTGATTTTTAGCCAAAACTATTTGGTGTCGGTCTGTTTCGACATTTCTTCCTTCATTAAATGTTTTTGGATGATCCTGTATAAATAAATTGCTCTAGAACCAGACTAGTAATAACTCCTTTTTTTTTGTTTTACAGGTACCTCCTGGCAGGTTTGTCCACGGGTTCAATAATTGTGTTCCATATCGATTTCAACAGATGGCACCACGAATACCAACAGCGTTACTGAGTACTGCAGTGGTGAGGTAACGGATAACTAAAAGTCATCACAATAATGATAATGAATTAAAGCTAATCTAGCGTTAATATTAAAATGAAGGCGATAAAATGTTTTAAAAACCGTGAACCGAAAACTAACTTAAGTGGCGACGGGACAGTTTCGCATTATGTACATACTTTCCAGTAAGATATTATCGACGGGAATAAACTGCACGTACATTAGTCCTTGTCCGGGTGTAGGCGTGCACTTGATAGGATAACTTTTAAATACGAAAACCTCTAGAAACTGTCTATCGTCAAAACGAAACGCAAAAACACGCGGAAATGGATCACCTCCAAAATGAACATAAACAGAAAACTTGCGGCCAAATATTAAATACAAATCACACATTACTAATTCTAAGTACTTAAAAATAGAGAATTATTCGAAACATTTGTTACAATTTAATGGTAGACGTAGTTAAAAACATGATAGCGGTATTTATATTGTGGTGGGGGTTATAAAAATGTTTTATTCGAAACCGTAAATACACATAGTTTGTACTTAAAACCACTTTGTTTCCGACTGGTGAGAGTGGAAAAGAGTTTCGTGACAAATGCACTTATATTGATATTTACATTTATATTTGACTAGGTATTGAAATTTTTAAGGTTTTTCTTTCCTTTTTGTGAAATTTACACATTTTCCAGTTTCGGTTTTATTCGTTATTCAAGCAATTTGATCTAGACAATGTGCTTAACATTCCCTCCTGTAAGATATGTAGTTGTCGTTGTTGTTTGTTTTATGGTCCTGCAATCTAATTGCCAAGGATCGCTTTCTTTCGGATATCAAACGGGAACCTCATTAATTCAACGACGGGTAAACTCGCCCAAAGTAGCGTCCCAATGGAGTAAATCACAACAAGTAATATTAAATATAAAGGAATCTAGTAGACAATTTCATGCAACCTAAAAAGGAGTAACTCCGTAGATGACAATTGCAAGATCCGCATACGCTTCAAACATAAATATGTACTTACGAAAAACCCTTATTAGATAACTTATTCAACTAAATTTCCGGATATGTACTTAGAAGTCTGCATTTGATATTTCTTTTTCCAAAAAAAAATGCAACCCTATTGCCAATTTAACGCAATTCACGTAGAGAAAATTTAGTCTTTATGGAAAATTAGAAAATCTTTGTTTTGATGAAATATTCAAGTGGCGGAATCTGTTTACCTCGTTCGTGACACCGTTAAAACATGTTCAATGGAAAACTTTTAGGGGCGAAAATTCAATTTATACATATAACAGATACCTTAGTAAGGAATCACACCGTACTTATGATGTAAATAGTCAAGTTAAAGAGATAACAATAGAAAACCTTTTTATATTAATATTAGCTGCAAATAAATTGGCGGAAGTTAGGAGTTGGGAAAAAGATTAAAGATCACGACCTACCACAGAAAAGAAGGAAATCTCCTTAAGGGTCATCTGTCCCATCTTCCTAGTCTGGCACTCTGTATCATATGATTAGTCTTAGCCGTTTCTAAGTGTGAGGGGAATGGATTCCAATATCACCAGAATATATTAAGAAAGGCAAGGTTTTGTGACTGAAAAGATTTGCACTGGTACAGATATGATCAATGCAAGCAAGCTTACCCCCCTAAATTTGAAATTGACTTTCGTTTCGTAACTTTATTCAGCTAATTTTAAACGCATTTTGAGCCTTTCATGCAAAATATTCGTACAATTCTCTGTGACAACATATTCGCTATTAGAATTGATCGACAAAGGAATAATGATGTAGCGCAGATATCAAAGGGAAGTTTAAAGTCACGTAGAATTTTTCGAATGAACTTTTGTTTGCTTATGGAACTTACCTACATATTTCACATCCTTACCAAATGCCATAGATGGAAATGACAGCCAAAGAGGAGGGCTGGTTATTGAGAAGGTGGAACCACAATGTTCTCAGAATAATCATATTTTTCTACAAATTGAGCAAGCCTTTACCTGGCAACAATCATCAAAAGAATGAATGGAATAAGTTTTTGTCAAAAGATGAGTATTATGTGCTCTACGTACCATCAGTCGAGAGAAAAGTCAATATTTCCCTTTGTTTTTCTAGGGTCATTTAATTAAAGCAATAGTCCTTATAAATTTTTCGAAAATTAAAAGCCCAATATCAAATTCGGACATATATAGGCTTTGGATAGCTGATTCTAATGCTCCGCAATTAATCCGAGCCTCTTTTTAGCTGCAGGGTGGGGTAGCTGATTTCCCTCGTGAATGCTGTGGGGTGGCTCTGAAGATCTGAGCTGGCTGGACTCTGCTCCTTTGCTCTTATCACAGCATTCATGGTCTTAGAAGTTTGTGGCATCAAAACGGCACACCGCAGCGCTAATTGGGCTCCTCTAAGCGGCCACTGACATCTACCTCTTTTCGACGCCAATTGAGTTCCATTCCAGTAAATAATCAAATCCCCCCTCTTTTCCCAGCACAAGACGCTTCCCAAAAACTATATTTTGTATCTATTTAAACATTCCGCCAATACGGAACCCGTAGGAATGCATGAACTGCGAATTGAAAGGAAGGACCAGAACAAAGGAAAGGCGTTTTTTTGCGGATACAACAATTTGAATTTCTTGACCTTTCTAATTTTTGCATAAATGCAGTGGTCCGAAATCAAAATTTCTTTAAAGGCATATGTGCGTGTATAAATAATTTTCTGCACCATTCTGTCCATAATAGATTATTTAGCGAATAAGGAAATTAGCGCCATGCAAAGCTGAATTATTATGTAAATATCACTACCTTTTTAATGTAGTCGTATGCGACTAGCAACTTCAAGTGGATGATGGATTTCCGAAGTGTTTTATGTACTTAAAAAATTAGATAAATTTCGTTTCTTCCTAGAAAGTACTTACACATAAATATAGAGAAAACATTTCCATCCTTAGTCTCTTTAACATAGTTGTTATATTTGGGTGATGGTTTCTAAGAATCGATTAAATAAGAAAGACCTTAGTTTTCGATTATTGTTTTCTGTTTTACCCGATTTTTCCATTTAGCCCTATTTCTTAGCCGAAATTTATCAACAGAACCTGTCCTTATGTGTATAATCGTTGTCCTTGAATAAATGAGAAATTTTAAAATCGATTCAAAGCGTTCGGTCAAAAGTTATTTTGTGATTAGGCATTTTGCGTGTCGAAATATTTTCTCCATCCATTGAATTGTATCGATTCTTCTCTTAACTTTATCGTAAGACAAGTAACTTAAGGAAAATTGAAAATAAAATTAGAGAAAGAAAAAGATTAACAAAATTCCTTGATACATTACCAAAAGAAAATTTGTAAATCCTATAATTGCCAAGATAAATTAAAACAAAAAAAAATACTAATTATGAAATTATGACTTATATTAAGAGGCAAAAAATAAAATAAACCTTAAAAAAAATATATGCGCACGTCCTGCTTTCCCACATGCAAATAACAGAACTTATTTTGAAGATAAAGCAAAAAATTCTTGGAGAAAAAAATGAACTCTAGTGTGGTATTGTAGCATTTTTATGCATTAGCTATACAAAATGTTAAAAAGAAGCAAAAAAAAGGTAAAAAAAATAGAAATACTGCGTCGAAATAATCACAGCGATTCAGAGAAGCATTGCTTAAACCGCTCTGCATTTTAAATAAACTGAGAAAAATACAGAAAAAAATAATAAAAAAAAATGAAACTAGTAAATATTTTTTAAAATGATAATGATATAAATAACTAGTGTACTAATAAGTTGCATTTGCACTGAATTAAAAAAGGATACTTTGCATAAAACAGAACACATACTTACACGCAGCTAATTATATATATTTTGTCAATAATGTTGATAATATATTTAATAATATCAAATTAAAGAAAATGAGAAAAAAATAAATAAGAGGTAATGGAAAAAATGAGGTAATGAAAACATTAAGAGAAATGCTAATTTAATTGAAATGGAATAATAAATATTAGTATATAAGCGAGGAAGTAAAACAACAAAATATGTTCAATAAATAATTTGAATTAAAAGAAACTGTTTTTATATATTTAACACGATTACTGTGATTGCCGTTTGTGCTACGTCGTTCAAGGCTTTTTCCTACCTTTTACGAGCACGAGGTCCATCAATACCATATCCCTAAAACTTAGGCCACAGTTCCATCTGAAACATGGTCTACCGTGCATTTTTTCCCACCATATATATTGCCCGTATACGCTTTCCTGACCTGCCCACCGTAACCAATTAGGAAATTAACCCCACATATTACACGAACAAGTCGGGAAACCGGAAGGTGGACGCTTCAGGAATGAAAGGCTTTGTGAATTTCTCTTCTTCTGATCTCAGATTGAATCTGAATAAAACGAATCTTGTTAATTCGACTGACAGATGCCACCGCCGGTGTTCTCCGTTGCGAAGTAGGCTTTTGCCAACCATTTTGACAGAATAGAAATAATTGAAAAAATTTCATAACCGTTTTGCCATATATAACGTGTTTCGCTATGCCTTACAATAAATTCGATTATTGATTGAAGTTTAAGTTGGAAAAAAGTAGTTTGTAATTGTTTTGGTAGAATAATATTAATTTTCACATCAAGTTGAGTTTCATTCATCAAAAATACCGAGACGTTAAAAATAATTTTTGAGGCATGATTTTGGGCCAGTTGGTGAATTACATCCGAAACAAAAATACTTGAATACGTCGCATGGAAGTCTAGTGCTCACGAGGAACTTTCCATTTGCAACCTGAAATTGCGATAAATAGGTAAATTCCTAAAAGCAAATGGAGAACTGCGTTATGAAATTGCTTCACGCATTAACGCAACCTAGATGAAGTGGCGTTCCACAAATGGTGTTCTTTGCGATGGACATATCAACGAACGTCTAATATTTATCGCAATCTCGTCCGTCCTGTCGCTCTCTATGATTCTGAGCGTTGGCCGACTACAAAAAACAATGAACAGCATCCTGCGGTAATGGGGACGAAGATGTTGTGTTGGATTAGTGGCGTGGCACGTTTTGCTCACATTCGAAATGAAGATATCCGCGACCCGTGTCGCACCGATCGTGGAAAAACTTCGAGAGAGGCGTCTTCGATGATATGGCCACGTAATTCGCGCTAAAGAGAATTCACTTCATTCATGCAAGGCCGGCCGAAATCATTGCGATTGCATCCAGATCAGGCATTTGATAGAACCTAATGGAGAAACCGAGCACAACGAACTGATCTCGCTGTGGAAGGCACAAAGGCTGATGAAAAAGAAGATTTTAGTGGACATTTGTCCCATTAATACCTAGCACGTAATATATGCATATGTTATGTGAGAATATCCACTTTACTGTGATTGTTAATAATAGTGCGATTTCCATCACACTCGGTAGCCTACAGTGCTGCAAAATGATTCATGATTCTAGGATGAACTTACGAGGGGTTTTTCAGTCAGTAAAATTTTAGTAATATACTATACACTATATACTATACTATTATTATTATTTTATTTCGGTGCCTGGGCATATCGTGGCAGCCTCTTGATTTTTTTCAGATTTTTCGGTTGGGTAGCTTCTGAGAATGGGTCCGTGAAAGAAACGATTACTTTCGATCCCCCGCGCTCCCCACCTTTCCAACAAATGTTAAAACTAAGACCGGCTTCAGAAAGTACTAATCGAGACCATTCATTTTGTTTTACAGAAAACCTTAAAAATAAATCATTTTCAGGAAGTTTTTTCAAGAAAACTTCCAAACTTTTTAACGGGGTCATCCCGTGTGAAGGACGTTTTTTTGGCTTTCTTTAGAAATTTTTTGTGAAAAACTGGATAAAGATACAAATACAAATTTTTCGCCGCAGATATATTAATATCTTGAGCGTTATAATAATTTTTCCAGCCCGATTGCATAGTTGGTTATTGAAATACAAAGCAATTTATACACCCATCTCCAAAAAAGGTGTTTTTCTGCTGCCACGCTAGAGGGCGTTGGGATAATTTTAAAGAAGAAAAGTAAACGGCATTTTAACGTACAGACTTAACTACAGTCCACAAACTAGGATTATCAAAAATATTAAAAGCTAAATTTTTGGTGCCGTGTTAAACTTTTTTTGTGAATTTTGGTGTTTTTTAAGGCTCCTTCAATAAATAGAAAAAAAAATACTGAATGAATCGGAATTATCCTGGTTTACGGACCGTAGAAATATATTCTGAATAAGTCGTGAAAATTTGAAAGAATTTCGTTGGATAGATTTTGGACTATGGAGGAAGCCGATTTTCAACATGCATTTAAAAAGTAGAATGCCATTTTTAGCCATAAAATCTTAATTGATCATTAATCTGCTATATGTAGTCCACAAACCTTAGGTGAACATCATTCGGACTGATAAACACGCGCTTTATTACGGCGATCGTCATAAATCTAGTATGTGGCTTATCACGTGTTTAACACTATAATTTCCGAACGGCCCCGAATATCAAAAAATCACTTTGCCCACATACTCTACACTATATGTAGATATAATTGATGTCAAGAAAAGAATTCGATTTCGCGGATCCGACATACGGGATGACCCCCTTAAACGATCATTATATTATCTTAAGGCATACATTTAACAACTTTCAGAACTTTTTTTATTAAAAATATTTTTTTTTATTTTTATTTTTTATAAACAAAAAATGTTTTTTTTTTATTTTTATGTTTTCTTCTTCTTCTTCTTCAATAGCGCCACAGGCCAAATCGGTCTTTGGCCCCAGGCTATACGTTTTACTGGCCTCATCCACTGAGACTTCTCACCGCTTGCGTGCCTTTGTCACTGGGGGGTGTTCTGCGGGTGTGCCTTTGAACACTCTGTTAGATATTCGCTTGTCGTCCTTCATACTTTTCATTACCATCACTCGCTATCTTAACACCTAGGTACACAAAGTTGTCCATGTTTTCAAAATTAAAATCGCCCATTGTTAGCTTTGTCGTATTGGCGCCTGTCTTCTCGATTGTGGCGTGAATTTTGTTTCCTTTTCATTAATTCTTAGGCAGACTTCTTGCGCTGCTTCACCTAGTTGTAAGAATGCCTCCTTGGCGTCTGGAATTGAACGTGCCATGTGTTTATGCCGTCAGCGAATCCCACTATTTACGACGATTTCCAGAGCAACGTTCCCGTCGTACCTAACTCCAATTTGTGGCTAACATATTTATGGGCTTGCTATGGGGGCGAGCCCATTTGGTTGCTTTAACACGTTCACTACTGATCATGCATACCTGGTGTGAGTATAGTTTTCTCTGGAGTGCTATCCACGCACACACTGCGTGAGTATCGTCGTCCCTTTTCTTCGACCTCAGTATGTTTACAAGGGAGATCTGAACAGTTTGGTCTGACCTCCTAATTTTAGTAGTACCATATCCATAACAAATATTTTAGAAAGCCTTACAAATGGAAACAACAACAAAATTCCTTATTAGACATATAAACATAGATATAAACAGATATTTATAGGCGACTCTCGCTGATCCTGCTACAGAAGCTGATAAGTTATAAACCGTTGTTTTACGAATTTTATAAAAATAGTTCCTTAGTCTACTAGAGTTGTTTCTAAATAAAGTTATTAAAAGGAAAGTTTCCAACTTTACTATATAATTTTATTTATTTTAAGGTAGCAAACACGTGTTTCAGACACAACGTGTGTCTTTCTTCAGTGCTTGTTTTGTAATAACTTACTTTACTTAACTCTAACCCTTATATATCGTTATTTAAGCTACGGAAACGTCCATCGTCCATCGTCCTGTATAGATGGTTGCCATTCACCTCTTGGTGGTATAGCGCGTCAAATACCATCGTTCGCGGTTATTTGAAATGCGCTTTAGCACGGCTTCCGAGAAGCTCGCATTACTTCTCCACTGTTCTGCCCCATGTGTCCTTGGGACGGCCCACTCCTCGGATATCTGGGAGAAGTGGATTCCACTTATTGTCTTTAATGTGTGACCTATGCATTGCCACTTCCATCTTCCGATCACATTGCACACGAGGGCCAAGCCTGCGCCCTGACTAAGTTCTTGGTTTGAGATAGTGCCAGACAAGCCTGCTCTCTGTTGATCAAGATTACAAGATGTTCTTTGATGCGTTCCAGGATTATTTTATCTATTATCTTTGGGACGCTAGGGAGTACGCAGACGCCCCTCAAATTGTCACACTTGATAGGTTTGCCTTTTTCCGTAACCTTAACGATCGTCCCCTTCTATAACTCTCTAAGAAGGGTCTCGGATTTGCAAGATTTCCATCCCTCAAACCCAACGACTTTACACCGTTTGAGTGCATTGATGGCCGAAATTATTTCTCTTCTGCTTGGAGAAAAAGCTCGTATACGCATGTTGTGGTGAATAGCCATTTCTTCCATAAGAGGAGAACTGGATGTAATACGTTTAAGAACTACCTCTTCAGTTGTTTATCATCGTGAATGAGAAGTGAATCGTTGACGTCCTTCACAGGACCATCGAAAGATTTGCAACCATATGCAATCTCTTTCGTGTTACGATATATATTTCTGAACTCATTGCTATTTGCCACATCTTCCGCTTCCCTGACCACTTCTCGAGATTTTGCTGCTGCTGCAGCGATCATTAGAGCCTTAAACCTCTTCCGTTAACCGATCTGCTTCCACGAGTCCACAGTTAACCAGATCTTGCGAAGCCTCTTCGGAACGTGGCCGACAATTTGTGCACCATCCAAGAAAAAAGGATTTTTGATGGCGGCCAAATGCCAATCGACATTCTCAGGCGCGTTACTCAGTATATCTGCCGCTCGATCAGCAAAATAGCTCTCCCATTGTCGAGTGACAGCTGGGTTGTACAAGCGGTCGATATTGAACTTAGGGGGTCGCAGCTCCCCAACCCTGCTAGAAGTGGCAGATGACATCAGATGGTAATCTCATTCGAAGCCGATGGCAGCACCTCTCTTGCTACGCAAATCCAGAAGACAACTCCTAACTCCTCTGATTGATCGTATGGCGCTAGCCAGTTGAAACCCAATTGACCTGATGACAAGCTCTAGCCAAGAACAGTGTGTCGCCAATGGCAAGGGGGTGGAAGTTGCAGAAACCCACGAACCTCCCACAATTAGCGTTACAGTCGCCAAGACCGTGCTTTATCATCACATGCCCCTCACCCATACCTCCCCCCCCCGCCAGCACAACCTGTTAAGCCGCATTTTATTCACAACCAGACGGTAGTGATATCGCTCATAGATTTCATCGTTACAGAAATTGGGAAATTGGCCATCCTAATGTGGAGGGACAAAAGTTCTTCGGAGAATTCTTCTCTCGAATGCGGCCAAGAGTTTGAAATTTTTCTTGCTAAAAACCCAGGTTTCCGAGGAATACATAAGGACTGGCAAGACCATAGTCTTGTACAGTAAGAGCTCTGACCCTATGGGGAGACGTTTCGGGCGGAACAGTTTTTGCTGAAATAGGCTCTGTTGACAAGTCAACAACCGTGCGCGGATTTCATCAGCATACCTGTTATCGGTTGTGATTTTCGACCCTACCTAGGAGAAATTTTCAACGGTTTCAAAGTTATAGTCTCCTATCTTTATTGTTTTTCTTTGACCGGTGCGATTCGATGTTCGTTCTTTGATTTTTGGTGCTGACGTTGCCACCATGTACTTCGTCTTGCCTTCATTAATATGCAGCCCGAGATCTCGAGTCGCCTGCTCGATTTAGGTGAAGATAGACTGTATATCTCCTGCTGTTTTTCCCATAATGTCAATATCATCAGCGTAGGCCAGTATTTGGGTGTTTGAAGAGGATGGTGCATCTTGCATTAACATCTGCATCTCGGGTCAGGGCCAGGTTAAAGAGGACGCATGATAGGGCATCCCCTTGTCTTAGACCCCTGTTGATGTTGAATGCTCTCGAGAGTGATCCTCCTGCTTTTATCTGGCCTCGCACACTAGTCAGAGTCAGCCTAGTCAGTCTTATTAAGTTCGTCGGGATACCGGATTCTCTACTGGTCGTGTACAGTTTTACCCTGGCTATGCTATCATTGGCGGCCTTGAAGATGGTGCAACTGATGGACATTTTTTAACAGTTTTTCCATTGCTTCTCGCAGAGAGAAAATCTGATCTGTTGCTGATTTGCCTGGAGTAAAGCCTCTTTGGTATGGGTCAATGGTGTTCTGGGCGTATGGGACTACGCGACCTAGCAAGATAGCGGCGAGTATCTTATAGATGGTACTCAGCAACGTGATACCTCTATAATTGCTGCACTGTGTGATATCTCCCTTTTTATGTATGGGACAGATAATGCCTCGTTGCTAGTCATCAAATATTGATTCTCTGTCCCACCCCTTGAACATCAGTCGGTTAACCGCTTGGTGTAGCTGGTTACCTCCATATTTAACCAGTTCGGCTGTAATTCCATCGGCTCCTGGCGACTTATGATTTTTAAGCCGATGAATTGCACGGACTGTTTCCTCCAGACTTTGTGGTGGCAGCATTTGCCCATAGTCTTCAGTTGGCGGGAGCTCTCACCCAACCATATTCTGGTTGTTGAGCTGTTTATTAAAACACTCAACCCATCGCTGCTTATGCCATTCTGTCGGAAATCAGACTTCCATCTTTTTCACGGCAAGATAAGGATCGAGGTGTATAAGGTTTCATCCTGCTGGTTTGTTGGTAAAATTTCCCCGCCTGGTGCAGTTGCTCCCTGTGCTTCCCGAGTTCGCAGACCTGTTGGTTCTCCCAGGCTTCCCTTTTTTTGTCTGTAAAGTCGCTTCTCCGTTAGACAAAATTCGTGATAGGTCTCCGAGCGTGCCCGCGATCTTTGAGAATGCAACATTACTCGGTATGCACCATCGAACCTGCCGTTCCGACTTTTCTTGTGGCTAGGGCGAAGTATGTTTATCTTGTATAAATGATAACATTCTTCAGGTCGTTGTGAAGATCATTTGTCGTTGCATCATATCCAGGACAACTGTTGACTGCGGTTATTGCGGCATCCACTTTCCCCTTGTAAGTGTTACGAAGGGCTGTGTGGTGGATGGCTTCAGTATTTACTCTCACCTGTCAGAGGATACTGTAAACGGTGTTGTAATTCGAGCCCGGAGGACTATGCCAATGAGATTGTGATTCGAGTCTATCTATATTACCCCTTGCCATATGTTCTGCCATTCATAAGAGCTGAAAGGTAGCGATGTTCAATTGGCACGTGGTCAATTTGGTCCAGAGTGATCCCATTTGGAGAAACCTGCTAACTGAATAATTTACAGTCTGTTATAATTGGTATCCTTATGTAAACTATGGGAGCCAACGTATCGTCTGAACACGGGCTGCGTCCTTATATGACTGTTAAAAACTCCAAACATGATTTTGATGTCATGCTTCGTAGAAGATATTTTTCCATTCTGTCAATGGCTCCTCTCGAGGCTTCGTAACGTCGTTCCGTATAGGGTTGTCATCTCTACCGAAACCCCAACCCGGAGAACTAGTTGGTGCAATTTGTCCCGTTTTTAGACGCGCGAGATTCGCCTTCATCCTTCTCCGCCTGCAGTTTATCATTAAGAAGGAACTCCCAGCGACCACCTTATACTACCCTTTGACCGCCAAAAGCTCCCTGGGACACCTTTGTGTTTCTTGTTTTGATTTTGACGTGACCTTCCGAAGACAGGTGTCGACCAGACCCCTTTTGTAAAGCAGCGCAGTTGGGGATGTTTGAGTTACTCACCCCTACGTGTTCAAATCTATCTGGGATGTCTGGGGTTGTCAGAAACCCACAAAAATACCACAATGTTGATTGTGTGGGCATTGCACAAGGGCAAGCGGCATATTGCAACTAGGCCGCTATTTTGCATTCCCTTGGAAAGAGAAAATATGTAGCAAAAACAGTAATATAGGTAATGAAGGACTAATTGGAGGCTAATAAATCTCCAGATTTAACTTTAAATGGGAAGAATATGTGTAGTGAAGTACGCTTATCATTCTCAATAAGGCAACATTAAAGCTCGTTCAATTAGCAGTTGCCTGTTTTTTAAGGAGTGAAGAAAGGCAGAGCGCTCTTTGAAACAACACCGTAATGAAATCTACCTGATGAAATCGAATGGAAATGTCGTTTTCAGAGACGAATTAACATGCATAGGACGTACGTTTGCATTTCACGAAGCGACAGTTTAATTATCTGATCCGATTGTGCAAATGTTCCTACTTAAACTTGAGTAGGATTTCAGCATGCCTCTCTTAGAGCGTTTACTGAAGCCATTCTAGATTGCCACGTCTGCCGCAGGTACTATCAAATCTACGGCAGATAAACGGTTAGCCGGATTTGCATAACTTTGGCTGTTTGTTCAAGAAAAGTTAACCCGGATGGATAAGCATCTCGGAGGTTGGAGCATATGAATACGTCGAGGGTGGTATTTGCATAAATTATGTATCTCCTTCCGGTGGTACTCGTCGTACATTCGCATGTGATGACGCGAAATAATTGTATTACGGGATGTGGTTGGGGGTATACGGTCTTCTCTGAGGGAAAAATTAAATCAACGGGAATGAGATTGTAGCCGTTGAGTAACCTCCTGATGTCAGAAGCGGATGTATTAAATCCGATTCTGCTCAGATCAAAGAATCTCCATAAACCAGTAGACAAATAAGACCTAAACTCTGACAGATTTCAACAAGATGAAAACTTTGAAACTCTGTCCATAAAACTCCTTAAAAACCGCTATTGGAGAAGATTTACTGACATCTGAATTTTCTCGGTGTAAACTTTAGCAATTTGAAGAT
The DNA here is from genome assembly GCF_905115235.1 of Hermetia illucens. Taxonomy (NCBI): domain Eukaryota; kingdom Metazoa; phylum Arthropoda; class Insecta; order Diptera; family Stratiomyidae; genus Hermetia; species Hermetia illucens. The sequence goes on from NC_051853.1 coordinate 61,311,954, forward strand.
ATAACTTCCTTTAATCCTCTGAACATTAGAAGCAATTAGGTTCACTTCGCCGCGAGCTGGGAATCCTGTGAAAAAGACAGAATATTAATTTAGTGTGCAAATACAGCGTGTACAGTTGGCTATCATTATCAACGTCCACGGGACGTCATATTGTCTGCCTTTTCGAGGGCGGCCACGCAGAACGAAGCGAACAGAAAACTTAGCCGAAGTATTCTAATGAGAACTAATCCTAGCCTTTGGCATCATGTCCGACATAAATTTTCTCATGTAATTCAGATTTTTCCAGACTAACAGGCAAAGGGCAAAAGACACGCAGGCATCCTGTGAACAGTGTTTCACGTAGAAAGTCGAGAAAAAAACTGGAAAAAATATTGTCAAGAAAATGAAAGATTTAGCAGAGGTAGGGAATCGTCTTGTGCAGTGCCTTTGAACGGTTTTCCGAGCGGAAGTTTTCCAATATTGACTTGTTGAATTCGAAGCAATAGCATCTCTTACAGAACCTCGGCATAATTCAGTTAGCGGATTAAAATTTGCGGGCGAGGTTTTCCGGTTGCGTCAAGGGAATTCCTTCTTGGAAGCACGTGTCTCGTTCGGACTACTGACAGGATCGAGCTTTGCTGGAGTTAGCTGGCACTGCCTTGCAACCTGGACAAAATTGGAAAAGGAAGTAGAGGCGAAGGGAGCATAATGTCCTCATTCCTTAGTCGACATAAATTATTCAACACCCTGTTATGTTGCCATCAGGAGCAATCTCCGTGCCATTCGACTTCCATAAAATTTCAGAAGAGTCTTAAAGTTATTTTTCTCGTTACTGGCCGACTTCCGTACGTTTTTTCTTATTTTTTCTTTATTGCTTCTGATATTTATTTTGCCTTAGAGTAAATTCAACCCCCGAAATTGGCCTCTTTGCTGATTTTCTTATTCTCCACTGTTTTGCACTTTTCCGTCCGCTACTTTTCTTTACACAAACAGAGCGCAAAAGTGAAGAAATGCGACTTTGTGTCGCGAAAATTTAAGCCTAAATTACTTGTGGGCTCGCCATTAGTACTTAAGTGAAAAGACAAAGTCAGCGCGTCGGGGAGCGACACCAAGGGATGTAGGCTCGAAAAAATCGTTTGAAGGGATGAGAAATAAGATGGCTACTGTGTCATTGTTGAATAGATTTTCAAGATGAAAGAGCAATTCAATTTGTCAGGGTAAATGAAGTGAGTCGGATTCAACTGAGTTGAACTGATTTCGCCTTCTTTTCGTATTACTGTGATTCCGTGTGATTTTGGACCGAAATAAATAAGACAAATTGTCTCTGTTTAATGCGAGAATAGGTAAATTGTCGCAATTAAGCAGAGCTAGAAATGCAGAGCGTTGGAAATGAACTTTCCACGGAAATTTAGTTAAGCAGAATGAAGGGAAGAAGCAACCCTGAGGAGAAGCGATATAGAATTTGTTGCCTATGAGATTGATGTTGAGCGATTTCGTTTGCGAGTATTGTAATTTATAGTATCCGCGTAATATAATCCTGACCTTATTGTACATTACGGTGACTGCATATGTTTGTATTCTTCTGAATAAAAGACTGAGGAGAGTAAATGACATAAATTTTACCTGACTACTGGCGAAGGCACATCTTCGCAATACTGATAAAACCCAGAAGTTGGGAATTCATGCTAAGGAGCCAACCGTGGCCTGTTGTGCCGAACCGGAACAACTTGATCAGCAAATGAAATCGGACGCTTCAACGGCAAGCGCTGACCAAACTGATTCCGGATCAACATCATCATCAACAGCGCAACAACTAGTCTAGGCCTGCCTTAATAAGGAAGTCCAGACATCCCGGTTTTGCGCCGAGGTCCACCAATTCGATATCCCTAAAAACTGTCTGGCGTCCTGACCTACGCCATCGCTCCATCTCAGGCAGGGTCTGCCTCGTCTTTTTTTTCTACCATAGATATTACTCTTATAGACTTTCCGGCTGAATCATCCTCATCCATACGGATTAAGTGACCCGCCCACCGTAGTAGTATAAATATGTATGTTCTAATCCACTTTCATATAAAAATCTTGCGGTTTTGAGACGGCATGTATGTTCGAATCCAGTTTCATATGAAAATGTTGTGGTTAGGGGCGGCCGGTTTGGCGCGTGCCGGGGGCGACTTTTAGGGAAGCGTAGTTCGTAGGGGGTCGTCCGCGGGGGGTTCGGGGAGCCTCGTTCCGGACCGGGGCGGGGCGGGGCGGGGCGGCGTGCGTTTTTGTTGTTGTTGGATGTCATGTGCGTATTGCTTGGGTGATGGGGAATTGCTTATCAGGTTGGCATATTTAGGAGCGTGTGAATATTAGACCGCAGGTGAATATGTAGTAAGTTTGAAAATGATGGTTTTTTCTAGATTTTAAATGTACTTGGCTGATTTTGTTGTTGTTGTGTTGTTGCTGAGGTTGCTGATAAGAGGCGATCGTTTGGGTGCCATGTGCTAATTGTTGTTTGGGTGACGGGAAATCGCTTATCAAGTTGATGTATATTAGGGACTGTGTGAATATTAAACCGCAGGTGAATATATTGTAAGTTTGAAAGTGATGGTTTTGTAGATTAAAATGTACTCGGGCTGATTTTCTTGTGGTTACTGATAAGTGGTAATCGTTGGAGTACCATGTCCGTATTGCTTGGGGTGATGGAAATCGCTTATGAAATAAACTAATATAAATAGTTGAGTTACGTTAATTTCTAACGAATTCGCGGAAGTCAATACGGATGAACGAACTAGAAAAAAACTGATTGTGTGTTGCCGTCGGTATAAATTGGAATTTGCGTGTTAAGTTACGTGAAGTTATAATAATAATAAAGATAAAAGTGATTTTGCGTGTGTGTGTGTCTGGCTGTGTTTGTGTTGCCGCGCGTACAAAGTGTTTGTAGACAATAAAAACAAAAAACTGATTGATTGATTGATTGTTATCGGGGGGTTATAAAACTTTTTTTTTTCGTAAAATTTATTAACTATTAACTAAATCTAATAACTATGTATTGTGAATTTTGTAAAATTGAGGTAGGGAGTTCGTCGTGGCAGTTTCATCTGCGAACAAATTTGCACAAGCGAAACGCGACCGAGGCAATTGATGCCAACCTGAAAAGAGTGAAAGGTTGTTTTGGTAACCGGATCGAAACCCTGGTATACGAAAACATGGACGAGGCTCTTTTGAATGCTACAGAGTTTTTAAAGAGGATGGAGGCTCCTTTGATGGAATACCTTCGTAATGCGTTAGAGCAGCGCATGGCATTCAAATTTAATATTGAACTTTTCGCGGAGTTTATAAAAATAATGGATGAGGACAGTGAAAGTGTTGTGAGCATCAAGTCTTTCAATACCAAAATGCATGCAATATTAAGTGCTAATGAGATAGAGCCCGCGTTTAACAATATGACGGCTCAAATAGTGGAAAAAATGGAAGGGTTTCAGGAGAAGGACAGTGGATGGGCTTTATTGAGGTTAACGCATTGCGAATTAAACCTAAATGAGTTCAAACCACTGCGGGGAACGAATTTTATTCCATCCCCAAAGTATATAGCCCAAAAACGTGCATGTGTGAATGTAAGAAATAAAGATATTTATTGCTTCAAGTGGAGCATCATTTCTGCCCTATACCCCGTGAACACTCACTTGGAAAAAACATCATCATATGAAATCGATGATATCACAGATAGTGTAATAGTGCTAAAAAATGGACGAATTATAAACTTTTGGGGGCTTGATTTCCCCCTTAAAGTGAAAGACATTAGTGTGTTCGAGGAGCTGAATCCATCAATCAGCATCAATTTATTCGGGTATGATTCAGAAATGAAAAAGATTGTGGGTCCCTATCACCTGTCGAAGGAGGAAAAGGTGCACCACATCAACTTGCTGCTGCTGCAATTTGGAGAAAAAAACCACTACATTTGGATTAAAGATATGTCAAGGTAAGAGAATATAACAGATTAGTCTTTCTTTCAGAGCCTTTCATATATTTTATTATTTTCTTAGATTAATACGAGAGCAACAAACATCGCACTGCTCAAAAATATTTATATGTAACAAATGTCTTCAGCATTTCTATTCAACTGAAAAGCTGAAGAGTCATGAAAACGATTGCAGCAAAATTGTCACGAAAATGGTGTCCCCGGAGAAATCAACGTTGGAGTATAGACATTTCGAGAGACAAATAGATGTGCCTTTTGTAGTCTATGCAGATTTCGAATGTCTACTTCAAGATATTCAAAGTTGTCAGCCGGATCCAGCATCAGCGTCAACAACAACTCTTCAAGAGCATATACCGTGTGCTTTTGCTTACTATCATATATTAAGTGTTGTTACGATTCTAATTTAGATAGGTTTAGAATATACAAGGGACCAGATTCTCCTAAAAAATTTATTAATTCGTTAGTATCTGATTTAAAATGGTTCTATATAAATCATATTCAGAAACCCAAATCGTCAAATACTTTGACTTTAGATGAGGAAAAAACGCAAAGAGAAGCAACTCTATGTTGCATTTGTAAGAAAACGCTGGATAGTGATAGAGTTCGCGAACATTGCCACTTTACCGGAAAGTATAGAGGTCCGGCTCATAGCTCATGCAATCTTTTGTTTCAGATTCCTAAATTCTTCCCAATTCTATTTCATAACTTTTCAGGGTATGATTGTCATTTGTTTGTCAAGGAGCTGTCAAGCATTGATGGAGATATTTCAATAATACCCATTAATAAGGAACTGTACGTGTCGCTTTCCAAAAAAATACCCCTTAATGATTCTGAAACCATTGAATTAAGATTTTTGGATTCGTTCAGATTCATGCATAGCAGTCTTGATGCACTCGTAAACAATCTGGCTCATAAAGATTTGAAAACTGTTTCAGGGGTATATGGAGATGGCGAAAAATTCAGTCTTCTTACGCGAAAGGGTGTGTTTCCTTATGAATATATAAACTCTTGGGATCGACTTAATGAAACTTCTCTACCATCTCGAGAGAAATTTTTCAATAAGATGTCAAACACTGAGTGCAAAGAAGCAGATTATCAACATGCGCTCAATGTTTGGAAGCAATTCAATTGTGGTGTTATGTGGGACTATTTGGAGTTGTATCTGAAAACAGATGTTTTGCTTCTAACAGATGTTTTTGAAAACTTTCGAAATGTTTGTAAAAATATATATGGACTTGATCCTTGTCAATATTATACGACTCCTGGCTTATCATGGGATGCCATGCTTAAAATTACATCCATAAAACTGGAGCTTCTCACAGATATCGAAATGCATCACTTTGTGAAAAGAGGAATTAGGGGGGGTATTACGCAATGTTCGCATCGCCATTCAACTGCAAATAATAAATATATGAAAAATTATAAAGAAGAGGATCCTTCCAAATATTTAATGTATGTAGATGCTAATAATCTATACGGATGGGCAATGTCACAGCCGCTTCCCTATGCTGAATTCAAGTGGGTTGAAAATATAGTTGATTTTGATGTTTTGAATATTGCAGCAGATTCGGATATTGGATACATATTGGAAGTTGATTTGGAGTATCCAATATCAAAACATGATGAGCACAATGATTTGCCATTATGTCCAGAAAATAAAATCCCGCATAATTCGAAAACTAACAAACTGATTGTGGATTTAACAGACAAGCAAAAATATGTTATCCACTATCGGAATCTGCAGCAATGCATTCAAAATGGTTTGAAACTGACTCGCATCTACAGGATTTTACAGTTTAAACAATCCAGTTGGTTGAAGGAATATATCGATTTAAATACCCATTACAGGAAAATGAGTAAAAATCCTTTCGAGAAAAATTTTTTCAAACTTTTGAATAATGCAGTTTATGGCAAAACCATGGAAAACGTTGACAAAAGAAAGGACGTAAAAATTGTTACCGATTGGGAGAGTCGAGGCAGACATTCAGGCGCTCGAGTGCTTATTTCAAAACCCAATTTTCACAGCGCAGCTGTATTTACACCAAACATGGCAGCTATTCAAATGGATAGAGTATTTACTTGTTACGACAAACCAATTTACTTGGGATTTACTGTGCTTGATCTATCCAAACTGAAAATGTATGATTTTCACTATCATTATATGAAACCTAAGTATAATGATAAGCTCATTCTAAATTACATGGATACGGACAGTTTCATTTACACTATCGAAACGGAAGATGTGTACAAAGATATTTTGTCTGATATTGATACACAATTTGATACATCAGAATATGCTATCGATAATATATATAATATTCCTCCAAAAAATGCTAAAGTCTTGGGTTTGATGAAAGATAAGAATAATGGTAAGATAATGACAGAATTTATAGGATTAAGATCTAAAATGTATTCATTTAGCGTAGAAAATGACGGTTTTGTTAAAAAAGCCAAAGGAGTTAAGAAAATAATAATGGATGGTTTAAGTTTAGATGATTATCGCGATTGTCTATTTAGAAAAAAAATATTTAGAGGTAACATGTTTATATTTAGGTCTAAGATGCATAATTTGTATACAGAATGTATTAATAAAATTGCATTAAACTATTTAGATGATAAGCGATTCATAAGAGAGGACGGGGTTAGAACATATGCTTGGGGACATTTTAATATAAGAATGGATGCAAACTAGAATAAAATGATTCATATGATAATAATAAATAAATGTAGACTAGAAAAAAAAAAAGTTTTCTTTCTCTCTCTCTTTTTATGGAATAGAAGCAGCCGAAAGGGTAGGTAATTTCAATCGTTCAGAGCAGTATAAATAGATCTCATGATGGTAAATATACAATTAGTTGGTTTTCGCAAATCGATTGGAATAGAATGAAGTTCTTAGATATACTTCTTGTGTTAGGTTTTGGTGTGCCTTTTCTTTTAGGTAGCCCATTACCAGTGGTGAATCTTAATACCAACGAAAGTACAAACAATTTAGCGTTTAATCTCGTGCTACCTGATAACAATACAGCGCAAGTGACATTATCTTTTCGACTTATGACTGTTAGTACAGTTTCAACAGAAACGAACACGTCGTTTCAAAATGATGCCGATGTTGCTATTTCATCATCATCATGGCTGACGTCGACGTCAACAACAACAACAACAACAACAACAACAACAGAACCGTCTAGAAGATATGTTACAGTCGATGAAGCAATAGAAGGATTTTGGCAAGCTTTGATTAAGAAGGAAATGGAAATAGCTGGAATTATCGAGAGCGAAAATATTTTTTACAGGCACTTTAAATTAGAGTTCGATGATGACAAAATTTTAACAGTTCGATGTACATATGATAGCAACTATTCCATGCGCTCACTGAAAATCGCATGTTATGAATACCATGAGTTCGAAACCGAAAGAATACTCAGTAATGGCGAGGTTGAGTATATAAAACAGGCAGATCCAGACTATAGGAGCAATATAGAATTTCTGGACTTGAAGAAAATGAAGCAAACCTATTCTATGAGTATTGCTTGAACCGCGAACCTGTGCACAACGAATTAAAAAAATGGCGACGACGAATAAAAATAACAACGATGTGGACGACGACCTTCAACGTTCTATTGAGGAGTTGAAACAATTTTTTTGTACCAACAGATTGCTAATTCTTACGGAGCACTTTAACCAATTTATAAGCAGCTATACGTTTTTGAAACCATACGCTGAAATGTCGCAGAAAGTCAGCCAATTTGGAAAACATTACGTGAGCTGCCCGTGGGCATATGACGATGCAAAATGCGGACCAGACACTTGTGAATGTTATAGTGTTCGTAGGAGAATAAATGAAATGAAAAACCTTGTTCAGTTTTACAAAAGATTAACTAATAAATAAATTTTATTCTTCAATCAATCAAAATTACAGTGTTTCATTGTGAATCTTAATATATCATATCCTTGGTATTTATCCAGGAATTGTGTTTCGTTGAGAACCCTAGCCACTTCACAAACGCTTGGTTACCTTTCCTTTTCAATATTTTTTCCACAAGATAAATTGACGGATGCTCAGCTTTCAATAGTTCAGGCTCATAAAAACCACCTTCAATTTTATTTCCTTCGTAATCTTCTAATAGATATGTAACGGGATTGGTAATACGAATTTCGCGAATCTTGAAAATTTCCGTGGTCCAATTGGGTGTGTAGCCCTTTTCAAATACATGCTTGTATTTACTGATTCGAACATGATCACCCACATTATATTTAAATGGACCCATCACCTTAATGTTGTTGTATACGGTAGACAGGAGTAATTTTTCATTGGAACTATTCACAGCAGACGGAGCCATTTTAATTGTTCGGTGTTTTTTATTATTGTAGGCGTCAACTATATCATCGACTTGATTGATCCACTTGTAGTTTCCATTCATACTAAACTCTTTCCACATCATATTCTTTAGGGTACGATTGAATCGTTCAACAATTGATGCCTTAAGTGGACTATACGTAGAATAATGGTTTATTTGATATTTTGTCATAACATTTTTAAAATGTTTGTTGTAGAATTCTTTTCCGTCGTCTGTTTGTAGGTTTTTAGGAATGCGTCCTCGTTGGAGAATCTGTTCAATTGCTATAGCAACTTCTTTACCCGTTTTTGTTTTGATGGAAGCCGTCCACGCAAACTTGGAAAACGTGTCGATGATCGTAAGAAGGAAACGGAACCCCGTATTGTCGCCAACATATGCTCCCATTTCAACTAAATCGGCCTGCCACTAGTCATCCAACCCTTTAATTATGACTCGTCGTCGGTTAAAATTTTTTCGAGCTGACCTATGTAATTCGTTTACTACTTGCCGTTTGCTCATTTTAGAATGAACTGAATTTCGTAATATGATTGATAATTGTATTTGTTGTTGTTTTCAAGGTATGACTTTGAACTGTCATCATCATTATAGTTTTGTAAGTTCGTCGATTTCAAGTTGAATTTGTCTGTCTATATATTCTTTGAGTTTCTCAATGTTAATATCAACGTAGTTCTTTGTAGAAGCATCAGCATCCTCAACGGGTTCTCCAAGATTCTTGAGTTGTTTGAATTTGATGTTGTAATCACCGCTTTCCGTTTTATTAAATCCCGCACCATGCAAACCTTGTAGACCATCCTTACCAGGTTTTCCTTCCGGACCTCGGGGACCCGAGGGCCCCTGCTGACCTATAGGACCTTGAGGACCCGGGGGTCCTTGAAGTCCTTGCAAACCACGTTTTCCTCCTCCAGTATCGTTTGAAAATCGACCAAATTTATCAACACCCATTTAATAAATGATGTGAGCTGCGTGTTTATTCTATTATTTGTGATTCTTTCAATTCTTCAATGATTGATATAATTTCATTGTTATGATTATTGTGACCGGCTTGCTGTGACGCAATGAGTAACCGCAATCGACTTACTAGTTCATTGGGATCATCCCAATATATATAGTCAATTTGTTTGTTAGACGTTTCCATTAAATTAGGGTTTTTGCATTTAATATTAGGGGTTCGTGTTAACCCTTTTCCTTCTTTTCTATTTAACAATTTAGAAATTATTCTTGTATATTTAAAGCTTCGATTTCCATTGATTTGACTGCTACTGTCATAAGAACGCCTGTGAGCATTAGAGTGTAGAAGAATACTTTTATAATTCTCTAAATCATCGTCGGAATATATTGTTTCATCTGGATACTTCATAAAAAGCAGTTCATATAAACCCCGACTTCCAATGTAAGATTTTTCATCTACAATTATATGATTATCATCGATTGCGAAATCTGAATTTCCTATTTTCCACTGATTTCCATTATTGTCATCCCTATATACCCCATAAACACTGTCAATTACAGATGGTTGATTTACATAGATATCTAGATATTGCTTAGCAATATCTGAAAAATGATTTTGCTTCAGGTATTCTCCCAGATATTCTTGTCCTTCCGGAGTGGCAACATATTGGCGAACAGCTTTTGTAGAAGAAGAAGAAGTGTTGGTGAGGTTAAGTTTCCGGTTAAACTTTGACTTAGGGGTTTCAAAAATGTGTTCATTTTCTTCATAAACACGATCTCTCTTTAATTCCTCATCTTTACATTTAATACGAGCTGATGAAGACTCTTCTTTGATCTTTGGTTTTTTTATGTCTTGTTCCTGCAATACTTTAGCTTTTTTAACAAATTCTTTGAGGGGTTCCGTGATGGGCTTAAATGTTTCTTCCAACTGAATCTCTGTTCCGGCTTTGTTAGCTTTCAGCTGTTGATATTTTTTCCTTATTGAATCGGTTGTCTTTACAATATCACTTAGCAACTGTTTGTCAAGCTTTGTTCTTTTCATTGTTTATGCAAACGGATGCAATCGGTCAAATTTCGAAATATATCTAAAATGTTTTGAAATATTCTTTCAATAGGTTCTAGTTTGATTTTGAACTGATTTTTGCAGGACCTAAATCGATTTGTTGTTTCTCTTTTGAATTGTTTGGAACTGTCCTCACTGTTGCTGCACTCAAACTGTATTGAACTGTTATCGAACTGTATTGAACAGCTATTGAGCTGCATCAAACTGGTCCTTTGAACTGAACTGCTTTGAACTGTTCGTGAACTGATTTTAACTGCTTTGAACTGCTCCTGGACTACTTTGAACTGCTTCTGAACTGCTTTGAACTGCTTTGAACTGCTCTGAACTGCTCCTGGACTGCTAAGTTGGTAATGATGCTTTTAATAGATGGGGGGTTCTTTCCATACTGTGGATTTGCTTTTATAGTATTATGAATATATCGAATCCCTTTCGATATCGACCCTTCTCTAAAGAACTGTCTTTATCAATTACACAGAATCCATATTTGTCATTCCAACATTCAGCACAAATGGTTCTAAACTGTTCGAAAGTCATGTCGGTGTTTACGTGATCATTGTAAATGTGTCTTAAATTCATATCATCCTGTTTGAATATAATCAAAAAATTTGCGTTATCTCGAATAAGGTGTTTCGGTATTCTTGTATATGTTTGACACAGATAAAAGCTATCAATATTATGATGTCGTCCCATACAGAAATATGATCGAATATTCTCTTGTTTCTCGCTGGCAATATCATCGAAAATGAAAACAGAGTCAGATTTGGCTTCTTCAGGCGAAATCACTTCACTATTATTTGAGAATGTATAGAAGCCCAATCCGGAAATAGCTTTAACAGCCTGCTTCAAATGTTCATATTTGGGTTGATGTAATGATTTCGAGTAGATGTAAATATTTTCAAATTTTATACCATTTGGATGCTTCAATAGAGAAAGCATAACGTTAGTTTTGCCGCAGTTAGAAGGACCCGTAATAATACCCCGAATATTATTAGGCAATAAATTGCTGTGTTTAGCTATACAGCTTTCATTTGTAATGTCAGTGTTTTCCACCACCAACCTTTGTTGTTGTTGTATAAACCGCATTATCAGTGCAACTAAACAACCAGACTGAAAGCAATTACGTTGTTGCAAAAAGTGTTATAGTCTGCGAGAGTTGTTGAACCGAGCAGGATTATACGCATACATAGACGCAAAGAGAACGGTCACTATAAAATGATTGATCATAAAAATAAATATACTAGTACAACACGAAAAGCGGTGAAAGGAAGAGGTGTGATTAATACCCTAATCAATAAACTTCCAATTGAACTGCATCTACCTGGTTATCAATACTGTGGTCCTGGTACAAAACTAAGCGAGCGGCTTGCTAGAGGTGATCCAGGAATAAACTTATTGGATCAAGCCTGTAAAGAGCATGATATTGGATATTCAAAATTTAAAGAAACGGCTGATCGTCATATATTAGATAAAATATTAGCTGAAAAGGCATGGCAACGAGTCAGATCAGCAGACGCAGGATTGTCAGAACGAGCTAACGCACTACTTGTAACCAACATGATGAAAGCTAAAGTAAAATTAGGAATGGGAATGCAGAATAAACCGAAATTTGGAACAATTGTTTCCAAAGTCCGAAGGATTGTCAAAAGAAAGAAACCCGACACAATGAAAGCGAGTATTAAAGTAGCCTTAGCTGCTGCAAAGAATATAACAAAGGGACGGAAGAAGACTCTCAAGACTCCAAGGATAATACCCATTCCTAAAGTTGGTGGAGTTCTACCTTTTCTAGTTCCTCTTTTCGCAGGATTATCTGCTATTGGTGCTCTATCAGGTGGAGCTGCGGGAATAGCGAAAGCTGTTAATGATGCTACCAATGCCAAAAAGACCTTAGAAGAAAAACAGCGTCATAACCAAAAAATGGAGGAGATAACATTAGGCCGAGGATTGCATTTAAAACCGTACAGAAAAGGATTAGGGTTGTTTTTGAATCCTGCTTCAAAAAACTTTTAAAAACGCTACCCAAGAGAGCATTAAATGAGAATGATTTAAAGAGATTCGCCAGATTCTTGTCAAACTTCAGAGGAGTTTTCATGCGAAATAATTTACCGAGGGGAGCTGCAAAGCAAAACGAATGTGGTATTGTAAATCTGGATAATATGCAGGGTTCTGGTACTCATTGGGTAGCATACAAAAAACAGAATCGATATGTGGAATACTTTGATAGTTTTGGAAATTTACCTCCACCGAAAGAGCTAATAGATTATCTAGGTTCTAATATAAAATACAACTACAATGCATATCAAAGCTACGACTCATATAACTGTGGACATTTATGTTTGAAATTTTTGTACAATCTTTTGTAAATATATATATATAAATACTTTTAAAACTGAAAATCAATCATTGTTTTATATGCTGCCATGGCACTTACATTAACTCTAAGTGGAAATTCATCCATTCTTACAACTGAATATTTTCCACCAATCGATTTACAAGGTGGTTACGTATGCGGACTTGTTGATTTTCAAACATATAATTCTATACCTAACGTGGATGAAAAAAATAATTTATTTCACATTGGGAAGCACATTATAGAAATACCCATTGGATCGTACGAAATTGATGATATTGCCAACTATCTGTATAAAGAATTAGCGAAGATCAATGACAAAATAATTCTTTTAATACAGGCTAATAATAATACACTCAAAAGTGAAATAAAGTCAAATGCTCCAATTTACTTCAATGAAGAAAGATCCATTGGTCAATTGTTGGGATTCGCTAAACGAGAATTGAAAATCAATGAAAAACATACTTCTGATCTACCTGTGAGTATAAGTAAAGTGAACGTAATACGGATTGAGTGTAACATAGTTGGAAATTCTTACATCAACAATATTCCCTCACACACAATCCATGAATTCTCACCTGAAGTAGGACCAGGTTATAAAATAGTGGAGGTTCCTAGTAACGTCATTTATTTACCGGTAAGCCTTAAACGAATAAGCACGCTAACTCTTAAGCTGATTGATCAAAACGGAGATATAATAAACTTCAAAGGGGAAACAATAACGATTAGACTTCATTTGAAGCCGCAGGATGCTGCTATATAACGATGATAAATACCTGCCCGATAATGTAGATAGAACCAGTTCAATCAGAAAAATCGAACGAGCTAGACCGCGATTAACATTGCAAAATAAACAGTATCTAAAGTTATTGGGATTCAAATTGAAACAAAAATAATGAGCGATATCCTGAACGTTACACGTAAAATCAGTTTTGATAATAGTATATCAAAAATCGAATACCATAGCTACTCTCCATTCTTATCATCATACAACTCCAGTGATGAAATCCGAATACCCATACAACAACAGGATTTGTGTATTTTGCCGAGTCAGAGTTTCATTTACATTGAAGGCGCCTTAACTATCATAAAACAGATGGAACAATATCAGCACTAGCTAAATTGACGAATAATAGCGTAGCTTTCCTATTTGATGAGATAAGATATGAACTGAATGGAGTAGAAATCGATCGAAACAAAAATGTGGGAATAACATCGACGTTAAAAAATTATGTATCACTTAATGAAAACGAAAGTAAAATGCTTTATAATGCCGCTTGGTCACCGAACGAATCTATCACACCGTCAAGTGGTTACTTCAACTTTTCTATTCCTCTAAGAAAACTTTTGGGATTTGCCGAGGACTACAAGAAAATTATTGTAAACGCTAAACACGAGCTAATTTTGGTTCGCACAAGAAGCGATGAAAATGCATTTATTTCATCCACTGATAATGTACACATCAAAATTTTTAAACTACAGTGGAAGGTGCCCCATGTTAATCCCGATGGCGCTGAAAAATTGTCAATGTTGAAATATATTGAATCGGGACATCCGATTCAAATAAGCTTTCGAAATTGGGAACTGTACGAATATCCAGTTCTACCCACAACAACAGATCATGTGTGGAATGTGAAAACCACAGGTCAACTCGAAAAACCTCGATATGTTATTTTAGCTTTACAGACAAATCGAAAAAATCTCAAAGACAAAGATGCCAGCAAATTTGATCACTGTGATTTAACAAATATCAAAATACATTTAAACTCCGAATCGTATCCTTATGACGATATGAATATTAAATTTTCCCGTGATCGATTCGCTCTTCTCTATGATATGTACTGCAATTTTCAACAATCTTATTACGGTGTACAACCTCAGCCACTACTTTCACGAAGCGAATATAAGGAATCTGCACCAATTATAGTAATTGATTGTTCACGTCAAAATGAATCCATGAAATCTGGCTCAGTGGACATGAGGTTAGACATGAAAACATCTGTAGATGTGCCTGCCTTAACAACAGCTTACTGCTTGCTCCTACATGATCGTGTGATAGAGTACAACCCACTCACTTCTTCAGTTCAAAAACTTGTATAAAAACTATGGAAACTATAAATGTTAATCCAGTATCACGTTTACATTCTGCACGCAAGCAAACTGCACCATTTCATCACCATGACGACGATTTTCGTTATCGATATGCAAGGATTTAGAGGATGCAACAATACTTTCATCATCAAAGAGTTAGCTGTCGTAAATGTAAACGAAAATTTTCATCGACACTTTATACTGAAACCTCCCTTCAGTTTTTCAACACTATCAAGAGAGTTGCAATCCCAGGCACACTGGGTATACGAAAATCATCATGGATTGAAATGGGAAGGTGGACTAACAACATTTTGGGAAGTGAAAGAATATTTACTTCTAAACATGAAAAATACAACCATCTACGTCAAAGGAACAGAGAAGAAAAAATGGCTGGATGATTTGCTGGGAAATATTGCACTAGTATTCAATGTGGAAGATCATAGCTGTCCGAATCTAAAATCACTGAAACAAAATTATCCCGACATGTTACGCTGTAATGCCCACAGCGGATGTTGCGCGCTACAAAACGCATTCCTTCTGAAAAAATTTATAACTCAAAATAATAATCAAATGTAATAAAAAGAAGTTTTCATTGTAAATAATAAATTTTGTTTTTTTTCTTTATTGTAAGTAATTTTTCTGTGAATAATAATAAATGTTCACATCTAAATCTACATTTTCATGGTTTATTATTATATATGAAGATGGAATTCCAAGTTTTTGGAATTGGCCGCACCGCTGCAACTCAAGGACAACTTCCCTGTATTGAAGTCGTCCAACACATTATCGCTACATTTACTATAGCGCGATGGTAAAAATAGCCGCATAGTACCCTCCAAATCCACGACGATAGTCTGTCCATATCTATAGAAAAAGCAATGAAAAAAAGAACTTGTTAGCAGAAGAAAAGTTTAATTTTAAATTCTAACTTACCGTGTTTCCATTCTCTCGCCTCCAGTGATGTGGTACCGCTTTCCCACTTCTAACTCTGACGTTTTAATATAAATGAGCGGCTTGCAGCCCAATAATTCGTTAATCGAATCCATCCTCTACGGCAACTTTTCACTTATAACAAAATCTTTTCACAAATTCCATTATTTATATTAATTTGTCATCCAAACAATTAGCACATGGCACCCAAACGATCGCCTCTTATCAGCAACCTCAGCAACAACAACAACAAACAAATCAGCCAAGTACATTTAAAATCTAGAAAAAAAACCATCATTTTCAAACTTACTACATATTCACCCACGGTCTAATATTCACTCCCAAATACGTCAACCTGATAAGCAAT
The DNA here is from genome assembly GCF_905115235.1 of Hermetia illucens. Classification (NCBI taxonomy): domain Eukaryota; kingdom Metazoa; phylum Arthropoda; class Insecta; order Diptera; family Stratiomyidae; genus Hermetia; species Hermetia illucens. The sequence goes on from NC_051853.1 coordinate 61,328,001, forward strand.
TCCCCATCACCCAAGCAATACGCACATGACATCCAACAACAACAAAAACGCACGCCGCCCCGCCCCGCCCCGGTCCGGACCGAGGCTCCCCGAACCCCCCGCGGACGACCCCCTACGAACTACGCTTCCCTAAAAGTCGCCCCCGGCACGCGCCAAACCGGCCGCCCCTAACCACAACATTTTCATATGAAACTGGATTCGAACATACATGCCGTCTCAAAACCGCAAGATTTTTATATGAAAGTGGATTAGAACATACATATTTATACTACTCACCGTAACCTATTGAGCCGGATTTTATTCACAACCTGACGGTCATGGCATTGCTCATAGATTTGATCGTTATGTAGGCTACGGATCAACCACCCAGATGAAATGGAATTCAATGAAATTTCCCTTTCTTTGAAACCAAATCTGGTAAAACATGGTTTGGACGTCGTTTTTAGCAGCAGGAATAACCAGCTCAACATCCCTTTAGCATCAACCAAGGATGCAATCAATCAAATGGCCAAGTGCGAAATATGCGAAACTTCCTGCGCACATTACAGGAAAGTATACATCGGACAAAAGAAAATAACGTGGAAATACATATTGAAGAATACTTGAAGGAAACAGAATTAGCGGAAATGAACAATGCGACGGAAACGACGAAAAAGAAGGATGCGACGGTCCTTAATTCGAAGTTAGCGAAACATATGGTCCGAAATAACCATATGATTTCCAAAGAGAACGTAAGACTAGTGAAGCACGTAATAGATGCTAGGAATTAATACGTGGCCGAAAGTCTATAGAACATCGAAAGGTGCACTTCTCAACAGGTACCAAAGGTTACCCCAGACCCTTCAAATTCATCAGGAGGCGCACTCTTGAATACAATGATAGCATCCAGTTCATCGGTGAGACAAGTAATATGGGGTAACGGGTGAATGAAGGTTTAATCACCCCCAACCTCACGTTACTTAGGAGAGTGAGTATAAATATCTATCATCTTTGGAGTTCCCTCCCCATTCAAACCGAAGCACTGATGAAGGCGACAAGCGATGGCCGAAATATGCATATTTATTTGCAAACAATAAAAATATTTAGTGAAGGTTTGGATTTATTATTTTTAGTACTATATATGTGTTTGATAGTCTACATTTTCGACCATGGAATGGTTTAGCACCATGAGGAAGGAAGAGACCAAAAGTGTCTAGAAGGGGTGCCTATTCAAGAAGAGAGGTCGGTCGATCCAGAGCTGAATCTCTTTAGGCTCAAGGCGGACAATGAATTCCAGACAAATGCCATGATGAAGGAAGAGGATAATACCCCGATGCAGTAGAATAGTAGCTTTGTACTGATGAAGGGGGTAAGTTGCTCCCGAAATATATATATACACCATCAAATAAAATTGTAGTTTGGCATAAGCTACTGGTCTATCAATTCTAGACTTAACTACAAATAGAAGACAATATCTAACCTACTAGAATAGTGTTGGTTCAAGGACCCTGTCTTCATGGGTGCCTATGTTTGCCTCGCTGCAATGCCTATCATTTGCACAGCGTGTGCATGTGTGATGATAGTGAAACCGAAGCGCAATCTGGCTGTGTGGATAGCCTATACTCCGCCTAGCAGTGAACAGGAAACACTAAGGACCCTGGACGAACCTGTACTGGACGTTTAGGGTCTCGAATGCTTTAACATACTTCAAGTCCTGGATGCAATTTTGACACCAACAATTATTATTATCCCATGGCGTACGATGGTAACATTTTGTCTGAGACCATAACAAAAGGAAAGTTGAAAAAGAGGAATAGTCAATAGCGCAGTGGGAACTTCTGAACCATTGTAATCAACTGGAACAAATGGTACATTCCAAGCATTATTCTCAAGGAGCCTCGATCAAAACCTGAAAGTGATAGAGGACAGTACAGCCTAGGAACACATCCTAGGTCTTTCAGATCAATTTGCCTAAGGTACCTCATATTAAAAACAGTAGAGTCGCAGGCTAGATTACCCCGGTAACGCGATGTTGACATTAATTGATGATAGCTTGGAGCTTCCTGGCTCTGAGCTGAGGGTTGAGAGTGCACTCAAAGTCTTTCCTGAGTATCGTAACAGACCACTAAAAGGGATAGAAATTTCTCGGTCAACTATCCCCAAATTCCGAAACTTGCCTGGCACCGAAAAGTCAAGAACGGAGAGAGATTGACCTCTGGCTGCCCAAGACCTTTGGCTATCGAAAATGGAATAGGATTGACTTCTAGAATGTAAACAAGCTCCTTGACAAGAATAGCGATGATCCTCAGAATGCTGACTTTCTTCATATCGAGCGAAAATTCCAACGATATAAGATGAATAGTTCTGACTACAAGATTTCGGTCCTGGTTAAAAAGTATCACAATTGTACAGTGCTATGCAGCAACGAAGATAGCCTTTTTCAACACCTTGTTGCGTCGTATCATCGGGGTACGTTAGTCTGATATGATTTCAAGCGAGGAACTTGGTCGGCGGACAGACGTGCATCCGTACGCGATGCGATCGGAAGGCGGAGGCGGCAGTGGATGGTATACGACTGCTGACTACTACTCCCTCCTGTTTGCCAACGAGTGGGTCGAACCAAGGGCACTTGACGTAGAGCAGTGCGGGTAGAGAGTGGGCATTTTGGCAAGCCCTGGGAGCAGCTGAATCGAATTTCAGGTAACCGGGAATGATGGCGCATAGATATGGTTTACGGGCTACATCCCGCCAAGCGGTAAATGACAACCATATATTTGTGTATTGGTAGGACTTCCACTGTCAGTATTAGCGATTGCTCAAGGCGAAGTTTTGATGAATGGCATAACATAGTTTTTAGTTTAAATTTGGTCGATTTGATCCACGCCATAATTTCCAAAGGGGCAGGGGCAGGGTACATCATTTTTTAATCGTAAAATTAACCGTTGCGGAACAAACTAAATTATTTGTTAAGGTCTTCGGGCGACTGATGCGAATAGATCAGAAATTCTGACAGATTTCGTAAATCCAAGCAAACCTTCACTAAGGATCAGGAAGTACTGCTGAACATGGGCTTGAAGCAACCCTGTCTAACGAAGGAGCTCCAGAATATTAAGGTAGGCGTTCGATTTAAATATATTATAATATATATAATATTTTAATGAATTTTGTAATAAATCGCCCCTGAAAAAACTAGGGAAATTATAAAAACTAACAGAAAGTATCAACGAACTGCAAGAAAGTCCGGTGTTTTATTTGAAAACCGACAAGGAGAATAATTATCATCAACTGCGCAACAACCGGTATCCGGTTTAGGCCTGCCTTAATAATAACTCCAGACAAATCAGTTTTGCGCCGAGGTGCACCAACCTGAAAGCGTGGTATCGCTCATTGATTTCGTCGTTATGTAGGCTACGGAATCGTTCATCCTCATGTAAGGTGCCACAAAATCTTCGAAAGATTCTTCTCTCAATCACAGACAAGAGTTCGCAATTTTTCTTGCTAAGAACTCAGGTCTCCGAGGAATACATAAGGACTGGCAAGATTATAGTCTCGTACAGTAAGAGCTTTGACCCTATGGTGAGACGTTTCGAGTGGAACAGTTTTTGTAAGCTGAAATAGGCACTGCTGGCAGCCAGCAACTGTACGCGGATTTCATCAGCGTAGTTGTTATCGGTTGCGATTTTCAACCCTAGAAAAAAAAAAAGGTATTGAAGTTGTCTTGTAGTCTCCTATTTTTATTGTTGTCGTTTGACCGGTGTGATTCGATGTTATTGGTTCTTTGTTCTTTGTCGCTGACGTTGCCATCATGTACTTCATCTTGCGTTCATTAATATGCAGCCCGAGATCTTGCGTCACTTGCTCGATCTTGATGGAGGTAGACTGTACATCACGGGTTGTTCTTCCCATAATGTCAATATCGTCAGTAGTTGGACTTGAAGAGGATGAGTTGGCGGGACCTCCAACTCGGCGATATTCTGGTTGTTGAGCAGTTCATTAAAATACTCAACCCATTGTTCCAATATGCCCGTTCTGTCGGAAATCATATTTTCCGTCTCGGCAGGATAAGCATCGAGGTGTAGAAGGCTTCATCCTGCTGACTTGTTGGTATGACTTCTGCACGTAGTGCGGTTGCTCCCTGTAATTTTTGAGTTCATAGATCTGTTGGTTCTCCCAGATCTCCTTTTTCCGTCTGTGAAGTCGTTTCTCCGTTCGCAGCAATTCGTGATAAGTCTCTACGCGTGCACGCGTTCTTTGAGAATGCAACATTACTCGGTATGCAGCATCCTTTCATTCCGTTGCTCCCTTACATTCATCGTTGAAGTAGCCATTCTGACTTTTCTGCGGCTGGGGCCAAGTATCTTTGTGTCCTTATCAATGGTAACGCTCTGCAGGTGATTGCGAAGGTACCAATCCACGTTGCGCCCTGGGACCTATACTACTCTTTGACCGCCAAGACAAGAAGAATGCAGTAGTTTCATGGAGATTACGACGTGCCAATGGTGAAAAAACTTTGCATGGGAGAATATTTTGAATTAAGGAAAACCCTTTGCCGGATTCTATTAAAAAAGTGGAGAAAGCATTGAAGGCGAACTGCCATTAGATTCATAAATTCCGGCAAATTATAACAGCAACAAACTTGCCCTCAGAAAATATCGAATTTGCCTTTGTAAAATACATTAGGCATAGACAGGATCTCATCAGGGAACTAGTGGAAGTTTACTTCAGCAGATGAAAGACTGTCATTCGACGTGGAAGAATTGTATCTAGGCATGCCGGTAAAATGGGCGTTTTTTAACTGGAGGAGTGATAACTAAAGAAAAATTCAACATATTTGATTTAGAAACGGGAAACCGGTATAAAATTTGTTAGGATATATATGAGAGAGAACGTGTGAAACCCTCTGCCTCCCCTCTTGGGTCATCAATTCATGAATCAAATTAAGAATTATCTGTGTTGGGATGTAAATGCTTGCTAAAATATGGATACAATATATAGATATATACTGATATATCCATTCTTCTCTCAGATTTTAAAATGATGAGGAATATGTATACGATACCGAAGTTAAGAACAGCGTCCAACCATCGGTGATTGAAACCCTCATTAAAAGTTGAAACACCAAGACGCGCGGGTGCTGATATCTTTCATCCATAATCAAATCCATTAAAGACCGCAAATTAAAACACAAACCCAGCGGAATATATAAAATAACCTATCGAGACTGTGAGAAAATTATAGAGTTACATATGTAATACAAATTATAATAAAAGACTACTTTCGGTATGCTGGGGAAAACACGGTAGAGTACCGAAAATGTGGCCACCCCATTTCTCTGAAATCGATTATAGCACGGTACTTCATAGAGGATGGACATAAGATCACAAGGGACAACGATTACGCAGTTAGGGAATTCAGGAGCCGCATAAAACCAGATGCGGCAGATGGCAAATGAGACACGTGATAATAATCATCTGGCAGCCACTTAGGGGACCACTGATTTCGTGGATTAAAGTATCATAAATAACAGAAGGCAGACTTAGTGGAAACAGTTGACAGTGTAATGAAGAAGGGCACAACTGATGCCCAGGATGTCCTTCTAGAATTAAAAAATTTAATTTCGTTACAGGAAATAGCAAATAGAGTGTTTTTATTTCTTTAGAGGTTAAGTTTTGCCCAGCACACGTGCAGACAATCTGGAAAATTATTCTTAATCTACTGAACCGGTAAAATCTTATCTAAACTTCTCGTAACGATAAGAATATGAGAGATAAACAGTTTTAGCACTTTGCAACGAAGCTAGGTTCATGTTAAATATTATGGGTACTCCGGTACCCAGTAGCCAATGAAGTGCATTGCGCTATAGTGGCGGTAGATCCAAAATCGCACCGTGCCAGAGGCTTACTAATTATCGTCTTATTACCTTCACCTATCCGTATCTATACGTATCTATACGTATCTCTGAAGTAAATCAATTCCAGTAGACAGCAACCACGCCAATCCCGAGCTTGTTACTGGTTATTTGCGTCAACCTTAATTACTGGATCAAAACGATAAGCTTCGAAACAAGTTAATACCATTTGGGCTCCAAACTAATTTGCAGTGAAATATCATTACTGCCAAAACCTCGTCAAACTCCAAATAAATTGCTCCCCATTTAACCACCCCTAACCTGATTCTAGGATTCATGGGAGTATTGAAATCGGATTCCATCTTATTTTACTTCAGGCTAGCGAATCGCATAAAACTATCATTCGCACTGGCTTGCAACCTTCAGCATCCTCCGTTCGACTCGACTGACATGAAACAGCAAAATCGGGAATAATTGCATTTAAAAAGCTCAGAGAGTTTGGTGCAGAGCCAGGGACTTCTGGAAATTCAGCATTCCGTTCGCTGCAGGCTAGAATTATCTGCTCAAATGGCACAGGCTTTTCGGTTGAAATCTTCCTAACGAGTTTGCCCTTATCAAGTTTCCCACTTTTAAATGTTTACTGGAAATTCGATATATGGGAGGATTTTTTCGATGGTGGTTAAGTTGACAGTAATTGACTTAAAAGTATTGGATACTGGTTGGTTTACGCTTGGATTCCTATTACCGAGGCATCTTGAAACGCATCACTAAGTTTCAGGTCAAATGTCGTATTCAATCAGATTACCGAAGGTTGATTGTATCTAATTGAAATGTGGGTTCTCAAGAGGACACGAGTGGGATTCTCGTTCGTTTGTAAGAGTGTATCCTTGCTTCGTTCACCCCTGATAAGCTAAATCTGCAGAACATGTAATTGAAACCTTCTCATATTTAATCCGGGCATTTTGGCTGAATTTAGCTGCAGGTGCAATCATTCTTAAATGCCTAATGGGACATCTTTGCACTTTCATTACTTCGTGGAACTCGGTTCATCTAATAATAGCGGATGATATTATTATCTGTGGATTGACCCGGGAAACTTGGTTTAATACAGGCTATACCTACCTACCAGAAACATAATTAATCAACCCTTAATGACAAATGTCGAGCACTACCTGCGTATGACTAAGGGTGGATTGGATGGGATTGCGAACTGTTTATTATTCCAATAACGTGTTTATTTGCTCTCCAATTTCATGTTAATGTGTAATCCTGATATATCATGATTTCGCGAAAGTGCTTTACTTACTAATGAGAACCATTGACTCTGATATGCATGTGTTAATGCACATGCATAGATAATATGGGCGGACTGGAATGGGTCCTTAAATGTCATATCGAGTTTCATGTCACTTAGTAATGATGTATTGTAATGACTAATTGAATTATCTCGTGTTGAGAGTCTACAGAAACCGTGGAACTGACTGAATAATTGATACAGCATGTCTGTTCACACAATACCGACAATTTGATTTTGATTTATTCATTTGCTCCTCGATCTTTCTGAACAATGTGAACGTTCAATGAACTCTGATTTATTCTCGTAGAACATATATACATACATATGACTACCTTCCATTGAATATATTACAATTTCTCAGGATTGTCTGTTCTTTGCGTTCACCGTGTCTAGTTGTCACAGTTTCCATCGAACTGGTCCGGTTAGATGAGATCAATTGGCCACCTATGAATAAATGTTCGTTCTGGGAAGGACACCCAAAATTAACCAAACATGGATAAAGAGAAAAGAAGTTTTGTTTTCCCGTGCAGGGCTTTGTAACTCGGTCGTTTTTTAGCAAGGGTCGTAGATATCCGGCGATCACCGCGTCTCAGTAGTGGGAACCATAGCTACTGTGGCTACTAATGCTACAAGAGATTAGAAGTGGAAATCAGATCCACTCCGCCTTATTTTTGCAAGAGCCTGAAGCCCCACAATATTGATCCTGCATTGACAAAGACAAGTGTAGAAGGCGATAAATTGGAACTGCAGTGTTTTCACTGAAAGAACGCAAATCATTAAAAAAAGGTGAAATATACACCAAAATATCGTTTGGTTAATGGTTACCATTCACGCTTTGAAGAGAGAGGTATGCGCGTCAACCATACCTATGTACCACCACGCCCATCTTTCGCGGTTATCTGAAATGCGCGCCAACCCCCCCCCCCCCCTCCCGCCCCGATTTCCTGAGATAAATGCACCCTTTTTTTCCGTACTGCGTCCAGGCGATTCACTCCTCGCCCAACTTGTAAGAGCCATTAATATACCTGCCTCCTCTCCTTAAAATGTGACCTATCCGCTGCCAGTTTTGCCTTGCGATCACATGGCATACAGATGCCACACATGGCATACAGATGCCAGTGCGCCCACCAAGTTCTTCATTTTAATAGTATCAGGCCGGAGTACTCCGTATAGGTACTGACGACGATTTGGCGATCCTCTACTTCTGCTTCGATATTCTGCCCTTGAATGAAGATAGGGAGAGTATGATGACCCGTCGAACTGAGAATTCTTCCTGGCCCTATGATAATAGTTTTTATTTTCTCCGGAATGCCTCTCCTGGGTAGAACACTCCAGATAGATTTGCCGTTCACGAAGGCTTTCTCGAAATCGATGAGGATCAGGCCCAGCGAAGATCTAAACTCCGCGCACACTTTGAAGTGGGTGGGGTGTTGATGTGGTCAATGCAGGACGATCCGGAAAGGAAACCAGCTTGCTCTCTGTTAATCAAGCTTTCGAAATGTTCTTTGATATGTTCCAGGATTATGTTAGCTATTATCTTTGTGATGGCAGGCAGGATGCAGATTCCCCTCCCATTGTCACACCCAGAACGGGTACTTTTCTTTGAAATATTAATAAGCATCCTCTTCTTCCACTTTCTGCGAAAGGTCTCGGATTACCAGGATTTCGGTAGGAGTGGAAGTAGTAGATCTGCAGTAACTGCAGATGCAGCGATAAACAAGTCTACGGAGAGACCACTGAACCTAGTGGCTTTACTCCGTTTGAGTGCATTGATGACCGAAATGGTTTCTCTTTTGCTAGAGGAACAATTTTTAACCGCATGGTACTGTGACTGACGATTTCATCAACAAGCGGCAGAACCTCACCAGATGCGATACGATTAACAACTCCTTTTTTCACAGTGCACACTACGTTCAACTTCTTAGGATTTTTCTCGGTATCGGAGATTTTCTGCAGTATATTTGCCGGCCGATTAGCAAGATAGTTCGCCTCCGATAGATGGATTATACACGCGGTCGATGTTGAACTTATGGGGTCGCAATTTCCCAACCCTGTGAGAAGTGGTGATCACAACACGCAAGCGAACGTGAGCGACCATCAGATGATGGTGCCTTTCGAGGTCGATGTCAGCGTCTCTCTAGTTATACACATCCAAAAGGGAACTCCTAAATCTACTGCTGATCGTGAAGTGGTCGATCTGATTGTTTGTACGGCATCGGTCAGTTGAAACCCAACTGACCTTATAGCAGGCTCTGGGTTCGAACAATGTGCTTCCTGCCACAAATCTCCTATCGTTATTGTTACCGTCGCCAAAAAAGTGCTTCCCTATCGCATATCCGAGCAAGGAGTTGTCAAATTCCACCTTGCATTCACATCACTCTTCACGATCAAAATATTCTCTTCAGGAACCCTCTTCCGCTTTGTACAATTGTGATGCTCCTTAATCTGGACCGAAATTTTGTAGTTAAAAATCTGTCATAAACCGATTCCCGGGTCAAGAGAGCATGTCTTGCGGTAGCCGTCAGAAGCAACCCGACACCGGATTCGCGTCTGCTACCACTTGGCTTTTCATAGTATAAAAACAGATTGCCTTGAGCGTAGCAAGAGAGAGAGAAGTATTTGCCAGAATGTTCAACTTATATCATTGAAATTTCCGCTTAAGTTAGAGAAGGCAATCATTCTGAGGACCTTCGCTACATTTTAGTCGCCTCTTACGGCAAGCAGGGAGGACTTTATGTGTATTCTTCAGCCCCAACTCACAGGACGATGACGATGCATTATGTCACATGGAGAGCCCTTTCCGGAGAGGCGCCTACTATAATATGATAGCCTAGCCACACCCCTATGAAAGTTTGCTTATTCAAAGAAATTACCATCTCGGGTTCGTAGTTAGTCTGCTTAAGTAAATCTTGAACCACCGCGCAATGATTCAGGTTTATTGAAATAAACTTCATCTTTTCATTGCGGGTAACGTCCTCCTAAATTCTAAGCAAATAGGACTTAACGACTTTTTACAGTATGCTGGTAATATGACCTTTCAGCCCAAACCATCTGCATCGAATGGATCAATCAATGCCGTCAGTGCATGCAAAGGTCCAAATTTGAGCCATTTGAAGTATATCTTTAATGAAATCTGCTATCTCAGACAACAGGCAACCCTCCTTATTGGAGCTTTTCCGGTTAACAACAATTTCTGCTCTGCCTCCAATGGAAATCATATTGTTGTCGTTTAAGAATTATCATAGGCTTTTATCAAATTCACCATGGATTCTTCTCCCAGTCCTTATATCTTAAATTGTTCTGTTTCTCCTCTGGATGTTACTTGGTCAAGATCTACACTGCATATAGACATCATGTTTTAAATACCTCGGGTCAACGCTATCAGCCAATGGAGAACTGCGTTATGAAATTGCTTCACGCATTAACGCAACCTGGATGAAGTGGCGTTCCACAACTGGTGTCCTTTGTGATCGACGTATCAACGAACGTCTCAAATCTAAAATTTACCGCAACGTCGTCCGTCCAGTCGCTCTCTATGGTTCTGAGTGTTGGCCGACCATAAAAGACAATGAACGGCGTCTTGCGGTAATGGAAACGAAGATGCTACCTTGGACTAGTGGCGTCACACGTTTAGATCACATCCGAAATGTGGATATCTGCGATCGTTACGGGGTTGCACCGATCGTGGAAAAGTTGCGTGAGAGGCGTCTTCGATGGTATGGTCACGCAGTTCGTGCAAACGAGAATTCACTTGCCAAGATTGGTCTGAATATCGAAGTCGATGGTAAACGACCAAAAGGCCAAAAGACCTAAGCAACGGTGGCTTGATACGCTGGATGGGGATTTGAAAGCCTCGAGATTGCACCCAGATCAGGCATTTGATAGAGCCAAATGGCGAAGCCGATCACGACGAACCGACCCCGCTTGTGAACGGGACAAAGGCTGAAGAAAAAGAAAAAGAAGATGTTTTGTAGGCACTCAGGGTAACATTTTCACGAAGTGAGTTCTTAACTTGGTTACGGTTTTGCCTAAACTGGGTGTTTTTCAATTTAAGCATGAGATCGTCTATCTGGTTCCTTCGGATTTTGCTGGCATTTCATCCTAGCTCTTCTAGGTCGGGATTAACGTCGACCTTTACCAGATAACAATTGTCGTTTAGAGGCATCGCACATCGCACATTTCTTTTCTTCGCCTTTCCTTCTTCTTCTTCTATTATAGAGGACCCTGATGGCTGCTACTGCGTTTTTGATTGTTTGATGTACGTTGTGCTTGGTCTTGATAAACTCGTGAAGGCTCAACCATTTTTGCTCCAAGCAGCATGAATGGTCATTGCTTCGCGTGAGGGCTCTGGTACCTAAAAGGCTTGGCCATATTGTTCCTTTTATACTCTCCTTCACGTTTATCATTGAATGTGCTTTGCTGATATTGATTTGCGTCATTATTGGCATTGGTGGAGCACGAAGGGTTGAAGAGCTTTTCCAGAATATTTTGGTTTTGGTGAATCTTTTGCGGTCGTTCTTCTTGCACAAATGCGTGGGTAACATTGTTCTACATTGAGTTTAAAGGTGGCCCCTATACAAGGAAAATGGGGGGGGGGGGGGCGGGTAACATTCTTTCGCTAAATATAGAATACGAGGTATCAAATGGATGGTCTGGATTAGTGCTTTCTGGAACCGGTCTTAGGTTCGTTATAAAGGAGAGGAGTTGCTAGCTATTAAGGTAGTCATTTATTTCACGGGACTATTCTCGAAAATTACCCACCCCAAAAATCTCGAAAATTATGAAGTTCCCACTGTGGGACATCTAAGCTTGAAAATCCTTGTCATGTCGGTATCTGTTGAAGTAATCAATGATAGTATTTTGCTATATTTTTGAAAAATTGAGGAGAAAAGCCCACAAGTTCATAGAATCGCAGAGGTAGGTTACCAGGTATATCAGCTCAAAATTATTTCTCTCGTGTAAATTTACTGTAATCAAATGTATATATGTAAATTCTGAGCTACGTGAAATAGAAAAATGAACTTAAATAGTTTTACACAAGCAATACAGAAAACCGTTTACACATGGAGCATCGGGTTTTCGACTTGTTTAGGGCCGGGTGCTTCCAAGATCAAAGTTGTTTTAAGCGGTCAAAGCGCAGGGAACGTGACATATACTATGTTGGTGGGCTATCATCAATAACTCAACATCAGATAAGTTCAAGATGATCCACGGAAAACTTGTTGCAACAATCAATAAAAAAGAAACATTTTACACTCTAAACTAAATTAATTTCCAATTGCGCAACCTGAAACTAACAGAAAGTTCTTCCTGGAACTTTCTCTTGAACGATTCGACCCTTCATTTGATTTCATTTAACATTCCCAAAGTTGGAAATGATTGGAATTTGTTTGTAATTTTCGACTTTGTAACGTATCGCTTTCTAAATTTTTCAGCTCCCAAACACAACGACCATAGCCGGACGATCGAATTAATTCCATCAGTGATTGCTTTTATTTTCTCTCAATTCACCTTGGTAGCTCCATTCGCAAAGGATTCTACTCGCTCGAAATCCTTCTCTTCGTTTGATGTCCGATGCTATTACTTACCAACGGGAATTGGTTGAAATCAAGTTAAAAAGAGATTTAAAGGTCGGAAATGTTAGCCTGGTCAGCAGCAGGACGATATGGCAGGAATGATTTAAGCCCCGACTCCGAATCAATCAAATTCACTCAACCAGCGCCTTTACACTGGCGCTGGGTAGCTATGATAAAATTGATCTGATGCTATGAACCTTGATTAGGAAATTGTATCCATTGACTAGTGGGTTCTGATGCATACAAGTTTTGAACTATTTGTGGTTGGGAATTTGAGTCAAATCTAATTTTATATTGGATGCTTCCCCATATCCATTCGTTTGGGATTGTATCTTTATCAGTGTAATCAGGTTGAATTGTTAGTCCTTTAAATAAGGTGGAAATTTAGTGCTCCTTAATCGCTGTGGCTTTTAAGTAGACATGATATTGACCTATGTTGTGGGTTTACAACCTTCTGACCGTGGGCCGCTTTATTTGCCTAATTAACTGTTTAGGGTGGGCATGTGCCCCACTTTCATTCTACAAAATACAATCCCACATAGAGGACAGACTTCTCTATCCAAATGTATCATGTGACTCCCATTCTTCCTTTTTTCACTGTTTCCATATTCCTACATGCCCCAAGCACTTGGTTGAAGTGGAGATTTAATAGTATGCATTCTTCGGTCACGGTTGTCGATATTATTTGGAAGCAAAATTTATAATAATTTATTTTCATCCTTTTCAAGGTTTTGTATAGAACAAAACTTGGTTAAAATTGGTTCATTGTCGGTCTGTCTATCACAAGCACTTTTCTCAGGTGGGGTTATACCTATTGACGTAAAATTTGGAGGGAAGGTTGGAACTTTAAACGTTCATATATGCAATGAGTAACATCGTTGCGTTTAGGGGCGGGGGGAAATATGCAAATAAGGGGTGTAATATTTTTTTTGCCGAATATAGCCATCTAGGGTTTCAAATGAAAGGTAGCTTAGGTAAGCTCTTTCCGAAACTGGCACGGCTTTGGCAGCTGCCTCAGAGGGGGGAGTACGGGGCTAGAAAGTTATCGTTTCTTTCACGGGCCCATTCTTAGAAACCACCCAATCGAAACATTTGAAAGAAAGAAAGACTCTCAAAATACTCTCCATACCGATATCCACTCAAATACAGTGAACAGTAGTATATAACGATGCTTTTTGGAAATTTAGTGAAAATCTCTTGTTAAGGGGGTCATCCTGTGTGAAGGCCGTTTTTTTTTGCATTTTTTTGAAAAATTATTTTAGAGGACTGGATAAAGATATAAACGTGATTTTTTCACCATATGTTTATTGATATCTCTAGTATATGTGATGATTTTCAGTTCGATATCGTAGCTAATTTTCGGAATACGTGTCAATTTATGCACCCACCTCCAAAAAAAGGTGTTTTTCTGCTGCCACGCTGGAGGGCGCTGTGTTCATCTGAGGAAAAAAAACTAAACGGCATTTTAATGTGGACAATATTCCACGGTCCGCAAACTTGCATAATTAGAAAATGTTAAAAGGTAAATTTTTGGTGGGCTTTTAAACTTAATTTTTTGGATTTTGGTGTTTTTTTACGGCTTTTTTATGAATAAAAACAAACGACCAGTCCGATTGCAATTATCCTAGTTTGCGGACCGTAGAAATATATATTAAAGAAGTCGTGAAAATTTCAAAGAATTTGGTTGGATCGATTTTGAGCTATGGTGGCAGCCGATTTTCAAGATGCAGTTTCAAGAAAAACGCATTTGAAAATTTAAATGTGATTATCAACAGTAAAATTTTAACTCAGCATTAATCTGCTACACCTGGTCCATAGAGAGCACCCTCCGTTTCTTCAAAAAAGTCTTGTAAGGCTTGTAAGGCGATTGTTGCTCTCTGGTTTCGATTCTGGCTCTTTTAGCGAGGTCAATCGATCGTCGTTCGGACCGCCAAATTCGTGCTTCATTACGGCGGTCGGCATAAACCTGACATATGTGACCAACTTGATATCCTATTGTCACTAGGGTTTTGAGAATGCCATTGAATCCTTCATTGAAAATAATTACAGCCAGAAAAGTGGCTATTTCTAAGACCTTGGCCCCAGAATGAAAGTGTTTAGGAGCGAAAGTCCAGATCAATGCATTTAACGACTCATTGTTATTCTGGGTCTCTGCTCCTAAACATCTGTTCAAGAGATCATCTTGTGACAAATCTTCGTAGATTGGTTTGATGACTGATTGAACTTCTTGAGTCAAAGGTGCCTTCTCGTGGTGGAAACTATCCAGTTCTCCTTTAGCTTCCACTTTGCGCCATTTGCACCAACTGTCTTCGCCTGCTGGACAATTTTGATGCTGCGGATTTTCGTCTGTAGAACATTTATGGAAGAAAGTTGCCCAACCTTCTATCGAATTGTGTCCACGAATAGCTTGCCCCAAAAATGTAGTGAGGTCGTTAATAACCTTATCGGTAAGTTTTCCAGCCCCTTTTCTACCAATGCCTTCTTTGCGTTTCACTCCTTTTTTACAACTACGTATATTTTGTTATTTACAGAAATTTGCAGAAATGCCGGAGAAAACTGCGAAGTCCTTTTTCTTCTCTGATAAGTACCGATTCCCATGAAATACTGGTTTTTTAGTGCGAGCACGTCATCATCATCATCATCATCAACAGCGCAACAACCGGTATCCGGTCTAGGCCTGCCTTAATAAGGAACTCCAGACATCCCGGTTTTGCGCCGAGGTCCACCAATTCGATATCCCTAAAAGCTGTCTGGCGTCCTGGCCCACACCATCGCTCCATCTTAGGCAGGGTCTGCCTCGTTTTCATTTCCTACCATAGATATTGCCCTTATAGACTTTCCGGGTGGGATCATCTTCATCCATACGGATTAAGTGACCCGCCCACCGTAACCTATTGAGCCGGATTTTATCCACAACCGGACGGTCATGGTATCGCTCATAGATTTCGTCATTGTGTAGGCTACGGAATCGTCCATCCTCATGTAGGGGGCCAAAAATTCTTCGGAGGATTCTTCTCTCGAACGCGGCCAAGAGTTCGCAATTTTTCTTGCTAAGAACCCAAGTTTCCGAGGAATACATGAGGACTGGCAAGATCATAGTCTTGTACAGTAAGAGCTTTGACCCTATGGTGAGACGTTTCGAGCGGAACAGTCTTTGTAAGCTGAAGTAGGCTCTGTTGGCTGACAACAACCGTGCGCGGATTTCATCATCGTAGTTGTTATCGGTTGTGATTTTCGACCCTAGATAGGAGAAATTGTCAACGGTATCAAAGTTGTATTCCCCTATCCTTATTCTTGTTCGTGTTTGTGTTTGACCAGTGCGGTTTGATGTTGTTGGTTGATTCGTCTTCGGTGCTGACGTTGCCACCATGTATTTTGTCTTGCCTTCATTGATGTGCAGCCCAAGATCTCGCGCCGCCTGCTCGATCTGGATGAAGGCAGTTTGAACGTCTCGGGTGGTTCTTCCCATGATGTCGATATCGTCAGCATAGGCCAGTAGTTGGGTGGACTTGAAGAAGATCGTACCTCTTGCATTTACCTCAGCATCACGGATCACCTTCTCGAGGGCCAGGTTAAAGAGGACGCATGATAGCGCATCCCCTTGTCGTAGACCGTTGTTGATGTCGAATGGTCTTGAGAGTGATCCTGCTGCTTTTATCTGGCCTCGCACATTGGTCAGGGTCAGCCTAGTTAATCTTATCAATTTCGTCGGGATACCGAATTCCCTCATGACCGTGTACAGTTTTACCCTGGCTATGCTATCATAGGCGGCTTTAAAGTCGATGAACAGATGGTGCAACTGTTGTCCATATTCCAACAGCTTTTCCATCGCCTGCCGCAGAGAGAAAATCTGATCTGTTGCTGATTTGCCTGGGGTGAAGCCTCTTTGGTATGGGCCAATGATGTTCTGGGCGTATGGGGCTATCCGGCCTAGCAAGATAGTGGAGAATATCTTATAGATGGTACTCAGCAACGTGATACCTCTATAATTGCTGCACTGTGTGATATCTCCCTTTTTATGTATGAGACAGATTATGCCTCGCTGCCAATCGTCAGGCATTGATTCGCTGTCCCATACCTTGAGCACAAGTTGATGAACCACTTGGTGTAACTGGTCGCCTCCATATTTAACCAATTCGGCTGTAATTCCATCGGCTCCTGGCGACTTATGATTTTTTAGCCGATGAATTGCACGGACTGTTTCTCCTAAACTTGGTGGTGGCAGTATTTGTCCGTCGTCTTCAGTTGGCGGGACCTCCAACTCGCCGATGTTCTGGTTGTTCAGTAGCTCATCAAAGTACTCAACCCATCGCTCTAATATGCCCATTCTGTCGGAAATCAGATTTCCCTCTTTGTCTCGGCAGGATGAGCATCGAGGTGTATAAGGCTTCATCCTGCTGATTTGTTGGTAAAACTTCCGTGCCTGGTGCGGTTGCTCCCTGTACTTTTCTAGTTCACAGACTTGTTGGTTCTCCCAGGTTTCCTTTTTCCGTTTGTGAAGTCGCTTCTCCGCTCGACGGAGTTCGTGATAAGTCTCTGCGCGTGCCCGCGTTCTTTGAGAATGCGACATTACTCGGTATGCGGCATTCTTCCGTTCCGTTGCTAGCTTACATTCATCGTCAAACCAGCCGTTCCGACTCCTTTTGCGGCTGGGGCCAAGTATATTTGTGGCCGTATCCATGATAACGTTCTTCAGGTGGTTGTGAAGATCATTAGTTGATGCTTCATCTCCAGGTCCTCTGTTGACTGCGGTTATTGCGGCATCCATTTCCCTCTTATAGGTGTCGCGGAGGGTTGTGTTGTGGATGGCTTCAGTGTTCACTCTCACCTGATTGTCAGAAGGGATTCTAGGTGGTATTGTTATTCGAGCTCGGAGCACCATGCCAACGAGATAGTGATCCGAGTCTATATTGGCCCCCCTATATGTTCTGACATTCATCAAGGCTGAGAGGTGGCGGCGTTCGATCAACACGTGGTCAATTTGGTTGAAAGTGGTCCCGTCTGGAGAGGCCCACGTATGTTTGTGGACCGCTTTCCGCGCAAACCAGGTACTTCCAAGAACCATTTCGTGTGACCCTGCTAATTGAATAGTCCGCAGTCCGTTATCATTTGTTTTTTCGTGTAAGCTATGGGAGCCAACGTATCGCCTGAATACGGGCTGCTTCCCTACTTGGCTGTTAAAATCCCCAAGTATGATTTTGATATCATATCTGGGACAGGCTTCGAGGGTTCTTTCTACTGCCTCGTAGAAGGTATCCTTCTCCGACTCTGCAGTCTCCTCTGTAGGGGCGTGAACGTTTATGAGGCTTATATTTCTAAACTTGCCTCGCAAGCGCAGAGTGCATAGCCGTTCGCTTATACTTTCAAAGCCGATAACAGCAGGTTTCATTTTTTGGCTGACTAAGAAACCTACTCCGAGCACATGGTTTACTGGATGGCCGCTATAATATATGGTGTAGTGGCTCTTCTCCAGGAAACCGGTCCCTGTCCATCGCATCTCTTGCAACGCTGTTACATCAGCCCTATATTGGGACAGGGTATCGGCTAGCTGCTTATCAGCTTCATCTCTGTACAGGGAGCGCACGTTCCATGAGAAAATGCGCAAATCCTTGTTCCTTTGTCGTTGCCGGGTCCGTCGTTTTAACATCCGTCCTATCCGAGGCTCCTGTTGTGGCTTCGTAACAGGTTGTTTTCCGTGTAGGGTTGTCAGCCCTACCCAACCCCCAACCTGGAAGACCAGTTGGTACAATTTGTCCCGTTTTTAGGCGCGGGAGACTCGCCTTCATCCTTCTCCGTCTGCAGCTTTTCGTCAAGAAAGAGCTCCCAGCGGTCACCACGTGGAGGTGGAGATAGGGTTTGGTAGTAGAGCTGTTGGTGTTGGTTCAGCAGGCATTTCCCAGGTTTTATGCTCCATCGTGGGTACCAATCCACGTTTCGGCCCGGGACCTATACTACCCTTTGACCGCCAGGTCGTTGAACGTTAAAGCGATCTCCCTCGGTACGATCCATTTAAAAAAATCACTGAACACACAAACAGCGCAATACTGACTCCAAAATATAACTGAGTATAGCTTGAAAGAAAGATACAATTCATGCAAAAAAAAAATCGATTTCTCCAACCCGACACACGGGATGACCCCCCTAAGTTTATCCTAGAGTGGTAATAGGTTATAATATAAAGCGTTATATCCTTAAGTTTGGTGAAAATCCTACAATTACGGACAGAGTTACAGCAGGTCAAAATTATCCCTTTTGTGTAAATTTTCAGCAACCCAAAGCACACTAAAGTGAATATCTTAACATACTAACTCATGCGAGCTACAAAGATTCCTCAGTAAGAAATTCACAAAACCTTTCATACCTGACTCGCCGAGCTACCGCTTTTCGATATGTTATATCTTAATATTTTCAATCATTGTTTCGTACAAGAAATAACTTGTTAAAAGTGATTAATGTTTCTTCGGCTTCCAAACTTTCCTTGCAGTTGTCTTTCGATGAATCTTTGGGAATTTCTTCCTTGGACAATACTTACCAACTTAAGTTGGGATTTTTCTCATGAGAAACTGTTTAGGCTTCTTCCTCCTAACTGATTATTGGTATTGATGGGAATGCATCGAAGAAAGATAAATGATCGACAGATTAAGTGGATAAATCTTCGTCCTGGTCAACAGTATTATGTTTGCGAAAAGTGCTATTTTCTTCGAACGATAAGGAACAATCAAATTATCTACTTATGAGAATTTGAAACCATCTGATATTTAACATAATCTCCAGGTAAGTTTAAGGAGGAAACACTAAAGTACAAACGACAAAAAAAAATCACTAGAAGGCTAGACACTGTACCAAATGTATATTAGCCAAGAATAACTCTGCCAAAATATTGATATTAGTAGCTACCTTACTGGCAATGATCCTATGATGACAATGGAATTTTCTGTTTGTCAACAATCGGAAAAAACTAAAAAAAAGTTGGGAAACGGGAAGCTCGGGGTTTTTACTCAGTTTCCCTCAAAATATAGTAATGTACTATTATTAACTTAATTTGAGCAGATATCGATATGGAGAGTATTTTCAGCCCTGGACCCCGTATAGAGGCAGCATCATGATTTTTTTCAGATTTTCGGTCAGTTAAAGAAATCGTGACTTTCGACCCCTCCCACTACTCGTATTTCGAACAAATCTCAAAAATAAAAAAGCACTAGTCAAGACCTTTCATTTGATGCCCAACATGACTACATTCAGTGAAAAAAATTTTACACAACCCTCTCTTGCATATATGAGGACCCCCCCTAAATCTCAACATAGAAAGATGTCACTCTCTACATGTCTGGGCGTTCACAGTTTTCACCTGCTCACCAAATTTAGTGTCAATCGATATAGCCGTTTTTGAGAAAAGTTCGTGTGACAGACAGACAGAAGACAAACAAACAAATTCAATGCGGGAATGTTCAAGGAGGGAAGCGCACAAGAAAAAGTCTTGCAGGTCGCAGAAAAGTTGTAGCGGGCATGCCTCTATGCCTCGATGTATCGCTCTCCGAAGACGAAATCCAAATTTCTGGTGGAATTCAGAAATTGTGGAATGTCGGAAAAACTGCCTCACGAATAGCAAATCCGAACATTTCAAGCGGATGTGTACTGCGGCTGACTCAGATCAATAGGGTGGCGCCTATAGGTCGGTAATGTCATCACTGGAAGGCAAACGCTCCCACCGATTATCGGCCCTAAATTACTACGAAACATAGTGGACACTCTTTTCCCAGAGCATGTTCACTGCACAAATCTGCCTAAATTCCATGTAAACCCCGACGAAATTTCTGCAGTGTTCGAAAACGAAATTCTAGATACAGAAACGAAGTTCGCTGAAAATAAGATTCTAGGGCCAGATGGAATCCCGAATATCGTCCAGAAAGCGGCAGCCAGGACAGTACCAGGTATGTTTGCCCAAGTTTTTACGGCATGCCTTAGAGAAGGAGAATTCCCCGAGCAATGGAAGCTGCAAAAGCTTATACTTATTCCGAAGCCAGGTAAACCATTGGGTGATCCTTCCTCATATCGACCGATATGTTTAGTCAATACTATTGGTAAATTTCGAATTTTGCCAACTGCTGCACCACATCACTCCGCTCCCAGATGAAACCAAGGGCTTTCAGCGACCGAACTCGGAAGTGCGAAGCGAACGCGACGTTGCTTTGGGGCGCAAACGGGCTTCAGCCTGGATGAGAAGACCGCCTTTTTCTGTCCCCCGATCTCGAGCTGGTAGAAATGTTCTCCACGCTCGAGAACATGATACGGGCCTTCGTATGGAGGCTGCAGCGGCTTCCGGACAGCATCCGCCCTGACCAGGACTTGCATACACGTGTCGAGCTCCTTGGAAGCGCAGGCAGGTGCTGATGTGTGACGGGTGAGAGATATGGGTTTAAGGCGGTGAGGGTTGTCTCTCAGCAGACGCAGCAATCCAGACTCCGTGAGACCCGATCTCTTGTCGAAGACCGGATCACTTGGAAGCCTTGGGTTCTCCCCGTATACCAACTCGGCGGGACTGGCAGCAAATTCCCCTCGGCGGATTGTTCGGAGGCCGAGTAGGACGAGAGGCAAGACTTGTGTCCAGGACGGATCGTCGCGTGCCATAATGGCGGCTTTCAGCGTCCAGTGCCAACGTTCTAGCATCCCATTGGATTGTGGGTGGTATGCCGTAATCCGCTGGCGTATGAATCCCAGGAGTTTGCCTAACTCCTAAAAAAGGGTGGTCTCAAATTGCATTCCCTGGTCAGTGATAATCACTGCAGGGACACCAAAGCGAGGGATCTACTCTCGACAGAGGGCTTCGGCACAAGATTGCGCCGCAATATCCTTCAGAGGTATTGCCTCAGGCCACTGCGTAAAGCTGTTGATGATTGTGAGGCAATACTTGAAATCGTGCGAGTCTCGCAAAGGGTCTACGATGTCGAGGTGCATTGTGTTGAATCGCTTGGTAGTGCGTGGGAATAAACCCACTTCTTTTCTTACATGCCTGATCACCTTACACTTCTGGCGTGCGATGCACTCTCTGACCCAAGAGTTGGCCTCCTTATTCATGGAGGGCCAGAAGTATTTTTCGGTGACTAGCCAATTTGTTGTCCTGATGCCTGGATCCGCTAAGTCGTGAACAGTGTGGAACACTTCCTTGCGAAAGGTGGCCGGAATGTAAGGCCGAGGTCCCTTTTCCGAGTACTCACAGCAGAGAGAAAGGTTCGAGCCGAAAATGGGCAACTCCCGAAATTTGTATTTGTGGTTTGATTTGAGGTTCTGAAGTACTCCGTCATTCTCCTACGCCTTGGCGATAGCCGAGAAGTCGAGTGAGGCGGGGGTGTTTACCTCGCAGACACGTGACAAAGCGTCAGCAACTATGTTGTCCTTGCCGGACACTTACTGGATGTCGGACGTAAACTGGCTTATAAAGCTCAGGTGTCGAAACTGACGAGGGGACGCTTTACCGGGCTTTTGTTTCAAAGCATATGTGAGAGGCTTATGGTCCGTGAACACTATGAACGGCCTGCTTTCAAGGGAGAAGCAGAAGTACTTAATGCTCAGTACGCGGCAAGCAGTTGTCGATCGTAAGTGCTGTAGTTCCGTTGAGCGGGGTTTAACTGTCAAAAGCTCAACGGCTGGCAAACTTGGTTCACCTTTTGGTGAAAAACAGAACCTACTGCAATGTCAGAGGCATAAAAAAACGGCTAGGGGTGCATCTTGTCGAGGAAATGACAAGAGTGTAGCATCAGCCAGTTGTTGTCGGGATTTGTCAAACGCATGGACAGCCTCTTCATACCAAACAACCTCTCGTGTGTCTTTTGTTTTTGGGCCAGAAAAATACGAGTTCAAAACGGGCGGCCTTGGGGAGGAAACGACAATAGAAACAGAGCATGCCCGAGAACTTCCGTAACTCTTTCACAGTTTTCGGGCACGAGAAGCTTGTGAACGCTTGTACCTTATCTGGGTTGGACTGTATTCCGTCAGGGGAAATGGAATGGCCGAGGAATCTCACCTAAGTTTGGAGAAACTTGCATTTATCAACGTTTAGGACAAAATCCGCCTGAAGGAGACGTCGAAAAATGCACTCGAGATAGGCTAAGTGCTCTGACTCTGAGAAAGAAGCGACCAAAATATCATCCAAATATACGAAACAGAAGTCGAGGTTCCGCAGGACTGAGTGAATGAACCTTTGAAAGGTTTGCGCCGCATTGCACAATCCGAAAGTCATTCGGGTGAACTCGAAGAGTCCAAAGGGTGTGCATATTGCCGTCTTTGGAATGTCTTCATGAGCTACTGGGATTTGGTGATAAGCCTTGGCTAAGTCCAAGGTCGAAAAGATGCGGCAATTCGCGAGGTGATGCGCAAAGTCGTGGATGAGGGGAATTCGATATCGGTCAGGAACAATCTGTGCATTTAGCCTTCTGTAATCCCCGCAGGGGCGTCATTCGCCATTTGGCTTAGGGAACATATGCAGTGGGGAAGACCAACAGCTGTTTGAGGGCCTGCAGATACCCTGTTGAACAAGTTGTTCAAATTTTTTCCGCGCAATAGCCAATTTCTGGGCTGGTAGAGGACGCACCTTCGAGAAGATCGGGGAACCAGTAGAGTTAATGTGATGCTGCACATTGTGCTTCACTGGTTTTGAGAGACTACACTAGGTAGTAATCTGGCTGAACTTTTGTAGGAGTGCCCGAACACGAGAGTCAGTAATGTCCTCCAAAAGTACGGAAATATTGTTGTTGGGGTGAGATATCATTCGGCCTGATGAGTTAAGATTGGTTGTGGAGTCTATAAGGGGTCTGTTTTGCAAGTCCACTAGCAACCCATAGTGGCACAAGAAGTCTGCGCCTAAAATGGGGGAACTGACATCCGCCAGGATGAATCTCCACGGGAACGTCCTACGCAAGCCAAGACTCACGTCCGCTTGCCTGTAACCATAGGTGTTAATGCGCGAGGAATTTGCCGCCGCAAGTTTTAATTAGCTATTCAAAAGACAAATAATAGGATAGAATTTATAATTTAGCAAGACAATAACAGTATTCATCTAACAAAAACGTAAAAAAATTCCGTCTCCTTCAACGCTATTTTCTGACTGCAGCGGACTTAAAAACGGCAATTTTGCAAGTGTGGTTGGATTTAGTCATAAAGATACTTCGAAAGTTAATTTATTTATTGTCAAACAAAATTTTAACAAAAGTGGTGGCCCAACTACTTACCAGAAAGGAGGAAAGGAAATTTCGCTTCATATTTTCGAAAGTTGCTATTATTTCTATTTTGGTTCAAATTGGAGCAAGAATTGTTAGCATATTTTTTTATTGAATTAAAAACGTGTATATCTACTTTATCAAGGCACTTCTGTTTTACTTCATACTGATAAAAAAACTATGTGCGGCTAAGTAAATTTCGCGCACTGTGTCGATGTTAATGTTCAAATTCTGCTTAACAATAACAGTAGCAATATATCTATCTCTTTAACAAAAAACTTGTTTTTCCATATCGACTCAATTTTCATAACCAGTGAGCGTACATCAAATTCTCGCATTTGAAACTCGCAACGAAATCAGCAAGACATCTGGGTTAACGTACGATTTCTTTTCATGGCTCTTATCTAATTTCCTTAATAGATACTAACCTGATTAGAATTGCGAACAAGTGGGCCTTAGAAATCCAACTTCAGATTACACGATAATCAAGATATGATTGTGTTTCGATGAATGATGGAATAGATACTACGATGCGATGAGGTTCCGAGCAATATAGGCAAATGCCCGTGTTTCCTGTTGTGATACCAATTGAAGGCAGCGTGTTGTCAATCAACATTGTGTATCCAGAATTAGAGACTCCATAGAACGGCATAAGCCTGTAATGAAGTCGCAGATGAGATACGTATATGTAATGAATATCTATATATATAGTGTACGTATATTCAATTAGATAAATTATCTTAATAGTAGCAGAGAACATCCACTGGCGCCAACTACTGTAATACCCTGCGGCACATACCTACCATACATACGTAAGACGCCGACTGTAAATAACATCGAAATATCAGCTATTCGGATTTGTTAAATCAAAATTTAAGATGGGGTAGGGGGAAATTTATATCTTTTTCCATTGGCATACTGCGATACAAATTCCGACATGTATGGTTGAGGTCTTAAACTCTACATAATACAGATGTGATGTAATGTTTGTGATAAAATTGAATTCAATCAAGGTTCACTAGCATCTAAGTAGAAGTCTGTCCTCACCTGGATGCCTATACCAGCCACCGCTGAAATGATGGGATTGAGTTTGATAAGAAATACGACCGTTACATACATCTGCCGATTACATCCTCCGACTGCAAAAAGGGGGAGAAAAAAAGTATATAAGTTTTAGCACCCTTCACCTTCTTCTATACAATCCTTTCAATTTCCTAATTCCCACCCGGGCATTAACTTATTAATTTCGAAAATGAAAATTTTCATATCCCCCAAAACCATCCATCCATTTAAATAGTTCCAAATTTAAATACAAATAGCATCTTTCAAATAATCCGAAAACCATCATTAACTTTTTTGCTACTTTCACATAAGCCTGCTCATCATCATCATCAACGGCGCAACAACCGGTATCCGGTCTAGGACTCCCAGACATCCTGGTTATGCACTGAGGTCGACCAACTCGATATCCCTAAAGGCTGTCTGGCGTCCTGGTTTACACCATCGTTCCATCTCAGGCAGGGTCTGCCTCGTCTTCTTTTTCTACCATATATATTGCCCTTATATATTTTTCGGGCTGGATCATGCTCATCCATACGGATTAAGTGACCCAACCACCCCAACTTATTGAGCCGGATTTTATCCACAACCGGACGGTCATGGTATCGCTCATAGATTTCGTCATTACGTAGACTATGGAATCGTCCATCCTCATGTAGGGGCCAAAAATTCTTCGGAGGACTCTTCTCTCGAACGCGGCCAAGAGTTTGCAATTTTTCTTGCTAAGAACCAAGCCTCCGTGGAATATGTACATGAGGACTGGCCAGATCATTGTCCTGTACAGTAAGAGCTTTGACCCTATGGTGGGACGTTTTGGGTGGAACAGTTTTTGTAACCTGAAATAAGGTCTGTTGGTAGCCAACAACTGTGCGCAGATTTCATTGTCGTAGCTGTTATCGGTTGTAATTTTCGACGCTTAGAATTATCAATGGTCTCAAAGTTGTAGTCTCCTATCTTTATCCTTCCCGTTTGGCTAGTGCGGTTTGATGTTGTTGACTGGTTGGTTTTTCGTCCTGACATTGCCACCATATATTTTGTCTGCTAAGCCTGCTCATGCCGCATATTATTGAATGCATTGCTAATGCTTATTTCTGACTAAGGCGAAATGCATGCGAATGAAAATTGATTTTGTTGGTGGAATGGGGCCAGTTCGAAGAATACAAGTTTATAGTAAGTTGCTCTCCATTTGTTCCGATCTAACATCATGTGGATGTGGACTTAAGAACCCCTATATCCTAAACAATAATCTAGCTTTAGCCTTGCTTAGGCTTAAACTATTGACGGTTTATCTTGAATATAGTTCGCAACCTTGTTGTGCTTTTGCGATTATGTAAAGTATGGTTTTTCCACCTGTGGCCACTTTCGGTCACGCTGCTCCTAGGGCAGAGGTGAGGCAGCATCTGAAGGGTTTCCCCCGACCTGGATGAAACTGTTAGTCCTTGTTTTTCGAAGAAAAATTTGCGGGACTTTGGACAGCAGACGAAGGCGAACCAGAAATCAGCTGGCTACTGGATGTTCATTGTTGGATTTCGTTCGGGTCTGCTGCCGGGGTAACACTGTATTTATAAGTTTATAATTTGTGCTGGTCAAGGGGTATAGGTCCCGGGGCGAAACGTGGATTGGTACCCACGATGGAGCATAAAACCTGGGAAATGCCTGCTGAACCAACACCAACAGCTCTACTACCAAACCCTATCTCCACCTCCACGTGGTGACCGCTGGGAGCTCTTTCTTGACGAAAAGCTGCAGACGGAGAAGGATGAAGGCGAGTCTCCCGCGCCTAAAAACGGGACAAATTGTACCAACTGGTCCTCCAGGTTGGGGGTTGGGTAGGGCTGACAACCCTACACGGAAAACAACCTGTTACGAAGCCACAACAGGAGCCTCGGATAGGACGGATGTTAAAACGACGGACCCGGCAACGACAAAGGAACAAGGATTTGCGCATTTTCTCATGGAACGTGCGCTCCCTGTACAGAGATGAAGCTGATAAGCAGCTAGCCGATACCCTGTCCCAATATAGGGCTGATGTAACAGCGTTGCAAGAGATGCGATGGACAGGGACCGGTTTCCTGGAGAAGAGCCACTACACCATATATTATAGCGGCCATCCAGTAAACCATGTGCTCGGAGTAGGTTTCTTAGTCAGCCAAAAAATGAAACCTGCTGTTATCGGCTTTGAAAGTATAAGCGAACGGCTATGCACTCTGCGCTTGCGAGGCAAGTTTAGAAATATAAGCCTCATAAACGTTCACGCCCCTACAGAGGAGACTGCAGAGTCGGAGAAGGATACCTTCTACGAGGCAGTAGAAAGAACCCTCGAAGCCTGTCCCAGATATGATATCAAAATCATACTTGGGGATTTTAACAGCCAAGTAGGGAAGCAGCCCGTATTCAGGCGATACGTTGGCTCCCATAGCTTACACGAAAAAACAAATGATAACGGACTGCGGACTATTCAATTAGCAGGGTCACTCGAAATGGTTGTTGGAAGTACCTGGTTTGCGCGGAAAGCGGTCCACAAACATACGTGGGCCTCTCCAGACGGGACCACTTTCAACCAAATTGACCACGTGTTGATCGAACGCCGCCACCTCTCAGTCTTGATGAATGTCAGAACATATAGGGGGGCCAATATAGACTCGGATCACTATCTCGTTGGCATGGTGCTCCGAGCTCGAATAACAATACCACCTAGAATCCCCTCTGACAATCAGGTGAGAGTGAACACTGAAGCCATCCACAACACAACCCTCCGCGACACCTATAAGAGGGAAATGGATGCCGCAATAACCGCAGTCAATAGAGGACCTGGAGATGAAGCATCAACTAATGATCTTCACAACCACCTGAAGAACGTTATCATGGATACGGCCACAAATATACTTGGCCCCAGCCGCAAAAGGAGTCGGAACGGCTGGTTTGACGATGAATGTAAGCTAGCAACGGAACGGAAGAATGCCGCATACCGAGTAATGTCGCATTCTCAAAGAACGCGGGCACGCGCAGAGACTTATCACGAACTCCGTCGAGCGGAGAAGCGACTTCACAGACGGAAAAAGGAAGCCTGGGAGAACCAACAAGTCTGTGAACTAGAAAAGTACAGGGAGCAACCGCATCAGGCGCGGAAGTTTTACCAACAAATCAGCAGGATGAAGCCTTATACATCTCGATGCTCATCCTGCCGAGACAAAGAGGGAAATCTGATTTCCGACAGAATGGGCATATTAGAGCGATGGGTTGAGTACTTTGATGAGCTACTGAACAACCAGAACATCGGCGAGTTGGAGGTCCCGCCAACTGAAGACGACGGACAAATACTGCCACCACCAAGTTTAGGAGAAACAGTCCGTGCAATTCATCGGCTAAAAAATCATAAGTCGCCAGGAGCCGATGGAATTACAGCCGAATTGGTTAAATATGAAGGCGACCAGTTACACCAAGTGGTTCATCAACTTGTGCTCAAGGTATGGGACAGCGAATCAATGCCTGACGATTGGCAGCGAGGCATAATCTGTCTCATACATAAAAAGGGAGATATCACACAGTGCAGCAATTATAGAGGTATCACGTTACTGAGTACCATCTATAAGATATTCTCCACTATCTTGCTAGGCCGGATAGCCCCATACGCCCAGAACATCATTGGCCCATACCAAAGAGGCTTCACTCCAGGCAAATCAGCAACAGATCAGATTTTCTCTCTGCGGCAGGCGATGGAAAAACTGTTGGAATATGGACAACAGTTGCACCATCTGTTCATCGACTTTAAAGCCTTCTATGATAGCATAGCCAGGGTAAAACTGTACACGGCCATGAGGAAATTCGGTATCCCGACGAAATTAATAAGACTGACTAGGCTGACCCTGACCAATGTGCGAGGCCAGATAAAAGCAGCAGGATCACTCTCAAGACCATTCGACATCAACAACGGTCTACGACAAGGGGATGCGCTATCATGCGTCCTCTTTAACCTGGCCCTCGAGAAGGTGATCCGTGATGCTGAGGTGAATGCAAGAGGTACGATCCTCTTCAAGTCCACCCAACTACTGGCCTATGCTGACGATATCGACATCATGGGAAGAACCACCCGAGACGTTCAAACTGCCTTCATCCAGATCGAGCAGGCGGCGCGAGATCTTGGGCTGCACATCAATGAAGGCAAGACAAAATACATGGTGGCAACGTCAGCACCGAAGACGAATCAACCAACAACATCAAACCGCACTGGTCAAACACAAACACGAACAAGAATAAGGATAGGGGAATACAACTTTGATACCGTTGACAATTTCTCCTATCTAGGGTCGAAAATCACAACCGATAACAACTACGATGATGAAATCCGCGCACGGTTGTTGTCAGCCAACAGAGCCTACTTCAGCTTACAAAGACTGTTCCGCTCGAAACGTCTCACCATAGGGTCAAAGCTCTTACTGTACAAGACTATGATCTTGCCAGTCCTCATGTATTCCTCGGAAACTTGGGTTCTTAGCAAGAAAAATTGCGAACTCTTGGCCGCGTTCGAGAGAAGAATCCTCCGAAGAATTTTTGGCCCCCTACATGAGGATGGACGATTCCGTAGCCTACACAATGACGAAATCTATGAGCGATACCATGACCGTCCGGTTGTGGATAAAATCCGGCTCAATAGGTTACGGTGGGTGGGTCACTTAATCCGTATGGATGAAGATGATCCCACCCGGAAAGTCTATAAGGGCAATATCTATGGTAGGAAAAGAAGACGAGGCAGACCCTGCCTAAGATGGAGCGATGGCGTGGGCCAGGACGCCAGACAGCTTTTAGGGATATCGAATTGGTGGACCTCGGCGCAAAACCGGGATGTCTGGAGTTCCTTATTAAGGCAGGCCTAGACCGGATACCGGTTGTTGCGCCGTTGATGATGATGATGATGATAATTTGTGCTTGACCGCAAGTTCAGAAAATAAAATCGTAAAAATTATTTTTCTGCATTCAAATAGTCGAGAAGTATTGTTGAAGCATCTGCGTGGCGTTTCGCCTGCATTTCTGGTGAATAGGTTTGGAGCCACCGCGGGAGTAGCATCGGTTCTTCTGTCTAATTAGGAAATATGAAAGATTCTTGATTTGCCCTCAAGGATAGTGGGAATAATCGTGAAGAATGCAAATGGCGCAGTTTGTTGGTGCAAGTGACTTATTTACATAGCCTGCTGATATTCTTACGTCGCTGATGGTAGTAGGTGGAGATATAGTAATCAGTTTCCAAGATACTTTCGAATTATCCAGAAACTAAAGTGGCGTTTAAAGGGTTCAAATCCTCCCCAACTGACCTTTCGTCATTTGGTGAGTGTACAACTATGACCAGAATGGTCCGGCGTTTTAGACTACATCTTTTCGAATGCCTGTACTTCGGTGAGCGCATTTAGTTCCACTTGAAAGAAAACCAACTTAGCTAGACGGTGTATGAATCCACACAGAACATTAAAATTTTGCAGCAATCATCATCATCATCAACGGCGCAACAACCGGTATCCGGTCTGGGCCTGCCTTAATAAGGAACTCCAGACATCCCGGTTTTGCGCCGATGTCCACCAATTTTGCAGCAATAGCAACCAAAAACTTCCAACGTTTAGAGCAACCCGAGGCAATCATTGACGTCACTTAATTAGGTACTTGTTATTCTTTGCCATTTGTTCAAATTTAATGACGATTTTTAACCATATTTTGCCAACAACATAAATACTATTTCCAGCCTAAATAAAGAAACACTGTCTATTACCTGATGTTGATGCGCGAGCCAAAAAGGAGAACTAAAAAGTCCCCATCGATCCCGCCGTTCATATAAGTTCACTTTTTATGATTTATTTATTTATTTATTTATGATGATAACGTTATGCATTTTGGGTGCCATAAATTTATCTGAAATACGAAGCTTTGACTTTCTATAACTTTGTTAATAATAGTCGGATTAGGTCTTATATTGTCGTCTATGCTGATGTCAGATTTCGTTCTCCTGGGATGAACTTAAGGGAGACTTCCCGTAAATTTCTAAAATATTGTAATATACAATTCTTATTAACTTTATTTGCGCAGAGTTCGGAGTGGCATGTACTTTCAGGCCAAGATTTCATATAGTTGCATCACTCCGGTTTTTTTCAGAATTTTCGGTTGGGCTGCTGCTGTGAACGAGGCCTGTTTCAGTTTTTTTGGGCACCTATCTCCCTCAAGTTTCACCCAATATCAGAAATAAGATCACTTTCGAAAAATACTCCTTTCATTTGATACCTCACATGACCATGTTCTGGGAAAAAGAAATTACACCCTCCTTTCGCATATATGGGGGGCCTCCCTTATTATCCAACACCAAATGCCCCACTGGCTGCATGTAAAGGAACATAGACACCACATGCTCTGACCAAATTTCGTAATGGTCGATTTAGCCGTTTCCGAGTAAATCGTGTGTGACAGACAGACTGACATTCAGACAGATATGCGAGCGCTCCGCAACTAAACGTCTTCCATTGCTGCAAAGGTCTCGAGGATCAAACATTGTTGGCCAAGACAAAGTCGACTTTTTCTGTTTTCCAGAGTAGATAGCTAATCTACGCAGGACCAGCTTGGACAACTGTTCTGAATAATAAGATAAAGTGCAGAAAATTGGGAATGTCGTATCGGCTAAGTGCGCTCCGAGTATGCAGTATCAGACAACATTAGGAGAAGCATCATATGTACTAACAGGGATGCTCCCCATAAGCACCTGGGCGAATGAAATCCGGCGACTCTAATGTATGCAGCTGGGAAGTAAAGCGCATTTTGACAGCAGCTGGCACGGTGAGAATCTATCGAAAAGTGGTAAAGGAGGTGGGACGAGCCACAAACTGGTCGTTGGACATACCGCATCTTTCCAGATATTTGGAGATGGTTTGAACGAAGCCATGGAGAATTAAGCGACGAGCTAACGCAACTCTTAAGTGAACATGAAGGTTATCGTGCTTATTTACATCGATTTGATCACGACGAGTCACCATGCTGCCTAAGATGTAGCAACGTGGTTGAGAATGCGTAGTATGTCATATTTGATTGCCTCAGGTTTACCGCGCATCGAACAAAAATTGAAGCGGTTTCACACAGGCAGGGTCAATGGATGCTTAGAACCAGATTGTAAGGGAACTGCAAGCTATTCACCAAGCTTAGGCAGGGAGAACTACAAGAGCAAGAAAGCGAGGGAACCATAACGACTGCAATTAAAAGCTGATCCAGTCCCGCGACGCAATACTTTATAGGAGTTCCGTGGGGAGAATGGAATGAGAAAGAGGCGGTTTTAGTGAGAAGCAGTCTCACATAACTGCATGGCAGGAGCCAGTGGTAGGTTTTGAACCTTTGCACCTTCCAACGCTGAAAAAAAGACAGCGAGAGAACATTGAACCGATTTTAATAAGGCTTTGTTTCACACACAACCGCAAAAAGTATCACAATGAGATAAATAGCGTGACTGCCTGACTGTATTTATGAAATTCATATATACTATTATCTCCTAGCAATCTACTGTCTCTTTTTTTGGAAATGTCCAAATGACCACCTGCGTTGGCAAAAGTAAACTAAAAGTGCTCCCAATAAATCTGAAGAAATGGTGAAATTTTCCGTAGTCGTCGGTTCCCAAACGTGGAAGCAGCAAAAAAATTTTTGAAGGAAGATCCACAATAGACCACATCTGTAGTCGACGTCTCCCCTGCGTCAGATTTTCAGGAGACGCGACCGTTGGGGTTCTCTCTCTTCCTAAGCATCCTCAAGCCATAGTAGTAGGGGATACCCCTTTTTAGTGCTCTACGGGAATTAGTTGAGATTGCGATGTGAATGGAATCGTCGTATAACAAAATATTTTCATATATAAAGTAGCTGAACCCGGTAGACCCTGTTCTCTCTAGTTATATTGTAAAAATTGCGGATTTTCTTCTTGTATTGGAAGAACAAATCTGATGATGCACTTGCCCTTGCATTTTATCCCCACGTAGTCGATGAGGGCGATGAGACTCGAGTCAACAATGGAATTCATTTGAAGTGGCCCATGCCACGAAGCTTACCGGAAGTAATCTGGTACAATCGAAACAGGGATCACTGTCCGAAGTATACGCTTCAGAAGAATTCTCGGCGGATGTCCTGCCGGGTCCTTGTCGGAGATTCAATGTAATTGTGGTGGTGCTCATATTGCGAGTAGAGCTCGTTTTAGGGTGTAGTGTAAAGTTGCGCTGCACAATTCGGACGTCGTATCTCTACCTGCAATAGAGGTGTTAGATGAACCTTTCATGCACTCGGCATAAACCTGGTTCCCATGGTATCAGTATACCCTTGTTAAGGTTTCGTGACCTATTGCCACTTCAGATGAATCTTCGTGCAGACTCGAGTCGGATCATCCTAATTAGAATTTGGTAACATTCGCCTACCTCATCACAACCAGCGAACCATCGCATCTCCCGGTGCCACCACGTGAGGTTCTCCTCGGGCACTTAGTTTCGGACGGACGACAGGGTTGCCGCCGGTCTTCCTCGTCGTCATCTCAAAGCACTGGTCAGTCTGTGGTTACGTCTCTATGGTTTTACGTGGGTACTTGTTTCGGAGAATTAATCACACGGTCTTCTTATGACACAGATTGTTTTTGTGACCACAATCAGAGCCCCACTGTGACAAGCTACAACGGTACCAGTCTATACCGTGTGCATGGTTTAGCATTCAATCTGGTGGAAGCAAGGCCTACCTAAATCTCTACCGAACTAAGAAGTACGGCTCCCGTATTGAAAAGTAATACCGCGTTAAGGCCCGAAGGTCTCTGTTCCCTTGGGTGCAACCACAACACCCATGAAGCTCCCACTAGGGGGCCAACCGTAACAAGCGAGCTGAACGCACATAAAACAGGAATTCTCCTGAAGTATATGAATTCAGGGGCTATCTCGGTTCCCATGGTATCAGATGAGTCCCCGTGCAGACTCGGGTCTGATCTCCTTAATTAGGTCTTTGGAACATCCGCCTTCTGCATCACGGCTGGTAAACCAATGTAATACAGCATCTTCCCATGCCACCACGTGGAGGTTCTCCTCGGCCACTTGGTTTTGGTTCGGACGAGAGGGTTGCCGCCCCGCCTTCATCGTCGCCATCTCAGAGCACCGATCAGTCAGTGGTGACAAATTGATCTTGTCAGGGTAACAATATATGCCAGGCATTCGCTTACTGACAAAGCGCGGCGATGTCAGCATAATATAGCCATCAGATCAATGGGGGCATTTCGATGCATTTTGTAATTTCAGCCCTCATTGTGATGGAATACTGCTTCATTGGAATCGATTCTCAATTTTTTTCGAGCCTCTAGTGAGTATCCAACTACACGCCATGTGTTTTGCTACAAGGTTTGTAAACGAGATGTTTCCGCAGGACTTGAGGTGAAAGCTCAAACTCGTATATTGTCAAATCATCCACTTGGCTTTTCGGCAGGTCTTGTAGTAGAGGATCTGATCCGCTCATATTTTCGGCATGGGTCTTATTCTTCTCATGTTTCGACAGTTCTTAACGTGAAGGCGCTGCTCTTTTATATTTCCAATCATGGGTGTCATGACAAACATTTCAGCAGCTCTATTGGCTTCCAGTTGCCATGCATGCCTGCTTGATCTTCCAATGTCTGATTTTTTTGGGTGAAAGTTTCAAAAATTTTCACAATGTAGTGTCTTCCCAATCAACAGTCATTATTTGTTATGACGACTGGTTAAAAGTTGGATAAAATGATCCATTGCTGCATCATTTGGTGAAATTTACAAAAACCAAGTCTACCGATCACAAACGGGTATGTATACCAACCAGCTCTATTTTTAAGGGTACTTTGAAACCATCCCTTATTGCAATCAATTCACTGCCTGTCCGCGTGTCCGTTTATCTGTCTGTCGCATGCATTTTTCCCAGAAACGGTGAAACACATTGTCACGAAATTTGGTTCAAAGGTTGGAACTGTGAACGCCCCCGCATGTGGTGAATTATACATTATACAAATAAAAGATTGGTGCACAATTTTTTTTCACCGAATATAGCCATGTTGGATATCAACTGAAAGTCTTGATCGGTATTTTTCGAAGCAAGTATTGGTTTTGTTATTGGATGCAAAGGCGAGGAGTGCATGGGTCCATAAAGGCTCAATTACTTTAAGGAGAGATTACTCAACGGAAAAATTTGGGAAAAATATGGTTGTCCATGGACATAGAATCAAAGATACCCCTTTTACATCAAATTACTGTAAGAGATAAGGTGTCAGTACCACATCAAATTGAATATCGGGTACATCAGGACCTGTGTATAATGAAATCGTCGTGAACCCAAATACTCTTAGACAAAAGTCTTTTATAGAAAAGATTACACAAAATCTAGCATACCTTCTGGTTTCTGACTTATTTCAATTGGCTAATACTCGGCTATTGAATCAGACATTTAGTGATGGTATAGGGTAAGATGCTAATCTTCCTTTATATTTTGTTATCTAGAATGATATCATTCATAGCAAACCGAAATATTCTCGTGAATAATTAGTGTTTATAGAGAGCAATATATGCATTGTGCTTTATTCAAGTTATTTAATGGACAGGAAATATTATACATATGTACATAAAATAGGCACAGTGAAAAAAATTAAAATTCGTATTTTGGCGGAGGGTTATTATGGGCAGATGACGTGGGTAATGTGGTATTCGTGAAGGCAAATATGTACACTGATATTTCCACAAAAAAAAAACCTGAAAAATTCACATACAGTGTATAATTGACCGAAGCTACTCAAATTCTCTTCACAAACCCCATCATCATCAAAGGCGCAACGTCATGGTATATAGATTTCGTCGTTATGTAGGCTATGGAATCGTCCATGCTCATGTAGGGGGCCAAAAATTCTTCGGAAGTTTCTTCTCTCGAACGCGGCCAAGAATTCGCAATTTTTCTTGCTAAGAACCCAAGTCTCCGAGGAATACATAAGGGCTGGCACGATCATTGTCTTGTACAGTAAGAGCTTTGACCCTATGGTGAGACGTTTCGAGCGGAACAGTTTTTGTCAGCTGAAATAAGCTCTGTTGACTGCCAACAACCGTGTGCGGACTTCATCGTTGTAACTGTTATCGTTTAACTGTTATGTCTCACGTCTACCCTCCCTGCTACGCTGCTCCCAGGGCAGAGGTGAGGCAGCGTCTGACGATTTGCCTCCGCCCTGGTAAGAAATCGTAAAGCTGCTATCGCCTAATATTTTGGAAGTTTGGGTACTAAGCCCTAAACGAGAGGTCCGTGGACAAAAAGGGGGAGTAAGATGCTCCCCATTTGGTTCACTCCAGCATTAAGTTGATGCGGACTTAGGACCCCATAATTCTCAAAAAAATATCTTATAGATGGCAACTCAGCAACGGATACTTCTATAATTGCTGCACTGTGTGATATCTCCCTTTTTATGTATGAGACAGATAATGCCTCTTTGCCAGTAGTCAGGCATTGATTCGCTGTCCCACACCTTGAGTATCCTCGGACTGCAATATTACTGGGAACTTGCGGGAATTTATTAGAAAGTTGTAGTTGATTTTCTTTATTTCAATCTAATTGATACTATTATCTGTAAGGCAAGGTACTAGATCAGAACTTAAGGAGGCACCTACTAGCAAATAAAGGCTTATCCGCGCTTTTTATGTGGACATGCGATTAGAATCTTCCATCTTTTTTAGAGCCTCATTGTCTTATTATTTTAGTGATTGACATTGTTTGACACCCTCTGTATCTTTTGAACCTAACGTATCCTAGAAACACTGTCACTAAGGAATCATTCCTCTACGTTCTGAAAATTGTTGTGGAGTATATAATTCGATGTCATTTGTGTATTACACACGAGTTCCTGTTTAAAAAAGTTTCCCAAGGTTTGTAAATTACTTGTCAACAAGTCCTGCATTGTTGCATTATTTGCGACGGTGATGAAAATAATTGCGGTTCAGCGACATAAATTGTTGTGCATTTAACAGCCACAAGTATTTTGTGTATTACATGTTGGGAAAAGTAAGAACTTTGTTACAGGTAGACTTTGTGGATTAAAAAAGGAAGGATTAACGTTCAATAATGGTTTCGATGTGTATTGGAAGTAAAAGTTAGTAAATCGAATGAAGAAATGCATCTTCAAATATACTATTGTTTTCTGCATCAATTACATTAAGATCGAGATGGTCCTTTCTTATAGATATGTGTCATCTACGAGGGCTAGGAAATGGCATGTCTATAAGGAGCCAAACAAAAAACTTAATGGTACGAAACAAATATGAAAATAACCAAACTTGACACTTCAGCAATAAAGGGTTTTGTGTATATTCGTTTAGCATGCAACGCTACCTACTTTAGTGTGATATTGACATTCACTGTTTTGGGTTGCAACAGACAACTTTGAGCTTTCATGCGTTATATTATAGTCTATGTTATTGCCTGAATCAAGAATACACTTAAAAAGGGTTTATAGTAAATTTCCCAAAAATATAATGATATAGTATTAAGTTGAACAGATATCATTATGGAGGGTATTTTGTTCTTGAACACCGAATAGGGGCTAGGTAGTTTCTAAAAATGTGTTCGTGCAAGAAATTATCACTTTCCACGCTCCACACTCACCGTCTTTCCAACAAATGTCAAAAGGGATTTGGATGGTTATTATTGAAACCAGTCACTTGACACCTCACATAACTATATGTATTGAGTGAAAAAAAATGACATCTCCGCTTCATTCATCATCAAAGGTGATATGAGGAACCCACCACCTCACCTCAACTCATCACAGAAAGATATGGCACTGTATGCGCGGCCGTTCACAGTTCCAAACAAAATTCCCTGTTCTTTTCGGTATAACTGTTTCTTACAAAGGTGCGTGTGACAGACAGATGGAGAGATTGACAAATAATGAACCGATTCTAATAAGGTTCTGTTTTACACAGTACCTAAAAAATGATCACCAATCAGGATGGTTTAAGTAGTGAGTAGGGTGTTCAATTATCGGTAATATAACACAAGACAAGCAGTCCAAATTATTGAACGTGTAGCAAACCTTGTGCTTAGGCACATGGCAAAGACAGCAGGTGGCAGCGCCGAATCGTAAATCAATGAAAATGGTATTTGTCGTCTTGTCCTATGAAAGAAATCACGACATTTCACAATTAATATTGCAAAAAGGTTTGCCACCTAGCTGAAATCTAACTCAAATGCAATCCTGGAAGCTCGTCTGGGTGATAAATTTGAAATCAACAACTTCGTATGATCAGATTTAGATTCTCCTCCTTTTAAAAGACCTCGGTAGCCTGCTGCAGGTATCTAAAACGAGAATTCCACCTATGTAGTTGCACTTTATTTAAAAAAATCACCAAAGACAACGACATAAAAACTTGCTTCTTTCTTCTCCTGCTTCTCCATTTCAGTGGAAAACCTGCACCCGGTGTCTACGTGCGGTCAGCCAGAAAGGATATTACAGCAACTTCCTTAATGAGAGGAACTGGAAACCTGGCCTGTCGGTGACACTGTTGCCTAACTTTTCTAAAATACGGAAGAGGAAGGGTCGGCAGAAGGAAACTTTAGCCACAAAGGAGAAGGGACTACAGGGTTACCTGTCAGAACCTTCTCCTCCGCCTCTACCAGGAAAAGCGGAAGAGAGGGAAGCTCGTAATGTGGATGTAACTGGTCTAACGCCGGTATGTGGAAACAGATCGATGTGGCCCGGACACCTTGAACCTGGAAAGGCTCCCCGCTGGCGATAACGGAAGGCGTGAAAAAAGGCGAAGTTTCTTGGAAATAAGGACATGGACGTTGCTACACCACCAAGTGTGGCGATATGCAAAAAAAACCTGGACGCAATTTAACCTGCAGCATGCCAAAGCTCCTTCCTATCTACTAGCGACAAGGCTGGCAAAATTACAAGGGCCTGCGTTCTGATGTTAGAATTATTAGAGGCAACCATGCTGAGAGAATTTTGTTCCCAGGACTTTGTTGTGGTAAACTTACAATACCACTTTAATGGTAGGAGGAGAAACGTCATAGTTCCTCCGCTGACACAAAACCTTAGGGATCTGGTAGCGTATGCAGAATCAAGTGGTCTTGAACTTATATTAGGTTGTAATGCCAATGCTCAGCATATTTGTTGGGAGAGTAGTAAATGCTATCCTAGAGGAGAAAAGCGATTTGATTTTATCATTTCAGCTGGACTGATGACTGCAAACGTAGTGTGTGCCCCTAAGTTCGCGGGGTCAAGAAGAAGTGAAGTAATTGACCTAACAATCTGCACTTCAAAGCTGGTAGAGTTGATTACAAATTGGCGGGTGCTAGATGAAGTTTCACTCTCAGATCACCGTTACTTAAAGTTTGGTTTGACTATTGTAATACTACTATTGTAATCCTAGGAAAACGGATTGGGCAAAGTTTAATGAACTTCCTGGCGACAAAGTTGAGCTCCCTAGGTGATTAAAGACTTCATTGGCGGTATAAAATCAATTAGAAACTTTCAATCGCACACTTGTAGAGTGCTTTGAAGAAGCTTATCCTATTTCCCGAGGTGAACGTGGTGAAACGGTTCTATAGTGAAATCGAGAACTACAAAGACTCAGGAAATAAACCAGACGACTTCTAAATGGTGCTTGCAAAAGCAATAAAGATGAAGACTGGCTAAACTTCCGGAACTCATAGCGTGAATATAAGAGGCTTGTAAAATGTTCGAAATGAGACTCTTTTAGAACATACGGTGCGGAACTGGAACGTGATAGGGAGACTTCTAGGCTGTGCAGAGTCCTTAAAAAAGATGAGTCGGCCAGGTTGGGTTCTCTTAGAAAACTGGATGGTATTTTCACGAACTCCAGAGTTGAGTCTATACAGACTCTCTTGGAAGTACACCACCCGGGAGAACAGGTCTCAGAAGTGGGAAGAAGAGAATTGGCGGGTCCTGCCAACCCTTCAACACGAAAGAGTTGCAAGGTGAATTGAGACGCTGGAAGAGCCGTTGTTACCAATAAAAAGGTGGAAGTAGCTACACTATCATTTGAACACTTCGAAGCAACTAGCATGGATGGCATCTACCCAGCCTTGCTAAAGGAGGGTATTGAGTACTTAGAGCAACTTCTGAGAAATATTTTTCGAGGGTGTCTTGCTCTGGGCTATGTATCTTCCTCTTGGCAGAAAGTGAAGGTAGTCCTCATACCAACGCCTGGAAAAGATGACTTTTCAATTCCAAAGTACTTCAGGTAAATCAGCTTAACGTCATTTTCGCTGAAATGTCTGGAGAGATGGGTTGAACGTCACATTCACGAGAAGGTGCTGAGGTCACACCCACTAAATGAAAACCAACATGATTACGAACGTGGGAAGTCCTATGAGTTTGCTCTTCATCCTTTGGTTTCAAAGGTAGAGGACGCAGCTCGAAAAGAGGAGTACGCGATGGGGTTGTTTGCGGACCTTGAAAGGCCTTTTGATTGTGCGCCCTTCCAAAAGCTCTGTGATGCCACCAAAGAGCATGGTATTGACGACACTCTAATAAAGTGGATCTACGCGATGCTAACGGACATGCTGAAATGGGTGTGGATCGCTATCAAACAACGAAAGCGACGAAAGGCTGCTCTCAAGGAGGTGTGCTATCGCCACTTCTGCGGAGTATGCTGATCAACTCACTACTATGCGAACTGCAAAATTTGCCAATGCATGTTCAGACTTATGCGAATGATGGATGCTGTGCTGGCTGTTGGTCGAGATCTCGGAATGGTGTATAGAAATACACAACGCGCCGTTGATTTGATTGACAGTTGGTGTCTCAGGCATAGACTTTCAGTAAATCCAAATAAAACCCCAATGGTATTATTTACAAAGGAGGAAACTGAATGGTGTTTGTGTTGCAGAGATGAGAGGTGCAATCCTTCAGCTCCCTGAAAAGTGAAAAATCCGGGAATTATTCTAGACAAGAAGCTTCTTTGGAGCAAACATGTAGAGATAAAGATGAAACGATTTCTCACAGCTTAGCTGTGTTGGCGGGCCTTTGTCTCGACATGGAGACATAGGCCTCAGGCAATAATGTGGATATATGTTGCTTTGTTTATTCAGAATACTGTAATGAGAGCAGCTCACAGACTAATTCGATTAAATCTATGGGGAAACAATGGCG
The DNA here is from genome assembly GCF_905115235.1 of Hermetia illucens. NCBI lineage: Eukaryota > Metazoa > Arthropoda > Insecta > Diptera > Stratiomyidae > Hermetia > Hermetia illucens. The sequence goes on from NC_051853.1 coordinate 61,369,126, forward strand.
GAGGAGGACGAGGGGGCACAGAACATTGGAAGAATCATTGGGATAACAGAACCCAGTTTTCGCACTGCCTTCCGATTCTCGGATTCCCACACATCCCTTTGGTAGAAGGTATGATGGTATCTTGAAACGAAGAGATAACTGGGACGAACCAGAACAATACGTGTCCGGACATATTGACGTCTTCTACACTGATGGGTCAAAAACAGAAAATGGTTCTAGAGCGGGAGTCTATCTCTTCAATAAAAACGAGAAGTGGGTTTTCCTTTGGGACAGTATACAACGGTCTTTCAGGCTGAAGTGTATGCGATCTTGAGGGCGGCAACCTGGATTATTGACGAGCGGTTAAATGAAAGGAAATGAAATTTTGCGTGCCTTAACAAAAGAAGCTTCAACTTCCCCTATGCCTTGGGGGCATGGGGGTGTCAGTTGGGGTGTTAGAAGTATTGGATGCTGCTCCTATCAAAAACTGGGAACAAGCCTCCTGTTATGACAAGTGACGGAACTTTAATGTTGCTGGACCCACGAAACTTCTCCTGTCAAAACCAAACAGACATACTGCAATGTTTATCCTGTCAAGGCAAGGCAAGGCAAGATTTGCAGAGGTACTGTGGGCTGAGCATATGGTGATAATAGGAATAATTATGCAGGATAATACGTGTCCATTCTGTAATGAAAGAATGGAATCCACGGAACATTTTCTATGGGGGTATCATATATCAAATTTTTGGTGCTGATGTGCTTCAACCGCAGCGGGTAGCATCATATCCACTAACGGAAATCTTGGGATACATCCCGGATATTCCGTTAGAGGGGGAATCGAATACAATGAACCACTAAGGTCTAAGTGCTCAGTGGCTTTGCCTCTCCCCAACCTTAAGCACACACACACAAGACGGGTTGCACCATAATTCAAAATAGAAGTATTATTTTCTCACCTTAGTCCTTTGAGTATATCATTCTTAAGATCTTAAAGTATTTTTCAGCAAAGAAATTAAAGACCTACTTTCCAAATTTCTACCGTGGTCTAACTCCTTAAACTCAGGGGAAAGTTCTATCAACATATGTTACAGATGTTACGCACATGAAGTCATCTTGATGAAGATCAAAACGAAAAAAGCGAATACCATAGAAATCAATCATTTTGTGAGAAAGGTAATCTCTTATCTCCGCTTCTGTCTTGCTTTAAAATCCTAATATTTATAGCCAGTTCTCTATTTGATTTCCATTACATTGAAAACACACCGCGGTTGTACCAATTCTCAAACTCTTCTCTACGAAACCCTAAAACAGTTTACTATGTATGTATAATTGCATTAATCCTTTCATGCGGAAGCCATATTTTTAAGCTGAATTCCAACGAAAACCATTCACTATGCCTTGCCCACAAGGCGTCGTATGAGAAACGTCTATTGTGCGAATAAACTATTAAGTACTTTGAATTCACTTAAATGTCCTGAATGCCACTCACCTATCATAACCCAGAACCAGGACAAGATCCCATTCTAAGCGTGCTGAGTAATTTCTCCATTATGCACCGCAAGGGGATTCAAGAATTACAGTTCCTGCAGGTGAGCAGAAACACATCAACAGCGCCGTAAAGCGATTTATTGCTTGACACATTTAACAAATAAGAGCCTTTTCAGTTTCCGGACTGGGTGTCGAAGGAGGGGACTGAGAAGTGGTAAGACGTTTACCCTTCAGCCGGGATGAGTGGCAATCGCTACATTCTCGAGGACTATAAATATGCATGCGAGGGCATGTTGGAAAGCCGAGTAACATTTGTAAAGCGAATGTCGTGGAGAAAGTCGTCCCTCCAAACGAGGAGTGTAGGGTAAATTGTGCATACTTAATATACTATCAAAAGGGTAATTAATGTTGGGTTATAGTTCACTGCACTTAGCGTTTGAAAAGTTTTTCATCAATACTGATAACGACATGACCGGGTTGACAATTTTGCGGAAAAGGAGCTTCAACTGGCCATAGTTGAAAAGCAATGTCATGAAAACTTATGAATTTAACAATAAAATGGTTCTTTCCTTTGTGAATTAGATTTACGTCTTTTGTTTCTGTAACACAAGGGAAAAATTAATTAATATTTGTTGAAATTTCCTACAGTACCGAAAGTAGAGGTAATAGTTTTCCGCAGGAATCTTTTCTGGAAGCATTAACTCCATTTTTAAGAGGGTGAAATCGGCATGAGAGTTGACAGATGTTCAAATGATCATCCGAAGTAAACATACTAAACTACAAGTCCGTATCTAAACATGTTTTTGTGGTGTTTCTAGCACCACAGTTGTAATACTGAAGATGGATATAAGTAGTTTCCAAAATATCAGTATATGCGTATTAAAATAAAATATTAGCAGAACTATCCCATTTATGCGTAGCCCATTATATATATGCATTTAGCATGTCAGATTACTCACTTCAGTGTGATATTGATAATTGCAGGAAATTTACACGGTAAAGTCAACTTTGAGCTACTGTAACTTTGTTAGTAATTGTATGATTGTATGATAATCTTCTTTGGGATATGCGTGGAGTCACCGGGCAGAAGACCATCATGCCCGAAACCGAGAAAGATGTCCGGCTGGTTCGCTAAAGCTCTGGATGAGCTGACCTTCATAGAGATGTGGTTAGACCAACCTAATAAAGCAGGCGCCTCTACGGAAAGAGCTGTCCATGTGGCCCAATGGATCACCAAAGCGTGTGGCGCGTCCACGCCGAGGAGGTGCTCATTCCCCAGTAGAAGACCAAACTACTGGTGGAATACCGAACTGGCCAGCCTTCGATCAGCCTGTCACCGAACCAGAAGAGCGGCTCAGAGAGCGGTAGGCAGAATCGACCAAGGGCAAAAAGAGCGCACCTATAAGGAAGCTCGCAAAACCCTCAACCTCGCCACCTGACGGATTAAGAGGGAAAGATTTAAGGAGCTCTGTTCGCAAGCGGGTGTAAACCCGTGGGGGAGCGCCTATAGAATCGTAATGGGGCGATTCAGAGACCGATCATCTCCACAGATCACGTGCCCTTCACTCTTGTTAAAAATTATCCAGGGGTTATTCCCACAGCAAAAGGAGGGCATATACAGCTTCCAACGACCTCTGAACGACACAGCAATACCACGAGTCACCAGTGACGAGCTGCTGGAGATCTCCGCTAGGATAGGAGATAACAAAGCTCCGGGTCTGGATGGCATTCCGAAAAGGGCCCTTAAGCTTGCTGTCAAATCCAGACCGGACATGTTTACTGAGTTGTTCGAAGCGTGCATGTCCAAGGGGATATTTCCTGCATCATGGAAACGGCAGAAGTTAGTGCTACTGCCTAAGGCTGGCAAACCTCCAGGTGAGCCAGCCTCCTACAAACCTATTTCTCTTTTGAACACTGTGGGCAAAATGCAAGAGTGAGTAATCTATAATAGATTACTCGCGGTTGTTGAGAGCCAGGGAGGTCTCTCAGATCGGCAGTATGGGTTCCGTAAAGTCAGATCAACCATTGATGCCATCAAAATGGTTACTGACTTGACTGAAGATGCAATCCGCGGAAAGGGCAGTACTAGCAAATATTGCGTGGTAGTGACCCTGGATGTGAGAAATGCATTCAATTCGGCCAATTGGAACCTAATACGGAAATCTCTGGCGAAAATTGGTATTCCCGCTTATGTTATAACTATTGTCAACAGTTATTTACAAGAACGGAGGCCGCAGGGGTCCGTACTGGTCCCACTGCTGTGAAACATCATGTACAATGATGAACTTAATCTTCCCCTTCCGGAGGAAGCCACGGTGGTGGGGTACGCCGACGATATAGCGCTGGTTGTGGTTGCAAAGCACCTCGAAGATGCTGAATTATACTGATGCGAAGAGATCAGTGCTGTTAAGGGTTGGCTAGAGAGTTCTGGTCTGACACTTGCGGAGGAAAAAACGGAAGTGGCCCTGATCACCAAGCGCCGTAAAAGAAGTTTTGCCCACATTCAGATTGGGAATCAGATCATCACTTCTAAGCCTGTCATCAAATACTTGGAGATCTCTAAATAAATGGCAAGAGCGTTGGGAACGGTCGGGAAAGGGTCGGTGGACGGTTTTAGTGGGTTAGAATCCCACACGCTGGCGTGTCCAGGTTAGTGTCTTTTGAAGATTTCTTTTGCAAACGAAACCTTAAAAAATATTTAATTATTTCCACTAATTTTATCGCTAGAAACACCACAAGAGCACATTCAGATAGGAGTAAGAGCTACCTTGTAGAATCAATGAATTTAAAGCCTTGGGGTTTGGGCAGTCTCCTGGTGTTAATAAAATAGCATTTATTTCCAGCTGGAAATGGAAATTGACTGCCAGGAGACCCAAACCTTGAGCTAAAGAATTGTTTAGAAAACGAGTGCAGTTAGGCAAACGGTGGGAGGGGAGGGGTGGTGTGGGAGCGTGAGGCAATATGTTAAATTTCAGTGGAGGTTTCAATGACGGCCGAGGGTTGAAGGAATAGATGTAGTGTCAGGCACAGTTTCCATTTTGCTGCAATTTAATGTGCAAGGGAGTTCAAAAATTGTGATTACTAGCCCACGTTTAAGGCGGTCTTCTACCGTCAAACAAGAATTTCAGACCATTTTTGGGAATTGATTGCAAAGCCACCGCTGAAGAAAATTTAGTGAGTTGTTTTTATTAAATTTAAACATGTTCATAGGATTGACCCGCCAAGAAATGGAGAGAGATATTTTATGGGCAGATGAATTTAAAATCATACTGCATGGTGCAAAATGATCTCGACTATATGCCAGACGACGGACAAACTCCACAATAGATAACAAACACTATTAAACATGGAAGATCCAGTATTATGATTTGGACTTATTTTCCATTTTATGCTGTTGGACCGATATATTACTTAAAGGAAACTATGGATCATAATCCGCATCTTCATATTATGAAGAATATCATGCTATGAATTGCCCGTGAAGTAATTCCGCCCGTTTGAGTATTCCAACGGGTTAATGACAAAACAGCAACCAGTAATATTAGATGTATCTGGCATCTCTAGTTGGAATCACTTTCAATCAAATTGACCATGTGCTCTTAGCCTTGATGAATGTCAGAACATGTAGGCATGGCGCTTCATAACAAGACCACCTCGAATCCCTTCTGACAATCAGGTGAGAGTGAAGCCATCCATAACAGGGTCCTCCGTGGTTGATGTTCATCCTGCCGAGATAAAGAGAAAAGTTTAATTTCCGACAGAATGGGCATATTGGACCGATGGGTTGAGTATTTTGATGAAGTGTTCAAGAACAGAAATATCGGCGAGTTAGAGGCCCCATCAATTAAAGAGGACTAATAAATACTGCAACCATCATACATGGAAGAAACAGTCCGCGCAAATCGTTGACTTGAAATCATAAGTCGCCACGAGCCGATATAATAACAGCCGAACTGGTTAGGTATGGAGGCAACCAACTACACCAAGTGGTCCATCAACTAATGCTTAAGGCATGCAACGGCAAATCAATGCCTGAGGATTGGTAACGTGGCATTATCTGGCCCATCCACAAAAGAGTGAAATGCAGTGCAGCAATTTTTGAGGTACTGCATTGCAGAGTACCATTTATAATATATTTTCTGCTAACTTGCTAGGTAGGATAGCTAAATACGTCCAGAACATCATCGCCCCATACTAAAGAGGCTTTACTCCAGACAAAGCGGCAACAGATCAGATTTTCTGTCTGCGGCAAGCGATGGAAAACTATTGAAATATGCCCATCAGTCGCACCATCTGTCTATCGACTTCCAGCAACCTACGATAACATAACCATTAGAGAATTAGAGAAGGGAATGCTCTTTCATGCATCCTCTTTAATCTGACCCTGGAAAAAGTGAATTACGATGCTAATGGAAATATGAGAGCCACCATCGACCCAAATACTGGCCGATGCTGACGATATTGACATTATGGGAAGAAAAACCCCAGTTATACAATCTACCTTCATGCAGATCGAGCAGGCGGCGATAGGGACGAGATATTGAGCTGCACATTTATCAAGAGCAAAACGAAGCACATGGGGGTAATGTCAGCACTAAACAGCAAAGAAGCGATAACATCAAATGGCACTGATCAAATGAGAAGAATGAAGATAGGAGACCACAACTTTGAGCTATGACGAACAAATCCGCGCAGTCCCAGTGTATTCCTTGGGGACTTGGTTTCTTAGCAAGAAAATTTGCGATTTCTTGGCCGCATTTGAGAGAAGAATCCTCCGAAGAATTTTTGGCCTCTACATAAGGAAGGGCGATTACGTAGCCTATATAACGACGAAATTTATGAGGGATACACGACCGCCAGTTTGTGAAGAAAATCCGGCTCAATAAGTTGTGGCGGGCGGGTCATCAATATGTATCTATGGTAGAAAGAGACGGCGAGGCAGACTGTACCTCAGATGAAGCAATGGAGTAGGCCAGGATGTCAGAGTGCTTTTAAGTATATCGAATTTTTAGACCGGGAATTGTGCAAACCGGGATTTTTACAGTTCCTTACTAAGCCATGCTTGATCGGGTACTGGTCGTTGTGCTGTTTATAATGTTAAAAACACAAAATGATCGGGTTGAGAGATCCTAAGCCTCGGAGAAATGCTAGACGATTCACCTTAGTCGTCGCGGCTGAACGGACCGCGGTCCTGTCGAGTAATAGGCCAGGGTTCTCGACGCATAGACGGCGCCAGGACGTAAGTAAATTAGACCGAAACAACAAATACGTGTCTGTACTCTAAATTTTGGCACTCTCACTTAGAAAGACGGAGGAGCTCGCAGTAGTTCTTCGGAAAAGGCGCATTGATATTTGCGAACTTTAAGAAACCCGATAATCTGGTGCCAAAAGCTGCGACATAGAACGCGGATACGATACAAATGGCTATAAACTTTTCCATTTTGGTAGTCCACACACTCGAAGCGGTGCTGGAATTGCCATCTCAGAGGGTTTCCGTGATGCCATTAAAGAAGTCAAACAATTTGTTGCGTCTCAAAACTATATCCATCGCAAACGCACCACAGAAAGATGCCTTTTGGTAACTTCTCGATGCAAAGACCTGGGCATAGAGCACACAATGAGGGTGGCGAGCGTATAGTCAGTTCTGTGGATATTCACGTCCTTGTGCTTGTCAATACTTGGTACATCAAACGATTATTTCATCTTCTTATATTTCAAAGTGGGAACGGTAAAACGCGAATCGGCTACACTCTCGTAACAGGCCGACATCTTTGCACATTCGCTGACTGCGATGCCGTTCTTTACTGTCTCGAGGTGTAACTTTTTTTATTTTCCTGCCTAAAAAAGTATTTTAAAAGAATTGGAAATCCTTCGTCCGGTAACTAGTTATTTCATAACAAATAAGTGGTGTTGATTGGACTAGCAGTTTTTTAGTAATCGCGTCTACCGCAATGGTACAATAGAAAAAACACGATTTTGAGATAACCCCGTTTGAAGTTTCAAATTTGTGTTCTTCATGTTTAAAATTAACTTATTTAGTTTCATCGAGTCTTTGATTCCAGGGCTAAACAACCAATTTATAAGTGTTTCATTTAAATGAATTAAACTTTAATCATTTAATCATTAATTAATAAGTAAAGGGTTATTGTTAGAAAACGACTATCCAATTATTAAAAAAAAAATGGCTGACAGTTTTGTCTTTTAGGTATTTTTAGGTATCAAAATTTCTTTAGGGGGGCGGGGGAGTGACCGCCACGAGTTTTAATCGGGTTTGAACAGGCAGTACCTAGCTTTCCCTCTCTATAAACTTTCCTTCCCTTTCGGTAAAATAAACCTTCACCAAAAACATTACGATAATTGTTGAAGGTTATTACTTAGAATACTCCTCATCCTTTACAATATAAACATCCGTCAAAAGATTCTATGTCGCCTTTTGTGATAATATAATTGCTAAAATCGTTCGAAGCGTTGCTTGTTCACCGAAATCTACTTCAGATTTCCTTAGTCCTTCCCGAGAAGTTTACATTCTTTCTCTATTTTGCAGCACCATGTTTTCTCGTCAGGTTCTCTGGTAGAAGATTAAAAAGATTAAAGATCAAAAGATTCTATCAAATGGTGTAGTCAGCGGTACAGCTGTCTCCTTCCCTTAAATTACCACCTATCGAATGCCACTTCTGTATTAAAATTAACATACCCACCATCCGCACCCCAACTTTTTCGTTCAAAATTTTGTTGGGGCAGAGAACTCCGGTGACACGCTTGAGGCAGAAGGTGGCAGTCAGTGATGGCCATTTTCTGTGGGCTACCTTCATATAACAGCACAGGGAGAACTTTGGCGCAGAATAATGGCCTTAATATTTACAAATTTTAGATAAAACAACAAAGGTGTATCTTTCTGCCAGGGGCAGCAACAACGCCACCAAGGTAAACCACCATCAAGGTAATCGACACATCTACGCCTTAGGAGATGCAGATAGATGGAGTGCAATGTCTAGTCAGAATTTGATTTATTTGGAGTCAAACTTTAGTCTTATTTGGGTTCCCTTTTTGAGAATATTAACGAATATCGTCTTCTACTCGTTGGGAACGATCTCAGACGGTCAGATTTCACGAATGAGTGGAAGTGAAAACTATGTAGAGACAGTAGGAGCTGCACCGAAAAGTTTCACATGGAAACCGCCAAAACCGACGCATTCACTTCTTGCAATCATGGCCAGAATATTGTTGTTTGTTTGGAAAATCAATCCCCATCTCACGGTGGCTTGCCATTTTATCCACAAGTACAACAGCTGCTATTCCAATCACAAACGCAATAGTGGAATTCCTTTTGTCACTGGTGTATGTTACCCACTTTTTCACGGTAACGCAGCCATAACAGAGCTCTCATCTCCTTACGTTTATCGAACCGCTTCCATTTTTCCGCAGCTCACCCCTCAGCCAGATTATATAACATCCTTTTAGGGCGTTCGCAGAGAGAAAGATAGTTTTGTTGGTGGTCCAGTGTTCGTCAATATTCTCGGTTGGATTGTTTCTAAAATGTGCCGTTTGCTGCAAGAAAATTTTCTCCCCGTTGGACAGACGAATTATGGGGATGATCTGTATTGAATTTTAAGGCTCGATAATCTACTCTCCTGTGAGTAAACGCAACAGCAACATGCAAGCAAAGGTAAGCAACCATCATATAATGATCCCTTTTGAGACCGATGTCAGAGACTCTTTTGTTACGCATATTCAGAAGATAAATTCTAAATCTGTTGGCTATCGTGATACGGTCGATCTGATTAAATATCCGTTACCAGCTAGTCGAAACTCAACTGACCTTGTGGCAGGTACTGTGTGGCCGATGACGAGGCTAGGAAAATCTGCAGAAGTCTACAAATCTTTCACCGTCGCTGGTATGGTCACCAAGATCATGGCCCTGACCCACATGGCCGAACAAGGTCTTGTCATTCCTACCTTGGCATGGGTTATCATCAATTATATCATATTATCAATATCAGAATGTATCCATCGCTGTTATTCCTAATTACTCATATCCTGGTAAATATCCTTTCAGGGCTGCATTAAAAGGCAGGCTGCATACCTTTGGATGATGTTTTCCCATTTTCTCAATGTTTCCTCTATTTTCTCTTCAAAATACGATAGGCTATGCCTCTTCTGCGAATTCGTTCCGAATTTATTTCTGATTCGCTGGATGGTTTCAAACTTAAACTTCTGCAACTTTTCTGCTGCTGGTTACAGCATTTTGCCCGAACTCAGATACTTCTGGGTTCCGATTTGAGACTATGATCGATAATATCGGTGGTTTGTCAAATTTATGCGTGGAAAGTTTTGTTAATGGAAAACCTGTTGTGTTATTATTTAATACCAGATCGTGATGCTCGACAAAATTCCAACTTACAAAAAATCGAAGCACCAAGTACACATTATTAACAATACGAGTCCAAAGCGAGGAATCACGCAAAAAATTCTAATACTGATAATAATCTGACTTGAAGGACCCGAAAACTCCTTTATTGGCTATGTTCCACCTGTAAGTAAAGGAAAAAATAAAAACCATTTCCGGAGCTAAAGAATATGGGTCCGTTTTCCATGCAGTATTCTGCTAGAGTGTAATATTCATTGTTCCGGTTTTTCAAATATTTTCAGTTCTTTTGCTGCAAACCTATGTATTTTTCAGCATGAAATATTTACTTCAAAGTCCACATCTGGCAGTCCAAGGTGTAAACTTGATTGCATCCTCCAAATAAGGAAAGCTGATCTTCCATCCCACCAGGATATGAAACTTCCTGGTAAATAATTAATGACATTTTCGGGTTAAAAGTTAGCCACCGCACTATCAAAATATGATTACAACGTGGCTTTCTCTTCAAATTGCTTCACATCGCGATTCAAGGTCCTTCGTAAAATACAGAATACCTCATACTCTTTGCAATGCTAAAAGGGTTCACGCGCAGACAATTCCTTCCATCCTGGCATCATGTCGCTTCAAACCGCGGCCCAATGCATAGTGAATGCAAGGATCACAATTGGAGCGGCATTTTATATTCAGACCATGTAGGATGTAGTAGATTACAAATTCCTGTCTTCCAGAGCAAAAAGCTAGGATGAGGTTCAACCTTTCCCATGTTGATGAGCCCGCATAGAAGGACGTTTGGTCTTCATTTGCACTTTTTCCTTTGCCTTTTCGTTTGTTCTGTTATCAGAACAATGGGAACAATGTGCTGCTAATTAAATGAATTATGGAGGAGTGAAAGTTCTTTGCAGCTTTCGCCATAGAAAGTTTATTGTGGAGGAGCAAGCACGACTGGTGAATGCTAATTTGTATTCACTAATATGCAAATAATGTGGGAAAGAAGACTTTAAAGTTCTGTGTAAATGGGAATGTTTAGTGTTGTGTGTTTGCAAGGATTAAAAAGTTTTTTAGAAGATCATAATCGGATAGTCATTGCAATGGATGTTTTTAAACTTCCAATGAAGGGCAGCAGTTATGAATAGCAGAAGGATTTATTGCAAACAGAGGCGTGGAGCGGGGATGATCTTCTGTATTCATTACTTAGAGTTGGGATTAGAGTATTCGGCTACCCAGTGTTCACTTCTGAGAAGCATGAAATATCTGTACGTGTTTCTTGCGAATCCTGAAGAAGATTTTTCACGAGGGTAGAGTCACTCTCAATCAAGACAATTTGTTCTTCCTTCAATTGTTTCTGCTACTTATTTCTAGGGGCTTGCATGGAAGCTCCTCTGTATTCAAATGTAATATTGTCAACAATAGAAATGTCGCAATTTGTTGTCGGCTTCCGCGAAGACTATAGCTAAAATAATCCTGGAACTCATCAAAGAATACTGACCGCATTTAAATGCGCGATCTAAACTACGGAAAATTCTTATATTGGTCACCGTTTTATAAACTCTTTAACATCAGTTAACGCCTTTCACAGTCTACTAAATTTGACATGACTCTCAATTTTCCCGTTTTCCAAGGATCATAAAAACATCGAAACGAAAGTCAAAATGTGGCGATATTAATATAGTTCCATGTAGTATATGTGGGAATAGCAATTTGTGGGTTAGTAGTTTGAAAATTACGAATTTTTATGCCACGGGATGGGCTGAGGTCACGGCGAAGACCTTTGGCTATCGATAACAAACTATGATTGGTTTCTGGAATATGAACCCGCTCCTCGATAATGATATTGTAAGGAACGTTGCCGGTCGACCCTCATCCACAATAACGAGCAGCAGAAGAGGTGGAAGGTTTTTAACCGTCTGAAGTTCGCGGTTGCTAAGCACTGCGAGTAATTTCCGTCCTTGACAGTTGCCAGCGTACTTAATGTGGAGATCTAGGGGAGGAGATGTAGGAATACATTGAGAGCATCTGCCCGGCAAGATTCCAGAGTGCCCGTAGTACCTGCATACGCGGTTTTTTGAATCCTATTAAGCTGGCACCAAAGCTGTGTACATCTAGAGAACCATCCTTGGCCGGAGACCCGATTTCATTGCAAAGGTTCTCTTGTATAGAAGGCTACACAGGCCTTTTTAACCCGCATGTTCAATCTCCACGTTGGCTTGGGATCTAGGATTACACCCAGATACTTTACATTGGAGGAAAGAACCAATCTTTGTTCATTCAGCCGTGGTAGGTGAATTGAGGTACCCCTGTCTTGGTGGTGAATAGCATCAGATCCGCTTTGGTTGGATTTATGCCGAATCCGCGTCTTGCGACCCGCAGGCACACCTTTTGCAACGCTCCTTCCATGATGTCACTCATAATGGAGGTAAGCATACCTGACCCTCATCACTACTAACCAGAGCACCGGAGAGATAGCGCAAACTCGGCGAGGTACCTTTATTTACAGCTCTGGTCAAGTGATTGCTTGTCAGATCCGACTGAATTATCATGGTTCTTGGCATGGATATTATTCAATGCGTAAGATACCCCTCCAATCCAACACTGGTCAATGCTTCCTTAATGGCGCTGGTACTAACCATATTGAATGCTCCATATATATCTAAAAAGGCAGCTTGGGTATACTCCTTGTGCTGCAGGGAGCACGTAACCGTGCCAATTACCTCATGTAAAGCGGCTTCTGTGGATTTGCTTTGAGGTAGGCATGCTGGGACTTATATAAAGACGTTTCCTCCATAGTCGCGCGACATACACTTGTCCAGGAGACGCACTAGGGTCTTCAACATGAAAGAGATGAGGCTGATTGGTTGAAAGTCCTTCGCGGACTCATGGCCGCGCCTGCCCGCTTTCCAAGTTTGTGGTACATATCCCAAAGAGATACAGCTCCGGTGCGGGCGACCAGTTACCACACAGCCCTTTGCTGTTACTTCCGTGCCATGACTGGCATTATGCCATCTGGACTCGGAGATTTATATGCGGAGAAACTATTTATAACCCAGCTGATCTTATCCATGGTAATTAGCAATTTGATAATCTCGCGAGGCTGGGGTACCTGCAAACCCTTCAAACCCCTTGTACAAAGCTCTGACTCACAGTCCTCCTCGCTGGTGGGAAAGTGTGTCTCAACCAGCAGCTCCAAGGTTTCACCAAAAGATTCCATCTAAGAATCTTCCGACTTTTTAAGAAAAGATTGGCACCTACACTTTTGGGGCACAATCTTACTGAGCCTTGCAGGTTCGCCGGTGTTTTTTATGTTCTGATAATAGTCCAACTAGGCTGAAGGCCGATTCGTACTTCGTCAGGAATTCCTTGTATCGCTGCCAATATCTATGCCAGTAGCAGATGTTAAGGAGCTCTTGTCAGCTTCCTGAAGTTGGAGAAATCTTCATTCTACCACCGTGGTAATGTCTTATTGCTGTATTTAGCAGGGCTCGAGACTTTAAAGGCGGTATCGGCTGCCTTTTCCAGGACCCCAACCTTTGACTTTAGTTAGTCTGTCATGCCAATTTCCGCACCGGGGAGTTTGTTCTTGATAACTTGACCAAACTTCCTCCAATCGATCCTGCTGAAAGGTTTGAAGATCTAGACTGAAAAGTATCCAACTATGATCTGAGAACGATCTTTGGTCAGACACTCTCCACTTCTCTATCCAAAAATCACATTGTCGATTATGAAATGAAAGGTTGATGTACTGCCCTTGTTGCGCACCGATAGATTTGTATTAATAATAAAATCAAAGAATGGCTCACCTCTTTCATTGCTGTCCGAGCTAACGCGAAGCGCATGCTCTGTACTGGCGTCGCAGTCTATCAACGTGTTGCCTTCTGTGTTATAATGCTGGTCGTCAAATGTTGCAGTTCTTCTGGTGGGGCTGATCGGTTGTGAGCCGTGTAAGCCGAGGAAATATACACACAATCGCTCCGGTTTGACCACGACTAGGTCCGTGGAACTCAGATCCGAGCACGGAAAAGCCGGCAGACTCTTCCATGCGAGGAAACACGCTCTAGGTCTGACCTGATCAGCGTCTCTTGTGTTGTGAAATAAATTATAATATTTGCCTTGGAGCACTTTGATGGTTCGATTGCCTCCGATCAAAGGCTCCTATACTAGCGCGATGTCGATGTCTTCCTCTAGAAGGAAGTCAAGCAGATTCGCCGAAGCATACTTCGAGTCATGCAAATTTATCTGTGTTAACGTCAGCATGATCTGTTTGCCTGGCGTGTTCATCAGTTCCCATGGGACCGTCGATCCTCATCACCTCCAACAGCTCATCTGCAGCTCTGCAAAACCGAGCCGAATACTTTCACCTTTGCGTTTTTTACTCCGAACCGCACTTTCTAGTCTACCTTTCCCAGTGCCTCCAGGCACTATTACTTTATACGGAGTAAGAAAGTTTGTCTGTTCGTCTGGAGTTCATCTGTGGTCTTGGAGGCATAGGGATTGGACGAATCTATCCTTATCCATACGGATGTTCGGCAACCAGAGGCGTGCGACCGGTCTCCTGGGAATGCCCTCTCAGGCGTCGCTGATCTTACCGACGCACGAACCGAGAAAGCTCCTGGAGAAGTGGTCTCCGGAAGTTATAACGTGGAATCCACGGACCACCTGAGAGGAATCGAAGTAGAGGATGGATCGCGTGTGTTCACTTTTGGCTTCCAGGAGATGCACAATGACCATCTCCAACAGTTCGTGGCTGGTGCTTGTGCTTACCTTTCTCCAGAGGTTGCTTAGCGTCCGAGCTCTTGCCCACTCTACTCTGCTTGTATTCGTCGGTTTTTTATTTTTAGTTTTGTTAATTGGGTCCATGTCTTGGTCCACAATTAGTCCGGGAAGAATACCTACCCTGGCTAGGCCGGCGACCAAGGTAAGAGTCTTATTTGAAATTGAAGGTGCCCAAGTTCGATTACTAAGGACCAAGCTCCCCATTTGCCACTCACCCGTATGCTCGGCTTTGGATCCCATTAGCACTCACTCCAATATAGGGAAGACCAGAATGGGCTCATCGCTCCGCCAGATCCACTTGCCCTTAACACATGACCTGCAGGCAAACAGATCCTACTCCCAGCCCGGTCCTACACACTCTTGACCCGTCGGAAAGCGGCCACCGCGAGAAGGTCGTTAGAGGACTTGCCGAATTATGCAACTTTAACCTCAAGCATAATCGGACCAGGAGGCCTTGCCATCCATATTGTTTCTTCTTATTGTCGCTGATATTCTTCATGCTGCCTTGCCCGAGGGGCATAGAGAAGTTCAATTACATCTTCGCTCAAACACTTCGACTACGTTACATCTGTTTGCATCGGCTCATGAAACTTGTCCGGAAGCAGAGGCAATTAGAGTTGGAGTCAAGATATCAACAAAATCAATGTTCGCACTCTGATGGGTCATCGCACGCGCCCTATCTACATTAATGGGCAGACCATCGAAGGTGTTGATCAATTTTTATATCTAGAAAGCATCGTTTCTGCCTACGATTAAACCGCACTAAATGCTGCTCGACGCATTAACAGCGCTAAATCCGCTTTCGCTGCTTTGTCTAAAATCTGGAAATGCAGGTTACGATAACTGCAGATCAAGTTTCGAGCGTTCTGTGCTAATGTTCTTTCTCCTTTGTTATTGGAAGGTAGCAAATGGAAAGTAACCGTCACTGTTACTCTGCACTCCACCATGGGGTTTGCGAACGAACGAACAAAGAACTTCGCCAGCTTCCCGTGGACGACGTGATGAGAAGGCGAAAATGGCAATGAATTGATCAACCATTAAGAGAAGCCGACAATTGCATTGTTGGCTATACCAGGCAGCGCGATCCACTCTCGTACGATGGCCAA
This sequence comes from Hermetia illucens, assembly GCF_905115235.1. NCBI lineage: Eukaryota > Metazoa > Arthropoda > Insecta > Diptera > Stratiomyidae > Hermetia > Hermetia illucens. The sequence continues at coordinate 61,384,831 of NC_051853.1, forward strand.
CGAGTGGGTTACCTCAAGAGCCCTTGTCGCGGAATAGTAGAAGAAGGGGCGAGGGAATTGAAGCGCATTTAAGCGGACTAGTTATGTGCCACGAAGGCGTGAGTGGCAACCATATAGTAGTACTGCCAGAGAGAGCGGTGTTGGTACTTTAGTTAAGTGGATCCATGCTTTGCTAAGACAGAGAGTGCCATAGATGTAATGTGAGGCGCGGCCTCTGAGGTTCCCACTCTGCCTTGACATCCTCAGGCTATGATTTTGCACAATGTCCTTTTTTCTAAAGTAGTATTGCATGACTAGAGGGGAGTAGGGAAAAGGCGGTCCTCAAAAGGAATCCATCTCGAGTTCGTATCAATTTATTTTATATTCCATATAAAAACGAAAAGAGTTAATGCAAGTAAACCATTAAAGAAAAAGAAAAATATTAAAACATTTTCAAGATTTTCAATGTTGAAGAAAATAAACTAAGAAGAATAACTTAGACTAATGAAAATTAGAAAAGACTAAAAATAGAAAAATAAAAGAATAAGAAAGTAAAAATAAAATTAAAAAACATTTACTTTGTAACAAAAAAGCAAGGCGTTCTTCCAGTTCAGAGTTCTCAAAAGACAGGTTCACACCAGAATACGTTAGCTTGTTCTGTAGATTAAGAAATCAGCGTTTTATGAATTCAACCTGTAAATGTTCCTTACAAAACAAATTTAACTAGATACTTATTCTTCATTTTGAATTGGTGTTTCCGATCTCCCCATTAGTCGCATTCGAGAACATTCCCGGACCAAAAATTATCGCGATTGTAGTTGATGACGAATGCGATGCTGATTAGCTATCCGTGATAGAATTTAAATACTACCTAGGGCGCAGATTCCTTAAACTTCAAGTTAAAATCTTTCTTTTCGATGCCTATTACTTTCTACTTGCTCACTCGGACAATTTCACTAATGTTTGATCATTTCCACTTTTACATCTTACGGCCAAGAAATTTTCACTCGCGTTTTATAAATAGCCTAATCCTCCACGCATCTCCTTTTCGTTCCTTGATTTACAAGCATCCCGAAAGTAAACACACCATCCGACTTCAAAAACTTGCGATCTCCAAGCTTTCCAAAACATTTCACTCCCTCCGAGGCACACCATGAACTCTTCCGTCCAGCTGTTCGACTGTCCATCGATCAGCTGGTCCCGGTCCTGCTAATTTTCGTTCCTGGTTCATGGCCTCAAACTTAAAAGTCCATGCCGGGCTCAGCATCAATAGCAACGTACACTCTTGTGTTAAAGTCCTCGGAGGATTATTCCCCTCCAGTTATGATCAATCGTCTGCCTGCACCCAATAATGTACAATAGTGGGCAAGTTTATGAGGATCAATGAACAGTTGGTCTCTGTCAATTCTGGATGGAACCATTGGAAATTTATGAAAAAATAGAATTTGGAATAGTTTAATTGAAATTGGACTATGAAGTTTAATGGAAAGGGGCCAGTTGTTAGATTGTTTTAAAAAAATAACATTAGCTAGTTGAAGTATTAAGTATTGTATTTAATGAAGGACGGGATGGGAATTGTGAAATAAAGGGGATAATTGGGAAAACTAAAGGGGTAGAAAAATGTGGGGATAAAGAGACTATTACACATCATTGAAGAAAAAAGGCGGAAAAGGCGAACGAAATTCCATTCCTGTCACTAAACCGCAGACACTATACACCTACAAGCATATATGAAAAGCACGGTTGTTCGAAACCTGAAGGTGTGTGGAAATATTGAAAGTGCGTTTGATTTGATAGACAAGAAGTATCTTTCGGCAAGATATCTATCTTCTGACTCTAATGTCTTCTGACTTTCGGATCCTCATACACCCGTAGTAGATGCAAAGTTAGTTTCAAATGCAGAAAAACTGAAAAATACTAGAAGAATGTGTGGCAGAATATACTGAGGTTTCCTACAGCGATGGTTCAGAATCAGGAAAAGGTTCTGGAGCCTAGTTTTTGAATAAAAACGAGAAGTGAGCTTTCTCTTTGGGACTAAAGGTAACAACCTTTCCGAATTGTAAGAGCGACAACTTGGATGATTAAGTAGTGATTGGAAAACATCCGCATTGGGAACTGAAACTATAGTCAAACAATTTTGAACTCGTTGAACAGTTCCTCAATCATCTGAAAAATCGTTCAGCTGTACAAAACCCATTTTAAATTATATAGCATGGAAATATTTTGGCTACTTATATTAGTACCATAGCGGGAGATGAAATCTCCGTTGTCCTAGCAAAAGAGGATTCAATGTTTCCTATCCCGGGGCCGAAGCCAGCAATTGGAATGTCAGTAGCATTGGTAAGCTTGTTATGAGGACAAGCGGCAGAGACAATAAGCACCTACAAATGCGAGGCGTATTCATCGATTATCAATTGTAGATGGGTACGTCAGGTGTCAGATTTTTGGCCCGAATGTTTAACAGTTATATAGAAAACTTCGGAAAAGAGGGAATACGCCTACCGAATTGCACCTTCACTGGCTAATCACTTTTATCTTAGCTAACAATAAGGCGCTACCTTTGGGGTCGATACTCTTCCTAAGCAACTCACAGCCTATTAAATTTAAAATATTCGCGGTTTCTAGTTTTCTTAAAATCAGTTATCAACCAAACGAATTGCATACTTAGTTCTGGGCAAACGCTACATATGTCAACCACGAATGAACATTGATTATACTTTGTCATTTGTGGATATCATGCTCCAAATGGTGTTTATCTTTTCGACAAAATCTGCATTTCAACTGGGGGTTGAATGGTGTAAATTTAAGACTGAAGCCTCCTGATTTAATTATGTCCAGTGACGTTTATACCGTAACCTTGAGAAAGCAAAATAATGGGTTTATCCTGCTTGACAGGAAATGTTGAATGGCTAGGATGTTATGGGATATAGTTTGCTACATTTTGTTGATAAATCCTATTTCAATTTATTCAATTTCTTTTGGCCATATTTCAATGTATTCAGTTCCTTTTTGGGTCTCCATCCTGCTTGGATGATATATTCGGTAGAAATTGAGGATTTTGACTAACCTTATTGATGTAGAAGTCATTCGTGAAAGCCCAAATGTTAATAAGGGTAAAATTTTTAATGAAGGGCTAGAAAGCGCAGACATTTTGTGTCAAAACGCATCGTAAAGTGAGGCTGTGACACCAGGAAGCCCTCATAGCATGAGGCTTGGGCCAGAAACCGGTTATCATATGTCTAATGATCAGCTTCCGAAGCCTGGCAAGCCACCTGGAAACCCAGCGTCGTATCGTCCTATCTGCCTGTTGGATACAATGGGGAAGATGATGGAGAGAGTCATCTACAACAGACTCCTGCCCATCGTCGAAGCCAGCAATGGTTTGTCGGAACGTCTGTTTGGTTTCCGACGCGCCCACTCTATGGTGGACGCAATTAACATGGTGGTAAATCTGGCAAAAGGTGCACTAATTTCTGGCGGGTGCTGTGCCGTGGTGGTGTCAAAAACGCATTCAACTCGGCCAACTGGAATAGAATTAAAGGGGCGTTGGCTGACATAGGTGTCCCCGGGTACTTAGCGAATTTGGTGGAAAACTACATCTCAGAGAGGACTCTCTGGTACGGGACGGATGAGGGCCCCAAAGAGTACATTGTCACAGCCGGGGTACCACAGGGATCGGTACTTGGTCCCCTGTTATGGAATATCATGTATAATGGGATGCTTGCTCTTCCCGTCCCAGAGGAGACTACAATTGTCGGCTTTGCTGATGACCTAGCTGTGGTTGTTGCCGCAAAACACCCAGAAGATGTGAAGGTTTACGCGACGGAAACAGTGAGAACGGTAAAGTCCTGGCTAGAAAAGGCCGGGCTGACCTTGGCGGACGCGAAAACGGAAGCGGTCTTAATAACGAACCGCAGAAAAAATAACACTGTGAAAGTGGAGGTCGGTGGACATACGGTCGTCTCACAGCCGGCTATTAAATACCTGGGGGTAATAATTGACACCAAATTTAGTTTTAGGGAACACCTAGAGTATGCATGCCAAAGGGCGGCCAGTGCCACCACGGTACTTGCAAAAATGTTGCCAAATATTGGTGGTCCGAAACATTGCCGGAGGCTGGTGCTAGCCGGAGTGGCGCGCTCCATCCTGCTCTACTCGTCGCCTGTGTGGGCAGAGGCGTTTGCAAACTCTCAGAGACGGAAGCAGGTGAACTCGGTTTACCGGCGGATGGCTTTGAGGGTTTGCAGTGCTTTTAGAACTATCATACATCAGATGAGGCAGTATTGGTGGTGGTAGGCATGATCCCGGTTGACATTCTGGCCAAAGAAATGAGTGTCCTGTACAATGCAAGACGTATGGAGGGGCATGCACAGCGTAGAAATGCGGCAAGGTCAGAGTCGCTTGATCTCTGGCAACGCACATGGGACGAGTCTACGAAAGGTCGGTGGACGCACAGGCTCATTCCCAACATTAGGGGGTGGCTTGAGCGAAAACATGGGGAGACCAACTACCACATTACCCAGTTCCTCACGGGACACGGTGGTTGCTACAGGCAGTATCTGCACAGCTTTAGGTTGGATGATTCTCCGAACTGTCCCAGATGCGATGGCATACCGGAGGATCCAGAGCATGTGATGTTTCACTGCCCACGATTTGCGAGAAGTGGCTTGCGGTTGGCTCCGCAATCATGCAGGAGGAGTTGCTGAAGGAACAAAGAAGGAGGAAAGCTGCAAATAGGAGAAGGATGAGTGCCTAAGAGCAAACCTACCCCGCGAAGTAATACCTCAATGGTGGTCCCGCGTGGCTGGGGCTGGAGAGACCGGGGGTGGTTTTTAGTGGGCGTGAATCCCACACGCGCCCGCTGTAGTTCCGGCGTTCGGGCGGTGGAGCTACGGCGGACGTGTCTTTCTAAGATTTTCCACCTCCATGTACGCGCAAAAAAAAAATATGTCTAATCATCAATATGTTGGTATAGATTGAGTTATGATAGGTGTTCCACTTATCTTGGACAGCAGAATCAGCAACATTAGAATATTTGCACAGAAGGGACACTAACAAATATCAGTTGCGCTCAAAAAGATTCTCTTACATTCAATTTGCTTTCCAAAATTTGACTTAATTCTAGACGATTGTTCCAACGCAAATAAGAGACGAAATCCACATTAATTCTGAATTCTGGCTACAAACAGCTTTGACTTCTTCATTACTAATCCAACGCTTGGATTTTCCTTCGCACGAGTTCTTACCTAGGACCAGGCATACGGCCACCGACAGGTATTGCATGGCAGGGTAGGAATAGGAAAGTAGATGTGCTCGTTTTTGGATAGATCCGAATACGAAATGACCGAGGAGCTGGGAAAAGTTGTGAGTATTTGATTATAAAATGCATCCATTATCGGAGACTTAATGGGAAGTGTCATTGCCAACGTGTCGGATAACAAATCGATTTGCAATCGATGACTTTGAAATTGGAACGGTTGTAAGAAAAAATCTAGGATGCATAAATAAATCTCCCCAGAGCAATGCTAGATCTAATTATAGAGACATGTAACAGATTCTTTCCCCTTAAATGCAGCTCAACTGAAAGCAGATAAAAGGAATGCAGTTTTAATTGATCAAAGCAATTACCTGCCTGGAGGAACTCTTATGCACGAGGATTGCAATGAACCGTAATCCACTCAGGGGCTAATTAATGCAGCAGAAAATAAATCAACTTTCCATGGAGCAGGGTAAAGGCCACTCATTAATCATTTAGTATCCTATGATATTATCACTTCCTTTGGATAAGCGGAACATAAGCCATTCGCTGCGAATCCAGGGAGCCGGCGAAGTTGAATTCTGGCATTTTGTGTGGTGTGGCGCAGGATAGGGAAAGTAATGAGCTTTAAAATTCAGGGAGTAAATACGCCAATGAACAACTTCTCTGGGATTATTCTGATGATGTAGGGATCGTGTAACGGAAGGTTGCTTTGTGCGGTTTCAGAAAAGGTTAAAGGAAAGCGAGGATCTGGAAAGCAGCATGCTGTTAGGAAGTGGGTAATGGAAAAGGTTTCTTTGCTGGTATTGCAAGTGGATTATAATTTTCTCTTAGTATAGTTTTTACAAAGCATGTCGAAAACAAAGAAACCCTGACTAAAACAGCGTTAGAAGCATTAGAGTTTAACAGTTGGCTACGAGCAATTATATATTTTACTCAAATCTTGATTCTACATATTTTAATTAAAAGCTCTCACGGGGTTAGTTGCTATGCGAATGGGGTGTCAATAAATCATGAGGAAATACGATTTAAGCTTTGCCGATACCTAATTATCCCTGATGAGGGTTTTTCTTTATTTCGAGCTGTTCATCCTGAAGTTCCTTAGGGCACTGCCTTGGCGTGCTAGTTCACTACTCCATTAAAAGTGTCCAAAACAAGAATATGTATTTGTGGATAAATACTCTCCAAATGATAAGAAGTCGTACAGAAGAGAAATTATATCGACCATCCATCCACTCAAACGGAGTCAAACCACTGGGTTTGACAGTTTCCCCGCACAGTTATTTATCGCTGCACTTGCAGTTTCTACAGATCTGTTACTACTCCTCGTACGGAAATTCCGCGAATACCCATCTTGAGTGTGACAACAAAAGATAATAGCTAAAATAATTTTGGAGCACATCAATCATACTTCGAAGGTTTGTCGACAGATAACATTCGCCCTGGATCTCCTTGCGTGTTAGTTCGCCAGGGTTATCACCGATATTATTTCTTCTTGTAATCGGTGGTGTTTCGCGAAGCCCTGGATGAAGCTGAAGCGCATTTCAGCGAATAGGAAACAAATGTGTGTAGGTGTTATTTATGCTTTACGTCTCACCAAAGAATGAATGACAACCATATATATGTAGTCCTTCATTGACTTGATGGCAGACCGGACGAATTGAGAAGAAACTTTCTTACACTCTTCTGTCAGGGGTCCTTTTTTTTAAAAAAAATGGGTATTTAGTCGATATTGCGGTGAATGGTTGATGGTGGTGGTGAATGTTCAGATATCAGCAAATATTTATTAGGCCATTGACTTTTTTTTATTTATATCCAATTACTGCCTTACATCTGATACATTTTGCTTAAGAGTAGCTTAGAATTAGCTTAGCTAGCTTAGAATTATTACAATGGGTGGCTATACATTGTTTGGCCTACCCGACCTTCTCTCTAATTAACTTTATTGTGTAAAAACAAACTGTAATTTACTACGTTTTTTGGCTTTGTATTTAATTAAAACATTACTTAACCTATTTTCAAAACTGCGTCCGCACTAATGACGCGAGAAGGTTTTATTTTACTTACTTGCATCTACCTTATTACTACTTTTTTACTACTACTTATTTCTACTTACATAAATACTTAATTCTACTATATACAATAGCACTTAATATTCATATAGTGCTTAGCCTCTTTGCACTCCTACCAGGTGTGTCGAAGAGGGACAGGATTATTGATTTTAGGTCAGGGTTCAGTATCTGGCACGGCCTAAGGAAAGTCGCTAGTGGGATTGTTTTGCCCTGCTTATGCAGTCTTCTAATTTTTGGGTTTGGATATTTTCAAGTTTATTGAAAAACCGCTCCGTAATGTTGAGAATATATTCTCTACTGGGGTCTATATTCGCTCACCGGTATACTATGGCGTTCCTGCCGCACTTCTTAGTCTTCCAATTGTAAGACAATCCAGTGCAATGTCATAATACACGGCTTTCGAAAGACATGCATTTATCCATGGCTTTCGATACGCAAGTGGTCCACGAAGGGGCTCCGTAGCACATGATGGGCCTGATGAGAGTCTTATATAGGATCAGCTTAGTTTTGATGCTTAGACCCACTTTATTGCGAAGAAGAAAGTAGATCTTGCGCAATGCACCATTTGCTTTTCCAATGGCGAGTTTAACATGGTCGTTAAATCTTAGGAATTCGTTGAAATTGATTCCTAGATATTTGATCGACTTCGACCCTGTTACTATTGTATTCCCGATTTCCAGTTTCAGGCGTTTAGCCTTCCTGCGGATGGATCTAGATCCACAGTATCTAGATTTCCTCCTGAAGATACAGACTTGTGTCTTGGTTGAGTTAATTTTGATACCCCAGCTCTGGCGGTAGTAGCAGAGGTCAACCAAGTAATCCTCTATATCGCTATCTGCCTTGTCAGAGGAGTAGACGAGTGTGTCGTCGGTATACTGCATAAGTTCTGTACCGACCTCAGGGGAGGGGACATCAGCAGTGAAAATGTTGTATAAAGTAGGACCAGAAATGGATCCCTGCGGCACCCCAGAAGTAACCGGCAAGAGATCGGAAATCTCATTTCCGACACTGACGTAAAAATGTCTATCCTCGAAGAAACTGATGGCAAGTCTGAACGTCGGGATTGGGAATTCGTATTTGATCAGTTTATAAATTAGCCCGTTTATCTAGACGGAATCAAAGGCCTTTTCTAATTCCAGAGCGCAAGCTACCGTGGGTTTGTTATTGACGTTAAGTCTGCTGGCCACAGTATCGTGGAGGTAGCTCAGGGCGTGCTGTGTTCCGTGTTTAGCACGGAAACCGAACTGATGGTCTGGAATAATGTTGTTAAGATTGCACTGTTGGGCCAGAACTACGGTCCATGCTCTCTCAAAAAGCTTCCCCAGGTTAGATAGAAGTGAAGCGGGTCTGAAGTTACCAGGTTCAAAGGAGACACCCCCTTTTCGAATGGCTATAATTTTGGCTATTTTCCAGGTGGATGGGAAGTACCCATTATTAATGCAGTTATTAAAAACCGCAAGCAGGAACTTAATGGAGGCTACTGGAAGTTTTTTTAAGACGGAGTTCGTAATTCCATCTGGGCGTAATGTCTGCAAGTTTGCGGGTCAATTCCTTGCTACGGAAGGTCGTCACCATACCACGGATTAGCGTACTGAGACAGTTAATCCGGGAGAGTAATGCTTTATATTCCGCATTTATTTTATTCCCGTGCTCGTGAAATTTGCGCTTGAGATTACGCCTCCAAATCCGCCTAACTTTCAAGTGGAACATTATCTCATGTGGAAGAGAATTGAATTCAAATTCATCGACTTTTATCAGCTTAGAGTTCCTGTGTGTAGCAGTGTCAATAGCGTCAGACACCAAGTTAATAGCCTCGTCGATTTCTTTGTCCGAAAGATTGCGATTATTTGAGAGGTTTTTCAAGTTGAGTTTTGGTGCTAACTCAGCCCTGAATTTATCGCAGTCAGTGTGGGCGAAAGACCTAATTGTCGTCATTACTCTCTTTTTCAGAGAAAGAGGTGAGGGCAATTTGAGATTGACCGCGAAATGGTCGGACATGCCAGGTAAGGTATCACATGATATTACCTGAAAGCTTTGCTTAATTTCCATAGACAGAAGGAAGTAGTCTAATATAGATTGACTACTGGGCCTTGACGGAGAATTCGGCAAAGCCCATCACGAGATTGGTAGGCGAGAAAGGGTCGTGCATCCATTTGAGCCGGGTTTTTCCATTACAGTTAATGGCCGTGTCGCCCCAATGAGTGTGGCTGGAGTTGAAGTCGCCTCCAAAGACAAGGTAATGAGATTTCAACTGGAGATCGCTCAAGACTTTTAAGTCATGGCCCAGTTCCTCATTTCTAGATTGGCACCTAATATAAACGGAGACAATGAGAATCCGTTTATTGCCAGCCGTTTTAATGAAGGCCGCCGCAGCGGAACAGGTTAGCAGGTTGTCTATGGCAGCGAATTACCGTTGTTCATTCGTGCTGGCTGAGATGAGGGCTCCAACCAATTCACGGAATGCAGCCGGCTGGTTTGGGAGAGACTTTGTTGGAGGTGGAGGTGCAGGGGCCACCCGGGGCAGTGATTGTTTCATGGCTTGGGTGTAAGATATGCCTGATTTGGCCAAACTTTGCGACAGTTGTGCTACTGCCTGTTTGGTCTGCTGTGCTTCTTTAGATTTGCGAGCTTTGGCAGCTTCTTTTCGGGCCAGCATATCTTTATATGCTGGGCAACCGCGGAAACTGGCGGGATGTCCGACTTTGCCGCAGTTGCAGCATTGCGGCACCTCCGTTGAGGGGCGTGGGCAGTCACCACGCGGGTGTTTTGTGGTGCACTTAACGCACCGATGTACAATTGTACAATTTTGAGAAACGTGCCCAAAATTTTGACAATTGAAACATTGAATCTGTCCCAACGTTTTTTTCTAAGGTAATCTGCTGGTGTAAAATGTATTTCACCTTGAAGGCGTCGTTGAGCTCTTGAGAGGGCTCGAGGGTCACTATAAAAAGTCCCGATTGAGACTTCATTGGGAGAGAAGGATTTCCCTTATGTAGACTTTGTCCTGATTTGTCAGAAAGTTGGCTACAGACCGGATTTTAAGCTGCGGATGCTCAGCTTTGAGCTCCGCCAGAATTTCTACAGCATCGGTTTCCCGATGTAGTCCTCGAATAATGAGGGACTGCGTCCTCAGGGATTGAGGGGTGCTCGCTGTGGCGTTTAAGCCTTGCTCTTTGATAAGAGCGAAGATTTTGCCGTGATCCTCGATGGATTCGGCGAAAATGAGGGTCTTATCCGCCCTCGTGTTCTTGAGAGTTGCCTTTATCCCTTTTGCCTCAAGGGACCTTAACAGAACAGGCACATTTAATGAATATCCGGTAATTACCGGTTTTTTTGCTTCTTTGGTTTCTGAGCGGGGGTTGTGGTAATATTTGCCTGGGGAGTGCTTTCACTAATTTTAACACTTTTGGCACTAACCTTACTCCTTTTTGGCTTAGACCATGTGACGAAATTGAATGGGTCTTCGTCCTCCGATGTTGCGGCAGTGATATTGCTGATTATAGTCTCGTTGGCTCCAACGTTGTTGGCTTCTGGGTTCGGCTCTATCAAGACAGCTTCGGAGAAAGCAGACGCACATCCCACGATGTCCTTCACTTCAATCGGGTGTCCAGCTTGCAAGGTTTTCCTTCTTCTGCCGTTTTTCCCGTTCTGCTCTGAGCTCTGTCCGGAGCTCCGCGATCTCCTCCTTCAGTATCTTGATTATTTCGAGCAGATTTGCTCGACTCTCGTCTCCGGGGCTCGGGCTCGCCTCTTCGTCAGAGGGGCCTCCGGTCTTCGCCCTCTTGGCGGACATCCTGTCTCCAATCCTGTCCCGCGTGGATGTCAGAAATTCTCCGGTTTACTGAAAGAAAACAGAAAAAAAAACAATTGCATGTAAATTGTACTTTATTATACGGTGTCTCAATAATATTGAGATACGCTGTATATTTCACTACTTCCTTTGTCCGTCCGTCGCTTGTTACTTTTTTTTTTTAATTTTAACACCTTCACTTTTTCTATTTATTTCGCAGCACACGTCTGCTCGCCTCGAGATCTCGAAATTGACTTGAAAATTGAATTTTTAAAATTATCTCGAAAGAGAGAAGTCAGAAGATCAGCTTCCGAAAAGAGACCTTTCTAAGTGCAGCCACCTATGTGTTAGTTTGAATTTGCCATGGAAAACGTTGCGTTTCGTTCAACGCGCAAAGGGGTATGCCGTTACCTCGTCACGTCGTTATGAAATCTAAGGGTAAAAAAGAAGACGCCTCACAGGAGCTAGTGGGCCATTGTAACACGACTCTTCACCATAAAGGAACATAAAGGGCATCGGGAGCGGATAATATCACCAGCAAAGGACTCTAGGTCGTGCCTAGGCATAGACCGGACCTACTACTCAGCGCGTTCAAAGCATATTTGAGAAGACCATGAGTTGCCAGTAGTATGGTGTCCAGCAACTGGAAAGGTGCTCGAGAAGCTCATCAAGTCAAGACCTGCTGATTATAATCATGAAAAATATGATTTAAAAGTCGGGCAATACACGATTGGGAAAGTTGTCCAAACAGTCAAACAAGCCGGGCTCGCAGTTATCACTATCGATAAGTGGTATTCCTCATAACGCTAGATGTAAAGATCGCCTTCAATTCCGCCGACTGTCTTATCTGATGTGAGAAAGCTGAAGTAGCCCTTCTGATTACTTTGGCATTATATTCGTATTTAGGTATGAGAGTGCGCATTAGTATAGTTAGGGCAAAGAGCAACTGTCCCAGTTATATCTAATATTGGCATACTTAACCTTTCTTCGGCCTCACTCAATTGAGGCCGTGATTAGGGTAGATTCGAGTAAAATTCCACACTCCATTTACAAGATGTGCCCATTATTTAGACATTATCCCTGCCTGTCTGTTTTCGAATTTCTGCAATAACTTTACAATAATTTATTTTCGTTATTATTTAAATTTCTTGGTACACTGAGGCAGAATGAACTGATTACTCATAAGTCAATGAAGGAAACTCCGACTCGATAAAATTTATGAAGCTGTCACCGATTTATCACTTACGCTCGTCCCAAATTTTCATCTCATCATTGCTCTCCAGACCGTCATTCATCAAATTTATTTGTTTCTGTCTATTACTCACTTCCTTAGATAAATGGTGCCGCCGGCAAGTGCTTGCCACTACATTTAACTTTCAACAGACCATTAACTCCACTTGCTCGCCACTAAACACAATATACTCCTCCGATTCTTTCCTTATTCAATGCCGGAATAAACTATGCAGATCTATTTAAGTGTAATTTTTCAAAGGAAGGATAACTAATTGTGTTCTGTAACTAAAAGTTTGGAATTTACATAATTAACTCGCTATGGAGGCACCTTCTGTTTTTGCCTCATTATGACTGGGAGAGCTTGCGTCAGGGGAGACAGCAATCCATCTTGCCTAATGAAAGGCGAACACTGAACACTATAAAGATGGGGGAAATTCCCTATTCATTAGGAAAAACTAGAACTGAAATCATCTGCTGTAGATAAAGTTTCAAAAGTATATTTTTTTCCACTTTGCCGTCAAGATAATCTAACTTGCTTCTTAGACTATGGACTTGCTTTAGAAAGTAATTGTATCTTAGGACAAAACCTGGTCCATTAGGGTCTTGTGGGAGTACGGAAGCTTCACTTTCAGTCAGGGTGTTGCAGAAAAGTTGAAAGAAGAAGCTAATGGTGTCTCAAATTAAACGTTCAGTCTAGAGCTGCAAATGAAACTTTAGAAATGTTTCACGCCACTTACGAAGGAAAAATTGGATTGAAAAGAGCATTGAAGAAAATATCTACAGAGACCTTTATTTAATTTGAGCCGATGGCGTGATGTATGTAGCATATCCTTTATTAAGCTCAAAGTTCCTTTATCGTCGCAGTACCATTGCCCGTAAGCTTCAATTTGTACACCACCTTGTAAAATACCCCGCGCTGCCTAGCCCGTTATAATTCTATTTCATTAACTGTTTCAATCCAGAAACTATGCCGATGTTTTCTTGGCTGACACAATCAGCAATCGCATTTCGAAATATACAACTAAGATAACCACTTTTCGGCTGCAGCAAATGGACTTGATTACTTACCTCACTCATTTCTTTTAAACATTTTCCTTTATTAAAGGATCCTTCATTTACAGAGGGGGTCAAGCAGTCTACTGCAGGATACTATAGATTAGCGCGGTATATAGCTCCCTGGGGCCAACTTATCTTTCTCTGAGAGTAAGCTGTCTCTCTTCTAGGGTGATATGTGGCTTTCCAGGAGCCAAGCCCCTCGTTTACCAAGTCCTTTAGTGAGTGGCGATAGCCACACTTTGCATTAACAAAATGCTACGGATCTAGACTGGAGAGTCGAAAAATACCTCCCCCAATCCAGGGTATCATGCGAACCGTGCCCATTTGATAGTTTGTATGCGCACGGAGCCTCACTGGTACCTAGTTGCCTCAGTGAGTAAGTTTGACCTTACTGTGCTACCGATGCTATGGCATGGCGGACTTCTTAACACCCATGTTCGTGGGAATCAAGAGAATACACGTGTACCAACAATAACATCTCCGAAATACTGAGAGCCAGGGGATTACGGTCAACCAGTGGATCCAATGTCAACATTGACATACTACGAGGGAAACAACCAAAAAAGACCACTGCTTGTTGTTTGGTTTTGTTTTGTCCCCTGGAACCTGGCAGACTAACAGTCCAAACAGGACTCGATACTGCCCACGAAGTACACCAACAGGACTGATGGCAGGCACTTAATCTATGTTGCTAGAAACACCCTATCGTTTATGGCCAGAAAAAGGTCAAACACAAATTGATTAAATCAGATTCTTTGTTGATTAACCGATACACTTACAAACACATGAGTGTCAGAGCCTGCACGAACAGACTGGACACGGGTTGCAAACATTAACGACTTATATTGACAAGCATAAGTCGTTAATGATTTGGGATTATGAGCGTCTAGTCGTTAATGAGTTCCAATCGTTAAGTTGATAATATTAATTCAAGCGATGATGCATATTAGCAGTTTTAGCCGTTATCCAGTTGAATGAATGACGAAGATTTATTTAAGGTTTTAGTGTATAGTCGACGAGATCCGGAAACAGGATGTATTCCAATATTGGTCAATAATGCTTTAGGAATTGGTGTTTAGTCGTTGTTGCGTTGCTGATCATAATCTGACTCAAGCCTGAATCAATCATCATACAAGGATCTCTACTCAACATGGTTTGTTGAAGGTTAAAATACTTGTTATACCACACTTTACTGAACCTGGTATACTCCTTACACCAGAAGATTATGTGTTCATTAGTTTCCCTTACTTTACAAGTGTTACATATGTCCGAAGCTATGTTTCCAAACCTGTTGAGAAAGACTTTATTATGTGTGTGATTGGTTTGAAGACGATTCAGTAATTTTTCTTCGGAAACTGTAAGTACACGCGTGGCCCCGGTTTGATTATAGGTAAATTCGGTTAAATGTTGGCGAAAAAATGTCCTTTTACTCGCGACATTACCATAAAGTCCTCCTCCAGCACCTTGTATCAGAGGGTTTCATGACATCAGAAGGGAAGGGTTTGACAAATCTCATACAAACCTAGAGACTTACGCGCCTATAAATGGGCAAGTTCATTTAATGGGTGCCCCACAACACCAGAGAATTTTCAGTGACTTGAAACAGGGGTCACAAGCCAGGGCACGTATTTGGCCCACTAGGTAGTGAGATCGCAAAGTTTGATTGAGTAATTTACAAGACTGGTAAGAGTCTATAATGATAGAAACCATTTTCTCATCCATCGTAAAATCCCCCATCCAAGGACAGAAAAAAGTTCAACCGCCAAAACAGAACTGATATTCAAGGAAAAGCGTGAGATCTGGGTCGCGTCCGGAATAATCACCGCATAGACTGAACTGAAGGCAGCACCCGACGCCAGGACCAAAAAACCTCTAGATTTAAGCCCGGTAGCCGCCACGTGGGTCCTGCCACAGGTTCTTCCCAAATCATAAGATAAGGGGACCTGAACCTTATTTGAAATCACGGAACTTCACTGGGAACTACAATATCAAACAATATCCGGAAAGATCTATAGATCGAGGACAGATCATTGTCAAGCATCCGGGTTTTGTATCATCAGATTATAGTTTTTAGGATTCCTCCCTTTAGATTGGGAAGTTCTTTGACTGCTAAGAGGGGCCTTCTAAAATGGAGTGATGCAGCAAAAATCTGGTGCAAGGGAGTAGTTCTGGTCAGCCCCATGCATCTTCTCAGAATACAAGTAGATATAGAGCAGAGCTTATTTTCAAAGTATCTGGGCGGATTCATAGTGAATATAGCTGTGTACGCTAAGATTGGCCTTGCCGCCAATCTATTGAGATTGATGGCCTTCTGGAGTGTGAGGCCCCAAGAGAAACCAGTTGCAAAATTAACCAGTCTGTCGGCCTTTAAGGTTTTCGTGTTAATGGAGTTCAGATGATCTCTGACCGAACACATCCTCGTTATCTCCCTGCCTAAGAAGGTGATGGACTTGACACAAACAAACGTGGGATCATTGACTACAATGAACAGCGGTGTTACCCTGCTTCGCTTCAAGGATATAGGTTAGAATTTGGTTGCGTTGAGTGGTGGGCCCAATCTACAGATTTCATCCAGATTAACCTGTCTTTTCAGACATTTGAAAGTCGAGCTTCAATTGACACCGATTGCCAAAATAAGGAACTCGTCCACATATTGGAAAATTTCAATTCTATCAGAACATTTATTATGCAAGGATGCTGTATAGAGGTTGAACAACATCGGACTTAAAACGCATTCTTGAGGGATGCCGTTGCCAACGCTGTCCAGCCCTCCTTCGATTGGACATTATCCTTGACACTCATAAAACAATTTCCGCAGGAAAATGGAAACGTGACATTATTTCACACCGGGTTGCAAGACCCACCTTCTCTTGGGAATTCTTCGCATAAAGCACCACAGTCGGAAACTGCCGACCTCTCCCTTTAACTATCGAGATGTGCAACAGAACGTCATTAATGAAAGAAGACGTAGATTTGCCTGCAGAATAGGAATAACAGTTGGCCGGCAGGACTTTGCATTCATCAATGAAATTATGGATACGAACCTTAATGCTCAAGGTTAAATTTAATAGTTTGGCAAACACATTAATAAGGGCAATAGGGCGGTAACTCTTTAAAAGTTCAGGATCCTTAAGAGTTTTAGGAATGGGTGCTACCCGACCAATGGACCAATACTCGAGTGGAATCAAATGGCACCAGATAAAGTTAAGCCCCTGTAGCAAAGCCGAGAGGACTTCAGGCGCCAACCAGTGTACATATTGATAAGTGATGTTATCAGTGCAGTAGCACAGGTACGCTTGTGCTTGAGCAAAACCGCAGTAAACTTTTCTGAATAGAAAGGCAGAGACACTTTGGGATATCTGAAGACATCACGGAGAGAGAAACGGCGGGGGGGGGGATTGTATTGCCCAGTCAGATACTCAAGATATTCCACATTCTTCTTAAATCCCAAGGGGACCTGTCACTAAGAAATCCACGAAA
The DNA here is from genome assembly GCF_905115235.1 of Hermetia illucens. Classification (NCBI taxonomy): domain Eukaryota; kingdom Metazoa; phylum Arthropoda; class Insecta; order Diptera; family Stratiomyidae; genus Hermetia; species Hermetia illucens. The sequence continues at coordinate 61,401,698 of NC_051853.1, forward strand.
TCCCCTCAGTGATTTCCAGAAGGACTAAGAAACCACTGCGCAAATAGCAGGAACAAGCAGAAATACGTCTGAGATCCATTTGTTGGACGTTAGAAGGAGACAGGCCCCAGTGGCGCAGGCGTTAAATGATACCTGCATTATCTGATGGGCGACCAGAAACCAGAACAGACCCTTATCGGAATCAAGAAAGAGGGGAGCAGCGGAGATTAGCCCACATGAGGCGAATGCTCTCAAAAACGCAAAACTGAACCGAAGAGGGTCACGGGTTAAAGGCAGGAATCAGGAAGCTCGCCATTAGCTTTGCTAATGCGATCAAGAGTATTCGACTGGCTATACTGCCAAAAACGTTTCCTGGGCAAATAGGAGCAGGAAACTATCGAAGACCTTGTCGTCAGGCAAATGTGCAAGGGATGGACTGCGAAGCTTGTGTTCACCGAGATATGCTTTTGACCAGATTATATACTGGCGGACTGCGCGACGGAGGACACTGCGGAGTGGCTTAGGATTATAGTTCTTCAGGCCGGGAAGGAGCAGAATTGTCGACATGTGCTGAGGTTTATATACCAGAAGCACATATGGTGACAGTGTTTCTTCCTAAATTTTCAGGAATAGAAGCGGAAGACGTCATCGGCCTCCTAATCGCTCAGAATGAGGATCTCCATACGCGTTCAAAAGCAAGGTGGAAGGCAAGGGCAGACTCCTCGCTATAGGGGTCGATGAAGGCAATCAAACGTTGGAGGTGCCATATCAAATATTCATTTGGCAACATACATGCGTCATGTCACTTGGGCGGAAACATCGGGTGGAAAACTTACCGAGGTTCTCGAAGGAATCTCGGAGGCCAAAGAAGCGGAAAGGACTGGATCAATAAAGAAAGTAGATTTACTGCCCATTCTTAAACGTAATTTAAAATATATATGCCTTTCCGAGTTCTTGACGGCGACCTTGTGGCTATCCAAGTCTTACTGGAAGCCGGGGGAGCAATCTATGTCGGACCACAAAATAATCAGATTCGAGAATGAGCGCAACTACGATATAAAAAGAATAACAAGGAACGCAGCTGGCAAACAGCATGACTCACCTTCAAAGGAGCGTTGCTATCAGTAGCGAAATGGCACTAGAAACGGTGGTGGAAAACTTCAACAAAGTCGTCATCCAGAAAAAGTCTAGAAATCATCTTAGAGTCTCTTCAAAAGGTGGAAGGGACAACATAGCCCTGCGATACATACGAAGGGCATGAAGGCGAAGAAAAGTTGTCTTTATTCCGAAACCGGGTAAAAAAATCCTTTTCACCCTGAATCTTTCAGACCAATTTGCCTAATAATATGGTTCGTACTCAACACGGTGGAGAAGGTCATAGACAACTATATTAGAACTAGCGCTCTAATGTATAATCCTCTACATTAGTGTCAGCAGGCTTACCAGGGAAGACGGATGTATTACCGGATGCCAAGAACCAAAGGAAATAGCACTGAGTGCGTTTTTGGATATCGAAGGAGCACATCGTACACAGAGAAAAAAGATGTCTTGAATCGCAAGGGAGTGGAAAACGCTCTGACTTTCTGGATGTTCAGATTGTTAAAGAGGCAAACAGAAGTAGCGATAGCGAGACAAAGTGAAGTAGCGATAGATACAAATGCTATTGTCATCAATGCTACTCAAGGTTGTCCACAGGGTCGGGTACTATTACTATTCATGTTGAGTAAGGTAGTGAATGAACTCCTGGTCGAGCTAACAAATACTGGAATACAAGTCCAGGGTTATGCGGATCACATTGTTTGAAACTGTAGGGGCAAATTTGAGAATACCCTATAAATAATCTAAAATGGATTAAGATTTACTAGCGCCTGGTGCAGGAAAACGAGGCTGCGTATCAATCCAGGCAAAATTACTCTGGAAAACGCACGTCGGAAACACCTGTCGGTAAGCTGCGATGGCTTTGACAACTTGCGGGTCCAAAGCATCTTGAAGACACTACTTTAGAAATATATTGCAATAGTAAAGCCAATGATTACCTATGGTGTGGTAATCTGGGCAGAGAAAACTGAACTCAGCAGTGTGTGTATCAGTGAGGCAATGAGGGCATGCCCAATGGCATTCCTGGAGTTCCTTCTGGTATCACCCCTCTCCATTTGCACATACAGATGCAGACAAGGAGGGCAATCTTCGGAATGCCTAGGAGTACCAGTGAGGCGGGGAGCTGCCTAAATTGAAGGAAAATTGGTATTCTTTCTAGGTGGCACCCTGAATTATTGACATCAGCATGACAACAAGAGTTTCGCCTCGATAAGAAGTTTGAAACAGGTTGGACATAACCAGTAACTGATTGCTTGGTACACTGACGGATCCCGCACAGCAGAAGGACCGGATGCTGGGGTCATTGGTCCAAGGAAAATGTACTTGGAACCAATAAGTAAGCACGCTAGCATATTCCAGGCGAAAATATGCGCCATACACAGACGTGCCTCTTTAGTCTCTTTAGGAACTACGGGGGGAGAACATTGCTGTTTTGACTGACAGTCAGGCAGCGATCAAGATACTTAGGTCCAACCAAGCTAACTCTAAACTGTTATGGGAACACCTTGAGGGACTGAATACGTCCGGCTCGCACAATAAAGTCTGGATACTGGATCTGGATATTCCAACCCATCTTGAGTTAGGGGACAATGAGGCAGCGGACGAACTGGCCAAGAAAAGAGTAAGGACGCCTTTACACAGGACGGATCAGTTCGGTTACTCATCTAGCGTCAAAACCAAGAGGCTTCTTCGGATTGACTTTCTGCAGTACCAATTGAGGGTGTATTTCGTTTTTATGCAAAACCCACTTTTTCTTTTCTAGCACGGGGGTAATCTGGGCAAAAGTGTATCACTGCCCGAGGAATTTGGTTGAAAAACACCCTGCAAATAAGTCGCAAACACTGCTCCTTTATCGGCATCGCTCCTGGCTTAGTTTCCATTAGCAAGCCTTAATGGTGGCTCAGTCTATATAAGTAGCTTCAGCTTTTTGGTTGTCCTCCAAAGAGAGTAGTCGTTGCTGTGGTAGGGACTTAGACTGCGCTCGAAGTGCTGGAAGTTTCTGTCAGTTTCAGCTTTCAGAGCATTTCTTAGCTTCTGGTTACTTTTGCGAGCTCCTGCTTCAGTCTTGGGGTCGATGTTGTTGTCATTCTCGCCTCAAATTTCGTTTACTCCTTATCAGCTGTTGGATTTCTGTCGACATCATGGCAATTTTCCAGTGCAATTCTGACATGGGGATGAGCAGTGATGTATTTCTTGTACTTAAACCGGTTTGTCTTCTTATTTGTTAGTTTGTCGGCTCTCTTCAAATTTATTGGTTGGCTGGTGATACTGATTATAATAGGCGAGGAAATCACTGTTGGCTGTGGTCTCGACGGATGCTTTTTGTAACCCTAAAATCGATAAGATCAGAAATTTTGTAGGCTAATACGTAAGCTGTCCGGAAGAAATGACATGGAACCCATTAGACTTGCCTATGGTGCCGAACTGTTGTCCGCCTTTCTTAAATATCATTCTTGATCTGCAGTGCGGGTGCGTGATATTATAGTCCTTGGGCACTAAAAATATCTTGCCACGAGCGCTGAAGAAATCAGTAAACTATTGTGCCGATTATTTAAACCTTGGAGGGCAATATGCGGCTGATTCGTCGCTAGCTTCGGATAGGCGAATAGATATAGCTTGAAGGTATTAGTTGCAGTAACTGCTCAGGGCGAAGTGTTACCATGAGTCTTGTTGTCTCAGTGCTTTGTGCCGTAGAATGTGTATCCTTGCGTCTAGAAATGAACACTACGATCCTTCATGTGTCATCTAGTAAAACTTTACGTGTCCTTTAACTGATGCCTGGGTCCAATACGGGACTTCATGTAAAGTTATGGAATGATCAACATGCGATCCAAATTGGAATTGAAGAAAAAAATAACCTGTAGTTAAAATTCTGGGCACACTAAACTAGGAACTCTCTGTCGCATACAGTCGATTGGCGACGGTATGGCGAAAGACGTGTGCAGAGTGCAACGTACGCGAGAAACCAGCAGAAGTTGCGCTAACAGAAACAAAAGAGTATTGGAGTGGAATTTGGGGGATATTCGCCCAATATGCCGAATGGATTGCCGCTGAAGACATCCGCTATCTCACCATGCCGAGAATGAATTTTGCGAATGTTATCGAAGACGAGGTACTTCTTCTCTTTCTTCAGCCTTTGTCCCGTTCACAAGCGGAGTCGACTCGTCGTGATCGAAGACGAGGAACAACGAGCCATAAATAGGTCGAAGAATCGGAAGAGTATTGATCTGAACCGGATGTAGAGTTTCTGGCATTAACCTATCTGGCGAGTACAATAGGCCCACGCGGCCTGAGTGTTCAGAAGCTGTAGCTTCTCCCCTACCAGACACACAACCTTTCTGGCATTAAAATTTTAACAGTGTACATGGTCGGTTGGCATATATCATAAATCACTAGTCGCCTAAGAAACTCCTAACCTTTTCTTACTGTGGGAATTAGCTATCTTGTCCCTCAAAAAGAAACGGTGACGGACCCCGCGAAGACAAAACAGAGACCGTAAAATTTCAGACATAAACAACGCATTTGAGCCTCCGATATTTAGACAAATTTTACTTGACGGCAGCCGGTTGTTCTGACCGCATATATTTCCTGCATTTATTCACGCCCTTTCAGCGAAAATTCATATGTAATCATTGCATTCATGAAATTTAGTTAGTAATTTTCACCAGCGGAACTAATATTTGATTAGAAAAATGGCCACGATCGACCGAGCGAAACAATATCTCAGAAACTCCTTCCAAACACTTTCCTCTCCCAGGGTAACGAAGCCAGTCTCTCCAGTCAGCTCTTTTACACTCGATCGGTCCTGGTGATCACCAGTCCATCTTGATCAGCCGGTCCAGGCCCGCCAATTTTATTTGTAACTAGCTTCCAACTACAAGTCTTCAGCAGCAGAAGCAAAAATTGCGTAAAATGTTTCACATTACTAGATGTACATTCCCCCAGAGCAGCAAGGGGCACAACGCTAGGCTTGAATTCAATAATAACAATAACATCCCCTTTGCTCGATCACGTTCAGCTTGCAATATGTACTTGGGAATTATTGCAATATAAAAATTGAAATTTTTTGAATCGAAATGGATTTTAGGGTTTAGGGGAAACGAACCAATTATTAGGTCTTTTTAAATAAAATAAAAACAATCATTTTAAATACTAAATTGTTGATATACGTTAATGCCGGGATGGGTGTTTGAAAGGAGTAAATTGGCACAGTCAAGGGCTGCTTAAATGTGAGAAAACGAAGAAATGAATTCTCCCGTCAGATTGTCCCTGGACAAGGCGAATGGAATGCTGCATAAGTTGCAAAATTACGTACATAGTGTACGTGATATCAGTTGTTTTTATTTCTGGACCTTTCCAATCTGCACCTGAGGCAGGCTTTTAATTCTCTACGAGTTCGCCGGATTCGTATCGCAGAATATATATATAATTAGGAGGCTGCTTCTGCTACTCCAAAGTTGAGTTTCTTGTTTCGGTTTACATTTTAAGTGGGAGCTACTTGGCGAGGGAAACAGGCTTCAATGGCAACTTTGTTTTCTGGTTCTCTCCATAAGTCGAAGTGTCTAAACGCTTGCTCTTGCGTCGAGTGAAGCAAGCTTTGTCAAGCGGTGAAAGTCATCTTTCATCAGTGAATAGTGTTCCTAGTAGCGACTGTTGAACCATGAGCCCTCAGAGGTCGGATTCAATGGCTTACCCATAAACCATTTGGGTAACAGTATAAATAAGTAACTAGTTTTGCGGAATTTGAGAACTTCTGATATGGGTGACTTACTTTGAAAAGGCGGAACTTCCAAGTTTCCAAGGGATCGTTAAAACTTGACCTCACTGTAACTAGAAATTTATGATTCTCGTGAGAAGACAGCATCACTCCTGAAATTTGCAACTATCATCTGTGGTTGAACACCGGGAAAATCATCTCAGCAATCGAATGTCCAATGTGTTGGAGAGTCTACCGAAGAATATTGATGAGAACTGGACCGCCATTGAACGTTCAAGAGCTCGCTGAATGTCGAATTGTCAAAGCGCAAAACTTTGATCGCCTGGCTATAGATGCACATGCTAAGGGTATGTGCATCCTCCTTAAAATTGGGACTGTTCCTTGCCCGTACTCCTTGCTGCTATTTTGGAGTAGCACATGGAAAGTGACAGCCGCTTCAGACTTCAGGTCTTCATTAACACCTGGCTCCGCCATGTCATCAGGTGACAGTGTCGCCACAATTTAAAATGAAGAGCTTCGTAGGCTATGGAGATTTGGTTTGAGTGTTTCTGTGAGGACAGAGTTATATACATCTCAGATTAGGAAATCAGTACGGGGTATTACTCCAATGACCTCAATATGAATTTATCCAAAATGCTTACAATGTAAAAAAGTCGCTCCGAAAGCATTAGCACAACTATTTCAATATATTAGCCGCTATTATCTGTGTATACATTGCTTGGGGCTTTCATGAACTTTGTAGGAATGGTGATCTAAATTTAGAGACCTGGGAAACAAATCACCTTTTCGAAATATAGGAATGCCTCCTTTGCCACCTAAAACTAAAACACACAACACTTATCTCACTCGGGGTATCAGTAAGTCCTTAAGCTCTACTGAAAATATACAATAGTTCACGGTGCTAAATATTAATCTGTTCATAAGCAAATTCCATCCCGAAAGGTTCAATTGTTTTTGTATTCACTGGGCCGCAATGAATAACATCACTCCTGCTCCCTTTGAAATTCCGGACTTCTCACTTGAACTGAGCCATTACCACATATACACCAAAGTACCGCATCGTTCACCCCTTTTCTCCATTTGCATTAATTCCCAAGCTCCACCTCGACAATATAGTTACCAAAAGTTACATAACAATCGCAACAAAATAATCGCTTCCATTGTGTACTTATTTGGGAAGTTCTGAATTTAAATTAGTTCGCGGACGATTGAACATTATGTAACTCTGAATATCTGGAGCAGTTACCAGCACTGATTATTTGTCCTTTAAGTTCCAAACTAGGAAAACTACCCAGAAATTATCCTTCACACCATTGCATCCCTATCAGAGGAGATGATTCGGAGCCGAGTGCGATGGGTATCCTCATGGATTTTCCTCCACGGTTGAATGTAGTTTTATATCTGCATCTACAAATGCATCCCTAAAAGGATTCAGAAGCATTACATTGCTATTCAGAATATGGGCTTCTCGATTACTGCCACTGAAATGGACGATTGGAATTGAGCTCATAAGTTTCCAAATCAAGCTGTGTGTGATAGTGAACGAGGAATAGGAGACATTGCAAATAGTTGGAAAACTTCAGCATTGAGTTGCAACTGCTTCAATTCGGACATGGATGTTTTCTAAACTATTTCATTGCGGAAGGACATTCTCTAGGGAAGTCCAACTTTAGCAGAAGCCTCTGCCAAACTTAATGTTGCTGGGGGGTGGTTTCATGTGGATCAAGATTTTTCTTTCTTACTTGCAGAAATTCTGAATTTGTTCCTAAATATTTGCGAAGTCAGATGTCCTGCAAACTCCAATGTTTCTCTAAGTTCAAATTGAAACGAAGGAGCTATGCAAGTGTGTGCAGCGCAATATTCCAAACGCAGCATCAGTAGTAAATGGTAATGATTATTGCAGCACTTATTGTTATTGGTCGGCGTATTCTGTTTAACTCAAGTTTTATTGAGCCCCAAAAGCCAGTCGACTCTTTCAGGATTTTCCACCGGCACTACTGCATTACTTCCCCCAACTTCCTTCACTTCCGTAATTTTTTCTTGGAGCTTCTACAGACGTTGGGCAGAGGTTTACGATTATGTGGAATTTGTCGACTGTTAAACATGAGAAGTTAATCTGGATGACTTTATTTCTACTACTGTAGCCTGGAAAGGATATGAATGTACTTTGAGTGAGAAAAGTTCCATTATGACACTATTATACTGCGGAAGGATAAAAAGAAACTGACAAAAGCGAAAAATATGGTCCTTTTACAAAGAAAGGAAGGATTATTATGCTCTAGTTAGAAAATTGTCGTAATGGCTACCGGAATATTTACAGCATTTTAAAGTAGTGTCCACGATCAAACTCAACATCAAATAGAGTGACCTACAATTTTTGGGAGAACTACTTGAGGATTGAATAAACCTATAGAACGCGTGACCAACAATTCAGCAAAGTTCACGAAAGAAAACAGAAATCAGCTGTTTTTCTTTTTAAATCGAGTGCTTATTCCGGAAATAGATTGGAGAAAGTTTTTTCTAATAGATCCAGCTCGCCATCAAGTAGAATGTGGTTGAAGATTTTATTAGGAAGGGGACCAGACCGCGGAGCAAAAATCAACAATGCTTTTAACGACAAAATTGAAGAGTGTTGAGGAGGTTGGGACTAAGTGAAAATTAGAAGAAAAACGCAATATGAAGCGAGCAATTCTGGAATTACGATGGCTGTCGAAGCAGGGCTTATCTTCTAAGGTTACATAGAGGCCTTGGTGGGAGTTCAGATATGATAAACGGTGTCCTTCAAAACAGTGGGAAAACAGAGTTGAAGAGAGGAGTAATACATCGAGTTGCGTTGGGTGCATTTTGTCTAAACTCATCAACAGGACTCCATAGTATTTAAGTTCAATTTTAGAGAAACACAATCTTTTGTGGAAGCTAGATGGAAAAGGATTAAGCTCCTTCGTAATCAGCATAAAGTAAGCAAAGACAAGTAGGAGAGAGGGAAGGATTTTTTGGATCTGGAATGAAATCCTGCCGTGAACCAAAGTGAAAACTGAACTGGATATGCTACCATAAACGAAACACTGATAAGCCGATTAAAAAATTGAGTACTCTCCAGAGTCGCACTATCTTATTAGCCTTTTTTCTGGTAGGGTTGGTGAATGCGTTTACGCACAGAGTGTTGGACTACAACAGTACATCATCAGACTACCAACAAGACACCTTCCCATCGTCAGAAGGCCTGGAGCCGTTTGTCATATTATTTCAGGTACTTCCTTGCCTTGGAGAGCCTTCGAATCGGGGTATTTCTTTCACCAACAGGAGGACAGAGAAGGGAGCTAACTGTCAGCTCAAGGAACCCACTGCGTTCCGGCTCCTATACTCCTCGAGCCCTACCTTTTTTGCAACGAGAAGACCCCGAAAGTTATGCGCAACATTGCTCCACCAGTCAGTGCTCCACAGCATCTGCTTAACAATGTTGTCTGGATGTTGAAAAAAAAATGTGATCGCGTCGTCCACTAGCCCATTGCAAAACACATAATCAGGAGATCGCGCCTTCCCAATCTTGTGCAGGTAAGACTGAAAACTTCCATCCTCACTTAGGCGATGGGTAAGGAAGTAATCAATCTCACCACCGGCTCAACCACGCACCTAAGTAGCCAATGAACTGTGCAGTCCATTTGCCTCTAGTCTTATTTTGCCAAAAAATTTGCCGCTCATCTAGTGTACGTTACCGTTTTTCACGAGCTATCAACTCCGTTGGCTCTTCTCACGAAATAGTTCACCTTTGAGGTCCGTTGATTTTGGCATGATTACCGCCTCCCTCCCCCTTTGTGCCTGTCCAACAGTGCTTCCAGCAATAAGCGCCGCAAGATTATCTGCATAACCGACTGGAGGTGACTCTCCTAGCATTTTCCGGGTCTAGAATCGATCCTTGCTTCCTGCATGACCTGCATCCTCGTCCTACTCTCTAGCGTCTCATAGAGCAGTCAGGGATTTATTAGATAATCCCTAATATTCGTAAGAGATTATTCGGCGCGTGGAAAGTATCGTCTAGTATGCGTGGAATGTCTTTATATCTTACGGAATTAAAGGCATTTTTGACATCAGGCGTTACGAGAAGCACCCCCCGTTGAGCCCGGCGGCCACGATCAACTAAAGATCTTCTTGCTCTAAATGGCATCTAAAGCCTAACTCCCGTAGGTATAAGTCCGCAGCAGCGGGGACTACTTTAGCGAGCTTTACGAGCACTTCCCCAACCTTGTCAAGCATGCACAACAGTCGGTATGTAGACGGCAGCTCAGGGTATTCTTTTCCTTCGCTGACTGGCGCGGGACTACCTACCTTCCCGCCAAAGGGGAAAATACCCTCTTTTCGATGGGCGTTGAATACGCCGAGCAGTAGGTCTGGTACCCGGCATCCCACGCACAGAAAAAGCGCTAGGTGTCATTGATGTTCGTTTGCCGAGAGGTTTTTCAGAATTCGTTACCCATTCACCAGCGACACCAGTGATTCCGACGTCGGGAATGCTTCCCTCGTAGCCTGGGCGCCAAAAATTTGGGGTGGATCTGATGTTTAAAACTATAAACCCTGTTTTAGCTCCCATTATGAGAATTAGTCGCCCTCTGGAGTCTGGGTCTGGCATGCCCCATTCAAGTGCCATGACATTGAAGTCACCCCCGACCAAGATCAGCCCTTCTGCGCCCAAGATAGCGTCCTCTAGAATATTAAGTCTGCGTCTTAAGTTTAAAATCACCTCATTTGGTGTTAGATAAACATTGAAAATCGTTACCTTTAAACACCGAATTTAGACAAAGCCGTCTCCACTGTCTTGGACAAGAACCCTAAAGTGAGGGCCAGCCCGAGCCCAGATAGCAGCTGTAACTGATATATAGAGGTGCCATGAAGCTGGGTCCTTATTTTGGTAGTGTTCATTGATGAGCACTTGATCAGTTTTGATTTCCACAGCGAACTGCGCTAGCAGCTCGTCAGCGGTTCCATTCTGGTGCATATTTATCTGAAAGATGCCAATCATCTTAGCCACGTCCAAGCTCTTTCCAGCTCTGCTCTAAAAGTTGGACACTGTTCCGAACCCACAATGTGTGCAACGCTCTCTAACATTTGGTTTGAGCGGTTTTAGATTGGTATCCCACATATTGCCTAACCAATTTCGAATTTCCCACTGTTAAGAAGCTCCATCCCGTATTGCTTGGTAACGACACCACAGTGAGTTTTTGGCATCGGAAGTTCGTAGAAGTGATACCAATCCGGGCATTGGTTACCTCCGGTCATTCATGCTTGTTGGCCTCTTCTATCTCATTCTTACCTGTGAGACAGTCTCGGACTTTTAGATAGTACGTCGGTTCTAGTCTAGAAACCAAAGCTTTCTCTCACAGTACTCCCTTAACCGCTTCACAGGGCGTACCTTCATCTATTGTCCTCGGGTATAATTCGACTAGGACTTCAACATCCTTCGTTTGTCGATTGGAAGACACTTCTACTTATTAGGCCCCTTAGGCCCAGAATCTTGGGTTTAGGTATATCGTTGGAATTCTCCGTCTAGTTGGAGAAAGCGAGCATTCTCAGGATCCTAGCTAATGTTGTCGAGAATCGTACATACTTCCAGAAACCAACCATAGCTCGTTTTCCGTTTTTGCCTCCGTGAGTTCAGTCTTTTTCCGTGGCATTGCTGACGTTTTGGTAGCATTTAAGTTTCGAAGTTAGCAGTCGCCTTTTACAGCAAGCAGATTTTTCCATGCCGCTAGTTTGAACCAGAGATTTTATGAGCTTTAGTAGTATACTCGAATCGGTAAAAGTGCAGGGGTTGAAATAGAGAAATATGTAAAAAAGAAACGGGTTATATAGATGTAGTAGAATGCTGTAATAAGAGGGTTTGGTCGCATGTTACGGAAGTGATATTGAGATACCAGTTGGCACTCGATAGGGTTGAATTCAAACCTTCCGAAGTGATCATTTTAAAGTTGAACTTGGCGGCGAGGTGAATAAAAAAGCGAAAGTTAAGGACATGTGGAGCTTGAAAAAAAGCAATAGAAGGTGGGGAAGGAGTTATTGGGAAAAGGAGAATTGTTAGGCGATTTTCGAGCTTACGAAAACTAAAGTCGCCACAAATAATGAACTTCGTAGAAATGTTCGGATAAATTATGGTCATAAGGGCAAGAAGAAGAGATTACTACGTTCTTAGAACGATATATATAAAATCGCTTGCGCAGATTGCCCGAACATATATATCGGACAAACGAAAAGACCGGTAACTACCAGTGGATTTCCCTCTTATTCTCGGCAGGATGAGCATCGAGGTATATAAGGCCTCATCCTGTTGGTAAAACTTCCGCGTCTGGTGTGATTGCTCCTTGTACTTTTCGAGTTCACAGGCCGTTGGTTCTCCCAGGCTTCCTTTTTCCATCTGTTAAATCACTTCTCCGCTCGACGGAGTTCGTGATAAATTTCTGCGCGTGCCTGCGTTCTTTGAGAATGCAACATTACTCGGTATGCAGCATTCTTCCGTTCCGTTGCTAGTTTACATCCATCGTCAAACCAGCCGTTCCGAGTTTTTTCCGCGCGGGGGCCAAGTATCTCTGTGTCGTATCATATGATCATGATAACGTTTTTCAGTGGGTTATGAAGATCATTTGTTGATGCTTCATCTCCGGGATCTCTGTTGACTGTGGTTATTGTGGCATCCATTTCGCCCTTACAGGTGTTACGGAGGGCTGCGTTGTGAATGACTTCGGTATTCACTCTCACCTGATTCTCAGAGGGGATTGCAGGTGGTGTCGTAATTTGAGCTCGGAGTACTATGCCAACGAGATAGTGGTCCGAGTCTATATTGGTCTCCCTATATGTTTTGACATTCATCAAAGCTGAGAGGTGGCGGTGTTCAATCATCACGTGGTGAATTTGGTTGAAAATAGTCTCGTTTGGAGAGGCCCACGGCTGTCTGTGGATCGCTTTCAACACAAACCAGGTACTTCCAACAACCATTTCGTGCGATACTGCCAATTGAATAATTCTGTTATCATTTATTTTATATTTTATACTATATTTTGATGTAAGCTATAGGAGCCGACGTATCGCCTGAATACGGGCTCGGCCCCTACCCCTGTTGAAATCTCCAAGTATGATTTTGATATCATACTTGGGACAGGCTTCGAGGGTCCGCTCAACTGCCTCATATATGGTATCCTTCTCCGACTCTGCAGTCTCCTCTGTAGGGCCATGAACGTTTGTGAGGCTTATATTTCTGAACTTGCGTGGCAAACACTGAGTGCATAATCTTCCGCTTACATTTTCAAAGTCCATAATAGCAGGTCTCATTTTTTATCTACTCCGAGTATATGGCTTACTGGATGGCCACTATAATAAATGGTGTAGCGGCTCTTCTCCAGGAAACCGGTCCCTGTCCATCGCATCTCTTGCAACGCTGTTACATCAGCCTTATATTGGGACAGGATATCGGCTAGCTGCTCAGCAGCATTCGGTCTGTACAGGGGGCGCACGTTCCATGAGAAAATGCGCAAATCGTTAATCAATCTTGTCCGAGGCTTCTTCCGTGGCTTCGTAACATCGGTTTTCCGTGTAGGATTGTCAACCCTACCCAACCCCCAACCTAGAGGACCACTTGATACATTTTGTCCCGTTGTTAGGCGCGGAGGCTCGCCTTCATCCTTTGCCGTCTGTTTTTCGTGAAGAAAGAACTCCCAGCGATCACTACGTGGAGGTGGAGATAAGGTTCGGTAGTAGAGCTGTTGGTGTTAGTTTAGCAGACGTTTCCCAAGTTTTATGCTCCATCGTGGGTACCAATCCACGTTTTGCCCTGGGACCTATACTACCCTTTGAGCACACTTCAAATTTTACTGAGTCTTTTATTTTACAGTATATATCCTTATTTCGATAACAACTTCCCGCTTTTCTAAATGCAGGCTAGAATGGAATAAGGAAAGAAATCTAGAATACCACGTAAATTAACGTTTATCGCGTTACAAACCTGCAATAACTATCTGATTTGGACAACGACCATGATGACCCCATCTTAGCAAAGGTTAAGTTAACACCGCACGTATCAAGATAGGTTCTTATAACCATGGTATTCCAAAATATCTAGCACTGTGGCCATCTGAGTAAGAGATATTATAAATTTAGTGCGGGGCATGGCCTGAGTGATGGTTTCGCCTGGATTCATAGTGCATGACTTGACCAGACTGTCGCTAACATTAGAGGCGATAAGATGGGACTCCTTCTTGTAAATTTTGACATTCTGTAGTGGAGGTAGTCCTCGTTGCAGGCTACTGCTAGATTAAATGCTGACTGATGGTGACTGCACATTTCCTTTCACTTCTCGGTGTTCTGCCGCTCGCCGAATGTATATAATTTTGCGTAGGGTGAATGGACCAAAAACACGGATGTAATAAAGAATACAATATTTCAGTGCCCAAAGAGGATTCCGTCGCAGAAAGTTGTCTGTACGTTCTGGACAACTGAAATCTCCACTTTTCGAAAGGGTACGTTAGTTTTCGGTAGACTATAGAGCAAGACGTCAAGACGAGATAACCCTTAGATCCATAGAATATAGGGATATTAAAAGAAAACTCACAACTCATCACGAAATAAGTAGGCAAAAAGCATTTTGTGGGTGACATTAACGGTGTCTTATGATGCTTCGTTTGCAGGTTAACCACCCGAAAACTGAGAGCTTGCTGTATTTCAAAAACCGTGCAAATACTGGTTCCAATTCATGGGAATGTTTACCTTCATGCAATTGAAGAGGTAGTCTAAAAGGCCACAAGAGCTGAAGTATTAAACCATTGTGGTCAATTGGTAATACTCCTCGTAACTCTGGACGTGAGAAATGCCTCCAAATTTGTGATATTTAGTGAAATACTTTTGACTTTCACTGTTCAGGTAAGTAGCGGAATCATCAGGTATTGATTCTTCTTAACTCTGGAAAAAAAAGGAACCGGTTGACCTTACTAAATCCATGATTTCCATTGTTTTTCTTTATACGACTTGGTGCTGCTGCTCGAATGTTAGTGATTAGTCGGCTGCTGATCAACGGTGGAGTTTCCGCATCTGATGGATATTGTTCGCAGATAAGTGTGCTTCAGTCTATTCTTCTAAAGTGTGAGGAGACGTCTGGAATAAGGAGAAGGGCTTAGCAAGTAAAGCGACTTACCCCATTCTCTTTAAGCCAGTGTTACTGGTGGTGCTAGTGGTAGGAGGAGTCATTCCGATTGTTGTACATTTTGGGGCTCGCAAATCCGTACACCTGGGAAAAGATGAGGAGGGTAAGGAGGCAAACTCCTGGTGAAGAGAGGACTTGGAATCTTAGCACATCCTGGGAGAGCGAATCCAGACGAAAATGGACCGCAAAATTCATCAGAGACTTGCAAAGGGGGTACGGTAATATTGATTATCTCATGGTTCTGGTACTTAATGACTGCGGGTATTTTCGGTCTATAAAAAATCGGGAAATTATGGTTGCCCCACCTTTGTTTTTACTATCTGCTTCGCTTTCCTCCTTTGTGGTGTCCTAGATGGTATTTCGACATTCAATGAATGCATTCCAGCTCCCATTTCGCTGCAGTTTTTGTCGTTAGTGTTCGTTGGCGTTTCTTATTCGGTTCTTGATTAATTTGAACAACGGTGATATATCGAAGTAAAATCTAGAAAGAACTTAATCTCCAGAGCTGCCTTCTATTATTGATGCCACTTCTTTTTTAGTCAATGACATTCTCCATTAAGCCTCTATCGGAGGACATGGTTTCAGTAGATTATGAGATCTTCCCTTACACACCTCGATTACGCTATTGATATTCAATGGTTCGACATTAGCCAAATGGCTTTGAAGTTAGACACGGAGGTAAGCGCAGTTTGCCAGTTTGACGTTTCTCCATATTTCTCTATCGAAATATATGGGCAGAGCATCGGAGTGGTTGAACCGTATAGAAAATGATCGCACATTAACTCGAAAATTTTAAGACTTTTAAGCTAACACCAACCCGCGTCATATCATACTCTGGATCAAAAACATTTGGAACAAGCATCTATTTCAGCATACGAAGCAGATGTTCGCAGTCGCGTTCAAAAGAAGGTGAAAGTTGCACTCATAACATATTAAGAAAGAGCAACAACCCCATAGTTATGCAGTGGAATCCACTATGTCAAGGTGGCCTAAGAACGGGTGTGACATAAACACATGGAGCAAAACAGTAGAAGAGAACTTGTGGGAGCTAAAGGACATTAGCCCGTGATTGAATCAAATTGAAATACTCCTTAAGGGTGAATAGTAAAATATGTGCCAGTGGAAAAAATTATGGTGAAAGTGTATTCACAAGAAAATAGACCCTCCCGAAAAAAATAAAAAAAACATGTTACCTTTTGAATTCGGTGAAATGACAGCTGCAGACGAAAGATGGACAAGTAGCTTTGAAGAGATTAACTTTGTTTAAAAGCGGGTTGATTAGTGTCAACCCTTATTAAGGCTAAATAAGGAATATCTCATACATGATACAAATAGTTTAGGCTCGTGTGTTGTATTTAATAGTCATCCTTCTTCGGAAAAGGTTGAAAGGAATTCATATAAAAATCAAGAAGTTGGCAGTGCAGTGAGATGACATCGTCAAATTGAATTGAAATTGTGATTTGGAAATATCAAGACGCAATTTCGGAAAAGGTGTACCTCCTTACCTCGAATGACCCACGCATTCGAGTTGATTATTTTGAAGGGAGGGTGAGATAGTAGGGCCGGTTGAAAATTGGAGGACCCTTCAACGTCCATTCCAATAGATTATAGTTGACGTTTTCATAAATGTGCTCAGTGTATTCAATATTCACAATAAGGTTGTATCATTGGATTCAAACGAGGATGCCGACAACGTTTATGAGGCAACATCAAATACTGATAAGGATAATGTATTTCTATTTGTGTCTTTATGAGGATAAAACTAAAAGTGGAGTAAAGAAGCGGGATATGATATGTCTAAAAGTGATGGATGAAGCAGAGAATTAAATGAGAACTGAACAAAAATATGGAAACCAGCGGAAGATAATATAGTAAACATGGTAAGTAAATTAGACACATATTATATATCTGGTCATTTTTTTAAGATACGCAGATAATCGAATCTATTAAAGAGTAATAGAAATGTTATTGATGTTGCATCTTGACTTGAAAGTTATAAAGGATCTTCAACAACGATGGATTAAAGAAGGAGTATCTTATACAGAAATTTTAAATTTTTTTAATAATTAATAAATTAATTAATACTGAGCCCCTATAATCGACTATTCGTCAAAGCAGGCAACAAAAATCCAAGGTTTCTCCGCGGTAAACAACCCAAATAGATCTAATTATATATAAAGGGCTTCTAATTACCCCTTGGTGGGATATAGCGCAGTCAGCTACACTTACGCGCTACGTCCTCTACTTTTCTATACCAAGTACCCTTGGGATGACCCAATCAGCGGCCATCTTGAGAGAGTGGATTCCACTGCATGTTGTAGCCTTCAATGCAATTGTTGCCCCTACTTAATGTGTGACCTATCCGCTGCCACTCCGCCTTCCAATAATAGTGCGTACAAGTGCCAAGGCTGTGCGGCGGCTAAGTTCTTTGTTTGAAAGTAACAGATCAGCGTAGCCCGTGTTCACGAAGGCTTTGAACTTTCGAGTGACAGAGGAGACCACTGTCCATGTGCTACTCTCATATAGCAACACAGAAAAAACACTATCGCAGAACAACCTCAACTTTGTGTTGGTGCTGAGGTTACTGCATTTCTAGATTTTAGATAAAACCGTGAATGCGGGTCTAGCGCTGTTAATGCGTCCGACAATCCAGTTTGATGTACCGTCGGCAGAAACCACATTTCCTAGATTTATAAACTAATCGACACCTTAAATGATCTGCCCACTAATACCATCACCTGTTAGACTGAGAACTTTGGCTTTGTTGGTATTCATCGTTAGTCAAAGTCAACCTTCCCTTTTTGCAAATCCAGAGGCATTTGTCCGATGTTCATGACTCGGTGAAAGAGCAAATAGATGTCATCGGCATAGTCGAGATGTTTAAGGAAAGACACCCTGGTTTATTGAACTCCTCAACTTCCTCCGGACAAGGCAGCATGAAGAACCTTATCAATAGCAAGAACAAATAATATCGGTGATACTATGCAACCCTGATGGACAACGCTTTGGAGCTCAAATTCCTCTGAGATTTTACCTATTATAATAACTAATAGTTTTTCCGGAATGTCCCTCCTGTGAAGAGTACGCCGGATAAAGCCCCTGCCCACGCTATCGAAAGTCTTCTGGGAATTGATGAAGAGCAGGTGAATCGAAAACTTCGCGTACTATTTCAAAACATAGAGAAGTACAAATCAGAGCAGACAAGCTAGCGATAGATGCATGTGTCGAAAACCTTGCCATATTACCTGGCGATTTTAACGACCACGTTTTTATAGTCGAGCAAATGTTATCGAAGAATTTTCTGTCCGGCGCGGCGACAGTTTGTACGGAAAGAAAGTATGACTTTGTTGTTTGAAACGCAGAAAGACTCAAGAAAAGAACCGCTGGGCACACAGAATCATACGGGATATTTCAAGATTGATCCAGCGATCCCTTGATTTGACCTTTGGTTTCGATATAACATAGCTTTCCAACAGGCACGAGCAACTTCTATCGTTTTAGGTATGACGATGCACCATATTGCTTAGAATGCTCGAATTTTAGCAAAGGACGCGCCACGCGGAAGTTTCCCGGTGAAAAGTCCCTGGAGTTCCCGGACGTCGATCGATGATATGAGCATAGCTCTGCTAAGGTCATAATTTTGACGTGTATCAGAAGCCAGTCCCTTCGAGGCCCTGGTCGTGAAGTATGCATTCCACTGGTATTAGTAGAGTGCGTTGCCCCGAGCGAGAGCTGATCTGTCCGTAAGTTCCCGGATCCGCTAAGCATAGATCAGGCCTCAGGGAACGCTTCCTTGCACACGATGTGCTATTAAAAAAGCTAGCAAGGACATAAAATACCCAACGAGCCATTGAGATGCGCACAGCCAAATAAAGAACAATATTTGCAAAGTGATGTGGTATCCATCCCCAAGACAGTACCACCCATATTGATGCCGCGGAAAGAGGCATAGTGGAAACCACTGAAACTGGGCAGATGGTTTCGAATATAAGACGAATAAGAGCACAGTTGGCTGTTGTTGCCGAAACTGAAAGGAGAAAAGGATTATTAAGAAATGCGCGGCAATTGTAAATCGCATGCGGTCTGCAATGTTGCCCTACAACAAAAAAATCAGCAAAAGCTGGAAAAACGGGCTGATGGAACTGAAGGAACTTCTGGATAGTCTTTCGTACTACAAACGGACATGGAGAGCAAACGGAGCGCTAGAAGGAGAACTAACTGCACCTCTCGCTAATAGTAATCGCCAAACGAATCGCAGCGAACTCAGAATAAACGAAAGGAGGTAGGTGTGTTTGAAGGAGGTTTCACCCACGTGTTCTGCAGGGCTCAAAAGAAGAAAGCAAAGAGAAACAATAGGTAACAGCACGCCACGTTATCGGAAAAGCGTCTGCCTAACATTAAAGCGGGCACGAATGTTGGAACACCAAAAGAAAAAGTGGCACTACACCGCCAGCTCTGCTCATTAAACCAACGGAAGGCAAAACCTTTGCGGAAGCCGTTAGCGACATTCGTTTTAGGATCAACTCTGAAGATAGCGGAGCAGAAGAGTCTTCTATTCGCAAAACGAGGAATAGTGGAGTCCTCGTCAAATCAAGCTCGACGGGAACAAAGAAAATGAAGAAAACTTTGGTTTCTAGGCTGGAAGCCACGGCTTGGTTTCTAGCTTAGAACCACGTGCTTTCTGGAAATCCGAGATCCTGGCTACCTCACAGAAAAAAATGGAGTAGAAAAGGCCATCAAGCGCAAATATCCGGAGATAAACAATGCCCAAATTGGTATTACCTCTACAAGCTCCCGAGGCCGAAAACTCTCTGTGGTGGATATTGCCGAGCAATACACGGCAAAACTTCTTAAGAGCAGGAAAATTGAAATTGGTTGGGTGGTATGTAGGATACAAATTCGAGCAAATGTTACAGCTGTTTACATTATGGGCATACGTCTGCAACCTTTCGGGGACTCGACAGGAGGGAAATTTGCTATATATGCGGCCAGGTAAGCTATAAAGCAAATATCTGCAACGAAAAGAGAGTTGCGTTTAATGCAGGGATACTGGCGCGTCTGATGAAAGCACTGTGCACACTGCGGGCTTAGAGCGGTGTCCTGTGTTCAGAGCAGAACTACAAACGCTCACGAGTTGCTAGTGCAGTTTGCTGGGGAGATCAATGCTGATTTAGTCCTTCTCAGTGAAAAGTACTGAGACAGGACGATACGGCGAGGCCGAGAGGATGACTTTGTATAGATTCAGTGTTTCGGGTTGAGGTTTTTCAGTATCTATTCAACACCGAATGTTGACGTTACCTTGAGGACGGAGCTGATCCTGGTTGGGGTGACTTCAATGTCAGATCACTTGATAGTATACCTCACCCCAACTCCAGGTTGAAACTAATTCTCGAAATAGCGCCGAGAAGATAACTCGTAGTTTTAAATACTGGATTCGCCTCAACGATCCAGCGCCCAAATTGTAAGGAAAACATTCTCGACGTAACCACTGTGTCGGAATCACTGGTGTCGTTGATGGACGGGTGGCGAGTTCTGGAAAACCTTTCGGCAAGCGACCATCAATCATCGCGATCAAAGTGTTTGACGCAATCTCTATGTTTGCGTCACCCCCACTTTTTCTGTCCGTGAAATGTCACATAGGTGAATTCCGGTAGATCCACCAAAGTTCTTGAGGGCACTCCGGAGGTGGTGGCGCTGCAGCTAACACTGTTCCAAATTCAATTAGGAACCTGATAACGAAAGCTTGCAGAATTTCCATACCCAGGAAAGCTTTGAGATGTTGCAAACCTTCTATGTATTGGTGGACGGCTGAAATTACTGAGCTCTTGAAGAAGTGTCAGAAACGCTACCGCTTGATACAATATATAAACCACCGAGGGGATGTATTTACCACAATGACGAAGTACAAGTCAACCAAAAGAAGATCCCGCAGCGCGAAAAAAAAACAGAAGGAAAGCTCATTGTTGGCCCTTGCCCCTTGCATTGATGCTTGATTCATTGATGAGCTTTTTCAAGCAAATCAAAACTGCAATCAGAGTTTGATCCTTACTTCTGCTAATGGCAAACACTAGAGGACCTACATCTAGCGGGCGACGTTTTCTGATGAGGTCTATCGTAAACCCTTTGCGCAAGTACAGCGACGAGAGTCTTTGTTGGTGGTATCCGCAATATCTTTGAACCGACCGTAGTGGTGATTATGGGATTGTGATTTCCGTTGCCATTCTTACTAAGGACCGCAAAGCCATATACAAACCCAAAGGAGAACAGTCAAGAGAAGTGGTTGTTTGTGAAGAAAGGCAGCGTACACCAAATCAGTGGCGACTCTGACGAAACGAGACAAGAGGCAGATGGACTGCGCGGCTCATTGGCAAATTAGGTGCGTAACTAACCCGGAAGTATAGTGAGACTGACTAATCCCTTACCCACCACCTAGGTGGACTTGGAGGAGGCTTACCTGCATAAGAGTAGGAAGGCACGATCTTCTGATTGTGTGCTTTCAATTTGGTTGTGGACGATGCCGATCACTTTTTCTTCTTGATGAAAGTGGGATGGGATTCGTCAACAACTTTATTTAAACACAGGGGATCTCTCCCCAGACAAGATTGTCAAGGAGATGTGACCTTGGCCGGTGGAGGAACCGGATGACAGGAGTTTCCTAGAACGAACAGCTCCCTTCCTCTTCTCTTGTCTCGTTGGTGATGGAAATTCCCTAATTTGAAGGCTCCCCAAGGCGAGAGAGCTCGGGGCTAAGTAATGTGACCAACACTCCTACCCCAATAAATAGATATGAACTCAAATCGTAAAAGCAATAATAGTCAACCACAAGATACTTAATTAGCAAGATGTCGGACGGAAAAGGGAACGAGAGAGCCATAGGATCCTGAACGAGCACCAAATGATTCAGTTTTGCGACGTATTGGCAGCCCCGCCTAAAGATTGGAAGGAGAAAAAGGTGGTTTTATTGAGTAAAAATCCCAGATAACTGGCTGACAGAAGCTAAAGGTAGCTTTTAAAGCGCTCCACTTCCAAATTTTAAAAATAACAGTAAACCGATTTTAATTAGGTTTTGTTTACTTTAAAAATTGTGTGTGGGAAGCCTCGCCCAAGGAATTAAAGAGAATATCGGAATATTACTTTGAAGAGACTCTCGAGTTTTCAGTGGATTGCGTCAAGGATGATGCTGATATGCTTTCCTGTTGTAGAGTTCTACATTGAGCCCGCCAAGTTCGAATAAATAAATCCCAAAAAGCGGTAATAAGTTTCAAATTCAAGTGAAGTATTTATCAATATTCAGCACATTGGTAGTCCACAAGGCAGATATTTTCGTGCATAATTTTATGACTACCAGCCGCGCACAGCAACGTTGATACTGGGGTCTTTTTAAATTTTACCGATGCCATTAAATTTCTTTTTCGCTATTATTCAGATGAAACCAGTCGAAATATATTTGGGGGAGATAGCTTTCGATCTTATTAATATTTTTAATTTTAGATACTGCACAAATATGTATACAAAGCGCGCCCTTCTTTCATCTTCAAATGCTGGAGCGACCATAGCAATGGACGATTTAAGAGGAGACGAAACATAACAAATGCTTCGCAAATCATTAGAAAGCATTTGAAGAAAATCCAGTTTTCCATCTTCTTCCCCTACTTAAGTCTAATGTGATTTTCAAATTGATTTCCCATTGAAGCTCCAACTACGCTCGTTTCCGCTCTAATCAATTATTCACCTGAACACAAATGGCTCACATATTTTTCGACCTCTTTCCATATCCCATATCATTCCAACTGATTTATTTTATTGAATTTTTGTACATAGTTCCCCCCCCCCCCCCCCCCGTAGTCGCTTATCTTTGAAAATGAGGTCGAAGCCGTGGGATGGAAAGAAACATAAATTAAGGATTCTACAGAAATCATTGACCTTCTTTTAAGATTCCCTTTGGAAGTTAAATGAAAACGCTCCACTGCCACCTGTAGTATTCTGCCTTCCCCCGTATTCTGTGAGCTACACAGTGGAAGGAGCAGATAAAAGAATATTTTTTTCAGAACTCTCCAGTGACAGGTGTCTCACAGAAAAATATTATCGCTTTCAGCTTCAACGATGAGGGTATGATTGATCTAAATATTTTTTGCTTATTAAAATTAGTATTGCGCCTGAAATCTACAGAAGGAACGCACTGATAAATGTGGGTTCATTTTCGCTGCCAGGGCTCAAATAGAATTAAGTTTTTGCAGGGACTCGTCTTCTAAGGGACGTGACATTTATTGAGGCGTTAACATTATTAATTGTCTCAACACCGTTTCGGAATTCAAACGACTAGGCAGGAAAAATTATTTAAAAATTCATTTCGTTTACGCTGATTTGTTTTTCCACTCGATTTTCGTAGCGCACGCCCTTTGATTTGATCTGATTGTAAATCTGCAAATTCCCTTAAAACCAACGCCGGGACATCAACCTGCTAATCCTGCAAGGGTCAGATGCCGCCTGGATTTCATTCTGTCAATGTCATACAGACGAAATTAGAATATATTATTATCGATGAATCGCCCACAGACAGCTATCGATTCTTCTTGATTGCAGATTGACGAGACGAACGGACCTTTTTTTCCAGGAATCCTTATCCTGAAATACAAACCCCACTTTTGGGTTCACATTTTCGCAAGATTTAGTACTCAGTTTATTGTAAGGATGAATTTTTACGAGCAATGTTTATTGTTGTTGCTGACTGAATGCTGACAAAATTGTTCGAGTTATCCTTTCCTCAAGGATTCAAGAACCCGTAAAAGGGAGAGAGCAGAATACGCTGTATGTATGGCGAAAATGGAACCGTTTATTTGATTTCTTACACTAGTCGTCGGTCCTCTCTAAATGTCCTATTGATAGCACAACGGAGTGCAGCATATTGGGTGAGAGTAGTGAGTATTGTGGTAAGTTCGAACTTGTTCTAAGTATGTAAAAGTGATGCCAGGAAACTGTCGCTGTCAAATGGAAGGAGGATATAGCGTAAACTATTTTTCTAAATAGACGATTTGCTCAAATAGCGTGCCTATGATGAGAAACACCCAAAAGCTTCTTCCATCAATTTGCCCTATCTAGGCCTCGCTAACGGAGAAGGACATTTTTTGTCCAACACCAATTTCTCCTACCCTCCTAGTTGAGTACCTAACTTACATATTCGATTCTATCGATTATTGAAGGCCCTACACACAAATACGACTAGGCTTTTTTATTGCTCCCGTTTGGAGCCCGCCATCACCCAGAACCAACTTCAATTTGGTAGACTTCAATGTCCTTTTCTCACGTTATTTGCTCACACTTATTTCGCAACGATAGTCCTTTTTCGGGCAAACGACGGTGATGACGTGTCGATAGGTATGGAAATTGTGGTTTCAAATCGAAATTCACTGGAAGTTGATACTCTCGACGGTGCGGTGGAAGGAACATCGGTGCGACTTGTGACGGCAAAAAATTGGACCGAGAACCAGGACTAACACGGAATGCTCTACATACGAGTGTAGCAGCGAGCCGAGTATCTGTTTATTCTGTTCATTTTGGAAAATAGACGTCATTTAAGATGCCGTTGGGAGCAGTTAGAGCCGTCGGAATGGTTGGAGTTGAATTAAAACGGTTTCCATTATTTCTTCATCTTTTGATTTAACGGAAAGGTCAATTTCATTTTGTGAGGGAATCAATTTCCAAAACAGAGAGCATTTACTGTACTCTGAGTTAGAGAGTCCATTTCGGACATTGAATGGACTCATTTAGAAAAGGATCGGCTCAGTTAGCATCAAATATGGATTTATGAGAATCACTTTGATCCTGTGTAGTAAGTAAATTTTTAATCAAGCTATTGAAGGATGTCGACAAGAGACGTGCCAACATTTCTCTAGATTGGATAGTGTAACAAAACCCTGGATGCTACCTTCTGAAAATATTTACTTATTTGGAGTACATATACTATGTGACAAATGAACGGGGACGGATTTCCAACCAATTTTTAAATTGTCCGTATGGTACAAATTTTTGAAAGATAGGAAAAGGAAGCCCTTTGATGCAGACATTGCTTAAATAAAACTACTACTAGGAGTTGGTTGGCTCAGATATCAGCGGTTTTAAGCAGAATAAAAGTCAGTGACAGCTTGCCCTATGGCATTGCAGATGCCAAATTGAAAATCGACCTGCTGAGAAAATAGGAAATAGATTTTCTCACTTTTCCAAAGTTCTAGTAATCCATTCTACCGTACTTATAAGACTAGCAAATACTCTTCTTGCCGTTGTGAATCCGAACAGATTGCTATAACACTGAATATACTTAGAAGGACCTGGTTAACTGGTTTTCAAGCCTTCTTTCTACTATTGACGTGCATTGTAGGTAAATACCGTCCACAGTAATGCCAAGCCTTATTTACCGCATTCACCAGACCGCCCGTTTTTCTTCTCACCTCTGCTTTGAGAAGCATAATTCTCCTGATTAAGTCTGCGTAATACCTACACCTGGAGGATATACATATATGACTTCAGTGAAAGATATCACCATCATCATCAACGCCGCAAGAACCGGTATCCGGTCTAGACCTGCCTTGATAAGGAACTCCAGACATCCCGGTTTTGCGCCGAGGCCCACTACTTCGATATCCCTAAAAGCTGTCTGGCTCCATCTCAGGCAGGATCTGCCTCGTCTTCTTTTTTTACCATAGACTTATAGACCCTTATAGACTTTGCGGGCTGGATCAACCTCATCCATACTGATTAAGTGACCCGCCCACCGTAACCTATTGAGCCGAATTTTATCCTCAACCTGACGGTCATGATATCGCTCATAGAATGCGTCGTTATGTAGGCTACGGAATCGTCCACCCTCATGTAGGAGGCCAAAAATTCTTTCGAGAATTCTTCTCTCGAACGCGGCCAAGAGTTCGCAATTCTTCTTGCTAAGAACCCAAATCTCCGAGGATGAGGACTGGCAAAACCATTGTCTTGTACAGTAAGAGCTTTGACCCTATGGTGAGACGTTTCGAGCGGAATCGTTTTTGTGAGCTGAAATAGGCTCTAATAGGCATTAATCTCCTTCTTTCCAGCTCGTCTGGATTCAGTTGACCAATTTTTCAGTTGTAAGCTTTATCCCAGTCCACCGAGAATTGTCAAAACAAACACGTATATTCCTTGAGCAACGCGACGATAGCCTAGGCCTATCAGTTGTTCCTAAAAATCTACTGGCCATTCAGGTAGTGGTGTAAAAATTATTTTTAACGCCAAGGTGATCCACACGTTTAAAGTCAGACCAGTTTTCATCCAGATGGTTGAGGGGACACTTATTGAACGATGACCTCGCAGTAACTTTTCTCAGCATTAAGACAGGGGTTTCTTCATATGCTGCTTGCGCCTTTTGCTATCATAAGCTAAGTGGTTAGTGTTATTATATGAGAGCTATCCATCAGTTTCAATAAGCTTAGCTGAAAATGAGTCCAAAGACTTTACCGGCTGAGTGTTCTTTGGCGTCGATTAGATTAAATATGAGATTTTAAGAAGACCATCGCCGCTTTAGCTTACCTTAGCCGCAAATGCATTGTGAGATGGGCCCCCGTGGGCGCGGCTTGCCTCTTAGAAATATCGCTTTAGTTCGCTTTGGAGCAATTACTGTCTCTAGATTTGTGTAGATATGACTTTGCTCTTGATTGGAGTCACCAGTTAGCAAGCAACAGTCTGCTCAGTCCAAACCGTTGAGCCTAGAGATGCCTTCCCAAGCGTGGGTACGATCGTGAGGTTCGAAGATATGATTTTTGGATAAATTGCACCATGGGGTCCTCCACGTTGGGGGCTGACAACCCTACACGGAAAACCGATGTTACGAAGCCACAGAAGGAGCCTTGGACAGGTTGAACTTTACAATGACGAAACCGGCAATAACAACGGAATAACGATTTGCACATTTTCTCATGGAACGTGCACTCCCTGTACAGATCGAATACTGCTCAGTAACTAGCCGATTCCCTGTCCCAGTATAAAGCTGATGTAACAGCGTTGCAAGATATGCCCTGGACAGGGACGAGTTTCCTGGAGAAGAGCAACTACACCATATATTATAGCGTAAACAGTGTGCTGGAAGTAGGGTTCTTAGTCAAAGAGAATGAAAAGAGAATCGAACGGCTATGCACTCTGCACTTGCGAGGAAAATTTAAAAATATAATCCTCATTAGCATTCACGCCCCTACAGAGGAGACTACAGAGTCGGAGAAGGATACCTTCTACGAGGCAGTAGAAGGAACCCTCGATTTCTGTTCCAGATTTGGTATCAAAATCATAATTGGAGATTTCAACAGCCAAGTAGGGAGGGAGTCCGTGCTCAGGCAATACGTTGGCTCTCATAGCTTACGTACGGATACCAATGATAACGGGGTGCGAATTATTCAATTAGCAGTATCACACGAATTGGTTATTGGAAGTACCTGGTTTACACACTTGGGTCCACTTTCAACCAAATTGACCACGTGTTGATTGAACGCCGCCAACACTCACTCTTGATGAATGTCAGAACATATAGGGGGGCCAATATAGACTCGGATCACTATCTCGTTGGCACACCGTCTACATTCCCTTCTGACAATCAGCTGAGAGTTAACACTGAAGCCATTTACAGCACAGCCCTCCGTAACACCTATAAAGAGGAAATGGATGCCGCAATAACCGCAGTAAACAGATGTCCTGTAGAATAAGCATCAACAAATGATCTTCACATCCACTTTAAGGACGTTATCATTGATCAAGAAAAGTCGGAACGGCTGCTTTGACGATGAATGTAAGCTAGCAACAGAATGGAGAAATGCTGCATACGGAATAATGTTGCATTCTTAAAGAAGACACTTATCACGAACTCCATCGAGCAGAAAAACACAGACGGAAAAAGGAAGCCTGGGAGAACGAACCAGGCACGGAAGTTCCACCTTACCACCTTTTGACAAGTCTTACACACCCTGATGTTCATTCGGTTGGGACAAAGAGGGAAATCTGATTTCCGACAGAATGGGTATATTGGAGCGGGGTTGAGTATTTTGATGAACTGCTCAGCAACCAAAATATCGGCGAGTTGAAGGTCCTACCAACAGAAGACGACGGATAAGTTTTGCCACCTCAAATTATAGAAGAAACAGTGCGTGCATTTCATCGGCTTAAAAACCATAAGTCGCCAGGAGCCGATGAAATTACAGCCGAATTGGCTAAATATGAAGGTGACCAACTACACCAAGAGGTTGATCAATTGATGCGCAAGGTGTGGGTCAGCGAACCAATGCACGACTGAAAACAAGGCATTGTCTGTCCCATACATAAAAAAGGAGGATATCACGCAGTGCAGCAATCATAGAGTACCATGTTGTTGAGTACCATTTATAACATATTCTCCGCTATCCTGCAGGGCCGGATAACCCCATACATCCAGAACATCATTGGCCCATACCAAAGAGGCTAGGCAAATCAGCAACAGATCGGATTGGCTTTCTGCCGCAAGCGATGGAAAAACTGTTGGAATATGGCCATCGGGCGCACGATTATTTCATCTACTTTAAAGCCGCCAATGATAGCATAGTGACAGTGAAACTGTTCACGGCCATGAGCAAAATTGGTATCCCGACGAAATTAATAAGACTAACCTTCACCAATGTGCGAGGCCAGATAAAAGACCATCAACATCATGGGGCTGCGCATATATGATGGCAATGTCAGCGCCAAAAAACCAAAGAACGAACAACATCAAACCGCACTGGTCAAAGGGGAAGAATAAAGATAAAAGACTACAACTTTGAGACTGTTGAAAATTTCTTGAATCTAGGGTTGAAAATCTCAACCGATAACAGCTATGACGATGAAATCCACAAAACAGAGCCTATTTCAGCTTACAAAAACTGTTCCGCTCGAAACGTCTCACCATAGGGTCAAAGCTCTTACTGTACAAGATGTATTTCTTGGAGTCTTGCGTTCGAGAGAAGAATTCTCCGAAGAATTTTTGGCCCCCTACGTGAGGATGGACGATTCCGTAGCCTACATAACGATGAAATCTACGAGCGATACCATGACCGTGTGGTTTTGGATAAAATCAGGGTCAACAGGTTACGGTGGGCGGGTCGCTTAATCCGTATGGATGAGAATGATTCCACCCGGAAAGTCTATAAGGGCAATATCTATGGTAGGAAAGGAAGACGAGGCAGGCCCTGCCTGAGATCGAGCGATGGCATAGGTCAGGATGCCAGACAGTTTTTAGGGATATCGAATTATTGAACCTCAGCGTAAAACCGGAATGTCTAGAATTCCTTGCTATGGCAACCCTAGACCAGATACCGGTTGTTGCGCCGTTGATGATGATGATAACTTAGTGCCTTAAGGGTTTACTTAAGATTTAAAAAAAAATAAAATCAAAAAAAAAGAAAATAGAAAAGAAAAAAATAAAAAAAAAGGAAAATAGAAAAGAAAAAAATAAAAAAAAAAGAAAATAGAAAAGAAAAAAAGAAAAAAAAAAGGAAATAAAAACAATGACTCACCCCTAGTCGTCACTCCGAGCTCGGTTGGTGGCTGTACAAAGTTCTAAAAACAAATTTTATAATGAAACCGATTATTAAAAAATTAATTTCATTTATATATGAAATAGCAGGCGTATTGCTTAAACTCTTACGTAACGATTAATCATTTATGTTAGAATCCACACGTTTCTCAACTGTACAGCAATGGAACTCTTTCTATTTACGAAGGTCTTTCTGTGATTTCTCCACAATTTTTGACACTAACGATCAATCCCGTCACAAATTAAATCACTTCACCTTCGTCGGCTTGAACTTCTTCCTAATTCTTCCTTCCAACTGTCAATTCTTCCTTCCTCTCCTTCTTTTCTCCCGTCTGGGCTACTTCGCCTCCCTTCCTTTCTTTTCTCGCGCGCCCCGCGTCAACACTTTATTCTTTTCTTCTTCCTAAACTCACTTGCTGCTCTTCCCCGGTGTTCCTCCAACCTTTCACCTTCTCTTTTTCTTTTTCCAGCCGCTCCTGCCTTTCTCCTTTTCCCTCGTCTCCTTTGCGGTTCATCACCGGTGCTTCTTCAACCTCCCAAGTTCTCCGAACGCCAAATCGAAAAAAACCCCGTTCTTTTTCCGTGCACCGCTTCAACGCTCCAAAAAGCAAGCCTCTCCCCGTTCTTTGTTCGCGCACCGCTTCTATTCCCGCTACATAGCCTTTCTCACTCGTTAGGCAATGTTGCGGCAACATGCGCATGCGCCTGCGGACGCGCCAAATCATTCGCCTCTTGTCAAGATCAATTCGCCCGAATGCATTCAATAATGTGCAATCTGCGGCGAACATTAAGGCAATTGCACACTATTAAATGCATTGTTTAAGCAAATTAATTAAGAAAGAGCCGAATGAGATTCCGCTCCCGTCGCGCAGCCAATTTTTCCATCCGTATATAGCTACAAATCCAACATATTCCTTCATATTTTTCCAAACTACAAGATATGCGTACATGTTACAGACGTAGATATTCTCACCCTAAACAAACAAACTGCCTGTTACCGTATGCTGTACATATCCATCCACATATATAAAGTGATCGTACCTAAATTTCCGGGTTACTTCATGCATAAAAACAGACATATGTACATATGGTATATAGTACGTATATTGAATACGGCTGGTTTAATGTACAAATATATCTGGTTGGCTTAACTACCCGCAAACTTCATTACCACGCATATATACCTATATACACACATGTCTGTCTGGAATAATCGATATTGATACACAAATGACCCAAAACTTAAAACGAAATGTTTCTTTGTAACCCCCAATTCATATTAGCTGACTTTGTTGCGGTATTGACGAATTGATATGGGATGATGACGTCATACACGCTGTAGAATGCATGAAGTTCACCGCGAATGGCAAAGTTTCACCCTCTATAACTTTGTTAATAATAGTGGGATTTTCTTCAAACTTGACTAAATTGTTATGTTGTACTTTACACAATTTTGTAGTTCTAGCATGAACTTAAGGGTGTTTCCGGCTAAATTTCCAAATATGCTAATATACTATTATTAACTTTATTTATGCAAATGAGGCCTAGATTTCGTAGAGATGCACCGCTGTGAGACCTGATACACTTTTTGATGATCATGTTTTGAGCCCTCACTCCCCTATGTTTCCGCCGATATCTAATAAGGAACCAATTTCGAAAGGTACTAATTGAGCCCTTTCATTTGATACATGGCAACATTTTATGAAAAAAAATTTTGCACCCTCCTTAAACTTAACACAAAATGGCATCACTTACTACATGTAAAGGAAACTACAGATCACACGCTCTTACCAATTTTCGTGACAATCGGCCTAGCCGTTTCCGAATAAACCGGGTATGCAATGTAGGCAGACAGACAGACAGACGGATTGTCTGATATCGACTCGATTCCCCCTTAAAAGAGGGAACTTATAGTTTCTTGCACTTTTACTCTCCACGCTCCAGGTGAATACTTCATGCTACTGAGATGAACACTGAGTGGTTTATGGATTGGAGTGTTTTGTCGGTGAATGTCGGGTATAGCACGGGGTCTTGCATAATACATTGCCTTGGCGGAGTTCTGCCAGCATACAATGATTTCCAGATCGAAGGATTTTCTACCCTACTCGCGTTCGGCAAGCAAAGTTTCCAAAATGCGATGCATTTCTCCAGGAAGACACTTTTTCACTCTATATGCTAGACCTTTCTGCTATACCTTTTCGAATACCTGCGCGATAATGAGAAATATAACTAAATACTGTTTTCAAATAAATGGCAAATGCCACACCACTTTCGGAACTTTCCATGGGTAGTCAGACGCAAAAGGAGAAAAAAACCGATTATCGATTTTGTCTGAAAGACTTCTCACCTTTTTTGGTAATGTGGCCTTTCGAACTTCAAAATTTAAGCGCACCGTTTGGGTTTAACGACCGCTTTGAAGCATCAAATTACTATGCAGGAACTCGTATATCCACACCGATCAACAGGTCCGTGGTCGCCAATAACCAGTGACTGCAATGCTTTAGTGACCTCAGCAACGAATGCAAATACCAACCAGCGAACCGACACTGAAAGAAAATAAGAACGATGGTTGGACTAAGGTCGTGAATAAAAGAAGTAAAAAACCAAAGGTGCGAATTCGCCCGGAGGCAATTGTAATCACCAGCAGAGGACATCTAACATATGCGGAGATACTGAAGAAGGTGAAATCTGACCCCGACCTAAAAGACCTAGGCGGAAATGTCAGCAAAATCCGGAGAACTCAGAAAGCGGATCTCATGTTTGATCTGACAAAATCCAGCTTGGGAAAAACTGACGGCTTTCGTAACCAAGTTATAAATTCACTTGGGGAGAATGTCGCGGTTCGTTCTCAAAAACATGAGGTATATATACAATGCAAGGATTTCGATGAGGTAACATCTAGAGAAAAGATCTGCACTGCCTTGAATCAACAATTCAAGTTGGAGGAATTCAGGGAAGAATCTATCGTGAGCCTAAGAAAAGCTTATGGGGGTACTCAAACGGCCACAATGCGACTGCCAGCGGAGTCAGCGCAGAAGTTGTTGGCCGTGGGGAAGGTTCGGATTGGATGGGTTGTTTGCCAACTAAGGGAACAGATCTCTTTAAAAAGGTGCTTCAAATGCCTAATGTTTGGACACTTCTCGAAGGCGTGCACTAGCAGCATCGATCGGTCCGATCGATGTCGAAGGTGTGGGGAAAAAAGGCATATTGCCAAGGAGTGCAATAGAGGCCCTAAATTCATTTTATGCGAAGAATAGGAGGGAAGGGATAACCGGCATATTGCTGGAAGTGGTAAATGACCAGAATTTAGGAAGGCGTTAACTGCAGTGAAAAAATGAGGTTAATAGAAATAAACCTTAATCATTGCAGGGTCGCACAAGATTTGCTTGCGTAGACCACCTTTGAATCCGTGATGGAGATTTCTATCATTAGTGAACCGTACAGAAATCTTGACGGTGGTATATGGGTCACCGATTCGACTGGTGGAGCGGTGATATGGGCGTGCGGTCGTCAAGCCATGCAATAGCATGAGTCAGGCGGCTAGAGGCTTTGTGTTGGTAAAAATAAGCGGTATATTCGTATATAGCTGTTACGCCCCACCGAGCCTCACACTGCCTGAGTTTGAAGACCTGCTAGATGATCTTGTTCACGACGCAAGGGGACGAGGTCCAAAGGTGATAGCCGGTGATTTTAATGAGTGGGCTATCGAATGGGGCAGCAAAGAGACTAACGCAACGGGGCGGTGCTTACTAGAAGCATTCGGCCAGTTGGATGTGGTTCTGGCCAACGAAGGCGATATAAACACTTATCGGATAGTGGGAACTGGTTCAATTGTAGATCTGACTTTTGTCAGCCCTGCGTTGACACCGGACATGTCCTGGCAAGTTACCGAGGACTTCAGGTACAGCGACCACCACGCAATCACCTTTGAACTAAGGACGGAGTCACAAGGCAGGAGACCTGCACCCCGGAAGCCGAAATCCAGAAGAACACCAGGATGGTCTTCCAAAGTGATGGATTAGCAGACATTCATAGAGGTGAGGCTAAACTTGCCTAGCAAAGCAGGCACCTCTACGGATGGAGCTCTCCATATCACACAGAGCATCTCTAAAGCATGTGACGCGTCGATACCTAGGAGATGCTCATTCCCCACTAGAAAACCCAATTATTGGTGGAATAGTGAACATGCCAGCCTTCAATCAATTTGCCACAGAGCCAGACGAACGGCTCAGAGGGCAATAGGTAGGATCGATCAGGGGCAAAAGGAGAATGCATAGGGAAGCTCGCAAGAACCTCAAGCTCGCCATCCAGCGGAGTAAGTGGGAATGTTTTATGGAGCTCTGTTCGGAAGCGGACATAAATCCGTGGGGTAGCGCCTATAAAATCGTGACAGGACGATTCAGATCGTCTCCGCAGATCACGTGCCCTATAGTGTTGTTGAAAATAATCCAGGGGTTATTTCCCCAGTAAGAATGTGACGCCGATCCCACCAGTCACCAGGGACGAGTTGATGGAGATGTGCAGTCGAATAGGCGACAGTAAAGCCCCGGGCCTTGACGACATACCCAATAAGGCCCTCAAACTTGCCGACAAATGTAGATCGGATATGTTCGCGGAGCTGTTCGAACCGTGCATGTCCGAGGGTATCTTTCCTGCATCATGGAAGCGGTAGAAGCTGGTGCCGCTGCCTAAGGCTGGCAGGCTCCAGGGGAACCGTCCTCTTATAGACCCATATGTCCTCTAGACGCTGTGAGGAAAGTGTTGGAGCGGGTTATTTATAATAGATTGCTTCCAGTCGTCGAGAGCCAAGGGGGCCTTTCAGATCGGCAGTATGGGTTCCGTAAAGCCAGATCAACCATTGATGCCATCAAAATGGTTACTGGTTTGGCCGAAAATGTAATTCACGGAAGGGGTTGTATCAGCAAATATTGCGTGCTAGTGACCCTGGATGTGAGGAAAACATTTAACTCCGCCAATTGGAACCTTATACGAAAGTCGCTGGCGACGATTGGTGTTCTCACCTACCTAGCCGCTATTATCGACAGCTACTTGAAAGAGCGGACACTCTGGTATGATACCGATAATGGACCCAAGGAGTACGTTGTCTCCGCGGGTGTCCCACGAGCTCTGTACTGGGTCCACTACTGTGGAACATCATGTATAATGATGTACTCAACCTTCCGGTTCCAGAGGAGGCCACGGTGATGGGTTACGCCGATAAAATAGCACTGGTTGTCGCAAAGCATCTCGAGGATGTTGAGTTGTACTCAAGCGAAGCAATCAGTGGTGTTAAGGCTTGGTTAGGGAATCCTGGACTGGCACTCGCGGAGGAAAAGATGGAAGCGGTCCTCTTTACTAAGCACCACAAAAGAAATTACGCCTGCATTCGAATTGGGAATCGTATCATCGCTTCCAAGTCGGTCATCAAATACTTGGGGGTGATGATAGACGGAAAACTGAATTTTAATCAGCACATAGAGCACACTTGCAAAAAGGCATCCACCACGAGTATTGCTCTGGCAAGGATGATGCCGAAGTCCCGCGGTATACTTGCTCATAGCCAGGGTGGTGAGCTCTATCATGCTGTATGCAGTCCCAATTTGGGGAAAAGCACTGCAGGTTTTAGGCAATACACATAAACTGAGTACAGTTTACGGAAAAACATCCCTAAGGGTGTGTTCTGCCTTCAGGACCATCTCAGACGATGCAGCGTTCGTCATCTCGGGAATGATGCCGATTGACATCCTGCAAACCAAAATGATGAACATTTATAACTCCAGGTCCATCTCTCCCTTATCTCAGGTGAAAAAGCCAAAAGAGAGAGATCCATAAGCAGATGGCAACAGCGATGGGATTAGTCAGAAAAGGGTCGTTGGACAGGTTGATCCCTTCCGTCGGGGAGTGGCTGGAGAGAAAGCATGGGAAGATCAATTATAATCTCACCCAGTTTCTCACCGGGCAGGGAGGATACCGTCAATACCTGTACAGGTTTAAATTGGACACCCCGCCTAATTGTCCAAACTGCGACGAGGTCCCAGAGGACCCAGCGCACGCTTTCCTAGGTTCGCGGAAGAAAGGAGGAAACTCTAGGTGAAATGCTGTCACCGAAAAATGTTGTCCGTTTGGGATGCGATCAATTCCATGATCGCTGCAATCCAGGAAAAACTGCGGAAAGCAGAACAAGTGAGGAAGGCGCGATTACGAACCTCGCGGGTAGACGGAAGGAGATCTAGCTAACGTAAGCTAACTCCGCCCCGTGATGTAATAAAGGTGGTTCCACTGGGAAGGGGAAGTCGGGGGTGGTTGTAGTGAGTAAAAATCCCACACTCTGGTGTGCCCAGGCCAGAGTCTTTTCAAGATTTCCACCTTAAATTTCCTTAAAAGAAAGACAGACAGATGGAGAGGCAGACAGACAGACAGACAGACATTGAACCGATTAAAAAACTTTATATGCAGGTTATATTTGGAGCAAAGGCAGCGGAGTTTCCATCCGTGAAACGTCAACAAAGGAAAATTAACTGAATACTTTAGAGCAAAGTACGTAAACAATTTAGATGTTGCATTCCTTTTAGAATTTCGGATTGATTGTTTTCAAATATCTCAGCGCTCCTACAAACGCTTCCTTAATATACTCAATAGCGCAAATCTTTTTAATTTCATTTTGCTCTTCATATGAATCCCGTCGGTAAATTTTGGATCTCCGTTACAGTTTACAAACACATTATCGCTAATTTCAGCACCTAAACTCGCAACACAAATCAACTTGATTGATAAGCTCTAAATCAGAAATAAATCCCAAATTAGTAACTAACCCACGTTGCAAACCAGATGGTAATATGTTAGGACAGAGTCCTCCTCACTTCACTGCATACTCTTCACATATTCACTGGTTATCGAGAGACGGGATATTACCATGCATCATGTAATTATAAAGTTTGTTATTGAGTTAGGAATGAAATTGAATGGCCCTCTAAATAAGCCAATTAAAGTTGGAGTTGGGAGCGCGACTTCCAACTGGGGTAACCAAACAAAAGGATAATGATTTACGGTGATGCAAATTGTAGCAGTTTTCAACTTGTTTCGGTTATTTGAATAGTCATTCCGCCCTCGGGAGCGGATACTTTGCCTTGGGTATCCCAGAAAGCGATGTGGCAAGCTCAAAACAATAACCGAAATTTTCACACAAGGTGGCTTGAAGCACCAGAAGCATAAAGGCTATTCATATGTCGTGATAATGGAAAATTGAATACATCATGTGCTCGACGAGGAAGTTTCCTCCATTTTCCCATTTTTCAACTTTTCATTCCTTTCATTGATTCTCCAAAAAACATACAAGTCACTGCCATAAAGTAAATGAAAGAAATGAGAATTCACAAATTGTGGTCCCCAGAGATTATGTTCCGTCATTACAGGATTAAGGGGCCTAGGACCAAAGTCGAAAATCATACAAGGGACTCTGGAGAAAAATCTAATAATGAAGTTTTGACCTAAAGTACGGTCATATAACGGAAAATATCACCAATGACAAATAAAAGCTTTTAAGGATATGGCAAGTCCTCCAAACTTTTTTAAAGGTTCTCTTGTAAAAACATACCATTGTTCCCTAGACATTTGACTCGGAAGGACGGCTAATACAAGAGGAGCACGATTGTATGTTTTTCCAGCAGTTTTGCTTGTATACAAAAAGTGACAGTCGTCCTGCATGTACGCTCATTCGTCCCAGGCACTCTTCACAGAATCCGACCTTTACACACAATTGGAATTAGAAGGTTAAGGAATATTGAAAAACGGGAAATAAAGAATACTTTTAAATGCCCGTGAGTAGAAATAGATGAATTTTTGATTATCATACGGAAGTACCATGCTCAGGGTACCCGTGTCAGCAGCAGGCAACCAGGACGCTTTGAAATATATCAGTGAAGAACAAGGTCCTCAGAGAATTGACATGTGTTCGGAAATTTTAAGGAAGCTACTTTTTATAATTGAAATCCCAAATCAGCAGTGAATACAGTACATTTGGATTTAGTATTCCTTGACGAAAAGAAGCTATCATGTTCGAAATTTTCCAGTAAGTCACGTACGAGATTCATATTTGCATATATTAAAGTTGAAATTATTAACATTTCATTGCGGTTTAAATATACGAAAATAGCCTTACTATTACCTCATATCCAAAGGGCCAGATCCGATTATGACTAACGTTAAGGTTAATTGGGCAAGTCATCTCACGACATTCCCGCGGTGGCCGCTGGAAACTGCTTTCAGACGAGCAGAGAATATGTAGGGCCAAGCTAGAAGAAAGTTAACTTTTTCATATTCAAAACCATTTTTATTCAAAACAAATATTGAACATTAATAATGTAGATTGAGAAAAATGAATGAAAAAGAAGCTTATAATCTAACAAGAAAAAATGGAATAAACATTATGACCACTGTGGGCACTCAAAGCTTTTTGCTAATAAATAACAAACCATAATTCTTCTCTTTCTTCAGCCTTTGTCCCGTTCACAAGCGGGGTCGGCTCGTCGTGATCGGTTTCGCCATTTAGCTCTATCGAATGCCTGATCTGGGTGCATTCTCGATGTTTTTAAATCCCCGTCCAGCGTATCAAGCCATCGTTGTTTCGGCCTGCCTTTTGGTCGTTTACCATCGACTTCGATGTTCAAACCAATTTTGACAAGTGAATTCTTGTTAGCACGAATTGCGTGACCATACCGTCGAAGAAGCCTCTCTCGCAATTCTTCCACGATGGGTGCTACCCCATAACGATCGCGGATATCCTCATTTCGAATGTAATCAAAACGTGTCACGCCACTAGTCCAGCGCAACATCTTCGTCTCCATTACCGCAAGACGCTGTTCATTATCTTTTATAGTCGGCCAACACTCAGAACCATAGAGGGCTGACGGATGACATTGGGGTCAATTTTTTATTTGAGACGTTCGTTGATACGTCGGTCACAAAGAACCAGTTGTGGAACGCTACTTTATCCAGGTTACATTAGTACGTGAAACAATTTCATAACGTAGTTCTCCATTGACTATTAGCATTGACCCTAGGTATTTAAATAGTTTAGTTCTGGCCAGATCACTGCTGCTGACAGCGATTGTGCCTGTTTCATGGGGATCGGTGGGCAAAAATTCAGTTTTGTTTAAATTCAATCTGAGACGGTGTTGCATGAAGCGATCATTCCATTCCATTTGGACAAGTTGCTCGAGATCATTTTTGTTATCAGATGCTAGGAAAACATCATCTGCATAAAGCAGTATGTAGGCGTTGGACGTTGGATATCCCCTGTGACGGTGTCCATAACAAGAACAAAGAGGAGTGGTGAGAGGGTGCTTCCTTGATGAACACCAACAGACACACGAAGCGGTTTTGATACAGCGGCCATACTTCGAACTTTACTTTTCGGATCGTGGAAGAGCAATTGAACCCAGTGCATGAATTCTTCTGGCAATAAGTGGTGTCGTAAAGCATACCAGATGAGTTCGTGTGGCACGCGGTCAAACGCTTTCTCTAGATCCAGAACGGCAATGTAAAGAGGGCGACGCTTCTCACGTTGTTTCTCCATGAGTAGCCGCGCAGCATCTGTTGCGTCAGTAGTTCCGTAGTTTTTGAAATATCTGGCTTGATTCACGGTTATTTCAACGATTTCGCGAATACGGTTGTGAATGCGTTCAAAAATCTTCATGGTATGGGAAAGTAATGGGGTCGGACGGTAATTTGAACCTTCTGCTGGATTACCTTCCTTTTTCCATATTGGAACAGTCGTTTTTTCTTGCCAGTCAGATGGTGTTCTTCCTTCCGGAATAACCCGATTAAAGAATTCACTGAGCCACAATGTTGGGTCCCAGCTCTTCGCTTTCCAGAGCTCAAATACGATGTCATCAGGTCGTATGGCTTTCCCCGATTTCATTCGTTTTATTGCCTCCTCGACTTCGGTCGCGCTAACGTTGGAACTGGTCAAAGCAAATTCTTCAGTTGAAATCTGCTCGAAGTATTCTCGCCATCTATCCGTTGTGGCTCGACGGTTAGAAAGGAAAGTACCGTTCTTGTCATTAACAGAACAGAAGTGTTCGATATCCTGTGTACGTTCGTTACGGCTTTTAACAAATCGATACAGATCTCTCTCGCCATCCCGAGTGTCAAGTTTATCGTAAAGATTTTTGTAATGGTTCGCTCAGGTGACAGCGACTGCTTTCTTTGCTTCCCAGTTGGCATTCTTAAAAATTTGCCAATTAGCCGATGTTTTATCGTCGAGAAATTTGTGGTAGAGGCATTCTTTTTACGGACCTTTCTATCCAGATACACGGAAGCTTTGGGAGGAATGAAGCCTGTCGTGAGAGTTTTTTTCGAAATACCCGTCATTTGGGTAGAACGGAAAGGAATAAGGAGGCTCATAATTTCGACGAGTCGGACGAAAAGGACTTTGTTATTATATATACTAGGCCCCGTTAAGAAATATTATAATCATCAGAAAACGAAACCTAACGCCATTAAGCGCAGCTGACCTCGTGATAAGGTCGAGCAGGGAAGCAAAAGGAACAGAGTTTGCAAAGATTCCGATACCATGCAACCCCTGAAGACACTGAAGTATCAGTGGC
This sequence comes from Hermetia illucens, assembly GCF_905115235.1. Classification (NCBI taxonomy): domain Eukaryota; kingdom Metazoa; phylum Arthropoda; class Insecta; order Diptera; family Stratiomyidae; genus Hermetia; species Hermetia illucens. The sequence goes on from NC_051853.1 coordinate 61,441,834, forward strand.
CTAGTGAAGGGACACGTGATGTAAAGCCCTTAAACGATGTGGCCAGAAGTCAGTTGCGGGTGTCTTGCGAATAGCAGCAAACTGACGGAGGTTTGGAGGAATCTTTAAAGCTAGGTTGTTGGAACCATAGATCATCTCAAGCGCTCCAAAAAGGAACAGGAAAGATGCATTCCCTATTCTGATTCCTCTCGGGTAGTCTCTGGATATTATAAAAACCTAGACCAGTTCTCCAAAAACATTTTAAGTTCCTGCGTCGTCAACATTCCTTGACAGACCAGGAAGCTCATATTTATCTGACCAAAGAGGAAACCAAAGGTGAAAGTGTTTTGCTCTGCGGAAACGGACGGCGACCTAGTCGAGGGCGCCAACAAGTTCGTAGAAGAAATGAAGATCGACGATCTGACGGTGACCGTTGTTTTCCTACACAAGCAGATCATGCTTAGGGTAGCGCTGATATACCCGTGGCGCCCTAACAGTGGCTCAGCTAACCTGCTGGTCTTTGTCCGCGTTGAGCAGGCAAATATTACAATTTATTCCACAGTACCGATATTGCTCGAAGAAGACATAGAGCATGCATGTTGGCCAGTGAGAGTCTGTACCTTAGTGCCTTAACCGCGGCCAAACTGGAGCACCACCAACACCACCGGATTAATTGCAACTATTGACGCAACGCTGTAGTTTCAGAAATAAACGAGAGAGATTAGTCTTGTTCGACCTTACTAATAAAACGAATCTATTGGTATGTAATAAGTACAATAGGGGCTAGGAGTGTACTGCAGGATAGATTGATTCGGAATGTGAGCCAATCTATCTTTCCCCGTGGTTGATATGTGGCGTCCAAGGAGCTAAGCCTCTCGTCTACCAGGGTCGTTAGAGGGTGGTGATAGCCACACCTTGTACGGGGTGATCCCACTATTAACAAAACCCTATGAATCTAGATTAAAGAGTCGAAAAATACTTCCTCCACGGTGCCTGTTGAATAATCGAGGGTAACTTACTGCATTCGAACGGAGCTTTCCCGATACCTGGTCACTCCACTGAATAAGTTTTACCTTACCGTGCTACGGGGGCTGTGCAGGGCGGACCTCCTAGCCTCCATACTTGTGGGATTCAAATGTGACAAATAATAATATAATAAAAAACCTAACAACAAGCAAGTGAGGCCCTGTATCGCACACGAACTGGCCCACCAGGCGAAAGAACATCTCCGCAACATTGAGAGCTAGGGGACTACTCCTAAGAAGAGTGAAGTGTGAGTGTCAAGCAATGAGTCCAAGGTCATCATGTAGAAGAGCGTATTCAATAAAGGTCCCCGCTTAAAAAGCAGGGACGAGCACGGAAATATTTGAGGTTTCCGTATCGGTCGTCAGGAAGGACACATTCCTCAGTAAAGCAGGTGCTAAATGATACCTGCATTATCTGAAGGAAGGCCTGAAACCGGAAGAGGCCCTTATGAACGCTCAGGACAGACTCAATTTTTCACCAGAAGCAAAAAGCGGGGAGCAGAGGAGTTCACCCCACAAGAGAATTTTAACAACAAATCGAAATTCGAATACAAGAGGAATGAAATTCCAGGTAAGTCAAGGGTAATGATAGGAGGCAGGATACCTGCAATTACCTATGCTAATCTGGTAAAGAACATTCGACTGGCTGCAGTGCCAAAAGTATTTTTGGAGCTAATACTGACTCGTCAGGAGTAGGAAATATTTGAGAAATCGCTATGGGGATTCAATGGAGGACGCGGCGGACTGGCTTATGTCTATAGTCCCCAAACTGCCTGGATGGAACTGAACTGTCGATATATGTTGGGATGATATACCAGGGGCACATATGGTGAAGGTATACCTTTCCAAAGCCACAAAGGTTGATACGGAGAAGCTTCTAGACCCGGGAAGTGGACCTGCTGTAGGCAGAGGGGAAGCTGGACGACCTTCACCTAGAACTATTAGGGCCCAAGTCCGTCAGCGAAACGCAAGGAAGTGTCATGCGGAGGAGGAAGATACTGCTGCTACATTGGAGAAGAGCACTAAAATAGCTTAGGTGAATCGTCATCATCATTTGCAGGGCAAGCACCAATGATAGCATTGAAATAGATCTAGCTCTCCTATTTAGGGTCAAAAGTCACAACCGATAACAACTATGACGGTGAAATCCGCTCACGGTTGTTGGCCGCTAACAGAGCCTATTTAAGTTTACAGAAACTGTTTCGCTCGAAAGTCTTACCATAATATCAAAGCTCTTGCAAGGCAATGACCTTGTCAGGCCTTATGTATTCTCCAGAGACTTAAGTTCTTAACAGGAAAAATTGCAAACTCCTGCCTAGTTCGAGGAGAATTTTTGGCTCCTTACATGTGGATGGACGATTCCGTAGCCTATATAGCAACGGAATTTATGTGTGATAACATGACCATCCGGTTGTGGACAAAATCGTGCTTAGCAGCTTGCGTTGAACGGGTCACCTAATCCGTATGGATGAGGATAATCCCCCAGTAGTCACACGATCTTCCAAAATACATCAGTGTGTTTCAAGTGAAGGTACTGACGATAGTGAAGCCCAGTCGATGGCTGAGACATGGTCCGACTCCGAAGCAATCATTTTGACCGACAGCCAAGCCGCCAGACTCGGCATACCCTACAATTCGCATCGTCAAAGTTGTGAAGAGGAGGTAGAAACCCTCAGGCACATCATTTGCGATTTCCCAGCTGTAGCTATACCTTGAAAACAATTCTTTGGAGTAAACTCTGGTTGTAGAGTGTGAGAGCTACTATCCTTTATGAGCGTTTCGAGCTGCCTCTGGAGATCTGAACCAGTTTGACTCTGGTCACTTTGTCTTCCCCACCTCACCGCACTGACAGTCTTAAAATTTTGTGGCATCAAAACGACACGCAATAGTGTAGCAGTACTGCCCTCGTATACCTACCTATCTACCTATTTAGAGGACACAATGAGGAACTACAAAGGGGAAAATGCAACGAAGCTTGTTAAAAATTCGTCACAATTGTGAAGATTCCTATGCCTGCACCAACTATTCTCAGACTATCCATGCAAATACCTTTAACAACCTTCCCATAACCACAACACTACATCATCCACATTCCATTTTTGTGCTTTGAAACAAATACCCAATATTCACTGCAGAATGCCTACAAGAACAAAATGAGTTCTTAATTAAAAGTGAAAATTTGGCAGGAAGACCCAGCGCAGGAGACGCTACAGTCAAGCTAGGAAAATAGGCTAGGAATAGTATAGATACGGTAACGCAGGAGGCAGAATCCCGAACGATGCCATCATGTCGCCGGACATGGAGCGTGGGTTCGTTATTATGAGCATTAAAAAGCTAAATGTCCGACTTCATTATACCACCGCCAACCCTCCGGCTAGAATGTCTCCGTATTTAAATTCAACGCACGGTTTCAGAATCTGGCATGCTTGATTAAAAATTTCCCAAAGGAATGGAATATTTGCTTTCATAATTTCAATGGCATAATCTGAATCTGAACGCAAGCTAGTTCGGAGCGGAATGAAAAAAGACTTCATGGAGGGAAATGGGATGTGTGCTAATTAGCGATCAGTTTCAAATGCAACAATGGAGCCATTTCGAGAATTTTCAGAGGAAGAATTTGTAAAGCCAATTTTTTGGGTCAGTGTTCTGTGCGTTCACGAATGGCGGCGTTTTACTAAGCTAGATAAAATCCTGGGCCCTCAATATATTAATAAATTATTTTGGGTTAACTCTGACATGGATAAGGTAGGTTTAGCGTTCGTGATGATAATGAATATAAAGAGATGTGGAAATTATTTTATACTAAATTTGCGATAGTGGTCCTCTATGCGTTACGAGCGTACTCGAGCTGAAGGAAGTCTGAGCCTGCCATATGAAGTACTGTTCATTAATAAGCACTCAAATCGATTTCCTCATTCCCTCAACCTATAAAGAGGAAAACTAACTATCATAGTAGCGCTAGTACTTTATAAAAGAAAATACACTTAGATCCACTACAGACGCATAGTTCAAAATTACTGATAGTCGACATGCACTTGTCTGCCATAACCTCTTACATGAATCTAAGGCGTTCTGCCTGCACGAATAAACAAAAATCACCGAATCAAATTATTGTAAAAAAATTATAAAATTTAGTCTATTGGCCTTCAGATAGCGTAGGTCACACTCCACCGAGTTTGAGAAAATACCACGGTTCATAGCCTCGGAGTTAGTTAATTTTGTGCGCTTCGTTCAGAAAATCTTATATATTTTAATATCCCATTTGTCGGAAATAACAACACCACCCAGAATCCCCTTAGACAATCAGGTGAGAGTTAACACTGATGCCATTCACACACAACCCTTCGCAGCACCTATAAGAGGGAAATGGATACCGCAATAACCGCAGTCAACAGAGATCCTGGAGGTGAAGCATCAACAAATGATCTTCACAATCACCTGAAGAACGTTATCATAAAAACGGCGACTAACATACTTGGCCCCAGCAACAAAAAGAGTCGGAACGGCTGGTTTGACGATGAATGTTAACTTACAACGTAGCGGAAGAATGCTGCATACCGAGCAATGTTGCATTCTCAAAGAATGCGGGCAAGCGCAGAGATATCACTAACTCCGGCGAGCGAAGAATACACTTCACAGACGGAAAAAAGAAGCCTGGCGGAACCAACAGGTCTGTGAACTAGGACAATACAGGGAGCAACCGCACCAGGCGCGCAAATTTTACCAACAAGTCAGCAGGATGAAGCCTTATACACCTCGATGCTCATCCTGCCGAGACAAAGAGGGAAATCAGGTATAGAAGAAACAGTCCGTGCAATTCATTGGCCTGAAAACCATAAGTCGCCAGGAGCCGATGGAATTACAACCGAATTGGTCATATATGGATTGGACTAATTACACCAAATAGGACAGCGAATCAATGTTTGACGATTGGCAACGAGGCATTACCAGTCTCATACATAAAAAGGGAGATATCAAACAGTGCAGCAATTATAGAGGTATCACTTTGCTGAGTACCATCTATAAGATATACTCCACTATCTTGCTAAGCCGGATAGCCTGATACCCTCAGAACATCTTTGGCCCATACCAAAGAGGCTTTACTCCAGGCAAATCAGGAACAGGTCAGATTTTCTCCCTGCAGCAAGCAATGGAAAAACTGTTGGAATATGGCCCTCAGTTGCACGATCCCGACGAAATTGATAAGACTGACTAGGCTGACCCTGACCAATGTACGAGGCCAGATAAAAGCAGCAGGATCACTCTCAACGACGGTCTACGATAAAGTGATGCCCTATCATGCGTCTTCTTCAATCTCGCCCTGGAAAAACTGATCCGTGTTGCTGAGGTAAATTCAAGGGTTACAATTCTCTTTAAGTCCAGCCAACTAGTGGCCTATGCTGACAATATCAGCATTATGGGAAGAACGACCCGAGACGTACGAACTGCCTTCATCCAGGTCGAGTAGGCGGCAACTGGCGCGAGATCTTAGGCTGCACACCAATAAAGACAAAATATATGGTGGCATCGTCAGCGCCGAAAACCAACCAACCAACGACATCAAACCGCACTGGTCAAACGGGAAGAATAAAGATAGGAGACCTTAACTTTGAGACCGTTGATAATTTCTCCTATCTAGGTTCGAAAATCACAATCGATAACAGCTATAAAAAGGATACATAACGACGAAATCTATGAGCAATACCATTACCGTCAGGTTGTGGATAAAATCCGGCTGAATAGGTTACGATGGGTGGGTCATTTAATCCGTATGAATGAGGATGATCCAGCCCGGAAAGTCTATACGGGCAATATCTAAAAGAATACGAGGCAGACCCTGCCTGAGATGAAGCGACGGCCTAGGTTAGGACGCCAGACAGATTTTAGGGATATCGAATTGGTGGACCTCGGCGCAAAACCGGAATGTCTGGAGTTCCTTATTATGGCAGGCCTAGACCAGTTACCGGTTGTTGCGCCAATGATGATGGTGATTCCCGCAGTGGTAAAGGAGGTCCTCTTTCTCAAATGCCCCCGTCTAATGGGATGTATTTTGATATCATCATGGTAAAGTTGGATTTGCCAACTATACCCCGGAGAGTAAGAGGAAAGAGTGGATATGTAGAAGAAAACAAAGGTTCTCTCTTTCTACTTCTGTTGAGGTTACGGCCCCCGAAAATGGCCTGTAATCGAATCATAAATGAGGTGGTAGGGCAATTACCGTCCCAATGTGCAAGGGGGACTACATAGGGGCGACCTCCTTGACCCTCTAACCCTCCCGCACCCACGCGGCTGCCCTCCTCCTCCATTAACTCCATTAATTCAACTCTTACCATAATTTTTCCTAGGGTTGTTGTTTGTTATATTTAATATATATATGGGGAGATACCATTCGCGAAAGATCTCTGAAAGTATTTGGGTCCACCCTCAAATAAATTTTCAAATTAGGAGGAGAAAGTAAATGTAGTTCATAAATTAGACTAGTTAAGAGTCGCACGCGATCACAATGCAGATAGATGCAATAGCATTTTAATGACATGTTACTCGTACCGTTTCCAACTTGTACCATTTGTTTGAACAAAATTTCACTAAATGTATGGGAAAGACAATTGTACAATGCAAAGATTCAAAGACACTCGAGAATTGCAGGTTTGGTTTTTTCTACAATATTTTTAAGATCGCTACTGTGAAGTTGGTTTAGAAGTCGCATTATTGGAATTGAACAAAGAAACGAAGAAAATGCGCGTGAAGTGATTTTCAGTAGGGACTGGAGTGTTAAAAAACGAAAATGCGGAAGTTAACTAGTGAGCAGGAATTTGCGATTTGGAACTTTTTGAATGACATAAAATCCAGTGTTTTTGAATCGAATTTGCTCCGCTCTGGATCCTCCGGTATGCCATCTGGGATAATTCGGAGAATCATCCAACCAAAAGCGGGGCAGATACTGCCTGTAGCACCCACCATATCCCGTGAAGAGCTGTGTAATGTGGTAGTTGGTCTCACCATATTTCCGCCATACCCTAATGTTGGGAATGAGCCTGTGTGTCCCCCGACCCTTCGTAGACTCGTCCCACCTGCGTTGCCAGAGATCATGTGACTCTGACCTTGCCGCATTTCTACGATCTGTGTTCGCCTCCATACACCTTGCATGATACAGAACACTCATTTCTTTAGTCAGCTCCGGCTATATTCAGCAACATTTTTGCAAGTGGTGGGACTGGCTGCCTTTTGGCATGCATATTCTAGGTATTCCCTAAAGCTCAATTTGGTGTTAATTATCACCTGCAGGCATTTGATAGACGCCTCTAGAATACTGTACACATATGTACATACATGCACCTATATGTATATGCCGTTCGTAGGAACAAAAGAGATTGCTTTAGGCGACTGTGTGTGGATACGAACATAAACCCCTGGGGCATGGCCTACAGGCTAGTTATGAAGAAGGTACACGGGCAAAGGTCGCCTCAGGTGACCTGTCCACGGCTTCTGCAAAAAATTGTAACCACGCTCTTTCCTCACCATACGAGGAGCAGGTATCAAACGGAGGCCCAATTCGAGGTGGAGGCAATACCTCGTGTTACCGAGGAGGAGCTTCGGAAGGTCTGCGGAAGGATCGGCGATAGCAAGGCTCTGGATTTTGATAGCATCCCTAATAAAGCACTGAAGCTGGCAGTGGGGACCAGACCTGACTGGTTCATAAATACCTTCGAGGCGTGCATGGCGGAAGGCGTATTTCCTCCACGATGGAAAAGGCAAAATCTGGTGTTGTTGCTCAAACCCGACAAACCACCGGGGGACTCAGCATCCTATCGGCCTATCTGTTTGTTGGACACTATGGGGAGGATGTTCGAGCGCATTATTTACAATAGATTGCTCCCTATCGTGGGAGACGGGAATGGTCTTCCGGATGAACAATATGGGTTCCGGAAAGCTCGCTCTACTGTTGGCACGCTGGGAAGAGTGGTGGACTTGGCTCGAGAGACAATGCTCTCTGGCAAGTGCTTTACCGTGGTGACAGTGGATGTAAAAATTCATTCAACTCCGCCAACTGGGGCCGCATTAAGGAGTCGTTTGCCAAAATTAATGCACTTGGTCACTTAGCTAAGCTAATCGAGAGCTACCTATCGGACAGAGCTTTCAGGTACGGGACAGACGACGGGTCTAATGAACACATCATTACAGCGGGGGTACCATAAGGTTAGGTGTTGGCACCTTTGCTCTGGAACGTGATGTATAATGGGGTGCTCTTGCTTTCCGTAGCCACAGTGATCGTTGCCATACTAATCGTTGCAAAACTGCCAGAGGATGTGGAGGTTTACGCCACCGAGTCGGTCATGGCTGTAAGATCCTGGCTTGAGGGGCCGGACTGAGCCTGGCAGAGGAAAAAGCAGGAGCAATTCTCATTACACATCGCCGGAAAAGAAATACGATCAGTCTGCAAGTTGGAAACCATATGATCGTCTCAAAGCTGACCATCAAATATATTGACGTGACTCTCGATGCCAAACTGAGTTTCAAAGGGCAGACATGGTACGCCTGTGAAAAAGCTGCAAAGGCCACCACGGCCCTTGCCAGGATCATGCCGAACGTAGATGGGCCAAAACAGTGTAGTAGGCTGCTGATTGCTGGGGTCATACAGTCCATATTGTTGTATGCATCGCCTGTGTGTGCGGAGGCTTTGGATAACGTACGGAACTGGAGAAAGATAAACTCGCGCATTTCGAACTAGTTCGGATGATGCGGTGTTTGTAATCGCAGGGATGGTCCCTATTGACATGTTAGCGAGAGAGATGCGATGCCTGTTTGGACGGAGGTAGGCGGGTCCATCAGGAACGGAAGCAGATCACCGGCGAACGGCAAGAGAGGAGTCGCATAGACTCTGGCAACGACGGTGGGACGAGTCGTCGAAGGGTCGGTGGACATACAAGCTTATTCCTGATATTAGGAAATGGCTTGACCGACGACACGGGGAGATGAACTATCACCTCACGCAGTTTCTCACTGGACACGGTGATTGTTACCGAACGTATCTGTATCTTATCGGTGCGAATGATTCCCCGAACTGTTACAAATGCCGTGGGATCCCAGAACACCCGGAGCATGTGCTGTTAGAGTGCCCAAGATTCCGGGGGGAGAGAAAAAGCCTAAGCGAGGCCCTGGGAGTCGGCGTGAGACCCCAAAACTTAATCCGGGAAATGCTAAGGTCGGAGGCAAACTGGACTTCCGTCTTCCCCACAATTGTGTGGATACAAACCCAGCTCCTCAGAGAAGCACGCGCAAGAAGAGCGCACAGAAATAGAGAGGCATTACCCTAAAGACAGAATGGACCTGGTGAAGGAAGCAAAGAAGCGGAAGACTGCAGAGCTTGAAACTTGAAGGTCTACGGAAGGCAAGCTCGCCCCGCGAAGTAATGCCCAAATGGTGGTCCCGGGGGCAAAAGCAGGAGAGAGGTGGGGTGCTTTTTTAGTGGGTGCGGATCCCACACTACACCCATGCCAGCTTTGATGGTTCAAACTTCCTAAGGTTATGCCTAATGCTATCCTTTATAAATGTGCCATTTTGCCAATTTTGTACTTCTAGCATGAACCTAGAGAGGGGTTTCCGGCTAAATTGGTAAAATATGGAAATATACTCTTATTAATTTTATATGTGATTTCGGAACGGAATGTATTTTGAGGTCTAGATTTCGTTTATATACACCACTTCGGTGAAGGTGTTGATAGACTCACTGCTAGGCGAACTACAAAATCTGTCAACACACATTCAAGATTATACGGATGACCTAGCTTTACTAGTTGTTGATCTTTCAACAGTATAGAAAAATACACAACATTTCTGAATGCTCATTGCATTCCAGAGATGAGGGACATAATCCTACCACTCTCCGAAGAAATGGAATATCTGGGAGTTACTCTAGAAAAGAAGCTTCTTTGGAACAAATATGTAGAGGTACAGATGAAACGATGTCTCACAGCTTATGGCCTATGTAGACGGACCTTGACCTCAACATGGAAACCAGGCCTCAGGTAATACTGTCGACATATTTTGCCATCGTTAGGTCTATATTCATTCGTGCTGAGTTAAGATGAAACATTTTATTTATTCAGAGCACCGTAGCGAGAGTAGCTCATGGACTAATTTACTTAGACGTATGGGGAAACAACGGACGTCGGAGGCACAAAGCGTTGGAAGAGTTAATGGGAAAACGGAATTCAGTTTTCCCAATGTCTTCCGCTTCTCGGATGCCCATATATCTGATAGAAAATATGAAATTATCTTCAAACGAAAAGAAAACTGGGACGAGCCAGAAAATTGTATGTCAGGATATACTGACCTTTTCTGCACCAATGGCTCAAGAACAGAACAGGGTTTTCGAACAGGAGTCTACATCTCGAATAAAAACTAAAGATGAACATTTCCCCTGGGACAAAATGCAACGGTCTTCTCCGTTAAAGTATATGCGATTCTCATGGCCGTCAACCCGGGTGATTGACAAGCGATTGAAGGGCAGGCGTATCTATGTACGAACAAAATAAAAAATACAAACGGATCTACATCTCATTCGCATTCTCTTGAGTAGCAAAATCGCATTAATTTAATTCTAAGACCTAAATTACTTCAATCAATAGAAGTGATTGATTTTACACCGAAATATTCAAATAATAAAGCTATTACCTATCTACCCGTGTTAGTTCAACGTCCATACGTACACACAAAATCTCTGGTTAAAGTAATGGTCGCCAGTTTATCTAGATACATTGCAAACAGCATTCAGGATAACTTAAAACCTCCATTGTTTGAGTAGCATTTCCGAAACTTATTTGGATCAAACTTCCATTCGAATTACTCGTATATGTGATATACCCAATATTGGCATCCGGATACACGTCATGCTAGCCGTCATCATAATGGTATCTAAAGTATGCTCTTCATATTTGACCATCATACCAGCATAACAATTCACGTCCCAAGAGCAACTGCAATCTACATAGACGAATCGCGAAATTATTTTCAATTGCACTCTTGTTGATATGTCCCAGGACTCGTATGCAGGATGGTAAATTGAATGTACCGAGTTGCCAATAGTAAAGTTGCATGGCTATGCGAATATCTTTAAGATAAGAAAATGAGGTGACAGAGTCGCCCTATCAACCGTGTTTTTTTGTAGAAACCATCGTATTAGATTTGTTTCACCAAAGTATTTAGAAGCAAATCAGTTTTCTTCATTATCCTTTGTCCCTTTATATTATAATATTTTAAATAAACACAAGAAAGGCTAATCGTTGCTGCGTATTGAAAACAAAAGGTAAAACAGGAAGCTCGGCGCGGAAGATACGAAAGGTTTTATGGACTTTTTAGGTAAAATTATTCGAGTGCACAATGGTTCCATATATATACTAATCGCTTCAAAGCCATACTTAAATTTACCTATTTATTCTAAGGTGCAGAAATTTCTCGCAAAAAAGATAATTATGATCTGTTATAATTACGTTAATAATAGTTCGACTTCTACCAAATATTCCAGTATCATGCTCTATTTCATTGCGAAATTTTATAGTTCTAGGATGAGGTAAATTTACAAACTGCAGTTTTATACTATTGCGGACTTTATTTGATTAGACATCGGGAAGTAGGGTCTTTTGAGCCGGAGATTTCATTGTACACAGGTTCTTGACATAAATTATTAACTTCTAACCCCTGCTTTCCCCTCCGTCTCAACTGATTTGGAAACTAACCTGCTCCGAAAAGTACTAGTCGAGAACTTTATTTTGACCCCTGCACTTATTAAGGTTCCCCGTTAAATGATTTCTTCAATTGATGATTAAGAAATCCCCCCGCATCTCAGGATTGAGAGAAATAAGCTACAGGAATTGCTGACGGAAAAACACAAACGAATATCACTCATGCTCTTTGCATTGCACTTGTCAGTTACAAAACATGTGACTAACATCTAGTCACTTTAAACCTAGGATTTCCGCCGTAAAGTTGTAATAGCTGACACGACCATCCGAATCATCAACGCTGACTTTCTTGCGGAATGTGGTCTTCTAAATTAACCTTTCAGACTGCTTAACGATAGACCCTATCATGGCCCTCACTTTCAATGTACAGCCAGGGAAATCAACAAGCAGTATCATATTCACTCCAAACAAAGACCCTCTCACGTTGCCTTCTGCTTACGCAGCTCTCTTGTAGGAGTTTGAAAAACCACTTTCCTCTTATTAGGCTTCAGAGCAATGTGTTCCAGAACATGCAGGAAAACTCAGATGATCCTAATTTGAGGTAACGTAAACGTTACGGGATAAGTCTACTTCATCTGAAGCAAAATCAGTCGAAAATAGAAGACCATATCTAGACTACAGAAAATTGAATGCATAAAGTATTCCAGATCCGTCCATTAAAACCGGACCTCTTGCCGATATAACATCTGCAACAGTGGACCTGCAAAAAGCTTTCAATCAGGTTCTTATGGGCAAGAAAACCACTGGTCTCATTGCATGGACAAGTATGCTTCTCGAACTCACGAATGGTTCAAGGTCTTTCCAAAAGTATATTCATTAAATTTTCACAAATCTCGACTTGAGTTTCGTTTACATGAATGTTACGAGTATTCTAATAAGAGACGATAGAGAGCATTAACTACATACATAGCGCCAGCAACTGCGAAACTATAATTTGAGAAATAACAGTTAACGCAAGTTTGTCCAGGATGAGGTCACATTTTCAGGATGCATGATAAGTGCTAAGAGATGTAAACTATCTTAAGAGGGAGTACAGTCCATCGTTAAATATGAGATGGCAAAACGATGAAGCAGCTCCGTCGGTATTTGTGGATCAGTAATTTTTACAGAAAATATACCTCACACGAAGCGAAATATCGAACGCGACATCATATCTTCTTAAGGGATACAAAAATTAAACAATCATAAGGTACTCTGGATGTTGAAACTAGGGACAGCCTCCAAAATTTACAAAAACTGCTTGGCAAAAGACCATTTAGACTTTCTCAGTTCTGATGCAAAATTAGCCCTCAGCACAGATATCAATGAATTACCCTTATGTGCCCCTTTGGAACAAAACATTGAAGAAATTGGCAACAACGGTTTATTGTAAGGATTTCGTAATAATAAAATTGAAGAGAGCGGGCCTAAAACTAGCCTGGCTCCGAAAAGGGATATTCCAACTGACTTACGACTTTGAGGGCAGCTTCGGAAAATTCATCAACGGTTCCGTTTTTCTGTTGAGCTCTTTGCCGCATTAAGTCTCCTAAGTCCTAATAAAAACGCTGGTCTCTGAAGCGGTCACGAAGCGCCGATTTCAATAACTCCCAGTTTGACGGACCAGTAGCAGTGAGCTACCAGTAGTAGCCAGCTACCATGTGGCTAAATAGCTTGTGGGTGTGCTTCACCGCGATAATGCTTCCATCTAGAGTAAAAACCACTTCTGAGAAATGTCATGTCCCTAGGCCGTAAATTTCATGTTCCAATCATTTCAGGGGAAAAAGTCGGCAGTTCAACAGTAGAGCAATGCTCCGCTGCAAGGACATGGCGGAAAAATTCTGCTTGCTCGTTCATCTTGCAGGGGGTCATACACCAGGGAGTCGATTCTGGCCAAGGCGGTTTCCGTATATGGAGAGTTCGGTTGAGTAGTCGGCGATGTCGATTCTAGCGGGGAGTTCCGCGAATATGCATCATGGCGCGAGGGTAATACGCGAGATAAGAATGCACTATTAGGGACGGCCGAATCCATCACCTACCTACGATTCCCGTTATCCAACCAAATGGTACACTTGCATCCTTTTCTCCTTCCCTACAAAGAGAAAAAATGAAAACGAAATCACGAAGAAGTCAGCGTCAATATTGTCTTTGCTTGCTTGCTGCAGAAGGAACGAGAAACAGCGAAGCATTGTGGGCGGCCGGGCATAGCACCTCCTAGTCAGGTGTTAATAACGGTAAAGAGTGTGATTTACTGGCACGCAATGAAGCACGGAGACGAAAGCGATTGTCTGAGTGGAAGTGCCATGATTCCTTTTTTGACGCCTGGAACCTATAATGGGGTATTGTACGCACGGCAAAGTGGTTCTGCAGCTTGAAATTCTTCTGAACCTTATTAGTCCTTCTATGTTTCGGTAGTATGCCCTGCAATGGATTTGAATAAAAAATGGTTTCAATTGATATTTTGTTAAATGAAATTGATGATTTCAGAAGGCCAGACTAAGGAAGTCAAGGTTCCATTTATCTAAAATTAGGTTGTCGCCATCACATGTTAACTTGGCATTCCCACTCTAAAGCTTCACGAGTTGATATCGCCCAAAAATATTCAAGGGCTCTACGCCCTAGTATCCATTACCAAAGGATAGCTAATTTTGACTCTTCCTGCTACCAATTTCCGAAAGTTTTTTACCACTCATTGTCCGGCCCTTGAAGACAGTCCATCCCTTCGAGAATCAAAATATTGGACGACCCCTGCTCTCGAAACTTTTAGAACTGTCAGGAAGCTTCCCCTTAATTCTAACTCTTAGTTGCTCCAAAGGCGCTTATGTGGGCTAGTAACCTCCAAATTCAGAAACTCTATTTTACCAACCAAATCTTATCCACATTTCATATAGGACTTGAATCTCATCGAAAATGTGGGTTACAGGCTTGAGGGAAGTATATTTACGAAGGAAGAAGAAAGAAAGAATAGGCAGCAGTTGATTCAACCAATGCAGGATGGGCGACACGCAATTTGGACGGAGGATTTAAAAAATTTGTGCCAAAGTTTCAGACAGGAAATCTTGGAATTCATGAAAAATCGCATTATAATAAAACATAAAAATAGACTTTTGTTCTTTTCATTTAAAATTTATACAAAAAAGAAAAGGTCTAAAGCTCTTTCGCCACCCTTTTTTCACAAGATATACGGTTTTCGTTCACAAATTTTACAGATGTAGTTTCGGAAATATGCGCGTGATTGATAACGGCATCGATTTGCAGAAAGTTCGCTTTAGTGAGATTTTCGAAAGCTATCAGCTGGTATACCGAACTCGTCCTCTTCAGGATCTTAACTTCAAGGCGGGATCTCTAAATAACTAATTATAGATTACCTGCTTTTATCGTAAATAATTCTCTACAAGGAGGATCCCAAAACAGAATCTCGAGAAACACCTCCTGGCTCAGCGTACTCTTTCCGATCGTCACGCATCCCGTACCAGAAAAGCCTCCCTATTAGGAAATTCTCCATTAGCCCAACCCATTTTAACCCAAGTTCCCTTCACCAAACCAACATCTTCAAAACTGGCTTCAGTTCTGGCATTATAGGCAATAGGACATAGACGTTTCAAAGTGATAGTTTCTGTCACGGGCCCATCGAAAGCTACCCAGCCAAAAAATCTGAAAATCCACAACGAGATCTTATGTCCTCCCTTACCTGCGTAGCACCTGAGAAAAGAGCATTTTTTATGGCGGCCTAATGCAAACCGATTCTCTCAGGCGAGTTACTCAATGTAACTGCCGTCGGATCAGCAAGATAGCTTTCCCACTCTTGAGCGGCAGCTGGATCCCACAAGCGGTAGAAGGGGGGTCGCAGCTCTCGAACCCTGCGAAAAATGACATAAACAACATGCAAGTGAACGCAAGCGAGCATCAGATGGGGATTTCTCTCGAGGCCGATGTCATCACCTCTCTTGCTACACACATCCAGAAAACAACTCCTAAATCTACTGTTGATAGCAAAGTGGTCAATTTGATTGCTCATTCGATATCGGTCAGTTGAAATCCAATTTATTCCATGCCCGAGTAAGGTGTTGTCAGAGCCCATCTTGACATTCAAAAGAGCTATCAATGTCATCTTTAGGAAGACTCTCCTGAACTGTGCGTAATTGCTTCTAGAAAGCAACATTCTCTTCTATATCGGAAACCTCCGTTGGTGCATAGCATAGAACAATTGCGATACTCCTTAACGTGGAGCGGAATCTTGCAATTAGAATCCTGTCAGAAACCGACTTCAAAGTCAAGAGAGAAAAATAACTCGAGACCGGATTTGCGGCTGCTAATACTTGGCTTTCTAATGTACAGAGAAGAGGAGAGGAGCACTCTCCAGAGCTTGGAATGAAGGCCTAGATTGTCCAGCATATATGGTTAGAATTCTCGCTCATCATAGAGAAAACGAGCATTCTGAGTAGCTTCAATACTGGTAGTCCTCCCCGCTCGGACTTTTCAAGTTCATCAGGGTGGCCTTTGGCCTGCGCAATGCAACGCAAACAATCCATAGATTCATCCACTCTGTTCTACGAAACTTGGACTTCTGTTTTGTGTGCATGAATGATGTGCTAGTCGCCTCTTCTTCCGAATTTGAGCATTTCGGCCCTCGCAAGTGCATTTTTCAACTTCTCCTCGAGACCGGTCTTATTCTAAACATTCCACAGTGCAATTTCTACAAAAGTAAGTGAAATTTCTGACCCCAGACGGAATCCAACCAGACCCAGAACAAGGTTGAAGCGGTTACAAACTTTCCCCTGCCGTCCACGGTGAAGGATCTGCGACGGTTCTTGGGCATGCTAAACTTCTACGGTCATTTCCTGCCCATGGCCGTTCACAATCAAGTGATCCTTAACTCTTACTTGTCTGGGCTCAAAAGGAAAGTTTCTCACGAGGCTGTATGGTCTACAGAGCCCGTTCGGGCTTTTGAACCCGTCAAACAACAGCTGGTTAATGCTACACTTCTGGCATTTCCTCGGCCATCAATCCCCTTACCTTCACACTTAAACAAAAGCCCGGCAAAGCGTCTCCTCGCCAATTTCATCAAGACAAAGACAACGTCGTTTCAGACGCTTTGCCACATATCTCTAAGGTTACGGTACCCACCGCGGTCGATTATAAGGAAATCGCCGAGGCGCAAAAGGACAATGTAGAGGTTCAGAGCTGAAGAAAAAACTCCAAATTCAACTTCAAGGAGTTTCCTACCTTCGTCTTAAACTCCTACCAACTCCTACTCCTCGCAAAAAGGCTCGGAAAAGGGAACTAGGCTATTTATTCACAAGGGAGTCTTTCACGCAGCACACGACCTAGCGTACCCAGGCATCAGAATGACGAAGCGATTAGTTACTGGAAAATATTTCTGGCCGTCCATGAATAAGGACGTGAACTCTTGGGCCAGGTAGTGTAATGCATGCCAGTGGTGTCAAATCAACAAACACGCAAAAAAAGGGAACAAAAAAGCATATCTACCTCGACATCATTGGCCCTTTGCGAGACTCGCACAGTATTATTATTACAGGCATCGACAGGCTTATGCGGTACCCTGAAGCAATAAGTACCCCTCAATAATATTACTGCACAATCATGTGCCGAGGTCCTCTGTCGCGAATGGACCCGCGTTTTGGTGTACCAGCCGTAATCATCACAGACAAGGGATGCAATTTGAGTCTACTCTTTTTTCGGAGTTACACAAGCTCCTGGTTTTCAAACGCCACAGGACCACTGCATACCATCCGCAGTCCAATGGGATGCTGCAACGATAGCACCGGACGCTGAAGGTCACTTTAATGGCTCATGACAATCCGCCGTTTGTCGGAGTCTTTCCTTTCGTTCTCCTTGGCCTTCGAACTGCCCACCGGGAGGAATTCGTAGCAAATACCGCGGATATGGTATACATGATGAGCTTCCCGCCGACCCTGTACTTGACACCAGATCAGGGTTCAACAAGTGCAGCATGCTGCGTCTATACAGGGACGTAGTTTCGACATATGACATCGGAGGTCGACAACCCTAGCGACCTCGAGACATGCTCGCGGGTCTTTATTAGGGAGGACGCTTCTTGGAGCCGGCTGCGACCACCACATGAGGGCGCCTTTAAAATTATAAATCCACCGCACGAGGCCCGGGCAGAATCGGACTTGCTTTTGGCTGGAAAAGCGTTTATTTTTTTATATGATTTTTCCTTCCATTCAGGCTACTGAATATGTATCCATTTAACTTATACTTAATAACCGTGCAATATAAACTCTAACTACAGATTAGAAACTATGAATTATTTTTACCTAGCCTAAAGGCACCACTGTGACCCTGTCCTCCATCGATTACTGTTGCATCTGCCACCAAATCGAAGAACTTGACATGCTCTAAAAACCGACCTCAAAGTTAGATAGAAGCCAAGGCTGAATGGGTGGACATGATGAAAGATTTTTACGAAAATTGCGGAGATAATAGTATTCTGACTGCTCCTTTTCTTACAGTTGTATGATCATTTCAAAAATCCTTAAATAGCCCTTATAACGAGCACCTGACTTCTGCACAGCCACGAAAGTATTAGATCCTAGCAAAGAAAACCTATGAAGCAGCCATCTAGGGAGGGCTCCTTAATATGGTGCCTTTTAATCAATTTGAGCTATCCTGCGTTTCCATTGTGATGGACGCATCGAACCAACGCTACTGGCTAACCCACTTTCGATCTATTATATGTTTTTTCTTCAAAGCGAAATTTACACCAGCTTCTGAAGGTCAAAATTTGTAATGTGTTATTGCGCTATTAGATATGGAGATATGCATATCATTTCTGTATTCTCGGCTTTACTCTCTCCCCCTAAGCATCCAGCTTATTCCATCATCATCATCAACGGCGCAACAACCGGTATCCGATCTAGGCCTGCCTTAATAAAGAACTCCAGACATCCCGGTTTTGCGCCGAGGTCCACCAATTCGACATCCCTAAAAGCTATCTGGCGTCCTGACCTACGCCATCGCTCCATCTCAAGCGGGGTCTGCTTCGTCATCTTTTTCTTCTATAGACATTGCCCTTATAAACCGGGGGGGATCATCCTCATCCATACGGATTAAGTGACCCGCCCACCGTAACCTATTGAGCCGAATTTTATCCACAACCTGACGACCATGGTATCGCTCATAGATTTCGTCGTTATGTAGGCTACGGAATCGTCCATTCTCAGCTTATTTATATCCATTTAATCACGAATTTTTTGTTAGTGGCTAAGGAGGAGCTAAAGCGGTAGCTCTGATGCGACTATACAAGTATCTCTTCTCCAAGCTTTTATTAATCTTTCCCTCATTTATGGCCTATTTCGCCTTTCGATGATTGTATAGTAAAGAGCGAACAATTTGCCAGACGATGAGTGCGACGCTTTCCAACATATTAAATAGCAAAATAAACGATATTGAACTTCTATATTGCATATTGTATTTGCCTCATTCGGTTAGTCTGGTCCCTTCCCATTTCTGTCCACAAAACATCTCCGCATATCCTAGACGCAATTAACATCACATTCCCGACACTCTCCTCCTCCTCCACATACTTCTCAAAACCAAAGTCAACCCATTTCCAATTCAGGGTAGTTTTGCAATAAATTCAATCAGATTAAAAAAAATTAGGAATGAGCAAGGGTAATTTGAAATTCGCATGATGGAAATTCCCCGCAATAATGAAATTCGAATATTGGATACCTCTTGATTCGAAGGAGAGGATGGAAGAGTTTCCTCGGCTCAAGACATTTTAACTCGTGGGTTTGAAATTCTTTCCATATTTGAAGATTACCCACTGGAGCGGAAAATGAAAAGAGGTTGCTCTAGGAGATCCATCTAGAGTGCGGCATGTTTCATCCCCGGAAGATAGGATTGAAGAAATCGTTTCCTGCTTCCTTCGTTTGGCTCCTGTGACGGTCTTGTTGCAGACAAGCCTAAGTAACAGTGCGCCCCAGTCAAATTTGAATACCTGACTAACTATCATACTTTACAGTGTTTACATTGCACTTCAAAAAAATTTAGCTATAAAATTATGGTTGATTCGCCCCCGTTTCTATGTCCAAACAACCGTAAGTTCAACCGTCAAAGTTGTCACTATTTGTAAAGTTGGATGTCCAGTTTTATTGCCCGCGTGTGTATTACAACCGCAACATGGGTAACCACCCATCCACTTCTTATATAATCGACAATCTAAACTTGATTTTACTGCATCCATTGCAAGGGAAGCTCCCATGATATGAGGCGATGAGGACTGGTTATGTTTTCATTTCATTTTCGAGTAAGTCAAGGATATCCATCTCCTGATTCCACAGAAGGTCAAAAGTACACGAAACGTCCGTGGACATGTAACCGAGTCATCTGGTTTAAATTGTGGCCTATCTCAACCATTTTCGGAAATCATCCACTTTCCTGTTTCACGTTACCCCGAACTACCGTCCCCTGGTCCCAGGTGGACTACCAAGTCCTTGGAAGCCGGGTAGTGTGCAGGCTGGATTTATGTGAATTCGATTTCTTGTAATTGTCCATATAGCACCGCAAGTCTACGTAGAAGGAGCAAGTTTCCGTCTCCTTAAGCCTGGTCAATTCGAGGCCTGTCATTAGTTCCGACATTCTGCTTTTAGCCGTAGAAAGTCGGAATGCAAACATTTCCAGGGATTATCTGTGCCCAGGCAAAGTGTCTGGCAATATCTTGAGAAAACTTTTAGCGCTCACTTGTGAGTGGTATTTGCTTAACATAGGGATTACATGACTAGGCTTTGGAGTTTTGCTTCGAAATGGAGTTCCATTTGTTTAGAGATAGTGCATGCATAGCAGGGCGTAAAGAGCGGAATGGTATGCAGAGAATGAGGTTCGACTAGATAAAGTGACAACGATGCAGGACTTCTCTTAACGCAAGAACGTTTTACGAGTTTCGCTTTCCGGATTGTTTGAATTCTGCATTAAGCTGACGGAAATTTTGAAGTATGGTTTGATAAGAATTATTCAGGGAATGCGAAAATAAGATATAGTGTTAATATACAGAAATTCTAGCAAGAGTTCCTGCAATATTTATACATTGTTATCACTCATATATCTGGTTGACTCTTCGAAATATCTGCCTTTGAATATCCAATGCCAAACGTGAAACCTTAAAATCAGTTACTAGTTTGGGGAAGCTGTAAAAACAAGCAGTGCCAGCCTGGACGTAGTAGTAACGATTCCGAGTCGAATTGAAGGCTCACCTACACCATTTAGAGTTTCGAGAAGTACGTTCTTAAAGATGATACCTACATGACAATCAAAGCTAAAGTTGAAACTTAGCTTACTTGGAGCTGCAAGTAACAACTTCAAGAAATTATATATACATTATCAAAGGACATTGTTTGACACCTAACCTTTATATAGGTGGCCAATTACAGGTGGATTCTTAAGCATGTCAACAGTTGTCAACAGTTGTCAGTAAAATCCTATTTCAGGTCGTTAATGCAGTTACAAGCGATGTATTAGTTTTCGTTTTTAGTCTGACTATTGTAGGCGAACAGTCTGTAATACAAAGACGGAATCCTAGCAAAACAGATTGGACAAAGTTCAATGAACTTCAGAGTGGAGTCTATACAGACTCTGTGGGAAGTACACCGCCCCGGGGTCTCAGAAGTGGGAGGAAGAGAATTGGCCGTTTCTGCAAACCTTTCCAAGCGAACATGTTGCAAAGGGAATTTGGCCATTGTGTGAGCGGTTGTTACCAATGAAAAGGCGAGAGCTGTTATTCAACGTTTTGGGGGACTGTGCTCCTTCCCCAAAGCTCTGTGATGCCGCCAGAGAACATGGTGTTGAGCAAACTTAAATTAAGTGGGCCTACGCTATGCTAACGCAGAGATTGCTATGTACTAAAGTGGGTGTTGATCGCTGTCTAATAATGGAAACGACGAAAGGCTGCCTTCAAGGAGGTGTGCTATCCCCACTTCCATGGAGGATGCATAGTCGACTCACAACTATGCGAACTGCAAAATCTGCCAATCCCACGTTGAAGCTTATGTCCGAGATCTCGGAAGGGTATGTGGAAATATACAACGCGCCGTTGATTTGATTGACAGTTGGTGTCTCAGGCATGGACTTCCAGTAAATCAAAATAAAACCACAATGGAATTATTTACAAAAAGGAGGAAACTGAATCATCTTTACCTTCCAGAAATGAGAGGTATAACCCTTCAACTCTCCGAAGTAGGGAAATATCTGTGAGTTATTCTAGACAGGAAGCTTCTTTGGAACAAACATGTAGAGGTAAAGATAAAACAAACTTTCACAGCTTATGTGCTATGTAGGCGGACCTTTGCCTCGACATGGGAACTTAGGTCTCATGTAATAATGTGGATACATGTTGCTATCATTAGGCCGATGTTCGCTCATGCTTCTGTAATGCGGTCGTTTAAGGTGAAGCAAACGATTTTTCACTGTAAACTAGCCAGGCTGCATAGAACTGTATGTCTGGGTATCACCGTTGCCATGAGCACGACATCCGGCGGAGCTCAAAATGAATTACTCAATTTGCGGCCCATGGATTTGTTTATTCGAGCATTGCAATGAGAGCAGCTCATAGACTAATTCCACTAGATCTATGGGGAAACAATGAGGGTTACAGAGCATTGGAAGAGTTATTGGTAGAACAGAATTCAGTTTTCGCAATCAATTTTCTCGTATCCCCATACATCTATTTGGTAGAAAATATAAGATTATCTTGAAACGAAGAGAAAACTGGCCCGAACCAGAAGAACGCATGTCAGGATACACTGACACCTTCAACATCGATGGCTTAAAAACAGAATAGGATTCTGGAGCAGGATTCTTCCTATAGGTTAAAAGCGAGAAGTAAGGTTTTCCTTTGGAACAATATACAACATTCTTTCAGGCTGAAGCGTATGCGATCCTAAGGGCAGCAATCTGGATGATTGACGAGCGGTTGAAGTGCAGGCGTATTGCAATCTGCAGCACAGCCAAGCTGCATTGAGGGGGTTGAGCAGTTCTCTTATCACTTCAGAAATCGTTTAGAATTGTAGAAATCGATTGAACTCTGTTTCTAGATTCAATACGGTGGAACTACTCTGGGTACCTGGTCATTGTGGTGTAGAGGGAAATGAAATCTCGGATACCTCAGCAAAAAAGGATTCAATTTCCCCAATGCCCGGACCGGAATCGACAATTGGGATGTCAGTAGCATTGGCTAATGCTGCTATCAAAAACTGGGAACAAGCTTCCCGTCATGACAGTTGGCTGAGCCTGAATACTGCTAAATACACCCAACTTTTCTTGTCACAACCAAACAAGCATACTACAGAGTTTATCCTGTCGAAAAGCGTGGAAATTTGCAAAAGTATTGTGGGCATTCTAACTGGCCATAATTCACTAGCTGGGCATATGTTCAGAATAGGAATTCCCCAAGACGATACGTGTCCATTCTATAATGAGGAAGTGGAATTCATGGAACATTTCTATGTGAGTGCCCCGCCTACGGATGCATCAGACATTAGATTTTTGATGCTGATGTACCCCAACAAGGATTTTGAGAAACTTGGAAGAATTGTCCTAAGTTCATTTGAAAATGAAAGAGTGAAAGGCCACTGTAGTCCGAATAGCTTAATTTCATTAGATCTCACTTGTTTTGATAGTAGTTACTGTAAATCTAGGCAAGATTTTGTTGCTAAATTTTGAAGATGAGGCTTGGATTTCAGCCTTTGGTCAAACATGACTCTTAGATATTTAAGCATTGGTTGCAAATGTGCGAGTGTCAGACCAGCATCTTCTAGCGAAGATCTGACTTCAAAATTTTCCTAATCAGTGAGCACCGCGATTTCTTCAATATCTTGTGCCATGATAGTTACTCCAATGCCGTCTCCAAAGCCAATAATTACCACTCCTTTGGGCAGTTCCAATTTCAAAATTCAGTTATACGATCATTGGCGAGCGTTTATTCTTTACTGATGCCATGACTGCCTTGTATAAACCTCTCCATGGGCCGATATCCGCTTCATTGCATAACCTCTTGTATGTAAGTATTCTATTATAATTCACCTCTAGAGATGGCTAGTTCTAGTTTTTTCCTCGTCTTTTTATATCGATTTTGCAACTCTTCATACCCACATAGGTTCCTGTCCTGCTTTGAAGCAACCTTTGCAAAATTCTTCAATTTCGGCTTTCCACCAGAAGTTGGGCATTCGTTTATTGAGTGCAGTGCATAGAAGCATCACATGCTTTTTGTGCCCTTTTAAAAAGCTGCATCACCTTTCCTTCTTCGTTTCCTATCGGTATCGTCTTCTGCAGAAGTATTTCCACGAAAATTTGCTTTGATGCCCAACCCGCTACAGTAACTTTCTTTATATATTTTGCTCCTGTCTTATGCTCTATTTAGAAGGTGATAGCCTGGTGGTCGCTGTGCGTATATTCCTCGCTCACCTGCCAGTGGAGATCCTTAGATAATGTGTCGCTAACCAACGTAAGGTGTATCACTGACCCCATATCCCGTCACCGAGAAGTATTAACGCTGCCAGTATTTGCCAGAACGACATTCACACGTGAAAATACTTAAAGCTGTTTCCCTGTCTGCCTGTCAAACGAGTTTTTTCAGAAACGGTTATACCGAATGACAGCGAATTTGGTGGGAAGTGGGACCTGTGAACGCCCATGCATACAGTGAGCTACATCGTTCCATGCGGAATTCAATATATGCAAAAAGGGGTTGTAAAATCTCTTTTCACCGAATATAGTAGTTTGATGGAAATTACACAGTAAACATTCTGACATAATATATGCATATATATCACGTGCGAGGTACTAATGAAACTAATGTCCACTCAAAAGTTTTTTTCTCTTTTTAGAAGTCATGGCTAACTTTTCATTCACAACTCCGTGTTTATGTCCCGCCAATTGCCAGCTCCACCACAATCCGATACCTATCGCGGTGCTTTTTTTTGGTAGAATCTATTGAGTTTACGCGTAGAACGCTTTAACAGCGCTCCAACAGACCATTGCCGCTTTGGACGATTGGAAATAGTTTTGTGTAGATGGCTCTCTTCGCTATTGTATTCAACAAGCAGATCAGAAGATATCATACTGGATCTTTAGGTGGGTTATTGGTTTTGGTGAGCAATATCAGCTTTCGCTTTTTCCAATGAGCAGGGTAAACCCCTTTTTTTAGTCACATCTAGAAAATGCTGACGAGAAGGTCGGGCTGAGTCTTGATTGTCAGTTTCAGAGCTTTGTTAGGGATGCCATCCAACTTTGGGGCCTTGTTGTCGATGGTCCTACCACATATTTCCCACAGTTGCTTCTCAGTAATTGGTGGCACCAGGTACCCGTTGATTTTCGCTACCACCAAATTAAGGTATACTTCCAACCGCAATGGAAGGCCCGACGGTAGATCTAGTCACTCCTAGGTCTATCTGACAAACGTAAATTGCTCGAAAACGACCACTGCTATTGTTACTAAATTAGGTAATAGTATGTGGTCTGAATTAGTTTTATGCTGAGCTTAAGAGAAGCTGGCTCCTAATACATACAAGAGAAGTGTGCACATTTTTTTGAGATCGACTCCCAATAAAACTAATCTAAGCTAACTAAGTATATCGCACCAATATTCTCCGCCAGTATAGCCTGGCTGAAGTAGCGCTTCACAGTTAGCGTCCTTTGCGATCAAGCTACCGATGAACGTTTCGATTCAAAAATTTACCACACCCTCGTACACTCTGTTACTGTCATGGTTACCTGCCACAAAAGTCAATGAAAACTTCAGCAATGAAGACAAAGATGTTGAATTGAATTAATGGCATAAAATACAATGGCACATATTTGAAGTGCGTCAGTCAATCAGGATCAATATACCATGGTTCGTGAAGAAATTACGAGAGAGGCGCTGTCGACAACTAACTGGTTAAGATGGTCTTCAACATCCAAGTGAATGGAAAATAATCCAACGCCTGACTGAAACAACGCCAGCTTGACACGCTAGATGGTGATTGTAGATCCTCTCAGCTGTCCTCGGACCACGTTTAAAACTTAAACTGAGTAATGAATCCACTCTAGAGGCTAAAGAAAAGAGATCAATTGATAATTTTCGGATTTGCCTCCATATTCAGCAATTAAATCGAAATCGCAAAATCGGTTGAGAATAAGGCGGTGAACGGCAGTATAGGTCCCAGGGCGAAACGTGGATTGGTACCCACGATAGAGCATAAAACCTGGCAAACGCCTGCTGAACCAACAGCAACGCCAACAGCTCTACTACCAAACCCTATCTCCACCTCCTCGTGGTGATCGCTGGGAGTTCTGTCTTCATGAAAAACTGCCGACGGAGAAGGATGAAGGCGAGTCTTCCACGCCTAAAAACGGGACAAAATGTTCCAGGTTGGAGGCTTGGTAGGGCTGACTACCTTACATGGAAAACCGATGTAACGAAGCCACGCCAGGAGCCTCGGACTGAATTTACGACACAACGACGAAGCCGGCAACGACACCGGATTAACGATTTGCGCATTTTCTCATGGAACGTGGGCTCCCTGGACAGAGATGGAGCTGCCAAGCAGCTAACCGATACCCTGTCAAAATAAAAGGCTGATATAACAGCATTGCAAGAGATGCAATGGACTGGGGCTGGTTTCCTGGAGAAAAGCAGCTACACCATATATTACAGCGGCCATTCAGCAAACCATGTGCTCGGAGTAGGTTTCTGAGTCATCAAGAAAATGAAACCTGCTGTTATTGGCTTTGAAAATATAACCGAAAGGGTATTCACTCTGCGTTTGTGAGGCAAGTTTAGAAATATAAGCCTCATGCCCCTACGAAGGAAACTGCAGACTCGGAGAAGGATACCTTCTACGAGGTAGTTGAGCGTACCCTCGAAACCTGTCTCAAGTAAGATATCAAAATCATACTTGGGGATTTCAACAGTCAGCTAGGGACGGAGCCCGTATTCAGGCGATAACGGACTGTGGATTATCCAGTTAGCAGTATCGCACGAAATGGTTGTTGGAAGTACCTGGTTTGCGCGGAAAGGGGTTCACAAGCTTACGTAGGCTTCTCCAGACAGAACCACTTTCAACTAGGACCACGTCCTGATTGAATGCCGCCACCTCTCAGCCTTGATGAATGTCAGAACATATAGGAGGGCCAATGTAGACTCGGATCACTATCTCGTTGGCATAGTGCTCTGAGCTCGAATTACGACACCACCTACAATCCCCTCTGGCAATCATGTAAGAGTGAATATTCAAGCCATGTATAACACCAATAAGGGCGAAATGGATGCCGCAATAATCGCAGTCAGCAGATATCCTGGAGATGAAGCATTAAGAAATGATCTTCAGAACCACTTGAAGAACGTTATCATAGATACGGCCACAAACATACTTGGCCCCACCACACAAACAGTCGGAACGGGTGATTTAACGATGAATGGACTGGAATGGAAGCTAGCAACGGAACGGAAGAATGCCGCATACCGAGTAATGTTGCATTCTCAAAGAACGCGGGCACGCGCGGAGACTTATTACGATCTCCGTCGAGCGGAGCGGCTACTTCACGGAAGGAAAAAGGAAGCCTGGGAGAACCAACAAGT
This sequence comes from Hermetia illucens, assembly GCF_905115235.1. Lineage (NCBI taxonomy): Eukaryota > Metazoa > Arthropoda > Insecta > Diptera > Stratiomyidae > Hermetia > Hermetia illucens. The sequence continues at coordinate 61,469,157 of NC_051853.1, forward strand.
CTGCGAACTAGAAAAGTACAGAGAGCAACCGCACGAGGTGCGGAAGTTCTACCAACAGCCTTGTACACCTCGGTGGCATATTGGAGCGATGGGTTGAGTATTATATTTTGATAAACTGCCCAACAGCCAAAATATCGGGGAGTTGAACGTCCCGCCAACTGACGACGACGGACAAATGCTGCCAGTACCAAGCATAGAAGAAACAGTCCGTGCAATTCATCGGCTTAAAAATCATAAGTAGCAAGGAGCCGATAGAATTATAGCCGAACTGGTTAAATATGGAGACGACCAATTAGACCATCATCAAGCACCAATTGATGCTCAAGGTATGGGACAGGAAATTAATGTCTGACGACTGGCAATGAGGCTTTATCTGCTTCATACATAAAATGAAGATATCACACAGTACAGCAATTATAAAGATATCACGTTGTTTAGTAGCATCGATAAGATATTCTCCGCTAAGCCGGATAGCCCCATACGCCCAGAACATCAGTGGCCCATACCAAAAAGGGTTCACTTCAGGCAAATCAGGAACAGATCAGATTTTTTCTCTGCGGCAAGCGATGGAAAAACTGTTGAATATGGCCATCAGTTGCACCATCTTTTCATCCAATTTTGAGCCACCTGTGGCTAGTGTACGACGCCAGATAAAAGCGGTAGGATCACTCTCGAGATCATTCAACATCAACAACGGGCTAAGACAAGGGGATGCCCTATATCAACCTGGCGCTGGAGAAAGAAATTCGCTATGCCGATGTATATGCAATAGGTACTATCCTCTTCAAGTTCACACAACTACTGACCTCCGCTGACGATATTGACATCATGGGAAGAACAACCCGAGATGTACAGTCCGCCTTCATTCAGATCGAGCGGCGATTGGCGCGAGATCTTTGAGTGCACATCAATTAAGGCAAGACGAAGTACATGGTGGCAACGTCAGCGGCAAAACCAAAACCGAAAGAACGAACAACATCGAAACGCACTGGTCAAATGAAAACAATGAAGATTGGAAACTACAACCTTGAGACCGTTGAAAATTTTTCCTATCTAGGGTCGAAAATCACAACCGATAACAACTATGACGATGAAATCTGCGCACGGTTGTTGGCAGCCAACAGAGCCTATTTCAGCTTTCAAAAACTGTTTCGATCGAAAGGTCTCATCATAGGGTCAAAGCTCTTACTGTACAAGACTATGATCTTGCCAATCCCTTTGTGTTCTTTGGAGACTTAGGTTCTTAGCAAGAAAGACTGCCCCTACATAAAGACGAAATCTATGAGGGATACCACGGCCGTTTGGTTGTGGATAAAATCCGGCTGAACAGGTTGCTGTGGGTGGGTCACTTAATCCGTATGGATGTGGATGATTCAGCCCCGGAAGTCTATAAAGGCAATTTCTATGGTAGAAAAAGAAGATAAGGCAGACCCTGTCTGAGATGGAACGATGGCGCAGGTCAGGATGCCAGACAGCTTTTAGGGATATCGAATTGGTGGACCTCGGCGCAAAACCGGGATGTCTGGATTTGCTTATTAAGGCAGGCCTAGACCAGATACCGGTTGTTGCGCCATTGATGATGATGATGAGAATTGGGGAGTCCGTATTCTCTGTGTTCGCAGCTTACCAGACAGATCTCATTTGCAAATTCGAATTGTCTCTCTCTTGCTCCATTGCCCAAGATTTATGGTGGGGTAGTGCGCCTCATTCAATGGTATATCAAAGACTAAGGCATCCACTCCAAAGCAGCTAGAGTCAGAGGAAATTTGAAATCTAATGGGCGAGGCCAACAATTGTGATCGCAAGGAGCTGGCGAACGTAGAACAGAAAACAACAAACAGCTTCTCCATAAGTTTACCCATAATCATGCTTTTTAGATTCTAATCTCATTTCTTAGCATTTAGGATGCCAAAAACATGGAGGGGCATTTGATGGTGTCAGCGGTATAAGCCACTGTCTGCAGCCATTGAATTCGGAATATTTCTGATTAACTAATATAATTAAATGCTTGAAAGTACTGAAAGTTACTGAAATACGGAAATATTGGGTCCTATAATGGAATGAGTGGTGGAACTTTTAGTAAATGTTTTTCTCATTCTCATAAGAAAATAGGAATACATATTTTCATACTCGAAGCAGAGAGCAGAGATCTTTTTGTGTTTCTTTTTCAAAATTTTGGTTAAATTCCTTTATTCTCTACAAGGACCATGAAAACGGTTTCTGTATCTCTAAATTTATTCAACAGCTCATTTCAATATCGTTCAACGAAATTCAGTTTCTAACCAAAACAAGTAAGGCGATGTCCTGAACAGTATATTATCCCGGCATGTTATCAAGTGGTTAAGGCGTCAATTAAAACAATGGGAATATAATCAACGCCGAACACAAGCCGCAGTTGATAAGTGGTTGCTTTGTCTGGTTCGCAGATGCAATGAATTGGAACAAATGCTATCGAGCGTCTAATGCATCCCCACACAAGAAGATTTCGGGAAAATTATCGCAAATGTATCGAGATATGTACCCCATACGAGAAGCTCTTATATGTCCTTCTAAATTTGCCCAACGGTATGCGCTGGAGTGTATCTACATGCACAGGGGGTAAAGTGCCAATCTCCTGTGTGCACTACTCCACTACAGCCATCTGTTACGAGTTATAAATTAAATTCAACGTCAGAATGTGAATTTCGCAGGACTATTTTATCAACTTTGTATGAAAGGCCAACCAACGTGCAACATGGAGGTTGACGTTGCCAATGAAAGTATTCGCTATAACGACAATGAGTGGCGCTTAATATGCAGTAGCGGCAGCAATAACGTTGACTTTGGAGCTCACGTGAGACCGCATGGATGCCCTAAATTTCAGGACTGCTCTGTATATAGGTGTAAGTTGCACCCCAACGGCTTGGGAGGTTCACAAAGTACGATTAATTAGTGGATTTTTTAATCAGTTTCCACATCATTTTTTATGGACACCACTATGAAAGTTTCAACCACGTAATGAACTTTTTTCCATATGTAGTAAAGTTAGTCCACGGAGTTTTGATGTATACGAATTGAGGCTGATATCATTATTTGCTGAACTCCTTTTCTGCTCCGTTTATCACATGGCGCTTAAAGTCCATAGAAGGTTCTTAGAAAAACCATAAAATCTGATATACTTTTGGTCCATACACCACTTTCAGCTTGATATCCGTTAAAATACTTCTAGATTCAAAACATGTCTTCCCTCAAAACAGCATTTTACTCCACATATAAAACGTACTTACTAACCTAACAGAAATCTTAACTGCAAACTTAATCTAAATTTAAACATACGAAACTCAAACTAACAGAGTTTCACCTAAAACGATGATGGGAGGTACCTGGATGAAAGATTAAATGAACCTCCAATCGTTGATGTGATATGATTCGGCAGAAGCAAGGGGGAGAAGGCATAGAAAGGGCATAGTTTAGAATGGGGAAGGTGGTGATTTTGGAATAGAGTTGACCACTTTGCTTAAATGTAGGAATATATTGAGCAATGGAGTGGCGACTTGCCTAGAGGACTACTCTACCTTCACAGCTGAATAGGCCGTTATCACTATTATTGCGAACAAACAACTGTGGATTTGTGGCTACTCAGGGAAGCCAAATTAGAACTGTGCTGCACCGTGTTCATGCTACAAACTCCCAAAATCATGACCTGGAGGCCTCCCGACTTGCGACCGTGGCAGCGAAAAGATTTCACCGTTTCTTGTTAGCCCTTACTTTTGAGGGTATCCCCGATGTGAACGGTTTCGGGCTGATACTCGCTACACCCAGCTCGGCAGCAGCGGATTTCAAGCTGGAAACTACTAGAGGGTATGCCGCCTTGATCCCGGAGGTCCTTGCAGTTGATTTCAGCACAGCTAGCTATGACTGGCACCGATTGTACTGTCCTCAACGGTTGCTTGCTGTCTCCTACTTGCATGCCAGCAGCTCGTCCTTTGATAATGCGTCTAGCATCACCACCTCCTCTTCCATCGTACATTTTATGTATTTTTTTGTTGAGTCTATGTCTGGGTCCAACTAATATTTGGTGCAAAATATCACTCAGCACCATCAATGGGTTTGTGGAAAGTCCACCAAACGTCAACTTCGCCCAAAGTTTGGGACAGCAAATCAATGCCTGATGACTGGTAACCAAGCATTACGAGTTAGCGAGTTTTGAACTGCGACCTTCAGTTGGACAGCCTAGCTCTCTAACCACTAAGCGACAGAGACACAATACCATGGAAAAACTGTCAGAAAATAGCCACCAGTTGCATAATCAATTCATCGACTTCAAGGTCGCCTACGATATCATACCAAGCGTAAAACTGTAAACAGTCAAGTGAGTATTCTATATCTCTGTCAACTTGATATGACTAATTAGATAAAAGCGAGGCAATGATCTATAATGCATCCTTTTTAACCTGCTCTACAAAAAGTGATCCGTGATGCTGATGTTAATGCGAGAGGCAGATCCTCTTCTCGTTCACCCAAGCTATGAAGACGAAATCCGCGTTCGGTTGTTCGGAGCCAACAAAGTCTATTTAAAAAACTGTTTTGCTCGAAACGTCCCACTGTAGGGCCAAATATCCTACTGTGGACTAGGCGGGTATCAGTGGCCGCCCCGAGGAGCCCAACTAGCGCTGTGCTGCGCCGAATTGATGCCACAAACCCGTAAAACCGTGACTACTATTATGAGAGCAAAGAGGCGTAGTTCACTCGATCCAGACCTTCAGGGCCAGCCCGTAGCCTTTACGAAGGCGTAGTCGGAAGTGAATGCCCAGAGTTACTTTGTCTAGAATGTTACTAAGGCCGTAGGGTTTTGCTGTCCAGCGTCTAGACTCTCGTAATCTAACGGCACTGCACGTATTCAATTTGGAGCTTTAGGTGGAGGACGTGTAAGAATACATTGAGAGCATCTGCCAGACAGGACTGCAGAGCCCCGGCAGCACTTGCACACGCGGTATTTTGAATCCTATTAAGCTTCATTCTATTGTACTTTTTGGTCAAAGCCTGCCACCAAAAAGAGAGAGAGATCTTACTTAAAAAGTCAATGTTGTCAATTCTCTGTAATCCTCCCAGGCATTTTTGGCACCCACAGGAGAATGAACGATTCCGCCACCTATGTAACGATTGAATTTATGAGTGATACCATGTCTTTCTGCATGTTGATAAAATCCCGCTCATTAGGTTTGCGCGCGCCGCTTAATGCGTATAGGTGAGGATGATCCAGCATAGAATGTATGTAAGGGTTTGTAAGAGATGTCTAGGAGAATGTCTTCTGGAAGGAAGATGAGGTGTAGGTAGTGAAGGGCGAGTCTCAGCACAAGTTTTTCTCATATTTTCTGAATTGTCTCAGTTTACTGACAAACTATGCTGTTTATACCATCATACGATAGACGACGGTTGTGGGGAAGTTGGATTTAGACGACTCTGGATCTAAGGTATAGGTAAGTGAACAGGTCCTGTTAGTGATGGTGGTGGGGCTTGATGGGGGAATCGTACCTTGAAAATTGTGGCAAAGTGGCTACTGATGCCAGGGATGGCTTTCTGAAATAGGAGCGTTTTTGTAAATAGGAGTCTTTAGTGGTAGTGTATCTTGGCTCGGAAAACTGTGCAAGATACGGAATGGTTTGATTGGTTTTCGTTTGAGGAGCCGATGTGGTTGATACGACTGGATATGAATGGCCGAGTGCAGGAATGTTTTGAAATCACGCGTGGTATGTTGGTTTGGACAGGATTGGCTCATATGGCGTTGGCTAGTCGGTTAGTCACTTGGTTCCCAGATCACTCATCATTAGTTCCGCGCGCGCCTTTACATTTGACAATACTAAAGGTGACAATTCAGTACCACATGTCCAACCCGCTGGCAGCTTTGATACTACTTGACGTGCTCCTTGAACATCTATTCGAAGCCAACCAAACTTCGGTTTATAGCCATTATAGAGATTAGGTCGTCTATTACGAAAGGGGTGACAAATGTGATAAGCTACAGGGATATTCAACAGCCATTTAGTTTTGCCTTCTAACGATGAAATGTTCAACGGACAGCACGTTGGAGTTACCTTGGGCCTTAACGTCCTCGGTAATCTCCTGGGTTGAGTAGGTGTGGTTAACACCACGAATTATTGCAAAGGTTATTTTCTCCATGAGAAGGCTGAGTAAAGAACTCAGACAGATTCTTCACGAGAAGGTTCGTTGCCAGGGTAGTTTTCTTTGTTTTAGGAGACAATCTGGTAATTCAAACTTCCCAATTTCTTAACAGGGAAGTCCCTGGTGACACAGCTGGATATTATTTACCTAGTCCCTGAAATGTTCCGCGCTCGTTTCATATAGAGGACAACATACTCCTTACTAATTGCATGATATAAACTTCAGCTCAATAAGACTTTATTTTACACAAAATATTAAAAATTAAATCAAGCATTGTATATCTGCATATCTGTATCTCAACAGAGCGTGCCTTCTGGTGGCTTGCACAGTCAGCCTCACACCGGATTCTTTTCTGCTGGCACTTAGTATTCTAGAACACAAAAGCACTTTACAGGGAGATTAGCTTAGGCCTAAAATGTCCAGTTGGAATTGGAGAAAGGGAGATTGTGGAGGCCGATACATTCCAGAAATCCATTTTCGATAGCCAAACATCTTCGTCCTGCAGTCAGCCCCTATCTGAAACATTGTTGACATTTCGGTAAAAGTGATCTTTTAGGGAAATTCGCAGGTGGCTTAGCTTGGTGCTAATTGCACATCAGGGAAGGTAAAATAGCGTTTGAAGATCGATTGGCTGAAATATTCTTCCAAGTGGGGTGCGAATGCTTTAGATTTGTGGTCATTACTTTTGGCCCAATTTCCAGCATTAGTCATTAGCAAGAACTCTTTGAACATTGGCTTATTAATATTTTTAGCTGCTTTCTATATCGAATAGTCACTGGATTCATAAGCAGACAGCCCGCCCAGGAATCGTTGAATATCAGGCTCATGCTCCTCTATAAGCGCCAATATGAACTGTTTTGTGATTTCATTGAATCTGCTTCTTGCTTGAAGAGGCCTATGCAGTTGCCATTCCCTTCGAGCTCATGTTTTATCCCGCAAAAGCTTTAAAATTATCGACGATTAGACTTCTCTGAATTCGACTCTCTTCGAAATATTTGGTGTTGCTACAGAGGCAGCTTCCAGTAGCATTTTGTTGAAACGCTCAAGCACTTTATCAATCTCGGATTTACTCCTTAATCAAACGTAGAATCAAACACTATTATTGATTTCCTTTTTGAATACTCGCCGATTGATAGATTTATTAGACAGTCCAGGTTGAGAGTTATTGTACTAATTTTCACCGTGATAATTAAGGGAGAGTGGTCTGATGATAACTCGTAAATTGGTTGCGCTATTCTACATTGGCGTGGGATTTCTTTTCAGACCCCAAAGTCGATTAGGCCTGGAATTTCGTTGATATCAGTCGGTCAATAAGTAGACTAATCTGCAGATATATGGCCGAGTTTGCTGCCTAAAACTGCCTCATACAGTTCTTTACCTTTAGGAGAGACTAACCTTAAACTCCAGTGGGTATGCTTTGCATTGAAATCTCCAGCAGCGATGAATTTGTTCCCTAAAGCCTTGAGAAACTGAGTAAACTGCTTTCATATTATTTTATGTCACGGCAGGCAATAAACCGATGATATGACAAGTTCTCCTGACCACATCTGCAAGCATAGCGAGGTTGCTTGACTGAAATCCACTTCCAGTGAATAGTGTTTGAATTGACGTTTAATCAAAATTGCTGTCCCGCCTCTGGCTTTCGCTCCAAGGTGTTTAGCATCATAAAAAGGTAGCCGGGAATATTGAACCTGTTATTTTTTTCTGTGAAGTGAGTTTCCGATATTAGAAACAGATCATTGTAATGAGTCTTCAAGAAGAGGATAATTTCAGTTCTGTGTTGGCTTAGGTCGCTTGCATTCCAATGAGCAATTTTGATATTCTGGTTCTTTATTAGTTCCTGGATCATGGTGCTGATAGTATTGATATACTGATTAAGATTGTTCGATACTGCAGCAAGAATCGAAGATAATTCTTGTCTTGAATTGTTAGCAGTATTTTCGTCTTGGCCTTGGTTTTCCACTACATCACCAAATCGCACTATGCATTTTCTGTTCGTAGTATCTGTTTCATTTTTGGTGCGAAGAACTGTTTAATGGAATTTTCCGGATACACACTGTACAATATGACTTGGTGTGGCCAAATTCCTGGTATCCATGGCCAGAACAGCACTAATGCGTTTACGTGGTTCTTCCACTGTGACTCTTCTGTGCAAGAAGTAGCGAACTTTTTTTCCCAATTTACAAGCTTCTAGATTCAACGCAACTTTGAGTAAAAGTTGCGGTATTCTGTTTCGATTCAATATCACACTGAATGATTTCACTCCATATCCTGGCTTTGGCCTTGGCCTTTTTGTTTTCATTGGGATCATTCAGCCTTTGCAGCTCTAAAGCTGGTTTGTTTAGTATTATCCTTTTCCCATACCGAAATCCTCAGTTATCTTTCTAAATCCATCCTTAGAATAGATTTGTTGTTTCGTCTCGTTGATCTCTCTTTTTTGATGCACCTCGATTTTCAAGAAACCCTTAGTCAAACAGCTCTTTTTCTTGGGTTTCTTCAGATGACGGTATTGTAATTGTTCTGGATACAAAGTAAGTATGCCAACGAAGCCAATGTGGACGATAATAGATCAGTAAGTCTTTTTAGGATAAATTACACCTCCTCCAAGAGATCGCTGAAGAAGGAGCAGCACTGAATGAGAACCACTTTTGTACCTTCCCCGAAAAAGTTTGTTTTCAGAATTCACCGAAGCATAAAACAGAAGATTCAGAATAAATCAGAACCGAAGTTACGTTTTTTAGTTACTTTTTGAAAGATATTCGTTATTGGCTTCCACAAGCTCAGGTTTGCAGGAAAACGCAAATCGATTTTGCTGGAGCTTCTCTTTGTTCAGATAAGGTTAACTGAGACAGTAAACGCTGACGTGATGGTGATGAGTGTGAGCTCACCGTTCATGCTCTTATCTTACCCCTGTGACTACTCAACCTTTGACGCTGCTCTTCAGGGTCTATTTAGGTTGATGTTTTCCTACTAGTTCCCCAGAGTATTTTCCTCAAAATTAATTTAATTTTTTCGAATAAAGCTTCTCTCCACCATCTCTTCTTGGAGATTTCAGCGTTCTTGTACTTAGTTTTTGTGGCAGATTTTATTTCAAATCTGTAGATATTGCCGGTTCAGATGCTTTTATCAAAGCTTTTTCCAATAATGTAAATATTAAGGGTTTAAGATTTTGAGGAGAAAAACCTCATTCACCGGAAAAATCTTTGAAGATAATTTTAATTATCTGAGGACCTTAGTTGAAAATATTCCAAAGGCTTCTTCCAAACCCTGAGAGAGTCGAGTTTTACGGTGATATACCCCTTTTTGCAGTTTTCTATCCGACTTACGTTGATATCAACGATTTTAGAGACCATCTTACTTCACTGGAAATTATTCCAAGTTTGAATGAATAATTAAAATGATTTTGCTTCCAGTTCAAGAGCGTAGTCAATACTTCCATATCAATCTATATTGCTTATATCTGGCATTCCTTCATTACAGTCGCTCTGCCAGTTATCTGGAAATATATTATATTCCAAAGATTCCTCAGGAAAAACAAACAAATGACCTTTTGGAAATCCAATTATGCACCTTCGAGCAGAAAATTTTAATCTCGTTTTCCGAATGCTTTGCCATTTCCAACAAAGTAGCGATGATAAGTAGCGAAGCATTAAACACTCCTTCGTGAGGGTACCAAATAACACTTATTTTTCAACTTCCAAAGCACTTCCATCAAAGGGAACGAACGAGGAGATGAAAACTCATCTTGCAGTTTTTATGCTCAGTCGAAAATGATAGTTTGGAAAAGTCACGGGAAGTGAAGCATATCGTGGGGAATATCAAAGGAGCAACAGTTAGTGCTCCTTGTAGAATTTTCACTCCGAAATTAATTGCATAAATTCACTGAAGGAACACTGAAAAAAGAACCTAAACCAAGGAAAGGAAGACGAGAGTTAAGATAACTAATAGCCATAATATTCTTTTCTTTATGAAGTTAAATTTTAAGAGTCTTAACTAAAAATGTTGCAGATTTTTCATCATAACTTTTAATATTAAACAGGCTGGAAAAACTGCTGAAAAATGGCTATATTAAATTTGACGCGAAAACATTATTGGATTAGATAATCTGGAAGCGCAAATTGAAAGCAACCCTGCTGATCACCTTAAAATTGTAGATAAATTGTTGGCGTAAATGGTGGCTCGAATATACGTTAAAAGTACGTTTGCTTCCGGGAGGACCCCTTGTGGTCCTACGAAAAGGGTTTTCCGCACAGCATTGTTTTTGTTAACATATATGCTTGGAATTAATGACACCCTAAATGAAGAGGTGATGGCATTTGGTCTGAGAAATCTAAATCTCAATTCAGCTGAGGCGTAAAAAACCTGATGGTAATATGGAGCAAATAATATCTGTAACCACCGCTTCCAAGTGTTTTTTTATTTGTTAGTAATTTTCCGATTTTCTATCTGAAGTTATCGTTGAAGTAACTACACTTTGGGGGACAAGCGCTGGGACTGCAGGTTAGACTGACATGGAATATAACTCTTTAGGATCTAACATGTCTCTCTCTGGGGTTGATATGTGACTGGGAGCCAACTTATCGCTCTTCAAGCATGATATGTGGCTTTCAGCGGCCAAACGTAGGTGGTAATAGGCTCACTCTGTACAACGTGACCCTACTATTAACAAGGCACCACGGATCTAGACTAGGGATCCGAAAAATACCTTCCGCAATCCAGGGTATCATACGAACCATGCTCATTAGATAGTTTTTAGTCGGCGGGAAATGGCTTTATTCGAACGCAGCCCCACTCATACCTGGTCGCTTAAGTGAGTTTGACCTTACCGTGCACGATTGACCTCCTAACCCTCATACTCGTGGAAACCAAATGAATAAGCCAATGAAAAATTTAAAAAAAAAACTAATAACAAACAAGTACGACCCCGTACCGCACATATAATAATAATAATAATCGTTGGCGCAACAATCCATATTGGATCAGGGCCTTGAAGTGTGTTAGAGCACTTCATTCCAGACCGTAACGGTACATTACAGTACGCTGTATGAGGCAATGTGGTCAGCATTGCGCTCGCCCGAGATTATTACCCTGATTTCACTCAGGTACTCATTCACAGCTGAGTCGACTGGTATCGTCAAATCACGATACAAATCCCACTGCCGCCAGTGAGATTTGAACCGCGACCTTCCGTACGACAGCCTTGTGTTCTAACCACTCAGCTATCCGGACACTACCGCACATATGGCGCAAAAAAATATGAGCCAGGTGATTATACCCGAAAAAGGAGGAGTTGGAAGGTCAAGCAATGGAACTAAGTTCAACATTAACCTACTGCGATAATCCTAACCAACATAGGTCATTGTTCAAAAAGCACCGGAAATAAAAACACGTCTAAGATCAGTATATTAGACGTTAAGAAAGACGCAGGTCTCAGTAGCACAGGCGCTAAATGGGACCTCCGTTATCAAAAGTAAGGTCTGATACCAGAAGACGCCCTTAAGAAGGCAAATCCCCACCATGCAAGAACTTTGCTGTCATTTAAACCTCCAGGGACAACATTCAAATAGTGCTGGCTGAAGAGAACTGGGTATATCGGGGGCTGATTCATAGTCTACAACGAGGAAATATGCAGGTAATTTAGGAATCTTCTTGTAAAAAACCAAGAGCTTTCATCATTCTTAAGAGTAATTTAAAATATGTAGTCTTCCAGAGTTCCTTGTGGCTGTCCAAGCTTCACTAGAAGCCGAAGGGAGAGCTTGAGAGGCAGTAGTGTCATCGAGCTACTTCCCAGGAGGCGACACCGAGGCTAGTCGCCAGATTTGTTGAAGCTCTGTGAAAGATAGGCGTAATCACTTCTCCTTAGCTGCGATGCCAATACCCATCATGAGGGCTGCGGATGCACGGCACCAGTCGAAGAGGTGAGTACCTTCATGAATTTATTCTTAGCAATAAGTTAGAAATATTTAACACAGAGGGCACTGCAATATTCGTGACCAGGACTAGACAAGAGCTACTAGACATAACTCTAAGGAATACTCTGATGAACAAGATGATCAAGAATTGGAGGGTGTCGCATGAACCCTCTATATCGGATCACAGAATAATCATCAACAATCATCAGACATTGAGGGCAATTCGGAAGTAGATACAATAATAAGAAATTCCAGGAGAATGGATTGGGGTTCATATAAAGCGCACCTAAGCAACAGTATAGCTTACCTACAAAGGGGCGTTCAAATCAGGAGCAAACTGGAACTGGAAACAATGGTAGCAGATCTCAACAAAGTCTTCATTGACGAATGTAAGGCCAGCCGTTTGGCAAAGACAGCAATGTCATAAAGGGATGTACCCTGATGGAATAGGAATCTAGTCAGAATGAGAATAGAGGTAAGAAAACTGGAGGTCCAAAAATGCACTGAGTGTATATAGCAGCCCGATTAGGGAAGCAAAATGGAACAGCGTCAGGGAATTTCGTGAAGGCGTAAAACAAACCACAGAAGCAACCACACTATACAAAGTTATAGCCAAAAAGAGGGCAATGTATTCTATTTGACTGAAGAAGGAAAATGGGAGATTTACCGAGAATGAGGAAGGCAGAGTACAGCTGTTTCTCAGAATTCATTATCCGGAGTGCTATCTTATGGCGGAAGGCGATAGTATGCCCCACTTGCCTGAAACCCCAATATCGATGAAAAGGGAAAAAAGAAAAACTGGAAATTAAGAAAGAGATATGCTCGGATGCTAGGTTAAGGTGAGGAGTGGGAACCTTTAAAGCACTGAAATCTTTCCAGCTCTACTCCGGAGAGGACTAGAAAGCGTTGTAGAGTCTCTTCAAAGGTGATAAGAGGCAGGATAGCGCTCGTCATGGAGACGGGCAAGAGTGATCTTTATTCCGAAAGAGGGTAAAAAGAACCCTTTTCACGCTAAATCTTTCAGACCAATTTGCCTAGTATCGATCGTAGTTAGAATGGTGGTCTATTCTGACCGACAGCCAATCGGTGATCGAGGCAATTAGGTCAAACCAGGTGCACTCAAAACTAAGATGGGAATGCATTTAGCTCGCTTAATAAGGTCTGGATAGTTTGGGGCCAAGGTCACTTTGGGTTAGAAGGCAATGAGGCAGTTGACGAACTGGACAGGAAGAGAGCAAGGACGCCTTTACATGGACCAGAACTCTTATGTCCAATCGGAAACAGGCAGTAGTAGGTTATGATATTAAAAATGAACAGAAACGGTTGAGGGAACTGTACTGGGCAAACCTACCAGAAATGTGCCGTCCATTTTTTAAACTTCACCAGCAACAGGAATACTCACTGGTCACTGTCGATTAAGCTATCACCTGGGAAAGCTGGGGATACCCACGGGCTTGCCCTGCATGTTCTATTCGGAGAGTGAAACAATCCACCTTACCATATTTTCAGTACAACCATGATCCTGATTCATTTTCCGAAGAGAGTTGCCACCCATTCAGTATATTTTGCCGTTGTTCAGGGGTAATACCCTTCCTTGAGTTCTCTCCCTCCTAGATGGTTTTTCGTCCCTTAGCAGGGAGGGCAAATATCACTCCTGAGGACCCCATTACAGAAAGTTCTGAGATAGCACAGTAGGCAGACGCCACCTTCAAAAAGCTTCCCGTCTCTATGCTTGATTAAGGCGCTTTTGGGACATCTTCTTGCATTTGTGAGAGGTACCCCCGGCTGGAGGTAAAATCTCCAACGTTTGATATTAGCCGATTTAAGGCCAAAGCTCTAGTTATATCCTTGTCTACTATTACCCGCATGGGGTGTCAATCCAATATACAAATCGTTTATTTTGTCTCTACAATTATCGGAAGCCAGTATCTTATCGAATAGGAACTGGTCCTTCAAATAATATCTCAATAGCCGAAAAAGGTAGCATTGAAGGTATTACATATCGTTTCGACGAGTCTACTCTTGATAAGTTTTTCGATCACTCGATATGCAGACCACAGTTCAGGGTGTCCTGTGTTTTTGCTGATCAGTGTGAGCCTCGCCGTTTTTTAGCAAAGAGGGAAAATGTCCTTTTCAGGGAAGCGTTTAATGCACCGAGCGCTGCAGTCTGGCTAATTATGGAGTGCCAGTTCATATAACTCCACTGGAATACCGACAGGTCCTAGTGCCATCGCCATATCTTTCATAGAGAAGACCAGTTTTCTCAAGATGAAAAGTGGGGATTCTCGGGGTCTTCCACGAGTAAACGTTTGTTAAGTGATCAGCGTTTTCCCAATGCTCTGATTCGGGTGACCGTTATCTCACTTACTAAGGGAGAAGTCTTCCAGAACTAATCATATCTGCACCATTAACACTAGTGATTCCTGCGCGTGCAGTACTGGGTAATTTTTTTTCCAAAAGCTAGCTACTGTGCTGCATATTTTGGGTGACGTTTTACACCGAAGTTTAGTAGTTTTGTAATAATGTGCTTTCGAGCCTCACAACCTCACTTTGAGGCAATCATTACATTTCTGCTTTCCACTCAAAGAAACTGTAGGGGAATCATCTCGATCGGTTTGGGAAGCATAATGCGATTATGCTCTATTAGATCAGAATGGAAGGTTTGAAGTGGAGTTTTCTCCATTGAATCGTGCCGGCTGACAAGAGATGGACTTACTTCCAGAATTTAAAGCAAGAAGATTCATGGGCCATCATCATCGCGACGTAATGCTGTTTGTTTGGTAGCATGAAACAGGTGTGATGTATCGTGAGTCACTAAAGCTTGGTGAAATGGTAAATGCTGAACTTGAACCAAGCTTTGGTAAAAAATGAACAGAATGTGCAACTAGACTAAACCAGCCAACGTGTCATCGTGACCATAAGAACAATGGTTTCTGCAATTTTCATCAACTGGTCATGGATGGATCTGCCACAAGATTACTTGTGTTACAACTGACTCACAACGAATATCTAATGAGATCAATCACATTGTAATCAGGAGTAAATATAAGATTGTCTTCTGAATGCGCGTAGCAAAAGAGGTGCTGCCATCGGGCTCGAAAAAGGCTATCATCTGGTGATTTTACCTTCACATGACGAGTATTCGACCACCATTAAAAACGATGATGGTAAAGCTGTCGGGACATGGGGTTATATGGATGAAAGTAAGGAGTTGAGACCTCTGTTGGTTATTGTAGGCAAGGAAAAGCGCGATGCGCTGAGGGTCTATTACGATGACATTTCGCCAACGATGGAAGCAGAGAGGAGCTTTCAGAATGGTATATCGCATTACAAAAGTGCTTGAAGCTGGTCATAAAGCTATTGATAAGCCTATAATGGATATAAACAACAGACTTTTCAATCACGATAATGAGTAACTCAAGAGGCGGAACTGACACCTTACCACGACTCTCATTCTATGATATCTGGTCAAGTTCTTCCTTCCTGGGAAATATAGCAAGCCCCGCAACATTTAATGCACTTGAACTGGCTAAAACCATCGGGTTTGGCAATTTGTCTACGAACTGTTCTGTGAATCTTCCGCAGTTCTGAGTCGCTACTTTCATATTGGAAAACTAAGGCCTTTTCTAGACTGCGGAAGAGGGGTGATAATCACCAAAATTCCATAAAAAAAGATCCGTCTTGATTGCAACAATTAGAATAGCATACTCGTAATGCTTACGTCACGGAAGAGCGGCAATTACATTGTGGGTTCTTCTATGCAATCGAACCTACTCCAGGAAAAGCACATAGCTGTTTCTGATAACCACTTCCTGCCAGTATCAATATAAACAACGCATTAAAAAGGACGATAGGGTAAGATTATTAGAAGCTCTCCAACTTGGATCCGCTTTGTCCAAGCCAGAAGCAACTGATCAGATAGTGGCTCACTTCTGCCCCGGGAAGAAAACAACCTTGTTCATATCTGACATGGTTGAATAAGTTTTTTTTTTGTAAGGATTGAGAGACCCTGGGTCCGCAGCTGCTTGACATTTGAGCGGACCAGTTAAAGAGAAACTGTCTCCCAGATTTTTGTTCCACGAACTCCTCTTCTTGGCAGCAAGGGCTGAACTATCTGACGAGACACCGGGGTGTACAAAGCCAAATAATGAGGAAGGCTCGCAAAGTGCCCCGGTACCTGAAGAGGGAGGGGGGAGAGGGGAAGAGGGCAACCTTGGTACCCAACAGTGCTGCTGTTCCGAAGGGAAAAGCTTATCAAGAAGTGCGCGGCAGTTATGAAGCGCATGCAGTCTGCAACCATCCTCCAGAAAAAAGTCAGCAAAGGCTTAAAAGCGTTTGATGAAGCTGGAGGAACTTCTGGATCGTATTTCCTTCTACAGGTGGATATAGAGAGCAACCGAAGTTCCGCGAAAAGCAGAAGTAACTACACCTCTTGCTGACAGCACGGTAAGAGACAAAGGTATCGTAGAGAGTCCGTTGCAGGGTAAACTGGTGAAAAATCAGAAGGATGAGGGCACGTCTGAAGGAAAATTCACCCGGGTAATCTCAAGGACTCAAAAGACATAGACAAACAAGAGGAAATAATACACCGCGTCGTCAGAAAACGTTCTGCCTAAAAACAATGCGGACACGAATAGCAAAGCACCAAAAGAAAAGCTGGGGCGAGTTCTGGTTATTAAACCAAGGATTGCAAGAAGCTTGCAGAAGTTCGGATCAGAAATATCTTTCATACGGAAAAAAAGGGTGGTGGAGTCATCGCAAAGTACATCAAAGTACATTAGTCCGAAGACAGCAAACAAAACTACGTTCTGTGAGGCAGTCACGCGGCGACTGGAAAGCAAGGCTTTGGTTTTTAGCCTAGAACGCGCTATCTGGAAATTTGAGATCTTGATTTCACAGAAAAACACGAAATAAAAACATAAACGTTTAAAAGTTACCAACGCCGGGAAAAGTATCTCCTCTGCGAATCACTGAGATAAAAAAATTCGGTGTGATGCGATTTTCCGACCAATACGTGCAAAAACTTCTTAGCAGCGGGATGATCAGAATTGTTGTGTAATAAGAAAGATGCAAATTCGGCCAATCCTCACCAAGTGTTACAGATGCTTAGATTATCGGCACCCATTTGCAACCGGTGAAGTGAATACTTGCAGCGAAAGGGAGAGGTGCATTAGGAATAGTGGCGCGTCTGGTGAGAAGGTTGCACGTGCTGCGGGCTCGGGGCATCATCCGGTCTACAGAGCAGAAATGGAAAAAGCTAGGACGCGGGTAATATGATATTATCCTATAGATTAGCATGCACCAGAGTGCAACCGCTCATGAGTTACCAGCGCAGTTCACTGCTGAGCTAAATGCTGATCTAGTCTTCATCTCCTCCACTTATCAGGTATAACTCCCATCTGGGTTCTCATCATGAGTTCCCAGCGAAGTTTGCTGCAGAGGCAAAAATTGTTCCAATCTTCGCCACCTCGACTTATCAGGTACCCATCCGAATTCGAGACTGCATCGGCCTTAGCGTTGTTACTCAAGGGATGGTTTTGCCTGGATTCGATTCACAGCTTAGGGATAACGTTGTTAATCCTTTATCTAACACCGAGTAAGATGATTCTGAACTTTCGACGCAGGGTTGACGCTCCAGAGGACGATACGTTATATTATGGACGAATACTGGTTGGGGGTGTCTTCAATAACAGGGTACGTAAAAATGGCATGCGGTGTGCCCCAGTCCGCCACTTTTCTTCTGCGTGAAACTTCGTAAAGACGGATACAGGCAGATTTTTCGAAGATCTTAGAACATGTAGAACTACACAAGACGACACTCGGAAGCTGTTAGCGCGGCAAACGGCAATATCATAAGCTCCGCCATTTGGCACAACTTTTAAACGATCGTGGGGAGCCATGACACATAATGAAGGAGTATCAGATAAAAGAAAACTCCGCTCTGGAACAAGCAGAAGCAAAGCAGACCTAGGAGACGAGGGACCCATGAGGACTCTATTGTAAGCAGGGATCCCGAAAACCCCGTGAGAAGTGACTGTGACTGTGCATTCTGCAATGGAGTTGTGGACGACGCCGATCACAACTGTTTTTCTTGTAAAAGGTGAGATGGGTTTGTCGGCAACTTTATGCAGGCACAGAGAAGCTTACTCCAGACAATATTGTCAGGGAGCTCCTGAGGGACGGATTTTTCTTGTTGTGAAGAAGATAGAACTCAACTGGTGAAGGGGCCGGTTGGCAGTGGTTTCCTTGAACTAAGCATTCCCCGCCTTCTCACTGAAATGCATTTCGGGAGTTGTTTGTTCCCTTTTCAAATTATATTGTAGGAAATTAAGCAACTAATTAGATTTATATATCAACTCCATTTTCGCTTGTTAGTCGAAACCTAGTAGGCAATGTCCTTTGAGAGCCGATTAAAGGTAAGTAGTGAATAAGCGGTGCTGAAATATTCATGATACTCTAAAGCAATTTACAATGCATAGTTGATATACAAATATACAAAGCAAACGGTAATTCTGATATAATATAATGCAAATATCATTTTCAGAGTCCTGGATGGGCGGATGCTGGTTATCTAGATGGAACGGAAAAATCATTTCATGTTCTAGTAATAGCACGGAAGTACTTGTGTATTTGATCAAGACATTCGGAGAAATATTGGGAATTCTGCTGGAAATTTCCAGCGAAATAGAACTTCACTTCCTCGTTTCAGAGAACTCCCACATACTTAGCAAAAACTCTATTTCAGATAGAACAATTAATCAAAATAAACACTTCGCTCCAACCCAAACAATCAGGATAATCACGCTCTAAAAACGATAGCTATTTCTAGTACTTTGTTAATAGCCCGGGGAAGAACAATTACTCCGGAAGACTCTTAATCAAACAGAATTTTTCCTTGTCCTCAATCCCATCTCTGATTCAAGTGTTCAACGCGTTGGTACCAGCTTTAAAATTCCCTTGAGTAAAATTGCCTTTATTTGCTGGTATTTTAGCTCCGGTCACTTATGCCCATTTTCACATTATCCGAGCCTGTACACATCCTCTTAGAAATACCGTTTATATGTCGGTCTCGCTAGATATTCTCGAAGTGAGACACTGAAGTCTACAATACGGAAATATTCTTCTTGTTCACTTGAGAGGAGAATGGGATGACATAAACGTTTTCCAGAAATCGGCAATGTATAACTCTTCAGGGACATCATTTATATGAAATCAATATTGGTTAATGGACTTTCGAAGACCAGGCAGATACGAAACATGCTCCGAGAAGGATACTTGGAGTGCAGGAAATTGAAAACTGACACATTTTATGAAATTGCTCGGAGGGAATCCATGGGAAAGGACATCCGTTTCCAAAATGGTTGCAATCTTTTAGCGGCATTCAGGGATGGTGATTTTCAAAAAGGCACATAATTTCAATCCAAATGTCCTAAGTGGCTGCTCGTTCGAATGTCATTTCTTGTGAACTCGGAAATTTTACGCTATAATTCCTTACTTTCCTACAAGTCATCGGAATATGGCCCCATGGAGCTGAGGGGTTGGAAATTCAGTGCTGATAGGAGACGTACACTCACTGAAATTAAAGCCACTCTGGAAAAAAGACCGCAAGTAATTGAACGTTTTCGAAGCAATATGTGAAGCCTCGGGGACGGAAAGGATGCAGGAAAGCCTTGCGGTACTGGGACTCAACCGAATATTGCCTGCTATCATAGCCGCAGCTACATTCGTACATACATATTTCATCAGCATTTCAATATACATAAATGAAGCACTTGAGTATCTCCATGTGTGCGTAGAATGTAAGGTATGGGCCAGCCGGTCCTACCAACCGAGAGAATGTTGATTGAATCCAGTTCCTCTGAGAATGTTTACAATACCCTTCGCAAAATTGTTTAATCAAATCCTAACGTTGTCCTCGGGGATACATTTTCTATCAATCGTCGTCAATCAATTGAAATCTTTCGGTTGTATGTACGTCTGTGGCCATGGGTATGGAATTTGAATGAAAATTTTATGAATAAATGGACATTGAGAGCTCTCGTCCTGTTTAATCAACTCTCAGCAAAGAAATCACTTGGACAATATTTTCCAAGGAATTAACTCAAAGGATTGCAGAAGATGGACCCATTGATTCAATATACGAGTAGACACAGCCTAGCAGGAGATGAGTCATTTGTGGAGGACATTTGTGTGTTTATATGCTTCGGAATTTTAATGCTGATAACGTCCCTTGTGTGGTTTCTGGCATAGGACATTAATATTGGGAAAAATGGTGACATTTTAATATAATATAAATGCACTACGAATAATTACAACTATTCGAAATTTGAAATAAAGGAGGGACGAAGATTCATTCTATATTTTCTCATTCTGAAATCATGTTTTATGGCAAACGAAGCTCTGCGGCTGAAATCGTGGGTAAGAATTTGTTGCTAGATAGTGCAACACTGAAAGAAAATATTTTAAAAATATAAAACCAGGTACTGGTTTCGACATTGCTTCAAAGCGAGAGGAGTGACAGAGGGGAGCCGGGGGGGGGGGTGAGTTTCGAGAAGAATCGATTACTTCAACTACCCATTCTCAGAAACGACCCAAACGAAAAATTTGAAAAAAATCATTGCGGTCCGTAAACCAGTTATCTAGGCCTGAAAACACCTTCCATACCTACTATCTAATCAAATAAAGTTAATTTCCTTTTTCTTTAGCTTTTGTCACATTCACTAGCGAAGTTGGCTCGTCTTGATCGGTTACGCCACTTTGTTCTACCAAAAACTTGATCTGGATGCAGTCGCGAGGCTTTCAAATTCCCGGCCAGGGCATATACCCACCATTGTTGCATTTTGATCGCTTACCATCGACTTCGAAGTTCAGACTAATCTCAGCAACTGAATTCTCCTTAACGCGAATTACGTGACTATACCATCAAAGACGCTTCTCTCGCAATTTTTCCTTGATCGGTGCAACCCTTCATTTTGGAAGTGATCAAGGCGTATCACCGCACTAGTCCAATGCAACATCTTCCCTTCCATTGCCGTGAGATGCCGCTCATAGTCTCTTATATTCGGCCAATACTTGTGTATTGGTGTTCATTGATACATCGATCAAGAAGAACATCCGTTGTGGAATTCCACTTTATCTTGGCTGTGCTAATGCGTGATCCAATTTCCGTCAATTCTCCACTGGCTGATAGCATTGACCCGAGATATTTAAATCGATCAATTCTGAGTAGGTCACTGCCATTGACAGTGATAGTGCCTGTTTCATGGGGATCGGTGGTCAAAAATTCAGTTTTATTCAGATTCAATTCGGGACCGTTTTACATGAGGCGATCATTCCATTTCTGGACATGTTGTTCATGATTATTTTCACTATGAAAACAACTGAATCCAGTGCATGAATTCCTCTGGTACTAGGTATTGTCCTAGAGCACACTAGATGAGTTTATGTGCACATGGACGAATGCTCTTGCTCTGTTGCGCTGACAGGTGGAATTGCTCCAAATACCGGCAATACTTGTGGAAGTGTAGGATGAACGAATTCCTCAGTTGAAATCTGCTCGAAATATTCTCGTCAACTATCTGTCGCGGCTCGACGGTCGGTAAGCAAAGTCCCATTCTTGTTATTAACGCAGCGGTCTCTCTGGCAATCCCGAGTCTGTCGTAAAAATCTTCGTAATGGACCGCTCAAGTGACAGCGATCTCTTTCTTTACTTCCCGGTTGCCACTCTTGTAAATTTGCCAATTGGCGAGCGTTTTATCGTCGATAAATTTGTGGTGGAGACATTTCTTTTCACCAACGGTGATTTGAGCATCGTCATTCCAAAGCCAGGTATCTGGCCACTTACCTGGCTCTCAGCCACTTACCTGGCTTGGTGACGCCGAGTGTTACATGCTTCGTGGATCATGCCTTTGAATTGATGTTGAGGTGCGATGGTTTCATAGGAAACGGCGGTAAAACGTCAGTGTCTTATTAAAATATAGTTTTGCAAGCCTTTGTATCGAGAAGTTGCCTGAAGGCATCTTTCACGGCACCAGATAGTCTGTGGTGCCTATGTGATGAAGAGGTGAATAGTGCTATCAGCTGATATAATGGAGAGCTTTATCAGCCGGTAATCAAATCGTTCTACTTCTTTAATGGCATCACAAAAGCCCTCATAAATGGCAATGCCAATGCCGTACTGAGTGTGTGGGCTACCAAAATATAAAAGTTTATACCGCGTTCGTGTTCTATATCGGAGCTTTTGGTAGCAGACCATCATGTTTCTTGTAGAGCGCAGATGTCCTTCCGCCTTTCCCGAAGGTCTCTTGTGAGTTCCCCGATCTTTCCAGTGAGGGTATCAATATTTAGCATGCAGACACGTATTTGTTCAGACAATTATCACCTCATGACGGCGTACATGCGTCAAGAACCCTTGCCCATTTCTCGACAGGACCGGGGACCCGTCGCCACCTGCCCGATCTGGATGAAGGTAGACCATAGGGGAAACCGCGGCTAGTTGGCGTAAGGGGTAAGTTGGCATGCAGCTTCCCAATTTTGCCACGGAGATGCCACAATGTTGTCGTTTATTGTTTTGAGTCGCCCATTGTGTTACAATATCCACTACTGTCTCAACCTGATTGAAGTTACCAGCAAATGAGGACTGCCAATTTTCTGTTTTTCTACCAGGTAAGTAGATTTTTTTGATATCAGTTTATTTGGTTTGGTGAAAGTGTGGAAAGTTGTACGATGTATCCATTGACGATTATTGATTAACTGTGATCGCATGTCCATCTGAAAATCTTTCTTTTCCATTTTCTAAAAAGGTTGGGAGGCCATATTGTTTTCAAATCATTTTTAAGGTTTTGTGTAAACACAAAACCTTATTAAAATCGGTCTACCGTCTGTCTGTCTGTCCGTCTGTCTGTCTGTCTGTCTGTCTGTCCGTCACACGCATTTTTCTCGGAGACGGTTATAGCGATTGACACCAAATTTGGTAGAAAGGTGGGAACTGTGAACGCTCACACATACAGTGAGTTACATCCTTTTACGTTGAATTTAAGGGGGGTCCCCATACATGGAAAAGGGGGGTGTAAAATTTTTTTTCATCAAATATAGTCATGTGGGGTATCAAATTAAAGGTCTCGATTAGTACTTTTCGAAGCCGGTTTTAGTTTTGACATTTGTTGGAAAGGTGGGGAGTGCGGGGGGTTGAAAGTGATCATTTCTTTAAGGGGGCCATTCTCAGAAACTACCAAACTGAAAAATCTGAAAAAAATCAGG
Source organism: Hermetia illucens (assembly GCF_905115235.1). Lineage (NCBI taxonomy): Eukaryota > Metazoa > Arthropoda > Insecta > Diptera > Stratiomyidae > Hermetia > Hermetia illucens. Next base: position 61,492,490 of record NC_051853.1, read on the forward strand.
AGGCTGCCACTATATGGTGCCTTGGCTCCGAAATACCTTTCATACCGATGTCTGTTCAAAGAAAGTTAATAATTGTATATTACTATAATTTTTTGTAATTGACTGGAAACCCCCCTTAAATTCATCCTAGCGGCCCGAAATTCTGCAGTGATGTAGGCTATAATGTAGAGCATGATCATACCAAGTTTGATGGAAATTGCGCTATTACTAACAAATTTATAATACGTCGAAGTTGCCGCTTCTTTGAAAATTGAAGACTATCAATGTCAGTATCACCCGAAAGTGGACATATGCATATATTGCGTGCTATGTACTAAGAAATACACAAAACCTTTCGTACCTGAAGCGTCCAGCTTCCGGTTTCCCGACTTGTTGAAGTTAGTTGGCATTTAGAGGTCTGGGGTTAGTTGGTGCATGGCAGGTGGACTATGCAAACTAGCCTCAAACTTCCATTAATAAAATTTTTGTTTAGAAAATGAATTAAAAATAAGCTATTAGTTGCAATTAGACACAGGTTTGAAATGTTATTCCAAAATGAATGCACAGATGCCTCTCAAAAGTAAATCCTACGTATATACCCATTTTTTCTACACTTAATGCTGGCCTTGCAAATCAACATGGTGTGAATTTATAAAAGAAAGTCCAATCGAGCAATGGACTCTCTTGAGATAGTGAAGCTCACATTATTGAGGACGCGAGTCTATCTCTCACATCAGCCGAATTCCCTCTTCGTAGCTTGGCCAGACATTGCCAAAAAGAAAACGAACCTGAGGTTGCAAGATATGTCGGGAATGCTACAACGTCCAATGCTGAAACTATTCATGTAGCCTCATCTTTATCTTGTGGATATGTCTTTCCGAGGATCCTCTATTCTTCTTCTTCAATGGCGCTATTGTTCGAAGTCGGTCCTTGGCCTCTCCTCTATAAGCTGTTATATTAATTGTAACTTTGCAGTTGAGTAATCTACCTTATTAGGTTATGCTTCCATTTTCTTACAGGTATTTACACCTGAACAAGAGTTGCTATTGTTTGAATACTTGAAATCGGCTGCATAGTGTGTGGGCTTTCACCGAAAGAGGTGGGGAAATTTGCCTATCAGTATGCGAAAGCAAATTTGATGAAAATATCCCAGTCATGGAGAGTAAACAAGATGGTAGCATCAGATTGACTTTATAACTTCATGAAGGAGCACCCCTGTGCACTCCGGAAGCAACCAGTCTGGCGAAAGCTACAAGTTTCAACAGAATAAATGTTTCAAGATTTTTTACTTGGCTAAAATCAGTATTAGATAAATATAAATTTGAGCCTCAAGATATACACAACGTTGACGAGACAGGAATCACAACAGTGCAAAAACCAGACAGAGTGACTGCACGAAAAGGATTCAATCAAAGAGGACGCATAACCTCAGCTGAAAGAGGATGTCTTCTAACTCTCGGAGCATGCGTTTCAGCTACGATTCCCCCTTCCTTTGTTTTTCCACGAATTAAGTTCAAGGAGCACTTTCTCCAAGGTGCACCACTTGGCTCAAAAGGTGATGCTAACAAACTAGGTTGGATGATGGAGACTCAAAAAAACATATTAACTCTGCCTCTGACTCTTAGGTAACGAACAATCCAGAACAAACAATGACTATTTATCATATTCCGTAAATAGCAAACATTGCATTCCCACTTGCTTTGACTCCATCCAATACAACTGCATGATTTCGTCTTAGTGTAATATGTCCTTTCTAATATGTCTGATCGTCCCCCTCAGATATTAGTAAATGATCCTCTTCCTGCAGTACCTCGAACGTCTACACATTCTGTAACACCTGAAGAAGTATGTCCACCAAAAGCAGAACTAAGAAAGAAGTCTTATGGTAGAGGAAAAAGGAGAAAACCCAAACTCCTACGAACACACCGGTCAAAAACTTTGCTGGCGGCTGAAAGGAATAAAAAGCATTTCAGTTTGAAACTAACAAGACTGACTAGGCTGACCCTGACCAAAGTGCGAGGCCAGATAAAAGCAGCAACACTCTCAAGACCATTCGACATCAACAACGGTCTACGACAAGGGGATGTCCTATCATGCGTCCTCTTTAACCTGGCCCTCGAGAAAGTGATCCGTGATGCTGATGTCAATGCAAGATGTACGATCTTCTTTAAGTCCACCCAACTACTGGCCACCTATTAAAGGAAATCCCTCACAGTAGTGCAACCAGGCGCCGTAGCTAAATTAAGCTTTTGAGGGGCAGAAAGTTCTAGAACAAAGCCAATCAAAGTGTTGGGGTTGACCACCGGGCCTTTCCCACACTCTCTGGGAACGTAAACACTGATGTTAATCTTTTTGGTGATTTCCAGCTTTTACAAAACCATCTCTCCCAATCACACCATGAATTCGCTGGACTATCGCCGGGCAACTAAACAGCCTTTTCCTGGAATAAAATGACCCGATGGCCGCTGATGAGATAATCAGCATTAAAATGGCAAGTTATGTTAGGCACCATCGCATCGTTAACGGAGGTCAGTCCCACAATTAAATCAAACTCTCATTTCCGATACATATTTAAATAACTTTCGTTGAGTAGCACTTTCGGTAGATTTTCCTCGAAAGTGGTTTAGGATTGCCAATTCTGAGAGGTTCCTCAAAAACTACTTTGGAATTAACTTTATTTTTCTGTTTCAGTTGGATATTTGGCGTGTGCTGTAATGTAGCTCGCCTCCTTTGCTCGGTTATTTGCGGTTGGCCTCCTTCTGGGAGTTCATGGTGGTTGTGGTTATGCCTACATCGCGGGCGGAGCTCCTTGGAGTTCAAGCGTGAAGTTGCTCTGTAAAACTCGGGTGCCGTACCCCTTAGTTGCGGCAGAAGTGCTAGAAAGGCTCTGCATCCACTGGTGAGAATGCTGAGCCTGCACTCAGTGTAAACCAGTACCGCTGTAATAGTCATGGCGGGGCCATGATTGTGGACTTAAAATCAATCCGTATCCGAACAGGACATGGGATTATGCCTACACGGCAGGTACTCACGTTAAACCTGCAGGACCTTCAATACCCTTTTACATGCATCAAGATCCTCGAGAAATAATGCGGATCTATGATGAAAACTGCCAAAATATCTCTTTAATTCTGTTCAAGTCTCCTATGCTATGCCCCGAAAAACCTTCTTTTCTTCCCCTCTCACCTCCCCCCCGCCCATAGTCTTTCGATAGGATAATATGAAATTAGATTTGAATTATGACCTCTTCATTCACTTGTGCAATTACAAAACTTGAGTTTCCCAATAACTGATGCTAACTATCATACATCCTATCATCCATTCTGTTTGATTTTCAATTAGCGAACACTTTCGCCCCTATTCCGTGTCACGTTCCGCGATTTCACTGCTGCAAATTTGCTTTACACACTTCATCAATTTAATTGCACAGAAATCGATGTTATACGCTCAACCAATTTTATCTTCGATTTTGCATCAGGTTCGGAAAATCAATGCCAACGAATTCCCCACAATTCCTACGCACTCTTAGTTTGCACATATTTGTGAACATTAGAACATCCGTTCAACCATAACCCATGCCCTAATGGCATAGAATCTAGAAGCGCGAGAAAGAAGATTGGCGTTGCTGCCAGCTTCCGAACCAACATCGAAAGGATACACAAATAATGCGAATAACAACGACTGAAGGTATCATGGCAAGCGAATGGAAGTTGATACACCGTCAAGTATATTCGTCTCCTTGAAACACTGATGATGAACGACGTTGATTTCCACCAGCCATTATAGGAAGCTACCGGCGTCCTCCCACTTTCCGCAAGAGTAAAATTTAAGTTTTGTTGCAAATTTACTTGACATTTAAATATTCAGGAAATTATTTTTACAAAAAGGGGAAAGAAAGGAAATGAACGTAATGCATACCAAATTTTCGTGACTGTTTCATCAAGTGCGAAGGATTTAAGATGCAAAACAGAATTTGGTTTCACCTCAAATGCGTACATTTGAATTTACTGGGCTGACCCCATCACAAAGGCTCTATTGTATGGAGTGCCAGTCACTTAACCTGTCAGCACATTACTGTTACCTTCGTACTATGAGATTCCATTTTCTGTCTTTCATGGAAACAAATTGCAATCATGCAAATCCCCCATCATTACTGTAGCAAGCTCATTCCCGTTCATCCTACTCTCAGCGCCAAGCTCTTTATGTGCACCGCCTTCATCCTTTCAAATCCCAGACACAGACTTCACAATTACTCATTGAAGTCAACCTCACATGTTTGCTGTGTCATAGCTAAATTTGCTCGCCTTTGTCTGACCTGTCCAATGCAAGCCGAGCACAGGATAGGAGTCCTTCTCTCTGTTATCCAGTGATGCTGAAATATTTCTCTGCATTATTTTATTGTTCAGGAATGACGTACTTCCTCAGTCCCTATGGACATGAGGCTGTCCATCAAATCTGAATATTTTCCAAAAGCCTACATTCAGGTTACGGAACTCAAATCCTGGAATGCGTATTTGGACGGAATGTACATATGTACGACTTATATAGACGTAGCAACAGGAAGCGAGTGCCACAGGATATCAAAACTTTTTTGGACACACTCCACACATGCCCTCGCAGATTTTCCAGTTAATATAAATGCCAACGTGTACATCCCTTTTAGCCATTACTTGACAACAGCTAATGACCTATATCAGATCCAGATTTATCTCATAACAACGTCCCTCTCGCAGGATGTCTGAATGATATTGGGGTTGGCGAGGAAACGTCGAAGCGTTGAGCAATCGGATTCTGAGAGACGTGAGATAAGGAGTGAGTAACTGAAAAGGCGGCGGTGAAGATGCGCAGAAACGGATGCCTTCGATTCAAAGGAATGTGTAAGATGGCTCTCTCTACGGTTGAGAGAAATATGAATATGGTAGGTAATGTGACTCTAGTTTGCGCGTATTTTCGAAACAACTAAAATACCGAAGTTAAGTATTTCAATATATACATATATGTATATTGATGAACGAATATCTGAATGCAGCAAGATGAAAAGGTGCAGGTAAAGTGAGATAAGCTGACGGGTTGTACCCTCAAGGACTTTATAAAAAGTTTACTATACACTTCTTCGATGTTTGTGACCAAACCAAACCAACGGTATGCCTTTCGGCCGGGCACTGAGATAGGGAGTTCTCATCAGCTTATGTCTGCCTCATATATCAACCCCGCTTTTTAGCCAGAAAGCACTAGTTGAGGTATGCTTATTAATACTAGTACGGGAAAGTACAGACTTTACTTAATTAATAAATCTCACCCCGCGTCAAAAATCATACGCCGATCCAAAAGTAATGGCAACTAAAATGTAAATACACAAATAAAAGCGTGAATTTCATTTATTTCTATAAAACACAATATCTCCCATAGGCCCATATATTTTGGCTATCTATTTTCTAAAGCAATAATAGCATTTAAAAAACATTTTATATTATGTGTTAAAAAAGAACGTTCCCACTAATAAAAGGAAATAACATCGAAGACATAGCGCAATCTTGGCGGACTCCGCTTTGGACCCCAAAATCCTCCGAGTTTTTACCTCTGATCTCTTGAAATCACTAAGTTCTGCGCCATCTCCCGCTTCCCTGGTCAGCGGAATAGCGAATTTCTTTCTGTCACGGAGCACACTAAGCTGAATTTCTCCGGATTTCGCTCGCAGTTCAAATGCGTTACACACACAATTACTCCAAGCGGTCAACAGAGCCTTCAACCGCTTCCGTTCTTCGATCCGCTTCCACAACACCGCAGTCAGTCTGATTTTATGATGCCCCTTTAGGATGTGATCGACGACCTGAGGACGATGATCCTTTTCAAGGTCGACATCAGCGGCTCTCTTACTACATAAACCCAGGAAGCATCTCCTAAATCTACTGCTGATCGTGAAGAGGTCGATATATCATAATTGTTCATACGATGTTGGTAAGTTGAAACCCAATTGAACTTATGGCAGGCTCTGTGCTCGAACATTCTGACACCAATGACGAGGGAATAGGCGTTGCAGAAATCCACGAACTTTCCACTATAATCGTTATGGTCATCAAAAGCGTGTTTCCCAATCACATGTCCGAGCAAGCTGTTTCCAGAGCTCACGTTGGCATAAAGATCACCCATCACGATCACAATGTCACCTTTAAGAAGCCTTTCCTGCACTGCATGTAATTACTCGCAGAAAGGATCCTTCTCCGCTATGTCGGACCTCGGGCTGATTCCAGTTAACCCGTTGGGGAGTTCCGTCCCCACGTACTCGAGGAGGGTGATCAGACCCGAGTCTGCAATGAACTCATCTGAAATGGCTCTGCCACGAAGCCTCACCGGAGGTTATCTGGTACCATGGGAACCGGGATGGCCCTCTGAGAGCATATGCTCCAGGAGAATTCCTGGAAGATGTGTTCTCGGCCCGGTTATTTGCGGTTGGCCCACTAGTGGGAGTTTCATGGTGGTTGTGGTTATGCCTACATCGCGGGCAGAGCTCCTCGGAGCTCAAGCGTGGAGTTGCGCTGTAAAACTCGGGTGCCGTACCCCTTAGTTGCGGCAGAGGTGTTAGATAGGCCTCGCATCCACTGGTATGAATGCTGAGCCTGCACTCAGTATAAACCAGAACCGCTGTGCTTGCATCGCGGGGCTCTGATTGTGGTCACAAAATCAATCCGCGTCCGAAGAGGACCGTGGGATTAAGCCTTCACGGCAGGTACCCCAGGACTTTCCACTATGTCGGAACTCTTCTCGTCAGAAAAAAACCCGACACCTGCTACCACTTGACTTTCCATAGTATAAAAGCACATTGCCATTATTGTGGCACTCTCCAGAGTTGCACCATCTTATTTCGTTTAGACCCAGAATGCCCAGCTTATATCGTTAGGATTATCGCCCCACGTACATTCAGAAACCAATTGTGGTCCATTTTCGATAGAAGGAAGCCTTGGGGCCAGTAAAGTTTCAAAATTTGCAGGTTGCTAATATCCAAATTTCCATCTCTTTTAAGGTATAACCCCATTTACACTACGCGATGCGACACTATGTTCAACGCAACTGCCGCGACAGCATGCCTATATTGCACTAATGCGGCAGTCAACTATACAAAAATACATATTTTGATATTTCAACAGGTTTATACAACCCAAAACTGGAAAACGTATCAGTGACTGAGTTCGTTATATGGAAATGGCACGCAACACTGCAAAATATTCTCTGTCAGGCAACTCGCCCGCGTCGCGTCTCTTGGCTGAATGTCGCCTCGCGCAGTATCACTCAAATGTGCATTACTGCCTGCAAAATAATATGTGGCTGCGTCACGTTGCGCAGCGTAATTTGGGTCGTACCTTTAATCGCCTCTGACGACAAGCAGGGCAGACTTTTAGTGTATTCTCAAGCTCGAACGGAGTATCAACTAAGCACCTCTACACTCCCAGAGAAGAAGACTGAACCATTTATCACATTACTTCGGCCTAATCCTCCGCTGCATTTTCACTAACGGGGGTGGAGATGAGAAAGAGAATTGTTAGCTCAAGGAACCACCTGTCATCCAGCCGCTCCAGCGGTCGAGCTCTAAACAATAATAAGAACTCCAGCGCTCTTCCGCATCTTTCTAGTAATGTGATCTAAAGAGAGCTCCCCTGTGTCTGTATACAGTTGTTGACGGATTCCATCCCATCTTCCACAAGTAAAGAAGATATGATTGACGTTGTTCACACCACCATTGCAGTCAGGATATCGTCTCTTCTTAATCTTGTGCAGGTTAGATAAGGGAATAATCAATCTTACCGTGCTTTTTATTCAGTCACGCGACTAGGTTGTCAATGAGCCGTGCAGTCCATTTGCCTCCTAACTCGCATGCATGAACGATTTTCCTACCAGCATCCACTGTGAACCTCGATACTCACAAACCAAACTGTCTTGGAAATAAGTCCCAGGCAGCACGCTCGCTTCAGCGAATACTGATGAACTTATCGAGCACTCTCTTAACGATGTTAATCATACAGTGGTCAGTATACAGAGGGCAGGTTCTCCTTTCCCTATACTAATCAGCGCAAGCCTCGCCATCTTCCACCGGGAAGCAAATGTGCCCTGCAGTAGGTTTGACCAATAAACACAAGTTTGTACACCTCTGCCGGGATACCATCGGGTCCTGGCGCCTTTGTATTTCTCATAGAGAGTACTGCCTCTTCCATCTTCTTTATGGAGAACGGTGAGCAGTCTTCACATAATTCACGCTACTGTATGGGCTGTGCAAGAAATATTGCCCATGTAATACAATCAATTTGTTCGGTTACAAGTGAACAGGGTTTCGACAGTGCACACTGATAGGTAGCGCCAACCACATCCAATGCCACCGGCCCACAAGCGACACCACAGATTCCGGCGAAAAGGTTACATCTGAAATGCTTCCTTCACAGTCTGAACGCAAAATATTGACATTGACTACTACCTCCACAGAGAACTGTGCTAACAATACATAAAAGGTTGCACTTCTGGAATGTTGGTCAGAGGGATGCGGATAACGTTAACCGCGTCCTACCTCTTTCAAATTTCGCTCTGGTTACGGACCATCGTCCCGAGCCCACAGTATGCGCAACATTCTCACCAGACAATCCGCGACAATCTCTGCGAAGAACACAACTCTCCTTCTCGTCGCAGATATTCGCTATGTGAACTAAATCCTATTATTTCCTCGGTAGGTTGCATGCGTGTGCCCATAATCAAAGCATTTGTAACACTGGTGGGGGCTGCCCCACATCGCATCCTACACAATACCCAGCCAATTCTAATTTTTCAATTCCTAAGAAGCGTATTGCTCACAACTGCCACCACGGAGAGCTTTTAGCCCGGAGAATACACTGAGGTGATATTTTCTCGAGGCTACTACCTAGGGCGCAAGTCTAATGCCAGCTAGGCAATTTGGATCGCTTGCTCAGGCACCTTTGGGATGCCACTCTCCTCCTCCCAAGTAAGATATCAAAATCATACTTGGGGATTTTAACAGCTAAGTAGGGGCGGACCCCGTATTCAGACGATACGTTGGCTCCCATAGCTACCAATGATAACGGGCTGCGCATTATTTAGTTAGCAGTATCGCACGAAATGGTTATAATATATATAATGGAACATATGGGGGTGGGACAGCAATATAGACCCGGATCAGTATCTCATTAGCATAGTACTCCGGGCCCGAGTTATAACACCGCATACAGTCCCCTCTAACAGATGAGAGTGAATACAGAAGCCATCCACAATACAGCCCTCTGTAATAATTACAAGAAGAAACTGGATGCCGCAGCTAACAGATGTTCTGGGTATGAAACATCAGCAAATAATCTTCACAATCACCGCAAGAGCGTTATCATTGATACGGCCACAAACATACTTGGCTCCTGCCGCAAGAAAAGTCGGAACGTCTGGTTCGACGGTGAATATAAGCTAATAACGGAACGGAAGAAAGCTGCATGCTGGGCAATGCAACACCCTCAAAGAACGCGGTCACGCGAAGAGGCATATAACGAATGCCGTCGAGCAGAGAAGCGACTTCCCAGACAGAAAATTCATCGACTTTAAAATCATAAGTCGCCAGGAGCCGATGAAATTACAGCCGAAGTAGTTAAATATGGAGGCGACCAACTACACCAAGCGATTCATCGACTGATGCTCAAGGGGTGGGACAGCGAGTCCATGTCTGACAACTGGCAACGAGGCATTATCTGCCCCATACAGAAAAAGGGGAAAAACAACCCAGTGCAGCAATTAAAGAGGTATCACATTGTTGAGTACCATCTATTAGACATTCTCCGCTATCTTGCTAGGCTGGATAGTCCCATACGTCCAGAACGTCGTTGGCCCATACCAAAGACGCTTCACTCCGGGCAAATCATTAACAGATCAGATTTTCTCTTTGCAGCAAACGATCGAAAAACTGTTGGAATATGGACATCAATTGCACCATCTTTTCATCGGCTTCAAGGCCGCCAATGATAGCATAGCTAGGGTAAAACTATACATGACCATAGGAGTATTTGGTATCCCGATGAAATTAATAAGACTGACTAGGCTGACCTTGACCAATGTGCGAGGCCGGATAAAAGCAGCAGGATCACTCTCAAGACCTTTCAACATGAACAACGGTGTAAGACAAGACGATGCCCTATCATGCCTCCTCTTTAACCTGGCCCTGGCCCCCGAAGCAAATGTTAATGCAAGAGGTACTATCCTCTTCAAGTCCACCCAACTACTGGCCTACGCTGACGATATCGTCATAATGGAAGAACACCCCGAGATGTACAGTCGAGATCTCGAGCTGCACATTAATGAAGCCAAGACGAAGTACATGGTGGCAACGTCAGCGCCAAAAACAAAAAAACCAACAACGTTCAATCGCACTAGTCAAGCGAAATCAATAAAGATTGGAGACTACAACTTTGAGACCGTTGAACATTTCTCCTATCTAGGGTCGAAAATCACAACCGATAACAGCTGTGACTATGAAATCCGCGCACCGTGTTTGGCAGCCAACAGAGCCAATTTCAGCTTATAAAAACTGTTTCGCTCCAAACGTCTCACCATAGGGTCAAAGCTCTTACTGAACAAGACAATTATCTTCTTATGTATTCCTTGGAAGCCCGGGTTCTTAGCAAGAAAAATTGCGAACTCTTGCCGCGTTCGAGAGAAGAATCCTCCGAAGAATTTTTGGCCCCCTACATGAGGACGAACGATTCTGTAGTCTACATCTATGAGCGATACCATGGTCGTCCGGTTGTGGATAGAATCCGGCTCAACAGATTGCGATGGGCAGGTGACTTAACCCGTATGGATGAGGATGATCCAACCCGGAAAGTCTATAAGGGCAATATCTATGGTAGAAAAAGAAGACGAGGCAGACCCTGTCTGAGATGCAGCGATGGCGTGGGTCAGGACGCCAGACAGCTTTCAGGGATGTGGAATTTGTGGACCTCGGCGCAAAACCGGGGTTTCTGTAGCTCCTTGTTTAGCTGGCCTGGACTGGATACCGCCGTTGATGATGATGATGATTTTAATGTATTCCCTACTTCTTCAACTTGGCATCAGGTATTAAGTATTCTCATCCTACTTTGCAGAAGTGCCGGACACTGTCCCAGAACGTGTATGGAGGTTTTGTCACACTTTGCACAGAACCTACATCCAGTGTATGTTCCTTTCCCAGGAGAGAGTTTAGTCGTTACCTACAAGTGAGTGTCTCTATTATAATTCGGAGGTGGTTCTTGGTAAGATTTAAACAGTCCTTGAAGCGATTGGGTTCGAATCCCCCCTTTAAGTAAACTGGAATCCTCTTTTCCTGATAGGTTCATCCAATATAGTTCATTCAACTACTCCTCTTCCTTTTTTAATGTCATAGCCACGAACCCATTTCCGATTCCACAGAGAGGTGGTAGAGGTGTTTCTCCTCCCCTCCTGGCCAATTTGTCGAATCGGTGGACGTCGACGCAAAACCGCGGCGTCTGAAGTTCCTTATTAAGGCAGGCCTAGACTAGATACCGGTTGTTGCGTGGTTGATGAAGATATTGGTAACGTAAATTTTTCCATCCGTTTCTGTAAATTTGAGCTCATACTCGAATCCATTCAACCCCACATTTTTTCTTATCTATCCCAATTTACAAAGATACTTGCGCACATTAGTGCCCGATTCATACTACCCAAACTAGCAGTTAATCTAGGCACATGTGTGGGCGTTATTATTAGTTATAGAACCTGGATTTTACGGTAAGGAACTCTCGGCCTGGGATTTTTGAAAACCGTTATCCGTCCTATGCGAGATAGTTGCACAGTATGATGGTCCAGGTGTGTAATTCTACACGAGTCCATGATTAACTTCTATGAAATAGCTTGAGCATAAATCTCGATGAAGAGGAAGAAGGTCACCGATGGGGAAACCCTGAAGCCCTGATAACAACCCACTACCAAAAGTCTAGATTCTAATCTGTATAATTCATGGAAACCAACCCTAGGGCTCTACGAGAGGGGCGTCCATTCAATACTAATGGGTTACTTTGTTAATCATTTCCCCATTTTTCCAAATTTAATTAATTTGTCCTCTCTTTATGTCTGGTATTTTTAGTCGATTTTATAATTTTTTTTATATATTTCCCCATTTTTTGCATGAATTTCGTTTTTTCTAACTATAGCTGCATGCCGGTATTATATGTGTCTTCCCATTTGAGGACTCTCTCTTGTTTTTTTTCGCCATGCTATTTCTCAAAAAGATCGGCTTGAATTTTTATAAAATGACACATGAAGAACTGAAGTTTTCAAAGAATCCCTTCAACTTCCATAACCTGGCTTGCAAGGAGGCGATGAACGCGTCTCGACAGAGCACTTCAGAGCTCCAATAATTGCGGGTGGACCTACACGCTGAATTTCAGCAACTTTTCAGATTTTTGGGATAAATTTCCCTTCTAGGTTATACTCCAGCTGATCAAGATGGTTCTTTTTTTTATTAAAAAATCATTTTTATTTTTAAGAAATAGGTAACAATAGTATATAGATTGGAAAAATGAACAATAAAAAAAACAATCTTTTAAAATAACACAAATAACTTAAATCTAATGGCCACTGGTAGCTCTCAAAGTTTTCGAATAAAAATTTACAGGCAGAGAAGAGAAACAGTAAGTAATAAAAATCTAATTTTACAATAAGTTGTCGGGAAATGGTCAAAACCCGACAGAATTCACTTGGCCTTAAATGTTTTATCGCTTCAAAAGATACTTTTAACTTAAATTATTGTGCTTAAAACTATCATAATTATATATTTTATATTATATATTTTTTTACAATAACATTCATAGTTAGAAAAGGTAATAATAACAGTTGTAATATTTACAAAGAAACAAAGAATAATAACGTATGTATAAGTTACAACTGGAGGCAAAGTCAGCACCCATTCAATATGTACATATTTACAAAGCCCCACCAAGAAACAAATGGCAGAACTGAGCACGGCCACCGCTAACCGGCATCCCGCAGCCACCAGTACCAGGATTTCTCTTTTTCATCCCGCTCAATATCAATTGCTCTCGCTCTGGAGTATCTCCACTCGAATCCCGGAGCCCCCACTGTCAAATTCGGGGGTATTCTATCCTTTTGTCCGTGGCTCGTCTATGTATATGATACATAACCAGATCACCGACAGAATCAAGAATTAGACCATTCCTGTCAAGATACACGAACGCTTCGGGAGGAATGAAGCCTGCCGTGAGAGTTTTCTCGAAATACCCATCATTTGGGTAGAACGGCTGCGAAACCCAAGAGTTCTCACCATGCGAAGCAGATCGCACTATATAATTCCGAATCAATCTGACGATAATTGTGTCGATTCTTGGCACAGCAGCAGCTGCATACATCACTTCATTAGTTACCTAGTGCTCATAGTTTGACGAAGCAGTACTATTAAGCCCCGTGCAAGCACGCAGACATTTTCTTTCAAAGATCCTATTTTCTCCATTTGGCTAGCACTCAAATTAAACCAGATAGCACACCCGTAGGTGAGCACCGGTCTAACCAAAGTAAGATAGCAAATAATCTTAACCTTCCGACTAAGATGTGGAGCATAAAAGAGTCTTCGAAGAGACATGAATGCCTTCCGAGCGCTTTCTAGCGCGACTTTAACGTGCTCGTTAAATTGGAGACGCTCGTCAAGACGCACACCCAGGTATCCAACGCACTTCTTATGAGGAATGCGCTCAGAACTATCCTCGTTCGCGACAATGTGGAAATCTCTCCAATTCCTTTGCAAGTTCCTACTGGCATACGCCAAGGAATTTCGATACAGAATCGTTTCACACTTTTGCGCATTGACTTTCATCCGCCAACTGTTCGTGAAGAACTTAATATCATTGAACATCTTCTGAAGTTCAACTTGCACCTCAATTACCTTCTTGTGTGCCGTATAGGCTATCACATCGTCAGCAAAGGCAACCAACGACCTTTTAGGAGATTTATTCAAATCGAAAGAGTTGAGTAATTCGCCGGCAAATACCGCAAAAAGTGTGGGCGCAGCCACTGTCCCTTGCTGTAATCCATTTAGAACATGAAATTCTCTGCTAGTAGTGAGATTTCCGTCCGTAATGGCAAAGCACTTGCCATACAGCATACTACACATCATCGCTACGAGGTGGCTGGGAAACTCATTCTTCAGGAGCCTGAAAATCAGTCCATCCAACCAGACGGTATTAAAGGCTTTCTCCATGTCTATAAGGCAAGCGCCTACGCACTCACCATTGTTAATCCGCCAGCAAATATCAGACGTTACCTTCGTTATTGCATGTATTGTCGAATGTCCAGATCGAAATCCGAATTGCGCGTTCGGCAATAATTCCTTCTTCTTGATATGCCCGTTCAAGGCTTTCAATACCAAAACCTCAAACACCTTGCTGATGTTAGGCAGCAAACTGATTGGGCGGTAGCTTTGAGGGCTGGATGAATCCTTCCCTCTCTTTAAAATCGGGAATACTCGGGCTTTCTTCTATTGTCCTGGAAAGAAGGAATTGTTCAATAAATTATTGAACAAAATGCAATAATTACGAATGGCAATGTCTGGTAAATGCCTGAGGACCACGTTAGGAATGCCATCCATACCGGATGATCTCTTATTGTTTACTCTTCTGAATATGGAAGTTAACTCTACACATGAGACAAAATAATCAAGCAGATTATCACTCGGTATGAGAGCTAAATTGGAGAACTGTGGTGCCGTTCAGGCTATATTTGAAATTGTGGACATCTCGTTCTACAATTTCCGAAAGTCGCGTTGGCTCTAAGTCCGTTCTGGGCCGATGCACCGATTCAAAGCGCTCCCCTATAAGTTCGTGTTTCAGAGCATCATCCATCACGATGTAATTGCCTTGCGCATCAGCAGTTACACTATTCGTGTCTATACCTGAGTTAATAAGGTGTTGTATCTCGCTGCCACCGACTTTAATTTTCGGTACAGTTATTCGTGACGTCTTCCGGAATAACGTATTTATCTTAGTAAACATGGAATCTGGATCGCTTGGTGAAATACCCTTTAACTTCTCCCGCCACTGGGAGTTCACTTCATTTACGTAATGTTGACGGATAAGATCCCGCGCCATCTTTAGAAGTGATTTGAACTCAACCAATATGGGATGATGATAGTCCCCATATCTCCGATAGATTTTGTTGACGCGAGTGAGCAGAAGGCTTTTCACTTTTTTCAACCGTTTTATGGCTGCAGTTTCATATCCTTCCATATTATTGCGAGGTTTAATTTTAGGGACGACTTGTTCAATTGTTTCCAGCGTCAAGTTCTCCAGCTTGAGAAGATACTGAAGTATTTCCTCGTTGCTCAAGTTCCTGTCACCTGGTGCAATTGTACTATCGTTTTCCCCATCAAGAGGTGGGCATTCCTCTCGATATCCCCGAATAAACCTCTCTTGGAATTTCTTCCAATTTGTTTGTTTAAAGTTCAGCCTGTGGACGCCACTGTCCATCGGCAGAAGGCGAACTCTTCGTCCATCAAACAGAACTTCAATAAGAATAGCGTTATGATCGCTATCGTAAGGAAGAGTCTGTAGTTTCCGTTGAGGATTCCTAAAATTAAAGTTCAAGCGCGCGTCAGCAATGCACAAATCCAGATAGGAATTTGCCCTGGGCCAGGTTGGACTCTCTGACTCATATAATTCGCATTTATACTCTATCAGGTATTGCTCTACTCAAGATTTGAGGAATACCCCTCTGGGATTGTTTGTGGTGTTCAGCGAAAACAGAATACATGAGACTTCGATACACTCAAAGGTTTCAAATTCAGGCCTATTAATATGCCTGAAACGATAATGGCGATCAACAAGTATTCCGGCAATTTCGTCTATCGTTCCTCACGAATTCAAAATCCATGAATGTTATCGAATGCCTCGGATTTGAAATTAAGACTATGTCAGGCTGTTGTCTGGCAGCGAAATCAAGGAGCTCCACTCTTCGATGGATTCCTACGATGGAATTCACATTAATCGCCATGATTCGGAGACCATCTAGTGGTACCGCTGTCACTGCAGACCTAGCAGCGGACATGCTGTTTGTGTAAATATCCTGTTATCCTATTTATTTTTGTATTGTGTACGTGTAGTGTATGCTGCATGTTGGTTAGTATTTTATTGAGGATGGTGTTCATCCCGCCACTTGCATCTTGTTGGGGCTTCTTAGCTCCCCTTGTCGAACTACTTCTGCAAATGAGATCCTCGAGACGATTGATGCCGAAGGGACGGTACCGTTCAACGCCGCTGATACCTTCGTTCTTTGGGCCGATCTCGGTGCCTGCTGCCTTGTAACCTTAACATTGCGGTATGCAGGACATCCACGGTACGAAGCCGGATGCCCTTCGCTTCCGCAGTTGACACAGAACGTTTTTTTCTTGCCATCTGCTTCAGTCAGCGAACATTCGGCTGCGGTATGGTCTTTTCCGCACTTTACACATCGTAAGGTCATTTGACAGTTCACTGCCGAGTAACCATAGCGCTGGCATCTTCGACACTGGACTATTTCGCCCCTTAGCAGGCGCTCAAAACGAATGGCCTGGTAATTAAGCGACCTAATGCCGATCAGATCGCTTCCCCGCCTCTCCGGGCTCATCTGCACGAGGAAGTACGGCAGGATTCGTTTTTCCAAAACGGATCTCCTCGTACTAGACCGTGACACTGAGAGGAACTTGACCTCATGTTCTTTATTTTTTTGGAAACATAGAGCAAAAACTCACCCAATTTTCCATTTTCATTACTACAACTTGCCTGGTTAGCACCCTCTTCTGGGACATTTCCATCGCCACCGTTGTCGCTGACTCTCGTATCGTCAGCTTTACTGTTCTGTATGTCCTGCATACGGATAGATTCGCTGCCGAAAACTTGTTCGCCCTCATGGCAGCCCGGTTCCTCCATGACTGCAAAAGTAGTCGAAGAAAGCTTCACTTTTTTTCTGGCTACCTTTGAAGACGGCTGGCCCGCCTCCCCAGCCATTAGCTGCTCCGTAAGCTTTCCATTTTGTGTAAACACAAAACCTTATTAAAATCGGTTTACTGTCTGTCTGTCTGTCCGTCTGTCTGTCTGTCTGTCTGTCTGTCTGTCCGTCACACGCATTTTTCTCGGAGACAGTTATAGCGATTGACACCAAATTTGGTAGAAAGGTGGGAACTGTGAACGCTCACGCATACAGTGAATTACATCCTTTTACGTCGAATTTAAGGAGGGGTCCCCATACATGCAAAAGGGGGGTGTAAAATTTTTTTTCACCAAATATAGTCATGTGAGGTATCAAATTAAAGGTCTCAATTAGTACTTTTGAAAGCCGATCCTAGTTTTGACATTCGTTGGAAGGGTGGGGAGCGCGGGGGGTTGAAAGTGATCACTTCTTTAAGGGGACCATTCTCAGAAACTACCAAACCCAAAAATCTGAAAAAAATCAGGGGGCTGCCACTATATGGTGCCTGGGCTCCGAAATACCTTCCATGCCGATATCTGTTTAAATAAAGTTAATAATAGTATATTACTACAATTTTTTGTAATTGGTCAGAAACCCCCCTTAAGTTCATCCTAGTACCATGAAATTTGGTAGTGATATAGGCTATAATATAGAGCATGATCTTACCAAGTTTCGTGGAAATCGCACTATTACTAACAAAGTTATAATACCTCAAATTTGTTGCTTTTTTGAAAATTGAAGACTTCGAAGTCAATATCACCCGAAAGTGGATACTCTCACATAATATATGGATATATTACGTGCTACGTACTAAGAAATACACAAAACTTTTCGTACCTGAAGCGTCCAGCTTCCGGTTTCCCGACTTGTTTTTTATCAATATTGTCATTTGATTTTTCAAATCTTCGAGTGTCTTCGCCAGTTCGCCATTTCTTCTTGCAAGATTGGCAATCCTCACTTTGGCTATTTTCAAGTCTGGATCCTCCTCGCTGCGGACTCCACGACCGATCCGAGTGCCCCTAGGCCTTATGGTGGGGGGCCGTTCTCTACAAATGTCAGCCTACTATTCCAAGGTGGTCCTTTCACCATCCAATAAGTCATTAAATTTTTTTCTTGAAATTATGGCTGGACACTCTTAAGATGCGAGGGTACAAACTCATAGTAAACGATTATACTCAATCCTAAAAGATTCTTTGCTTACTTTGCTAGCCTAATTCCGAATCTCTAATTAAACTTTGCAACCCTACAACTATCTTAATGAAAATTTTGGCACATTTCAAGGGAAAGGGTTTACCAATAATAGGATTTAGCGTTCCTTCACCTACTCCTTTTTCCCTTTTTCAATTAGCTGCGCTGCGAATAGTCCCAACACTGGCTAATTTAGAGTGTGGAGCAGAATTATTTACGAAATAAATACTAAAAGGGAGGTGAAAGAGTTGAACTGAATGGTTTGTATCTTTGTGACGCTTTACTTGAGCAGGTTTCCAGCTATCCATAAACCAAAACCAGCATAAGTTCGTTTCCAGGACGGTTGCCTACATTCCCATGACAAAAGGAGTAAAACCGCATTTCACTTCCGAAGTGTTTTTATTCATAGTTCGGGATGAAATCGTACATTCCCTTTTGGCAACATTCCATAAACTTTGCAAGGTTTTACGTTTCCCGTTTGAATTGCCACTTTCAAGAAATACATGCACAACAGCATCGAAAAAGCACACTCTGCAGAACACATTGCATAGAACTTTGTAGACTTGTCCTCGTGTACACACAATACCGTGAAGTCGTAAAACTAGGATACCTCCAGAAATCATTACCGGAGCGACCAAATCTTTTATAGTCTACCCGCGGTGTCAATATTGATTGCTTGGGTTCCGCTCTCCTGCGAGTCACAATGAATTCAAGGGAAGTGTCCTTGAATGGGAATCCCAACAATTTCCGTGCCGGTAAAGCATAAAGGATATTCTCCGGCAGCAGTTGTATCTTAGCTTTATGTTATTATTATTTTTTCCTTGGAACCCGGGAGTATCCACTATCTGTGGACGTTTTTACGTAACGATTCCAGATGTAGAGGGAGGACTTCTACTCAGCAGGTGAATGTTTTACTTTGTTGCAGCAATGATGCTGAGCAAGTCGGGAAGTTACGGACAAAAGTAATGATTAAATTATTTTTAGACGAAAGGGAAGTGGAAACTATCAATTTGATGTTCCTTTATAAATTACGAGTGACATAATTACAAAAGTTGGCTGTGGATAAATGAACCTTGAATTTTTTTCCGTTTTCAAGTGACCCAAATTTATTTCAGGCATTCCTTTTGCTTTTGGTTATGGTCCTTGATTATTTATTCATGCAAAAGAGGAATAATGAATGTCCGATCCGCGGGCTCTTTGGAATGAAAACAGCGAAGGACAAATTACGCGTCTTCCCAAGCATCACTTCCAATTTTCGATGGATTCATTTCTGTTTTTATCGATTAAACGTGTGTGGAAAATTTGAATGGGAAGCAGTCGAAGCACCAGCTTTTGGCTGTGTGGTCGGGGAACAATCTGTTACTATTTGCATTTTAATTGTTTTTAATTCTTTGAAAAGTGTTCAAGCATAAGGTGATTTACGGTCTTGCTAGTAGTAGGTTTCACTCTTTACTGCATTTTGCGTCTTTCGCGGACTTCAGCCATATCGATGTTGACGAATTTTGTTTCCTTATTAGTGCGAATGATTTCTTAAAGCTACTCATACGTTTCAATTCCACTTGATGCATTTTGTGGCCTTCCTTGAACAGTTCTGCTCAATTCCATCAACGGTTAATACGAAAACAAGTACCTTACGATATAGTTGTTACGGTGTTTTCATAAGAAACTCTCCAGTACTCACTTGTGTAAGGTTCAGTTGAATTCGATGAAGAAAATCGTCTCACATAGTTGAAGAGTAGGATTCGGGTGTGTATGTCTTTCTGGTGAGGAAGAAGGTATAGCCTCTGATCACTCAGACCGTGATGGCCGAATATCCTGCATTCGTAGAATAGGGATGACTCCGAAAATGCCTTCTGACGCCAAGAACCAATCCCTCAAAATCAAATCGATTCCCATTCCTAATTCTAAACAAGTCGTGTGCCTAGGCGTCGCCATCACCTCCAAATTATTCAACATTACTCATGTTAACAAGCGACTAAACCGTTTAGAAGGTGCCTTCAAATCCCTATATCCTATCTTTCGGTTCAATAAACTCACACCACAAAAGGGCAAAATTTTCTATTATACACAGTCAGTTAGACGTTTGATCACTTTTAGTTTCGTCTTCTGGAAGGATACCTCCCTTAGACATATGGACGCATCATGGAACGATAAATTATCCGCCATTGAACTTACACATTTAAAAAAGATGACAGTACTGCATATCCAATCGAATTCCCTATGATTCTTTCCAAATGCCACGCATCGATGCCTTGATCGCCAGATACGCGATCAATTTCAGTCACACCCCAATTCTCTAGTGCCCGAGTGTCTGTGGATTGAGATTGACGAGAAATAATTCCTCCATAAAAACCACTTCGCGCAGTTCTTTATTCCCTGTAATAATCATAACTGTCTGCTCGACAAAGAAGATATAATAGTCCTCTATACCGGTCGCCACTCGCACACTCAACACGTCCGTCCACCTGAGCAAAACGGCTCATGCCACTCCAAGTCCCTCTCCTTTTCCATTCCGAATCTCTATCCTATCTTCCTAAGCCCTATCCATCCAAATAAACCAGTCACAGCAATTGAGGGTTTTCTGTAATCTTGCCTCTAGGTGCAGCCCATCAACTTCGATCGACATCTTCTTCTTTTCCTTCAGCCTTTAGCCCTTTCACAAACAAGGTCGGCTCGTGGTGTTCTATTTCGCCAATTTGTTTTATCAAAAGTCTGACCTGGATACAATTGCGAGGCATTCAAATCCCCATTTAGCATATCAAGCCACCTTTGTTTCGGGCGGCTGACTTTTATGTTGAGGCCAACTTTGGCGAGTAAGTTCTCGTTAGCACGAATTACGCCACCGCACCATGGAAGACGCCTCTCGCGAAATTTTTCCATGATCGGTGCAACCACATAAAGATCGCGGATATCCTCATTTCGGATATGATCAAAGCGTGTTACGCCACTAGTCCAACGAAACATCTTCGCCTCCATTACCACAAGAAGCCGTTCATTGTCTTTTATAGTCGGCCAACGCTGACAACCATGAAGGCAAGGGCAACCCGGTGGACGACACTGCGGTAAACTTTAGATTTGAGACGTTCGTTGATACATCGATCCTAAAGAACACCAGTTGCGGAACGCCACTTCATCTAGGTTGGGCTAATGGGAGAAGCAATTTCATAACGCAGTTCCCCATTGGTTGGTAGCATTGACCCAAAATATTTAAATCGCTCAATTCTGGGCAAGTCACTGTCATTGACAGTGATTTTGCCTGTTTCATGGGGATCGATCATCAAAAATTTTCTCCATAAGTAACAGTACAGCATGTATTGCGTCAGTAGTTCCGCAGTGCTTGATAAATCCGGCTTGATTCATTTCGCGAATACGATAGTCAAGGATGTGTTCAAAAATCTTCATGGTGTGGGAAAGTGACCGGATCGCATGGTAATTTAAACATTCTGCTAGACGACTTTTTTTTTTCCTTATTGGAACTGTGGCGCTTTCCTGCTAATCAGACGTTGTTCTTCCTGAATAACCCAATTAAAGAATTCACTGAGCCCCAGTGTTGGGTGAAAGCTTGTCGCTTTCCAGAGCCCAAATACGATGTCGTCAGGTCCTGTTGCTTTCCCCGATTTCATTCGTTTTATTGCTTCCTCGACTTCAGTTGCGCTGACAGTGAAGACCTCGGTGTTTAACGTAGGTACCTGTCGTGGAGACTTAATCCTCTTCAGGCACGGATTGATTTTGTGACCACAATCAGAGCCCCGCTGAGACAAGCAACAACGGTACCAGTCTATACCAAGTGCATGGCATAGCATTCATACTGGTGGATGCAAGAATTACCTAAATCTCTACCGAACTATGGAGTACGGCACCCGTGTTGATACCCAACACCACGTCGAGGCCCGAAGGTCTCTTCTCGCTTGAGCACAACCAGAACCACCATGAAAATCCCACTAGGGGGGCTAACCGCAAATAACCCAGCTGTCCTCACATACAACAGGAGTTCACCCGAAGTATGTGAGTCCAGGGGCTTTCCCCGTTCCCATGGTACCAGTATACCCCTGGTAAGGTTTCGTGACCAATTTGCCACTTCAGATGAGTCCCCGTGCAGACTCGGGTCTGATCGCCCTGATTAGGCCTTTGGAGCATTCGCCTACTGAATCACGGCCGGCAAACCAAAGTGATTACAGCGTCTCCCGGTGCCACTACTATGGAGGTTCTCCTCGGCCACTTGGTTTTGGTTTGGCCGATAGGGTTGCCGCCCCATCTTCCTCGCCGCCACCTCTCAGCACCAGTTGCGCTGACAGGTGGAACTGCTCAAAATGCCGGCAATGATTGTGGAAGTGGACGATGAACAAATTCTTCAGTTGAAATCTGCTCGGAATATTCTCGCCATCTATCCATCGCGACTCAACGGTCGGTAAGCAAATTGCCTTGTCATTAACATAACAGAAGCTTACGATATCCTAAATGCGTTCATGTACGATATCCTGAATGCGTTTGTGTCGGCTTTTGACAAGTCGATACAGATCTCTCTCGGCACTGCGACTGTCCAGTCATAAAGTTTCGGGTGACAGCGATTGCTTTCTTTGCTTCCCGGTTGACATTCTTATAGATTTGGAGAAACTTGTGGTAGAGGCGTTTCTTTCTATGGACCTTCATTTTAATATCGTCATTCCAAAGCCAAGAATCTCGGTTACAAAGGCCGCTTTGTGGATCGTGTCTTTAATTTGGTTCCACGGTTCGTCCATATTCGTACTGATTTGTAATCGCGTGAGATCATTTCTTCTTTCTTATCACAAAATCGCCATCATTTAATGCGTGGTGAGCCAGTGCGTTCCTCACTCCACTTCCCGGAGATGGTGCGATATAAACTGTGTAATCCCTAAACCTGTTGCTAACACTAAAATCGAAATTCAAAACAATCAACTTACCTATAAACCTCAAATGGATATATTTAAACAATGTACATACTTGTTCTCTTTCAGATCCTGTTTGTACGAGGATGTGTAGCAGGATTTCCACCATAGATCTCAAGTTTGATGCGTCCATAGGCGGAGCCTTAGTCAATGCCACTGATACTCCAACTATCAGTCCCGGTATGGGGGAGATGCAACTCTCTTTTCCTAAAGCATCCGCGATTTCATTTCCCTCTGCACCACAATTACCGGTCACCCAGAGTAGTTGCATCGTATTGAATCAAGAGATAGAGTTCAAAAGGTTTCTGCATTTCTGAATGATTTTCGAGGTGATCAAAAGACTACTCAACATCCTCATTGAAGCCCAGCTATCGGTACAGATTGCGATACGCCTGCCCTTCAATCGCTCGTCAATTACCCAGTTTGCCACCCTTAGGAGCGCATATACTCCAGCTTGAAAAACCTGTTGCTTACTGTCCCAAAAGATAATTTCTTGTTTGGCTCCAGAACCCTGTTCTGTTTTTGAACCTTCGCTGTAGAAGACTGCCACCCATTCCGTTCGGATGCCCCAGTTCTATTTACGCTTCTGAGTAATTTCATATCCACTACCAAACAGATGCATTGGAATCCGAGAATCACAAAGCATTATAAGAACTGGATTTAGTTGTACCTCTAACTCTTTCAATGCTTTGTGTCCCCACCTCTGTTGTTTCCCAATGGATCTAATAGAATTAGTCTAAGAGTTGCTCTTATTCCAGTGCTTTGAATAAATATATCCAAGGTTTGCAAATTGAGTAATGGTGATGCCTGATGTTTGTCTCACATTAACCCACTACACTACCGATGCACAAGCGAACATCGGCCTAATGATAGCAATGTATATCCATATTACCACATGAGCCCTGTCGAGCAAAAGTCCATCTGTATAGTCCAAAGGCTGAGAGGGCTCGTGTCAACTTAACTACTACATGTTCGTTGCAAAGAAGCTTATTATCTAGATTGACGCCTAGATATTTTACTTCTTCGGAGAGTTGAAGGATTGTACTTATACAAAAACTATCCAGTTTTCTCCTTTTTCTAAATAATACCATTTGGATTAACTGAAAGTCCATGCCTGAGGCACCAACTGTCAATCAAATAAACGGCAAGGTGTATATTTCTACACATCGTTCCGAGATGCGGATCAACAGCATGCACAGCCACGTCATCAGCACGAACTTGATCGTCAGCAAAGTCTTTGGAAAGGGGCACAGTCAAACGCCTCTTCAATGTCCACGAACCAAAGAAAGAAGAGCGGACTCACAGGACTTTCCATGCTAGTGAGCGTGTTGGTTTTCATTTAGTGGATGCGAGCTTAGCGCCTTTTCACAAATGTGACGCTCAACCAGTCTCTTCAGATATTTCAGCAAAAATGATGTTAAGCTTATTTGTCTGGAGTTTTTTGGATTTGAATAGGCATCTTTCCCATGAAGATTACCTTAACGTTCTGCCAAGAGGTAGGTACGTAAGCCAGATCAAGACAGACACACGGAAAAATATTTCTTATAAATTGCTCTAAGTGATCTATACCCTCATTCATCACTGGATAGATGCCATCCATGCCAGGTGCTTGGAAGTGTTCAAAGGATAGTGTAACCGCTCTCACCTTTCATTGGTCACAACTGCTCTCGCAGCGTCCCAATTCCCCTTTCAATACCTTTGTTTTGAAAGGTTTGCAAGAACCACCAATTCCCCACTTCTGACACCTGTTCTCCGGGATGGTGTACTTCCAAGAGGACCTAGACTAATTCCAGTCTGGAGTTCGTGAAAGTACCATGGGGGTTTCTAAGAGAATTCAACTTAGCCGACTCATTCCTTTTAAGGACTATGCACAGCTTGGTTGATTTCCTGAATTTTTGCAGTTCGGAGTTCACCAAGGAAATGTTTTACCGCTTTGACGTCGCAACAGGGCACAAGCCCACGGTCTTATGAGTCTTTCATCGTAAAATATCCTAGCCCCCTTTACTGATCCAATGCCACAGATTCTCTTAAATCCAACCCACGGCACAGAATTCTGTCGGTTTTTTCACCATTTCCCGATAATTTATTATAAAGTTAGATTTTTATTTCTTACTGTTTCCCTTCTCTATCTGTAAAAAAATTTGAGAGCCTACAGTGGCCATTAGACTTAAGTTATTTTTATTAGTTTAAAAGATTGTTTTTTTTTGTTCATTTTTTCAATCTGTATGTATATTATTGTTACCTATTTCTTAAAAATAAAAATTGTTTTGAAAAACCTTAAAAACCTTGAAACCTATGCCACGGTCTGGGAGTGACCGGGTTTCGCTCACACCATACCGGCAGAGACTCTATCTCCACGTGTTTGATTTCTCTGAGATTCTCATGGAGAATGGATGGGGCATCACGTAAAGCGTTCGTCTGTTTTCCACTTAACAACTTCACTCGTTTGCAACGTACGGTTTGCATAGATCCGATCACACACACTGACATCAAGTCAGCTCCGTTCACGTCTCTGGCTTCCCTTTCTTCCGCCTGTTCCATGGTGCAGGAGAAGTTACTTGAGACAGGATTCACTCCCTAGTCCCTTCGCCAGTGCGAACCCGCATACAGGGGTTCAGCCACTGTGTGCAGTTGCCTTCGCGCGCAGCTCCGTTGTGGGAAAGCGCACCGAAGATGCTACAATTTGCTCTATCTTGTGTGTATCAAAGACCATTATTGTCCTTCACTCTCAAAATGAACATGATGTCTTACAGCTTCCTGATATGATTAAATTTCAACCTATTTGGGAAAAAGTGAAGTATCATATGGTGACTGTCCCTGAACACTTTCAGAATTTTTTGGTCCAGTTTAAACACCAAACTAAATCCCTACCTTCCTTCGAGGGCCAGATAAACAACATCCGACATGTTCTGTCCTGGCCAGCTCAGTGTTCACAATAGTGAACTTGGGCCGACCGAAAGAACTCAAAGCCGGGATTAGATGCCGGACTCTTTCTAAGGCAACCTCATCAGTGCACTCCAAACGGCGGAGCCCATCACGAAAACTTTTATTGTTAAATCTTGGTGTCATTCTAGGTACCGGAGGATTGTAAATTGTCCCTCTAAAATTTTGCCCTCCTTGGAGAAAACTCCCATGGCAGTGGTCAGAAATGAAGTTGCAGCTTCTCGCCTTCGTGCCCGTATGCCTAAGGAAGGAACCAGCTTCATTGAGATCTCTCGCGCTGATTTGATCCCCACCACAGATTCATTGATCCTACGCTTCTTACGCCCATTACCGCCGAATGAAGAGTTTGGTGCGTCCAGAGCGGGTCTCACCGAGGTTATCAGTTTTTCCCCACTTTCCGCCGAATATTCCGCTTCCATGCGTCCGATATTTCTGCACACTACCGTATCTATTGGTGCAGTTACGCCTATGTCCGCAGTCCCAAGGTTCACCTTCCTCCGCAGTTGAAAAGCATATCTTCTACTGGTTTCTCCATAAAGGCACATGAATTTTATGGGGCCTCCAAAATTTGCGCCTCGGCTGCGACATAATTGCGGGCGGATTCGAAGTTTACGACTTCTTGCAACTTGGAGAGTTAAAATCCTTAGGTTCTATATTCATGTTGTTGTATTAAACTATTACAGGCTGCTGGGAAGGACAGGTCGAGATCACTGCGAGGAACTCAAGGAGACTTGTCAGCACTGATGAAGGGGACAAGTGGTTGCCAAAATATCGGTATTTGCAAAATAAAAGTCAACACTAGCGAATAGGAAAAACGAGTTTTATTATTTCAATTAATTAATCGCTCGAAACACCGCGTAATTACAATCAGAAGAACCCAAGGTACCAAACGAATTCCAAGTCGATGATATTAGTCGAGAGCCAAACGTCGTGTACAAAATCAATCGCTCAAAAAGGTCCCCTGGTCTCGTGTCTCTTTTGGCTAGCGACTCATGAATTTAGGCGTTATGTATTTACCTAGTCTAACGACAACTGGGAGCCTATCCTGAATATCGGATGTAGCTATGGAGGCTATCAAGCACCACAATCGCCTATTTATTTGTGTGCGAAAAATTTTACCTCGGATCTGGGAATAGCAGTTGCCTATCGGGTTGTATTTGTGGCTCCTGAGAATGACAAGTTCTTCTTGGAGGCGGATACCGCTGAGATCCTTTCAGGCTTATACGAAGGAAAAAGAGTGAGAAGTCGAGTAGTACGCCAACGCCCGAAAGGAATGGATCGGTAAGTTGCAGCATAGAATCAATAGGAGGTTAAGAGTAATAAAATTTATTAGAATAAACGAATTCTATATTTATGAAAACCGAAGTCGTTGTGATTCTAATCCCGTCCCAAGCTTTTTAGCCAACTTTCAGCTGCCCTTTGGAGAAAGTCCCGACGGACAATAGGAAACGACCCGGAATAAGCGAGGTGAGAGAGTTACTTAGTAGGAATATCAGGGGATGTGCCCGTCGGCCTGACGCATCTTCCAAACAGTAGCTGAGAAATCAAATTATATGCAGAAATAGCAACTAGAGTTTATAGAAGAAGCTGCCCACTTCATACCAATTCTGCTGCCATCTTACCTACCATGAGAAACCTCTACAAATTCCCTCCAATACTTTTCCTTTCTAAAATTTACCTTAAATTGCCAATCGAATTTTCCGATATTACTCAAATCTCCCGAAAAGGACACCCGGGAATCCATTTCACATATGATATCGATTCCAGACATACCTCGCCGTATTTTTAACTTTCGTATTTGCCTTCCCTGCCTCTGCTATCCTGGGATGTACATTTTTTCAGTTCAGTTCAATTTCCACCTGCCAGGATGGTTTGTGCTAATGTCAGCGAAATGCCATCGGATATGTGAGATCGCATGCATGGCTCACGATGTTAACATACTTCAGAATGAATTTCCGAGAAACTACCACGCGGCACAGACCATCATGAATCCCGGAAAAGTTTTCCCCAATGCTAGGTATGCCTGCGTTCCGAAATGGAACCTGTTCTATTTGAGGAAGTTTAAGTGCAATTCAATGTGAAACGATAGCAATTTGGTGCCTTCGTCATCTTTCACAAAGTGAAATTTCATTGGATCGACTTTGCATTCCATCCGTCAAAGAACACCCGTTTGTCAGGGAAAATATCATCGGTTTCCACGTGAATGGTATTTTGAACAGAATATCAGTTGGTTGCTTACTATATTTGTAAGAAATTCGGAAAACTCGAAACTTTCGATTTGAACCAAAGGAGAGGAATTCGGATGAAAGGAATGATTCCCTGACAGGCGCTCAGCAGAAAGCGAAAAGGTACTATTACGTCTTCCCAGCACTCATGTATGATATGAGGAATCCTCCATCAATTTACTTTCTACTTTAACTTGTCAACTAAACCTCCACCCCACCCCGTGCTCCTGCGTAATTCCACCCCTCTCGAGCATTCTCTGCTAACATATTTTCATAAGACTTGGAGTTTTCAAGATTGTTGAAAACATTTTCCTTTGCGTTATGAAACGTCTAGTGACAGTCATTTCGTACAAGTTCGCACCACGCCACTTCCTAGATCGAGGACTCACTTTCTTAAGGCTTTTGATTCGGTTAACAGGACTCTAACGATTTGAAAACACATAAGTTCTCATGAATGTCGTTACTTTTCTGAGTTTTTTTCAACGTCAGGTGCTTGTTACCTTATAAATGGGGAGTTTATAAGAACTTCGTAGACTCACTTAAAAGGCTTCAGGACTTTTTTCGATTTCTGTCGACGGAGAGCAAAAGTTTGGAGAGGGAGATAAACTGGCAGTGACAGCGTAAATCGTGCTTACAGTCCATGACTGGTTTGACTTTAGTTATTTCACAAGGCTAAGTACGTAGGTTCTGTGCTACTAATGGCATCTAAATGACTTTCTTCATTGGGAAATTTTCAGTGATGCACCTTTCGTTAACTGTTTCAATTGCGACAGTCAGTGAACATAAGTATTTATTTTGAAAAGTTTGCTGCAAACACTGCCTACAAGCTGGTTAAATATTTATTATAATTACCTCACCACGTTTTAGGCTCTCATTACTGCTTGGCAGGACTATAGTATGGGGAAAATGGTGGTCGTTTCAATCAAGGCTCTTTTCGGCACTTTTAATTTTCAATTATTGTATTTCCAAAACAATGGGAAAAGTGATTAGTGTTCAAATTCAAAGCAGGGTAAATTAGAGCATTGAATTCACAATTGAATCTGTCACATATGCCATCGTGTTATAAATTTAGGCGAAATGTTTAGATAAATTCAAATTTTGGTGGAGGTTAGAAAACAATCAAGTCGGGAAATCAGAATCTGGACGCTTCAGGTATGAAGGGTTTTGTGTATTTCTTTTATAAAAACATTTCTGTGGACATTTGTCCCACTAGTACCTAGCACGTAATGTATAGACTGAAGCGAGAAATTTGACCTATTTTAACTTTGTTTGGAATAGTGAGATTTCCACCAAACCGAGTAGGATCATGCTTTATTTTATAGCTTATATTGCTTTCAAAACTCTATGATTTTAGAATGAACTTCAGGGGGTTTTCATCATTATCAACGGCGCAACAACCGCCTTAATAAGGAACTCCAGACATCCCGGTTTTACGCCAAGGTCCACCAATTCGATATCCCCAAAAGCTGTCAGGCATCCTACGCCATCGCTCCATCTTAGGCAGGGTCTGCCTCGTCTCCCTTTTCTACCATACATATTGCCCTTATAGACTTTCCGGGTGGGATCATCCTCATCCATACGGATTAAGTGACCCGCCCACCCGGATTTTATCCACAACCGGATGGTGATGGTATCGCTCATAGATTTCGTCGTTATGTAGGCTACAGAATTTTCCTTCCTCATGTAGGGGGCCAAAAATTCTTCGAAGGATTCTTCTCTCGAACGCGGCCAAGAGTTTGCAACTCTTCTTGCTAAGAACCCAAGTCTCTGAGAAATACATGAGGACTGGCAAGATCATTGTCTTGTACAGTAAGAGCTTTGACCCTATGGTGAGACGTTTCGAACGGAACAGTTTTTGTAAGCTGAAATAGGCTCTGTTGGCTGACAACAACCGTGCGCGGATTTCATCATTATAGCTGTTATCGGTTGTGATTTTCGACCCTAGATAGGAGAAATTATCAACGGTCTCAAAGTTGTATTCTCCTATCCTTATTCTTCCCGTTTGAGCAGTGCGGTTTAATGTTGTTGGTTGGTTGGTTTTCGGTGCGGACGTTACCACCATATATTTTGTCTTGCCTTCATTGATGTGGTGCCCAAGATCTCGCCAGCATAGGCCAGTAGTTGGGTGGACTTAAAGAGGATCGTACCTCAGCATCCCGGATGTCGAATGGTCTTGAGAGTGATCCTGCTCCTTTTATCTGGCCTCGCACAATAATCAGGTTTAGCATAGTCAGTCTTATCAATTTCGTTGGGGTACCGAATTCTCTCATGGCCTTGTATTGTTTTACCCTGGCTATGTTATCATAGGCGGCTTTAAAGTCGATGAATAGATGGTGCAACTGTTGTCCATATTCCAACAGTGTTTCCATCGCTTGCCGTAGAGAGAAAATCTGATCCGTTGCTCATTTGCCTGGAGTGAAACCTCTTCGGTATGGGCCAATGATGTTCTGAGCGTATGGGGCTATCCGGCCTAGCAAGATAGAGGAGAATATCTTATAGATGGTACTCAGCAACGTAATACCTCTATAATTGCTGCACTGTGTGATATCTTCCGTTTTATGTATGAGACAGATAATGTCTTGTTGCCAATCGTCAGGCATTGATTCGCTATCCCATACCTTGAGCACAAGTTGATGAACCACCTGGTGTAATTGGTCGCCTCCATATTTAACCATTTCGTCTGTAATACCATCGGCTCCTGGCGACTTATTATTTTTAAGCCGATGAATTGCACGGACTGCGTCTGCTATACTTGGTGGTGGCAGTATTTGTCCGTCGTCTTCAGTTGGCGGGACCCCCAACTCGCCGATGTTCTGGTTGTTCAGTAGCTCATCAAAGTACTCAACCCATCGCTCCAATATGACCATTCTTTCGGAAATCAGATTTGCCTCTTTGTCTCGCCAGGATGAGCATCGAAGTGTATAAGGCTTCATCCTGCTGAGTTGGTGGTTAAACTTCCGCCTTTTGTACCTGGTGCGGTTGCTCCCTGTACTTTTCTAGTTCACAGAATTCGGGGTTTTGCAGAAATGATAGTAATGTACTACCCCCACAGGCACAAGTAACCTTATATAGTTTGTGGCCCTGTTTGTTTTCCTGAACTATGGCTTGTTATGGAAGGGTACTTTGTAATTAATTAAACGTTAATACCGTTAAATTTGCGTCACCGACGGGTTTTTGGAATTTAGTCGTTGTTTGACATTGTTATAACACAACTATAGTTAACCTTCATTTGGGTTTGTAGTGTTCGCTTATTGTGTGTGACTGTAAAAAATGCCACTCGATGCAACTGGTGTAGCCAGGCCAGTGGCTTTTGCTGGCACTGGGTACAGCACTGGGTCGCATTGCTTGTACACTAGATGTACTCCTGCGTTGTCAGCAACGTGTTGAGAATTCGCTTTTGCACCGCTACTGAACGTATCATTAGAAGAAGATTGACAGAAAGAAATCTATGGGCTTTTCGTCCAGTTCGCGTCCCACAATTGCTCCCACAACACCGTAGAGCTAGACTTGCTTTTGTGTGGAGAATAGAAGGACGTTCTGTTCTCGGATGAAAGCAGGATAACTTTAAGAGGTCTAGATCGACGTCAGTGTGTGTACAGGCTCCAAAATAAAGGGTTTGTCACACGCTTTATATATCGCTTTATATATCCGTATATTACTAGGGAGGCTTCATAATGGTTTGGTTTGACGCTTCATAATGGTAGCCGTTATATAGCTCGATCTTGTTGTCTTCGATTGACACAGTGTGACCGCTCAAAAATACGTGGAAGATGTTCTTCAAGATTGTGTCATACTTTTCGCACCATTCATTGGTGATAACTCCAGGGTTATGAGGTCGGAATTCAAGTTCCACCGAACCCGGCACGCGATCCCGATCTCAACTCAATTTAACACATTTGGAGAACAAAATTACCAACCCCCACGACCCTACTAGCTGTGGTAGAGGAGTGGTATAATATCTTCCAATAGAATATTCAACATGTCGTGAAGATTGTTCGACCGGCTCCAAGAAGTCATAAGGGCCAGAGGTGGCCACATCATTATTAATTTTGTTTTTTTTTTTGTTCAACTGGAACTTTTTTCTTGATTTTTTAAGGTTTTATGTTAAACAAAACCTTATTAAAATCGATTCACTGTCTGTCTCCTTGTCAGTCTGTCATACGCACTTTTTTGTCCAAAACGGCTAAACCGATACGAACGAAATTTGGTGGATAGATGGGAACTATGAAATTCTACGCATACAGCGAGTGACATAAATTTTGGTGGAACTTAGAGGGGGGCTCCCCATACTTGGAAAGGGGGATTTAAAAAAAATTTCACCGGATATAGTCGTGTAGGGTATCAAACGGAAAGCATCGATTAGTACTTTCCGAAACTGACATTAGTTTTGGCATGAATTGCAAAGCGCACGAGTAAGGAGTCAAAATATACGCACTTAAAGTGAGACAGGACTCATTTTCGGAAACTACCCAACCCAAAAATCCGAAAAAAAACAGGATGTTGCGCTTAGATGAAATCTAGGCCTCAAAATATGTCCCATTCCGATATCTGCTCAAATAAACTTACTAATAGTATATTACCCACTTTTACAAATTGACTGAGAAACTCCCCTTAAGTTCATCCTATCTCGTGCTCTTATGGAAGTCCGACTGTTACTGTCAAAGTTATAACAGTTAAACTTATCAATTTTCTGCGAATTTACCGCATCCTAAGCCAT
Source organism: Hermetia illucens (assembly GCF_905115235.1). Classification (NCBI taxonomy): domain Eukaryota; kingdom Metazoa; phylum Arthropoda; class Insecta; order Diptera; family Stratiomyidae; genus Hermetia; species Hermetia illucens. Next base: position 61,525,435 of record NC_051853.1, read on the forward strand.
ACAAATAAGATGCTGACGTCATAATTAACCAGAATAATTGACATTCGAATGAAATATTAAAATTCCATTAATGAAGGATCCACTTCTCTCTAGCCCTTTTTAAGGTTTTGTGTGAAACAAAACCTTATTAGAATCGATTCGATGTCTGTCTGTCCGTCTGTCTGTCTTTTTTTTTTTTTTTTTTATGAATGGAGGTGGAAATCTTAGAAAGACACTGCCGCGCCAGGTTGCAGCAGCGTGTGGGATTCTCACCCACTAAAACCACCCCCACTTTCTCCTTTTTCCTTCCCCGCGGGACCGCCGCAAAGCATTACTTCGCGGGGTGGACTGCGCTTTACGCGACCACGCCTTCCGTTCTTCGCGTCCTCCTTACGCGCTCCGCTCTTGCCAGTTCCTCTTGTATTTGTTTGATGGCGGTGTTCACCGCACACCAGTTTCCCTCCGATTTCAACATTTCCCCGACGATATTCTGCGGGCTTAGAGTGGTTTTCAGGGAGTTTTCCAGACTCCTCCTTTCTGAGAGAAATCGTGGACAGTGGAACATAACATGCTCCGGGTCCTCAGGTGTGCAACCACATTCAGGACACAAGGGAGAATCATCCAGCCTGAATTGGTGCAGGTACTTCCTGTAACCACCATGTCCTGACAGGAATTGCGTCAGATGGTAGTTAATCTCACCGTGTCGTCGCTGGATCCACTCTTCAATACGGGGAATCAAAGTGTGGGTCCAGCGACCCCTCTGCGAGTCATCCCACCGTTTCTGCAAACTTTTCCAGCGACTCTCGCCTTGCCGCCTTTCGGCATTCTGCATCCTTTTCAAGAGGATTCATCTTCCTTGCCTCGTACAGGCAGCGTGTCTCACTTGCCAGAATGTCTATCGGGATCATTCCCGCAATAACACACGCTGCCTCGCCTGATATTGTTCTGAAGGCGCTGCACACCCTTAGCGCCACTAAGCGGTAAGTCATATTCACTCTCCTACGATTACTCTCACACGCTAATGCTTTCTCCCAAACTGGTGCCGCGTATAATAGTGTGGAGCGAACCACTCCGGCTACAAGTAATCTGCGACTGTACCTTGGACCTCCAATGTTAGGCATCATCCGCGCTAATGATACGCTGGTATTTGCCGCTTTTTCACAGGCATAGTCCAGATGTCCCCTGAAATTGATCTTAGCGTCAATCATCACCCCCAGGTATTTGATAACCGGCTTCGAAGTGATGACGTGACCACCAACGCGAATATTAATCGTATTCCTCTTCCTACGATTGGTAATCAAGACCGCCTCCGTCTTTTGTTCCGCAAGGTCAAGCTGAACCATCTCCAGCCACGCTTTTATGGCGCTAATGGTTTCGTTAGCGTACATTTCGACGTCTTCAGGTTCTTTCGCGACGACAACCACAGCTAGATCATCTGCGAAACCGATGATCGTGGCCTCCTTTGGCACGGGAAGGACAAGGACCCCATTGTACATGACGTTCCACAGGAGAGGATCCAACACTGAGCCCTGTGGTACTCCTGCGGTGACGGTGTACTGCTTGGATCCCTCATCCGTGTCGTACCACAGTGTCCTCTCCGTCTGTCTGTCTGTCTGTCTGTCTGTCGGTCTTTTTTTTTTTTTTCGGCGTTGGAAGGTGGAAAGGTTCAAAACCTACTGCTGGCTCCTGCTACGCAGTTATGTGAGACTTCTACTCACTAAAACCACCTCCTTCTCATTCCACTCTCCCCACGGAACTCCTATCAAGTATTGCATCGCGGGGCTGGATCAGCTTTTAGCTGCGGCTCATTATGGTTCTCTCCCTTCCTTGTTTTCGTCGTAGTTCTTCCTGCCTAAGCTGTTGGTGAATAGCTTGTAGTTCCCTTACAACCTGGTTCCAGGCATCCGTTGACTCCAGCATAAACTCCACAATGTTTTCGGGTGTTAAACGCCTGTCTGCGACCGCTTCCATTCTTGTTCGGTGCGCGGTGAACCTGGGGCAATCAAATATGACATGCTCCGCATTCTCAGCCACGTTACCACATCTTGGGCAGCATGGTGATTCGTCGTGACCAAATCGATGTAAATAAGCACGATAACCTCCATGTCCACTCAAGAATTGTGTTAGCTCGTGGCTTAATTCCCCATGGTTTCGTTCAAACCATCTCCGAATATCCGGAATGATGCGGTATGTCCAACGAGCATTTTGGGACTCGTCCCATCGCTGTTGCCACCGTTCGATAGATTCCCACCGTGCCAGCTGCCGTCGAAATGCGCTAGACTCTCCAGCTGCATACGTTTTGTCGTAGAGTCGCCGACTTTCCTTCGCCAAGATGTCTATGGGGAGCATCCCTGCTAGTACATATGCCGCTTCTCCTGATGTTGTCCGATATGCACTGCATACCCGGAGTGCACTTAACCGATACGCCATTCCTAGTTTTCCGCAGTTTGATTTGTTTTCCAGAACGGTTGCCCAAACTGGAGCTGCGTAGAGTAGCACGGAACTAACTACCCTTGAAATAAGACGACGTCGACTTTGTCTTGGTCCACCAATGTTCGGTAGTATCCTCGAGATCGTTACAGCGATGGAAGATGCTTTAGTTGCAGCACACTCAATGTGTTTTTTAAAGTTGAGTCTTTTGTCAATCATTACTCCCAAATATTTAAGCGACTCTTGGGAGTAAATTGTTTTTCCACCAACTTTAATTTTCACGGTCGTGTCTTTCCTTCTTTTGCTGATTAGCACTAGTTCCGTTTTATGTTCAGTAAGTGATAGACCGGACTTTTTCAACCAGGAATTTATCTCCCATATCGCTTCATTTGCATAGATTTCGATCTCGTCTAAGCGTTTTGCCACTATTGTTACCCCGATATCGTCCGCAAAACCAATAGTTGTCACGCCGTTAGGAAGGCGTAGCGTCAGCACTCCGTTGTACATAATTAACCACAGTAAGGGACCTAAGACAGACCCCTGTGGTACGCCGCACGTCATTGGGAATAATTTCTCTCCATCGTCCGAGTCGCAATATAATCTTCTTCCAAGAAGAAATGCAACAACGATGCGTACAATGTACTTTGGAACCTTTAGTTTGGTTAGAGCCTCTACGATTTTCGTCCACTTTGCAGTGTTGAAAGCATTTTTTACATCGAGGGTCACCACTGCGCAGCATTTGTCATCTTGTATTGCAGCGCGAGCCAGGCCAGTCACCATGCTGATTGCATCGATGGTTGATCTCCCCTTACGAAACCCGAATTGCTTGTCGGATAGGCCTCCTTCCTTTTCCGCAACAGCGAGCAGCCTGTTGTATAATACTCGTTCAAATAGTTTACCAATGGTATTGACCAAACATATCGGTCGATATGAGGAGGGGTCTCCCAATGGTTTACCTGGCTTCGGAATAAGTATCAACTTTTGCAGCTTCCATTGCTCGGGGAATTCTCCTTCTCTGAGGCATGCCGTAAAAACTTTAGCAAACATACCTGGTGCTGACCTGGCTGCCACTTTCAGGGCGATATTCGGGATTCCATCTGGCCCTGGGGTCTTATTTTCAGCCAATTTACTTGCTGCATCAAAAATTTCCTCTTCTACCACTTCAGGGATTTCGTCGGGGTTTACATGCACTTTAGGCAGATTTGTGTAGTTCACATCCTCTGGGAAGAGAGTGTCCACTATGTTTTGTAGTAATTTTGGACAGGTAATCGGTGGGGAGCGCTTGCCTTTCAGTGATGACATTACAGACCTGTAGGCGCCACCCTATGGATCAGAATCAGCTTCGGTACACATCCGCTTGAAATGTTCGGATTTGCTCTTCGTGATAGCTACTTGCAATTTTTTCCTCGCGTTCTTGTATTGCATGTGCAGCTCAACGAATTCAGGTTGATTTCTTCTGCGCTGGGAGCATCTCCTAGCTCTGAGGCAGTTTTTCCGACATTCCTCAATTTCTGAATTCCACCAGAAATTGGGATTTCGTCTTCGGAAAGCGCTACGCCGTGGCATAGAGGCATCGCATGCTCGCTGCAATTTTTCCGCGGCCTGTAAAGCTTTTTCTTGTGCGCTTCCCGATACTAATGTGTCATCTAGAAGTACCTCCTTGAACATTTCTTCATCGAATTTGTTAGTTACCCAGCTCATCGTTATTCTTTTTTGTGGCTTCATGTAATTCCTACGCGAGGTTTGGAAGACAATAGCCTGATGATCGCTGTGTGTGTACTCTTCGCTAACATGCCACTGCAAGTCTTTGATAAGGGTGTCACTGACGAAAGTGAGGTCTACTACCGATTGTAATTCTCCCCTCCGGTATGTGTTGGCTCCCCCAGAGTTCGCAAGTACGACATTTAGACGCGAGAATGCCTCTAGCAGTATTTGCCCCCTTGCATTTGTTCTTCCCCCCCATTCTTCTGCCCATGAGTTGAAATCACCGGCAATTATTTTGGGATTATAGCGCCTGGCATCAAAAGATAGTTTCTCAAGCAACAAAGTGAATTCCTCCAGCGTAAGGCTCGGGGCTGCATAACAACTATAGATGTATATACCTCCTATTTTGGCACGTGTAAATCCGTTCTCTGGATGTTTTTTTACATCTTCTATAGCACGACTTCCGCAGCTCCATATCGCGGCTTTGCTGTTTTTGTCAGCTACCCATACTCCGCTATGAAGATTTTCATATTGTTCGCATACAATAGCTACGTCGACATTATTTTCAAACACGCTCTGGGAGAGCAGGTCTTGGGCCGCTCGACAGTGGTTCAGATTTAGTTGCATAAACTTCATTTGTGCTTATTTATGAACGCCTTTCTGAATACTGGGCAATTACTGCTTCCTGCAATGTGGGCGCTGTCGCTATTTTTCATTTCGACACAAAACACGCATTTGGGCTTTCCGTTGCAATCCTTCGCAAAATGGCCTTGCTCTCCGCACTTGCGACACAGACTAGATCTGTCTTGTGAGCTGGTACAGGCTTTCGCAATGTGGCCGAACTGCCAGCACTTAAAACATTTATGCACCTGACTTTGCTCTCGTATCCGACAAACCACCCATCCAATACGAACTTTACCTGCTGCTATAGCCTTTTTTGCTGCTTCGACAGGAAGACTTATCGACGCTATCTGTGTATCCCCGTACGCCTTCCTAAGTCGTAGCACGTTGGCCTCGCTCACTGACTGTATTCCTAATTGAGATTGCAAGGCTTCACAGATCTCCGACTTCGTGGCGATTTCATCCAAGTCCTTACATTCTATCACCACTGAATCTCTGCTCATTTTGATTGCTGCAGCCTCACCTAGTGCCACTTCGATTTTTTTTCGTAGGTTTTCGCCTACATCTTCACCCGCTTTAAGCTCCAGCAACAGATCACCTTTCTGCGTACGTCTGATACGCGTAACATTACCACTTAGTTCAGTCAGGGAGGTATCTGCTTTTACTTTGCGCAAAATCTCCGCGTACGTCAGCTCGCTAGTTTTTGTTATGATCAGCGCGTCTGGCCTGGCTCTCCTTTGCAACCGTTTCTTACCTTCTACTTTAGTCCAGGTAGATTCTTCGGCGCGGTTAGTGGCTTTTTCCGGGTGGGCCGATAAGCTTCCGTCTCCTGTCTTCGTAGGTTGCGCCGGAAGTGGTTTCTCCTTTTTGCGTTTCGCTGTCCGTTGGGGTGATTGTACCTCTTCGTTGGGGTCTCTTTGTCGCTTATTGCGCATTGCTGAGATGTCTCTTTCACCTTGGATACCTTCTTTGTCAAAAAGCCTCTTGGGAAGAGATGTTTTCACCATAGTTTGTGTTGCTACAGTAACCATCACTTTCTGTTGGCTGTTCGGCAGTATACCTTCTTCGCGTGCTTTTACATCCTCTTTAGCCTTAAAGTACGTCGCCCTAATAGAACGCACTTGGTCTTTGATAGCGTGATGGACGTTACTCCGCTGACCAACGTACTCCATCAGATTTTGGATCATTGCTCCCAGCTGCGTGAACGCGTCGGCCTCATTTAAAGAATTGACTCCACCGCTGCTGCTCCTTTGATCCGACATCTGTTTCTCACTCGATTTCGCTGGAGGCGATCGCACTAATTTACCGCTCCGCCTAAAAGGATCATTAAGGCTAAAAACCATCAAAGGCGACTCCCCACTAGCCGTTTTGCTAGTGGGAAGCCCCCCGAAATTCTCGGCTTCCTCCACTGTTTGCAGTGAAATAATTTACAAACAAATTTGTCTGTTGATTCCTACACACTCTTGCTTTGGCTGCAGATCGAACTGAGGGCTATCCACCCGCAAATGGTTCTAAACTGGGGTTTGTTTATTAATGCTTAATGTTTCAGAAAAAAAAGGATCGTCCCGCGCTGTGTCTGTCGGTCTGTCTGTCTGTCTGTCTGTCTGTCCGTCTGTCTGTCTGTCTGTCTGTCTGTCTGTCTGTCACAGCCGATTTATTCGGAAACGGCTGGACCGATTGTCACGAAAATTGGTAAGAGTATGTGATCTGCCGTTCCCTTTACATGCAGTGACTGGCGCCATTTGGTGTTAAGTTTAAGGGGGGGGCTCCCCATACATGTGAAAGGAGCCATGTGGGGTACCAAATGAAAGGTCTCAATTAGTACTTTTCGAAACTGGTTCAATATTTGAAATTGGGTGAAACATAGGGGAGTGAGGGCTCAAAATATGACCATCAAATAGTGTAACAGGTCTCGTTCTCAGAATCTATCCAACCTAAAAATCTGAAAAAAATCAAAGTGATGCATCTCTACGAAATCTAGGCCTCAAAATATATCCGGTTCCGATATCTGCACAAATAAAGTTAATAATAGTATATTTACACATTTTAGAAATTTACCCGGCACCCCCCTTATGTTCATCCCAGAAGTACAAAAATTAGCATAGGTGTAACGAAGAACATGGTGCACAATTCGATCAAGTTTGAAGAAAATCCAACTATTATTAACAAAGTTATAGGGGGTAAAACTTTACAATTTTTTGTGAATTTCGTACATTCTACAACCTGCATGACGTCATCATCAGATATCAATTCGTCAATACCACAACGAAATAAGTTCGCATGAATTGGGTGGAAAAGGATTATTTTGTGTTAGTTTTTTATTCATTTGTATGTGAATATCAATTATTCCAACGAGATATGTGACATGGACTTTGCGGGTAGTGCTTAATTCAGATAGATATAAGAAGTAAATCGGAAATATGGGTGCAATCAATTTACGTGCCAATATGTGTGCAGTATTCGGAAATAGGCAGTTTGTTTGCTTAGGGTGAGAGTAATATCTACGGCTGTAATATGGACGTATGTCTCGTAGTTTGGAAAAATATGAAGGAGTATGTTGGATTTGTAACTATATACGGATAGAAAAATGTGCGTTGAAATTTCTTAGATAAGATGAACACAAAACCTTTATACCCGAAGCGCGAGCTTCCAGTATTCCGACTTGTTTGTATCTGATGTAGGTTAAATTTTTCGCATTTGCTAATAATATTAAACTCAGAGTCTGAAGAGTATGAGGTTGACTATTATCAATACAATGATTTCCATCAAATGATTTATTTAAATCGCTTCCTAAAAACAAGAGGGCAATGGAATGTTTAACTATGTGACGCGGAGCTGTCATGCCCTGGTCGCTCCTCACATGTTCTTGATTTCCTTTAGCCTTTGTGCCGTTCAGGGGGCTCGTCGTGATCGGATTCGCCATTTTATTTTATCAAATGCCAGATGGATGGGAAGTTTCGAAGTTTTTAAATGCCCATACAGCGTATCAAGCCACCGTTGTTCCGGGCGGCCTTTTGGGCGTTTACCATCGATTTCGATGTTTAGAGCAATCTTGGTAAGTGAATCTCATTAACGCGAACTACGTGACCATACCATCGAAGACGCCTTCCTTGGAGTTTCTCCCGATTGGTGTAAACCCGTATCGATCACGAATATCCTCATTTCCGATGTAATCAAAACGTGCCACGCCACCAGTCCAATGCAACATCTTCGTCTCTATTACCGCAAGAAACCTTTCATTGCCTTTTATAGTCGGCCAACACTCGGAACTATAGGGAGCGGCAGACGGACGACATTGCGGTAAATTTTAGATTTAAGACGTACGCTGAAAAGTCGATCACAAAGAACACCAGTTGTGGAATGCCACTTCATGCAGGTCGCAATAATGCGTGAAGCAATTTCATGACGCAGTTCTGCAGTTCTTCGAGATATATAATTCGCTCAGTTCTGGGCAGGTTACTGAAGCTGACAGCACCGAGCAATTTAAATATCTCGAGTCAATGATGTCAGCCAATGGAGAACTGCATTATATTCCTCACATAAGGAAACACAAAACCTTTTATACGTGAAGCATCAAGCTTCCGGTTTCCCGACTTGTTTGATGTTATCGAAGATATTCACAAAACCAATTTTTGATAAACGTCCTTTAAAAAACGACTTTTTTTACAAGATATGTTTTTTTATTACCTCAAAGATAGTTTTCAACGTACCTCTCATAAATTATCCTCCACATTTATCAATTTCTGCAAATTGAAAGAAAGAAAAGGATGGCTGTTAATTGCGTCTGACAGTGTATTATTAACCTTATTTGAACAGATATCGATATGGAGGGTATTTCGAAAGAAATGATCACCCCCCCCCCCCCCCTGTTGAATTAAATGTCAAAATTGAGTCCAGTTTTCAAAAGTACTAATCGACACCTTTCATTTGATACCCGACATTACTATATTTAGATAAAAAAAATTGCAGGATTCGGGAGAAAATATCTATTGCTATGTATTTTAAATATCTGATGTGCGGCCATATAGCCAGATTTAGCCCAAGCAAGCACCCTGAATGCATGTTGTGTAAAGATATTGGTATTGCTGAAAAGGATCAAGCCGTAGGGAGCGAAAAATGTCCGCTTTCTAAGAGGGAACCAAAACCAAACAGTAAATGAATTTTACTCAGATAAATTTCAACTATTGTGAGGCCGAACGCGATCTTTTGAGCCAGTGAGTCCAAGAGCTCGATGAGGAAGTGGCGAATGTTAGCCAACCATACAGAGGGGAAGATAACCCGGTATAGGATAGACAACAAGACGATATCCATTCGAAGAAATAACCGCAGGCCTAGTAATACGTTCTTAGTAGCTAAAATTAGCAGTGTTCATGTTACATAAATTCGCGTTGTCATCGCGGGAGACTTCAACGCATGGTCTACCGAATGGGGAAGTAAGCTTTCTAATAGCAGCGGGTTGATAGCTTTTTCTTCGGTGGACATTGTCGTGCCGGATGAAGCGGTCGAGTTCAAAGAAGTTTGACGCCGAAATAGGTCGCAGCCGGTGATGCCTCTATGCCAAGACGCAAAATTAACGCTTACATATTACTGAAACCGTTGTGGACACAGCCGGATGGATTTGTGTCGTCATACGAGACCCATCCATCGGCTTCGATAGCCTTGGCTACAAATGAAGAATTGGCCGTTGCTGGCCGAGCTCTCTATGCAGTCATTTGAGTCTGACTCAGATTCTCCATTCGCTCAGAATTGAATCCACATGAGCGAAGTGCTTTTCTTCTATTTTGTTCTTTAGGTTTTTAATTTTTTTTATACTTGGCTATTATGGCTTTGTTTTCCCCCAAAATAAGTCGATGCCAGCCGAGTCCCTTTTTGGCGAGACAAGGTTAGTTGCTGATGCCCAGAGTTCACCGTTCGCGGCCACATCTTAATCCCTGTGACGATTCAGCCCTCGGCACGGTAGTCACATCTTGGCTTCGGGTTTTAATTGCCGCTTCAGTCATCTCTGGTTTCCTGACAGATGTAAGCGTCGCTTCAGTAAGAAGGCTAGCTTGGTAAGTTAGTGAGTATTACACTCACAGTAATCACCAGATAATCTGGATAGGCATCAAGATTAAGCCGAACTCGAAAACGAGACCCCAAGCAGTACCGGCAGGTAGACGGCGAAAGTTTTCCAGGAAAACTTTTTTTTTTGTTGCGCTCTGAATGATACGTTCATAGAAAAAGTCACCCAGATCACTCAATGAATGGCGGGAGCAGGCGACAATACTATGTCCAGAAGGTGACTGCTCCCGAGTAGGCAAACTACTGGTGGAAGAACGAAATCATAACTTTTCGAGCCACATGTATCCGGGAAAAGAAGTTTTAACAGAGCCTTAAAATAAAGCCCAGAACGGCCTATTATCTGTCGTTGGGGTTCCTGGAGAATTTCTGGTACAAAGGAGTACATTGTCACAGTCAAAGTAATACATGGTACTGTATCCCCTATTGTGGAATAAGAGGCTAGGATTCGGCATTGTGAGTGACTTGGGTATAGTTGTTGCAACAGTGAGTCCTTGAGGGTTTTACGTGAGCACCTGTCAGGGAGACGTAATCCCACGGTCTTCTTAAGGCACGGATTGATTTTGTGACCACAATCAGAGCCCCGCTGTGGCAAGCAACAACGGTAGCAGTCTATACCAAGTGCATGGCATTGCATTCATACTGGCGGATGCAAGACCTGTCTAAATCTCTACCGAGCTAAGGAGTACGGCACCCGTGTTGAAACGCAACACCACGCCGAGGCCCGAAGGTCTCTTCTCGCTTGAGCATAACCACAACCCCCATGAAACTCCCACTAGGAGCCCAACCGCAAACAACCGAGCTGTACTCACATACAACAGGAATTCTCCCGAGTATGTGAGTCCATGGGCTATCCCGATTCCCATGGTACCAGTATACCCCTGGTAAGGTTTCGTGGCCAATTGCCACTTCAGATTAGTCCCCGTGCAGACTCGGGTCTGATCGATTAGGCCTTTGGAGCATTCGCCTACTGAATCACGGCCGGCAAGCCCAAGTGAATACGGCGTCTCCCGGTGCCACCACTATGGAGGTTCTCCTCGACCACTTGGTTTTGGTTCAGCCGACAGGGTGGCCGCCCGTTTTCCTCACCGCCACCTCTGAGCACCAGTTGTTACAACAAAGCACTCAGAGGATGTGAAGGTCTACGCAACGCAGAAAGTGATAGCGGTGGAGACTTGGTTGGTAAACGTCCGGCTGACTCTGGCCGGTGGGAAACCGGGAACGTAATAATAAACCGCAGTAAGAATGCCACACTGAAAATGGAAGTCTGTAGACTTACTATCATCCCAAGGCTGGCTAGAAAATATCCTCTAAAGGTTGGTATTGCTTTGAAAACCATGAGGAGACTAAATACCGCATCACCTAGTTACTCAGAAGACATGCTAGTTGCTACAGACAGTATCTGCACCGCTTTGCCCAATAACCTTGTATACTGATCAAGTTTCTCGGTGGAGAGTAAGAACCTGAACTGGATCAAGCGCTGGGAAGGGGCGTGAAATCAAATGCTCCTCTGGCTGGGATGGAGCGAATATGTCTTTCTAAGATTTTTACACTTCTGCGCCCAAAGTACAGCACGTTATGTGGCCGTTCACAGCTAACAAAGCTCAGCTCTTCTACTTGCAAGATACTACACCGATTTCAAAACTGGAAGGAATAAGGACAATGCAAATTTCCCTCGGCATGTGTCTACTTATTAGTTTTCATATACAACATAAGCTCAGTTCATCATTATCGACCAGGACCGTTCCTATTTTTGGGGCTTTTATCTGACGAAGTTTACCTATTTGTTAAACTTCTAGAACCTCCTCCTCCTAGTGGTACCACTCAATAATAAAGAAATACGTACTATATTTTTCTCCGGTACGAGAAGGATGTAAGAAGAACTTGTCCGTTTCGTCTGTTGCGAACGGCATTTTACCGAGGAAGCTCGAGGTTCAGATCTTCCGGCTTCAATATAAAACTGGTGTACTGTTAATCTTCAGCCCCGCCTGATTCAAAACAGGTAAATTAGACATTCTTGGAGATAGCTCTTAAATAGAAACAGGGAAGAGGCAAGTTTAGGTCAAAGTATCTTCTGGGATCGAGATTCTCCTAATATCCTTCTTTTCCTGACACTTCGCATGTTAATCCCTTTGTAGAATTTGTAGGTTTCCGGTCTACAAATTTCTACCCCACTAAGTGAATGACTTCAGCAGTAATCATGAAATATTTTGCAGTGAATTGTTAAACCGCAGCTCACAAAAATTTTTTGACTCCAGTATCTACGTGGGTTATTTGGCTCTTTTCATCTTTTCGCTGACAGCTTGAATGTTTCTTAGTCATGAAATATGTTGGGTGCTGCGTTCAGCTTTGGCAAACGTGTTCTGTATGTCCAAGTAGTTAAAGTAACGTTTTTCTTGTCCCTTTTAAAATTATTAAAACAATACTCTATGATTGTCGCGCCACTAGATACTATAAGAAGCAACCGAAGCCTCGAACCCTTGCAGGCACCAGCTTTAATTCCACATTCACCGAGTCATACAAGCGGATGGATAGGTAGCGAGTGAATTTTGTCTAAGCTGCCCGAAAAAAGCTTCATTAGATACACAAACGTATCTTGTGGAATGAAGTTTAGTTTCTTCAAATGAAAAAGCAGAGAAGTCCATATAACAGTGAAAAAGCGGCAAATATAGATACGTTTCCAAAAAATAAGAAGATGGATCCATTGAACCTAATCTGATTTGCATGTCCAAATATAAACTTATGGAAAAAGATTGAAAGATTGAATGGGAATCAGAAGATTTTTAATCTGCATTTGTTAAAGATGTAATCCAATTCAGTGGATTAAATTCAGCAGATGTAGATAATTTTGAATGTGGAATGCGCAGCGTCAGATGGGAAGAATTCATATTCCGTGAACTAAGCTGCATTGCTAGCATATGTGAAAATTATGAGGGAGGACGACATGGTCCAAGTTACCTGAAAAGGAACAAATTACCTCGAATACCGTCCGGGAGTTCATGTTTTTTCGCGGCAACTGTGTTTACCACAACTGTGATAACACTTTTTCAAGAAAATAAGTGCAAGATGAGTCTGTAAATGCTATCACTAATATATATTAAGGGGATATACAGTCTTTTTCTAAGAATACGGTGTTACTACATCACAAAAAGATTTCTTGGCGAAAATTTGAAAAAAAAGAAACAGAAATCCTGACATGGTCTTTATGAAAGTGCTTTACCAGAAAACAATTTTCAAGTCGATCCTGCAGGTACGAACATTTATAGAAATCTGGGGCATGACCCAGAACTTCATCTTATAATGCTTTACGCAGAAAACTGAAAGTGATTGAAGACTGACATTTTAGAGATGCCACTATGCTTGTGGTCAAAAACCACCGACAGTTACTTCGGAAGATCGATTCCTGCAAATTCCCAAGTGGTATCTATTCCACAGATGTTGTTCTTCACATATAACAACTGACATAAGTCCAAACAATAAGATAAAAAGAAATTTTGACTTTTAATCTTTTGAAGGTTTTCAGATCAATTGATAATCTTCTAAAATCGGCTAATTGTCCGAGGAGCAGAAGGGCTGCCGAGTTGGGTCAAGGGGTTGCAAAGAGCAACTCATTATCGACTCGGTAGTTGTAGGACAAGCATGTAGAGGCCAAAGAAACCTCCTTAGTTGCTATATTGATTATACCAAGGCTCTCGATAGCGTCCCGCATACCTGGCTATTCGATATCCTACGTCTGTATCGTATTTATCCCAAACTAATGAAGTTTTTGGCGATAGTCATGGAAGGGTGGCATACCACCTTATCAGTATGTTCATCTGAAGGTACCAATACCTCAAGCCCATTCGTATACGGAGAGACATCTTCTAGGGGGATTCGTTGATTCCCCTTTGGTTTTGCATGGCTTCTGAATGATGCTAGAGGCCATGGTTTTGCGATAAAATATGTCCTACGTTCTAAGTGTACACTTAAAACATTTGATATACTTAGATGACATCAAGCTATATGCTGGTCCTGATGACCACCTTACAAGTCTGTTGCGAATAATAGACATGTTCAGCCGTGATATTCGGATGGAATTGGTATTAGACAAGTGTTGAATCCAAGCCATCTGCAAGGGTCATCACGAGGCGCATGCCGGACATAGCATCGAAGCTGTGACCGAAACAGATTTCTACAAGTACCTAGGAATTCTGCAAGGAACTCATGCTCGAGCTGGTGATCTAAAGGATGTTCTACTGCCACGTATGAAGTCTTCAGCCCGCATCTCTCGGGGAAGAATAAGATAAGCGCATTGAATGTATTCGATATCCCCCCACTGGTTTATGCATTCGAAATATTGCCATGGACGAAGACCGATCTGGAAAACGTCTAGCGGCGGATACGGACTACTATGTCCAAATTCCGAATGCATCATCCAAACTCTACCGAGGATCGGATGAACCTGCCTCGAGACATCGGAGGTAGGGCCGTTGACGTGGCGGCACAACATCATCACCAATTCAACTCGTTGTGGGCTTATTTTTACAGCAAAAAGCAGGCGAGTTTCTTGCATGCGGCTGTCTGTAGGGCAGACTGTGAACTGACTCCACTTTACTTGAAGAATCCATCATTCAATCCAATGAGTGTGGTGAAGCCGGACCAAGAGCGGAACAATGAATGGAAGTCGAAGGCAATGCACGGTAAACATGTGAATTGTGATTGGAAGCCATTTGTCGATTTGCATTTTTCGAACAGGTGGCTGTGTGCTGGAAGTTCTTTGCTGAGATGGAGGGGTTCATTTGTGCCATTCAGGATGGCGTGGCCGCCACCCGAGCTCATAAAAAGTTTATCATAAACGAGCGGGTCAATAATGACCTACGTTGGACCCTCTCATTCATGGCTGCAATGTTATGGCACCGGTGCAATACACCACCAGACATTATGCTGTATGTGAGGTGGTTCATCAAAATCTAAACATACAAGCATAGGCTAATCACGGGAACATGTCCTATTTACCGATATGAGCCGCAAGCAATATTTGATAGTTCTGCTTACAGCATGTATTGGGTCGGGCAAGTTCTAATTGATCACCGCATACCATACAACAAGCCTGACGTGTTGTTAGTTGGCAAGACGGGTTGCTCCGCGTATATTGTTGATGTGGAGAAGAAGGTCAACTATGAGTCACTGGCTCTGGAAATCAAAGAAATCTGGAGTCTTGAGCGAGTGGTTGTAGCTCCCATAATATTGTCAGCTGGAGGTATTGTACCTAAATCCCTCACGGCTTCCCTTGATGTCCTAGGACTCTCACACAGTCTGGCTCAAACCATGCAGAAGTACACCATTCTGTATACATGCTCGATGTTGCGGGGAGTACTCAACGGATTCTCCCATTAACCTACCACCGGCCACCATCACCAGCGCCCCTTTATAAGTTAAGTAGATAGGATCGTCCGAGCCTAAATGCTTGGCATTGTGACAAATTGGGGCAACTCGAAAAATATACTAATCGTTGGCACAACAATCCGTATTAGAACAGAGCCTTCATTCTAGAAGGTAACGGTGCACTGCAGTACACTCCAGAAGGTAATGTGGTCAGCATTGTGGTCGCTCGAGATTATTACTCTGATTTGACTCACGTACTCACAGTCACAGTCACAGCTGAATCGACTGGTATCCGACATCCAATCACGATAACAAATCCCTCTGTTACCAGTGAGATTTGAACAGTGACCTTGCACTTCGACAGCCCAACGCTCTAACCAGCACATAACGTGAACGATGTTGAATACTACCGAGTACACCTCTCGTCATAACTCCATCTGCGGGATTCTCTATCAAAATCTTGCGTTAAAGTATAACTTTGTAGGAATCTCCATATTATTAGTATACTCCACGGAGAATGTTGGAAAATGACCGAGCCAAACTACTGTGGGATCATACTATAGCCACCGACCACAGTGTGTATCACAATAGACCCAATTTAGTTCTGTTTCTAAAGGAAGAACGAGCGTCCTTCATCATCGATGTAGCCGTACTATGGGACCGGAACACTGTTGAAAAACCGCCAGAGAAAATCCGAAACTACGGCGCTTTAGCGGGCGATATGAAGCAGAATTGGAGACTACAGAAAATTGAAATACTTCCAGTGGTGATTTCAGTGACGGGATTTGTCCTGCAGAACTTGCATGAAGTGCTGAAATCGCTCGATTTCAGAGCTGGACTATACATGGAAATGCAAAACGGTCATCAACGCAATCTGTGGATTTTGGCTTTAATCCGTATTGTCTTCTATTTAAAATCTATGTAGCGTGATGTAGCTGGGGTGAAGGATTCGACACGCCTATCGGATGAATTGCAGTGACGTTACACTGGATTCCCCTCCAAATACCTTCCCTGCCTTTGGAGGTAACATGAGGCATTGCAACATTGAGGCTGTGTTGCAGGATTGACTGCTTCCCCAATACTCGTTGGAACAAAATTCGGAAATTTGCTTTAATTTTTTTGATGGGACCCCAGGGACACGAAGTACCTAATATGGTTGAGAGTCGTTCAACAATACCAGAGCGGTTCTTGACCCTTGGATGTTTTGGCGGTTATGCCATCAATCACCAGGTATGGAAGACGTAAGCATCGTATGATTTGGACGAACCCGCTATATGAATTTATCGTCCACGCCTATTACCGTGTCACGGATTTGGAACGGAATCCATACGGACACCGATTACATGACGCATTGATAACTCAATTTCCGGTTCTGGGTGTTTCGACTCATCAAAAGAGTCGAAAAGTTGAGGAAGGAGATTCGCCGTGTCGCGCAAGCATTTCTTGGAAATCCATCACCAAGACTGAACAGATGCGTTGCCAACATCAATGGAAACTATCATCTGCGCAATAATGTGCCAATCGAAGAAATCCTGAAGGTGATGAAGCAGAAACTTGCGGTATGCTTCAATCGCATCCGTAGGCATCCGTAGGCATCAGCAAAGGACAGACAACACCTTGTTCTTCCAGAACCAATGGGGATTTTATAAAAATCTCACTAACTCAAGTCGTAAAAGTAACCTCGATCTGGATCAGGCAAAAGACTTCTGGAGAAGTGTTTGGAGCGAACCCAACCGTTACAATTTAGAAAGAGCGTGTCTGACATCGTCCGAATCCATACCCTCAATTTAGATGTTATTATAGCTGTATCCTTCGCTGTCGGTAGATTTTCCCTGAACAATTGTTTTTATGTAATATTTCTCCAAACCCAAACGCATGCCAATATCCCTGCTGAACTGGATTGTAGCATACAATTCGATGTCGTCAATATAAATTAAATGACTTAATGTACGTATGCGTTATTTAATTTGGAACCCGTATTTGCTTTCACAGAGCAGATGGGATCGCGGATTCAAAGCCAAACGAAATAACAGTGGGCTTTGATATACGACTTGAAAGATGCCACACCTAATTGGTATCTCTCCTGATGTTTGTGAGAATACCGATAGCTTCGTGCTCCAATTCTTCATCACTGTTCTCAAGAGAAGAACTTGTAGTAACCACGAATATGATACGGACTCAAAGGTTGATTTATAATCGATGTAGGCTGTAGAGATATTTGCTTTTTGATGGACAACCTGCTTCGCAGCTAACGCATCGTTTATAAGCTGTTCTTTACAACCTCGGGCGCCTTTTGCGCATCCGTTTTGCTCCTCAGCTATCAATGTATGAACATAAAGATGTTTGGAGATGTTCACGCACAGAACTGTAATTGGTAGACATTTTGAAGGGCAAGAGGCACCCTGTTAACGAGAAAGTGTGGAACTAATTCAGGATGGGCAATCATCAGAATGTGTGCGGATAGCTGAGTAATTAGAGCACAGGGCTGTCATACGGAAGGTCGCGGTTCAAATCTCACCAGTAGTAGTGGGGTTTGTATCGTGATTTTGAATCAGTTCAGGGTAATAAATTACAACGGCTAGGTTGTCTCCAAACACTTCTCCAAAAGTCTTCTGCCTGATTTAGATCGAGGTTACTTTCACGACTTGAGTTTATAAAATTTATATAAAATCCCAGTTAGTTCTGGAAAACAAAGTTTTATCTGTCTTTTGCTGCAAGCTCTTTTGATACCGACTGATGCGTTTGGAAAATACCGCAAGCTTCTGCTTCAGCACCTCAACGATTGGCATGTCATTAGAGTGATGACAACTTCCAATCATGTTGGCAACGCAACTGTGCACCCTTGGTGAAGGATTTCCAAGAAGTGCTTGCGTGAATTTCCATCTCCAACTTTTTGACTCTTTTGTTGAGCCGAAATTCCCAGAACGGTAAACTCCTCCTATGCATGCTTCTGTTATTCGCTCCAACGTGTTGATTATTGAGACGAATAACCGTGGCAGCTCCAACCAGGTTGTGAACCTCTGTAGCCAAACAATCAGCCAATATTTTGTCAACGGCAGTAGTGATGTTCGTAGTTGCCGAAGTGAACTTCAGTTTTGGGGTCTTTGTCCTAGCATTTGGGAGGATCTCAGCATGTTCTGTGAATGCGATTTAGAATGCGGTCAAAGCCTCATTATAAATTAGGTCGACATCCTCAGTTACTAAGCTTCTCTTGACTACTGGGTTCATAGAATGCCTTACAAGTGGAGTACTTGTGTTGCCCATTTGACTAGTCCGGTAAGTTGATGACTCCCCAGCTCAAGTAAAACTTCTCCCCCCTCAATTGATACTTCTTCAAAGATTTGCTAGTTGCTAGGACAACTCGGTTGTTATTGATTATCACCCGATACTGGTTGACGATGTTCTGTTCCAGAACATAACTTAGTTCCGGAAATCGGGTTATGAACGCTTCATATAGGCGGTGTCTATACCCTGATGGACTCCATTCCAAACCCCTGGCGCGGACCATAAATTCATTGAGTTTCTTCGTCCAAACCATACGACGCCTACGTCTTCCGTCCCTAGTGGTTGACAGCATAACCGGCAAAATATCCAAGTGCTAAGAACTGCTCTGACGTTGTTGAACGACTTTTAACAGGTTGAGTACTGTCTTCGGATCCCTGGAGTCCCATTAAAATAATTTCCCCAATTTTGTTCCCACGTATATTGGGTCAACTCTGCAACAGAGCCCTAATGTTGGAATGCCCCATGGTTACCTCCAAAGGTATGGAAGGCATTTGGAGAGGAGCTGCTAAAATACAATGTAACGTCACTGCAATTCAGCCCAGATTATGGATTTTTTAAGAAGGTTTACTCGCCCAAAAGGAAAGGGTTTAGGAGGACGAGCACAAATGGAAACGTTCTGCTTGTCCACGGCTAATTATTTACAAGATTAACTTGCGATATTCATAGCTGTCCCGGTAGGCCATGTCACTATCCGCAACCCATGACACGCGCCTGGTCGCATGTCGCTCTGCGTTTGCCACTCAGGTCGAGACTAACCTGGTACGCCAGAATAAAAGACAGGTAATCTTTCTTTTCCAGCATGTATTCTACAGGACTACCACTCTCCTTTTCCTCTATTATGGAAGTCTCTTCAACTAAGTCTCCAGGTTTCATTATACCATATAATACCTCACAGACTATAACATCATTTCGATCTGTTTTATTCTGAGTTGCTTGTTGTCCTCCTTATCTGTTCCCACCGTACCATGTTGAACCCTCCTCTTTTAATTTAGAAGCCATTCGTCATTAACTTTGCTACTTTCAGTATATTTTTTCTTTAATTGATAATCCATTTTCAATAAAAAACTTGTCAGCAAAATCTTCCCTGAATTTCTTGAATATTTTCCCAGATACCATAATCTTAAGACGAGAGATTTCAATTAACAGCTATTTCCATTGACAGAGTCTTCCCTGCCACAGCCATTATCGCCCAGTTGGTATGTTCTGAACCGAAATATCTTAAACTTCCAGAAGTCATCCGTTATTTTATTAATACGGAACACATAAAACGACAAAGTGACGTGTAACATCTTGTACTGTATCTTTCATCGGACAGTAGCCAATTGCCAAAATGAAATCTCCATCGATTTTTCCTCTGTTCCTGCTAAGGACAAATTATCAACTAAATATTTAATACGATTTCTTGCAAAAGGAGCATTGGAAGCTGAAGGCTTAGTGCGTTCCCTATCGGAATTCATCATGCCCAGGCTCGATTCTTCTGTTCTTAACGAAATGCTTGGCGCTTTATTGCCACCCTGAGGATATCAGCTTCTATGAAAAAAAATAAGTTAGGCTCTTAGTAACAGGAAATTACATAAGTTCGGGACTATTGAATCACAGAAACTTAGATGGGGGCTGTGCCGAATATTGGATACGCTGCAAAGATTTGAGTCCAATCTAAGTGCGGAGTGAATTGTCGAAGTAGATTCTGTTGTCCTGGTTGAGTTAGTTTTTGATTCGGATTATGACGGACGATCACTCTTCCGTGTTGCCGTAACTTATCTAGTCAAGTTATCTATGGCACGTTTTCGGATTTGAAGAAAAAACTACAGAAGAGACCTTGCCCCAGTTCACAGATCCATTAATTGAAAAAATTTCGGAACTCCCAACAACACTCGTACGTGCCACATCATAATCATGGGAGATTAAAGAATTCCTTTCTCCACTTACTTCCAACCACGCAAGCATGGAAATGTTACTGGCAATAAATTCCAATGAAATATGTACCTTGTTCTCATAATGTGCTTCCCTCCCAGAAAAATGTATGAAGCAACGTTTATCCAGAGAAACCAGAATTTTCAATCTATTCCCTCTTTCATTATGCTGACATTCTGTCAGGCCGTCTGCAAATATTCACTCTGGAGACAAAAACCTAATTGGTTAAACAACAAAACTCCCCTAATCCCGACGCTACATTGAGTTAACTGAATCCTTTAAGCCCAATGCATTGTTCCATAACAAGTAAATGAATTAAGTTGCTTTTTTGCTCGTATCTCATCCTATATGTAGTATCTTGCGAGTATCCAGCCCATATTAGTACCGAAGCATAGGAGTATGTACGGACGAACAACTCTGCAGAAAAGCACAATGTATGTATCCTTCCACCTAGCGAACGGAAGCAGATTGAAAAAAAAAAAAATCTATTCGAAGTCAAAATAGAAAATGGAATTCCACTACAAAACGGATCCAGTTTACTTACTTAATCCTCAACCAGAGAACTCTCCATGCTTGTGCATATTTGTGACCGGAAAAAAGGAATACGCTCGAGGATCTTCCCAAATGAACGCAAACCACATTTTCGTTCCTGTTTTAGATTTTATGAATGTACGAGTAGGTTCCTCTTCGCAGCCGATTTAATTTCAGGAATGAAGAATTGTTGGCTTTGTTGACTATGGCTTGCGATGCACAGATATTACGGAGAGACAACGTTCTGATGAGGATCCATGGAGGTCAAGTAGAAGTTGGATTGGAATAGGGGAATATTGAATACTTCCAATATTTCATTTGTATTGATAAAGGGAGGACCGGGAGATGCAATGTTGGCTTCTTGCTCGGCTTCTATACATCGACAGAGCCATAGATAATCTGATGCCTTATCCCATGGGAGTATTATTTGGGGGATCATAAATATCTGGACACCTGCAAGTTATACGATGAAAGGTAATATTCATCTTGGTTTATGGTTGGGGACACGAGAAAAAATTATTGAATATGGTTGGAAGTGATTAATTTAATCGAGTGTCTCATAAAATGGATATTTCAGTGACTGATCTCTATCTAGTAACAAGTTTCAACAGAATAAAATGGTTCAAGTCTGCTAAAAGTTATCTTTTCCCTATCTGAATGATTTGGCGGTTATTTCAGTGTAAATAACTTAGCTTTATTCAATGAACTTGCTGAACTTGGCTTTGCAGACAAGCATGAATGAAAATGTGGTGGTAAAGATTTGCAATCAAACAAACTTCCTATGAGAAATTCAACTCGTGAAGCAATGCACATGGCTGCATTCATGTTAACAATATTGTTAAATTTTCCGATTTCAGCTCTTATTCATGAAAATTAAAGTTACAGCTGAATTATTCACGTTTGGATCAGGAATTTTCATAAGGGGTGATCTTGGAAATTTAATTTAAAAGGTGCACCTTTCTTTTGCTATCACATACACACATTTGCGCAACCATGAAACCAAATGTGGAGCATAGTGCATCAACTACACCCACTAATCATCGCTTTCAGTTCTTGACAATGTGGTTTAACTCCCCCAAAACTTCCCGAGACCCTCTTAAATTATTTCGGTATGATACATGTGGCCCAAAAAATGGCAGGTTAAAAACAATCCCCGCATTTAATTTGAATATACTCTTTCACTTTCACTTTCAACCAAATTGACCACGTGTTGATCGACCGCCGCCACCTCTCAGCCTTGAGCCATATCAGAAAATATAGGGGGGACAATATAGACTCGGATCACTACCTCGTTGGCATGGTGTTCCGGGCTCAAATAGCAACACCATCTAGAATACCCTTTGACAATCAGGTGGGAGTTAACAATGAAGCCATCCACAGCACGACCCTCCGAAACACCTACAAGGGAGAAATGGATGCCTCAATAACCGCAGTCAACACTGATCGTGGAAATGAAGCATCAGCAAATGATTTTCACAATCACCTGAAGAACGTTATCATAAATACGCCCACAGACATACTTGGCCCCCACTACACAAACAGTCGGAGCGGCTGGTTTGACGATGAATGGACTGGAATGGAAGCTAGCAACGGAACGAAAGAATGCCACATACCGAGTAATGTCGCCGTGCAGCAATTATAGAGGTATCATGTTGCTAAGTACCATCTATAAGATATTCTCCTCTTTCTTGCTAGGCCGGATAATCCCATACGCCCAGAACATCATTGGCCCATACCAAAGAGGCTTCACTCCAGACAAATCAGTAACAGATTTGATTTTCTCTCTGCGATGGAAAAACTATTGGACTATAGACATCAGTTGCACCATCTTTTCACCGACTTTAAGACTGATAAGACTAAGCTGACCCTGATCAATATGCGAGGCCAGATAAACACAGCAGGATCACTCTCGAAACCATTCGACGTCAACAACGGTCTAAGACAAGGGGATGCTCTATCATGCGTCCTCTTCAACGTGGCCCTGGAAAAAGTAATCCGTGATATTGGGGTAAATGCGAGCGGCACAATCCTCTTTAAGCCCACTTAACTACTGGCCTATGCTGACGACATCGACATCATGGGAAGAACGACCCGAGACGAGCAAACTGCCTTCATCCAGACCGAGCAGGCGGCGCGCGATCGTGTATCAATGAAGGCAAGACGAAATATATGGTGGCAACGTTAACACCAAAAACCAACCAACCAACAACATCAAATTGAACTGGTCAAACGAAAACAATGAAGAGAATATTCAAGAACTTCAGGGAGGATTTCGCTGACAAGTTTTGTATTGAAAATGGATTATCAATTAAAGAAACAATATACTGAAAGTAGCAAAGTTAATGACGAATGGCTTCTAAATTAAAAGGGGAGGGTCCAACATGGTACGGTGGGAACAGATAAGGAGGACAACAAGTTTTCAGGATTCAACGCAACTCAGAATAAAACAGATCGAAATGATGTTATAGTCTGTGAGGTATTATATGGTATAAAAAGACCTGGAGACTTAATTGAAGAGACTTCCCTAATAGAAGAAATGGACAGTGGTAATCCTGTAGAATACATGCAGGAAAGAAAGATCCTTTATCTGTCCTTTATTCTGGCGTACTAGGTTAATCTCGACCTGAGTGGCAAACGCAGAGCGGCATGCGACCAGGCGCGTGTCATGGGTTGCGAATAATGACATGGCCTACCGGGTCAGCTACGAATATCGCAAGTTAATCTTGTAAATAAATAGCCGCGGACAAGCAGAACGTTTCCATTTGTGCCCATCCTCCTAAACCCTTTCCTTTTGGGCGAGTAAACCTCCTTAGCCACGATCTCTTTAAGTCCACCCAACTACTTGCCTATGCTGACGATATCGACATCATGGGAAGAACCACCCGAGATACAAAAACTGCCTTCATCCAGATCTAGGCGGCGCGAGTTCTTGGACTGCACATCAATGAAGGCAAGACAAAATATATGGTGGCAACGTCAGCATCGAAGACGAACCAACCAACAACATCAAACCGCACTGGTCAAACAGGAAGAATAAGGATAGGAGAAAACAACTTTGAGACCGTTGACAATTTCTCCAATCTAGGGTCGAAAATCACAACCGATAACAGGTACGATTATGAAATCCGCGCACAGTTGTTGTCAGCCAACAGAGCCTATTTCAGCTTACAAAAACTGTTCCGTTCGAGACGTCTCACCATAGGGTCAAAGCTCTTACTGTACAAGACAATGATCTTGCCAGTCCTCGTGTATTCCTCGGAAACTTGGTTTCTTAGCATGAAAAATTGCGAACTCTTGGCCGCGTTCGAGAGAAGAATCTTCCGAAGAATTGTCGGCCCCCTACATGAACATGGACGATTTCATAATCTATATGCAGACGAAATTTATGAGCGATACCATGACCGCCAAGTTGTGGATAAAATCCGGCTCAATAGGTTGCGGTAGGCGGGTCACTTAATCCGCTTGGATGAGGATGATCCAACCCGGAAAGTCTATAAGGGCAATATCTATTGAAGAAAAAGAAGACGAGACAGACCCTGCCTAAGATAGAGCGATGGCGTAGGTCAGGACGCCAGACAACTTTTAAGGATGTCGAAATGGTGGACCTTGGCAAAACCGGGATGTCTGGAGTTCCTTATTGAGTAGGCCTAGATCTGATACCCATTTTTGCGCCGCTGATGATGATTATACTTTGGAAGAAATTTAGTTTTTTGTGTCTCGTGGAAAATTATAAAAGTCAGAGATGGACCCTCCTGCATTTATACACATATTATCTATCTAGCGAAAGGTGTTTTTTAAAAAGTTGTAATGTCTACTATAGATGCCCATAAGTCAACATTCCTACTTAAGTCTGAACTACGCCCACGAAACGTAATACATCCTTTTCTGAAGACTATACCAACCTGAGTAGAAAAAAGACAATGGTATCATAATAACCAAGAAGTTTTTAAGTTCCTCAGGTTAGCTAGATGAAAGGACGCTGTGGAACCTGGGCGCAAGTAATAGAACTAAAATGACCTATATTAAGACTATTGTCCGTAAATTGCCTACTGATCCACAAACTTTCAAATGCGTCAGGCTTAATGGTTTTTAATAGCCAAGCTGCCTCCTTTAATTTCTTCTTCTTTGTCCCGTTCATAAACGGGGCCTGCTCGTCGTGATCAGTTTCGCCATTTGGCTCTATCAAATGCTTGATCGAATTGGTGGACCTCCGCGCAAAACCGGAATCTCTGGAGTTCTTTATTAAGGCAGGCCTAGACCGTATGCCGGTTGTTGCGCCGCTGATGATGATGAAATGCTTGATCTGGACACAATCTCGAGGCTTTTAAATTTCCATCCAACGTATCAAGCCACCGTTGTTTCGGCCTGCCTTTTGGTCGTTTACTATCGACTTCGATGTTCAGATCAATCTTGGCGAATGAATACTCATTAATGCGAATTACGTGACCATACCATGGAAGACGCTTCTCTCGCAGTTTTTCCACAATCGGTGCAACCCCATATCGATGGCGGATATCCTCATTTCAGATGTGATCAAAACGTGTCACGCCACTAGTACAAAGCAGCATTTTCGTCTCCATTACCGCAAGATGCCGTTCATTGTCTTTTATAGACGGCCAACACTCAGAACCATAGAGGGTGACAGGGCAGACAACACTGCGGTAAATTTTAGATTTGAGACATTCGTTGGTAAGTGCGTCGATCACAAAGAACACCACTTCAGTCAGGTTGGGCTATTGCGTGAAGCAATTTCATAATGCAGTTCTCCATTGGCTGATACCATTGACCCAATATATTTAACTTGCTCAGTTCTGGCCATTGACAGTGGTTGCGCCTGTTTCATGGGGATGGGTCGTCAAAAATTCAGTTGATCTTGAGGTGAGTTGGTCTCATAGGAAACGGCTTTGCAATCAGTGACGGTGGTAAAATGTTGGCGTCTTATGAGAATATAGTGGATTTGCTCCCACTATAAAATGTAGGAAGATGGGACAATTGTTTGATGAACCATATATTCATAAGTACAAGGTTATGGGTGTTTTTTCGCCACACTCATTGCGCACTCCAAACTCCTTCCCCCATGGTACTGTTACCGTCGGCCTTTTCACCCACATGACCATTAAGGTCACCGGCAATAATGATATAATCATCAGCAGGCACACTACAAGTCTTTCCATCCAGAAGTTGCCAGACTGCATCTTTCTCGGCATCAGGTCGACCTGTCTATGGCGCGTACGCGGTGAAGAAGTGAATAGTGTGATCAAGTGATATAATGGTGACCTTTATCAGTCGATCAGTTGATGGGCAAGTGCGTTGTAATTTTAGAGCTAAAGAACCGACAGGCATCAACATTTAAGAGTATGCTCCTAAAGTTTAGGCTATGGTGTATGTGAAGTTTGTGCGAAATTGGTCCACGCGTTCGTGAGTTATATTTTTTTATGCCAACCCGTTGGAAGCGGCGAAGTTTGCAAAATATCTTAATTTCCCAAACACGTTCGAGTAGCAAGGGCGTGAAGGTCTAGGCAGTTTAACGTAAATAGCTGCCAAGTAAACATAATTCTACGGTCCTCTTCAGACAAGGATTGAGGTTTATACTGAATGCATGAGAGGCCTATCCAATCTTCCTCAATTAAGAGGTACGAGTCCCGAGTTGCGCAACGTAACTCCAGACTAGA
Organism: Hermetia illucens; assembly: GCF_905115235.1. Taxonomy (NCBI): domain Eukaryota; kingdom Metazoa; phylum Arthropoda; class Insecta; order Diptera; family Stratiomyidae; genus Hermetia; species Hermetia illucens. Next base: position 61,551,993 of record NC_051853.1, read on the forward strand.
GCGATATCGGCACAACCACAACGACCTTGAAACGCAAATAATCGAGCCGGGAGCACATCTCCCAAGGATTTCTCTGGAGCATATGCGTCAGGCAATTGTGATGGTACTAGATAACCTCTGGTAAACTTCGTGGCACTTGAGATGAATCCCATTGCAGACTTGGATCTGATAGCCCTCCTCGAATATGTAGGGGCGATGTTCAAGAGCAAGTGTATCATCTGATTTGATTACTCCTTAAAGTACACGAAAAATATCCCCAGTTTTTGCAAATATACTTAAGCAGGGCAACGTCTGCCGGATCAGCTAGTATTATGTAAAGATAATTAAAAAACAATTTCACCCCAGCGGAAATTCCACCTACTTATTTTAGAAGTCTCTCAAAAAGTAAATAATAAAACAAATTGCAAACTGGACCGGGCAAACCTCACTAAACCAAAACCACAATCATTAGCTATCTATTCACATTAGTAAATAATTTAAGGTTAAGGTCAAACCCTCCTCAACAACAATGCAACCCGCAACAATGGAACAAGAGAGTGCAAAATTAATGTTTCCAATTTCCAAATTCAATCGTCCGAGTTGGTGAATTGTATCCAAAACGCGATAATGCCACCCATGAGACGCGGTGATACCGCGATCCCTGTAAAAGCGACTGTCGGCCATTTAAAATACACTCCAAAGTGCATATATCACTAATTGGATTAATTCCAAAAATTTATAATGTAAATGCGAGCTTTGTTTACGGCTCTATTATGGCAGACAATTCCGGACAACGCATTCTTGAATGGCAATAAATGGTGAAACGAATTCCTCGCTGGCACCCCCAGATTTACACATGTAACATGCGTCCAGACAGGACATTTTCGCTTATCATTATTGGTGTGTAATTTAGCCGTAGTTCGCCGAGTTTAATTGCAAATTCCGGTTGAATTACAAATTAATGAGTAAAGTACATAAGTTGAAAGAGACGCTTTCCATATTTACATTATCAAATGAATGCGGGCAGCAAACACATGTTTTAATGATGGATTAAAGGATTCCCGGATTTGATGTGATTTGATTGTGGATGGTTTTGGGGATTATTACATTATTGAATAGTGTCTGTGCATTTATTTGTCCTGAACTGTAAGGATTCGATACAACAATGATGATTGCATTTAAATGGAAAGTGAAATTTCAATGCAACTGCCTGGGTCTCTCGGTGGAGGCAAACAATCAGCTTTGAATACGACAATCAGGATCTATTTATTTTATTCAACCCAGAATGGTATTTGCTTTGTTGACACTATCACAATGGACAATATACATTGATGGGAAATGCTGTATTTAATACCGATTTAATGTGGTTGAGGAAGACAAGGCTTACTTAACGCATTGAATTTCTCCAAATCTATCCAGTATTTGCGAACTTTAATTAGAATTTAAGGGAAAACTTTAATCTGACTGTTATTGCTAAAAGTATATTTGGCCGTTTTTAGCCCGCATGAAAAATGAGATTATTTAAGGACCCCACATTTTAATAATTGGGTTGTTTAATTATCCAAGTTAAATTGGTAATTAAAACACGGCCAACATTTTTTTTACGTCTATCTCAAATTTAATTGGGTACTTTTTGGAAACTTGGACCTAATTTTAACTAAAAATTTCTTCATTGATCTTAATGATAATGATAACGTCAAGGAAAGTCGCCCTGCGTCCTAAAAGAACTATTGTCCCCTTTACTGGTTATAGCATACCTATAAACTATAGTATCTCGCTTAAACCCGTAACCAACAGAAACTTTATTATGATCCTAACTTGAATTAAGTATTCTCCCAGGTACTTGAACCTACTTTGCATAAGTGCCGGACGCTGCCCCAGAACATGTGGGAAGGTTTCATCGCTCCCCTCACAGAATCTACAAACAGTGTCCGTCGATACCCCTAGCTTAGCCTGGTGTTTATGATTTATGAGGCTTAGACAATCTTTCGAGCACCCTGGACTGTGCTATTCTTGGTAAATTCGTCCAGTAAAGCTCCCTCAGCGGTTCCTCTTCAGTTTTCAATATTGTGATCATGAACCCATTTCCGACTCGACAAAATGGTTTTGTCCTTTACGAGTATAGCGGTATATCTGATCCTTTCCTCCTCATAACTCATTGCTTTCTCGTCAAATTTGATCTGAAACCATCCAGGCCTTATTGAACGAGCCGATAGTGTTCAGTTTGGAATATGCCTGGTGGAATTCAAGTACATTCATAGCCACTAGGTTATCGGTTAGAATAGCAATGTTCTGCCCCCTATATATCCTTTCGAGGTTAAAGGAGGCACGGCTGTGTATGGCCTATATTTCCACCATTGGGCCAAAATGCTTTTTTCTTGGATCAATGATCCCGACACCAAGGTTTAAGCCATATGTCAATGCCACGTTCTCCCAGTTCGCCCCTTTGCTCCGAAGTGTTTCAAATTTCTTATCGAAGTGAAACCTTGTTATCATGTTATCACTTGGTATTATTAATTTGTGATGCCGCCTAGAAAGAATAACTATTTCCGTTCGATTTAGGCAGCTCCCCGTTTCACTATTACTGCCGGACATTCCAAAAATCGCCCTCCTTGCCTGCATTTGTATGTTCAGATAGAGAGGAGTCAATCCCAGAAGGACCTGTAGGGGCGCCGTTGTGCGAGTTCTTATTGTCCCACTGAGGTACATGCAAGTCAGTCTTTGAAGCTTGTGAACTCCCTGGCTGCTGCGCTGAGTCGCGTTCTGTCTGTCAGATTACCGTCCCATAGACAACCATTGCAGTGTGTATACAATCCATTATTTTCAGGACGCATCCAAATTGTTTCCTTATTATGAACCCGCAAGTTGTCAAAGCGCTTGTGGATTTTCGATAAATGTTTTTAACATGTGTTTTCGAGAGTTGCTTTTGGTCTAGTGTGATTCCCAAATATTTGATCTCTGTTACTCGTTTCACCTCCACACCATGTAATCTAATGGCTCCCAGGTGATCAAGCTTGCGTTTCCTAGTAAATGTTACTATATTGGCCCTCGCTAGATTGAAGCACAGCCTCGCTTTCCTGCACCAGCTATAAGAGACTGAGTCTCAAATATAAAATTTACCACAGTGTCGTCCGCCTGGTCACCCTCTATAGTTCTGAGAGTTGACCAACTATGGAAGAGACGGCTTGCGGTAATGAAGACGGAAATGTTGGGTTGAACTACTGGCGTGACACGCTTTGATCACATCCGAAATGAGTATATCCGCGAAAATTTGCGAGAGATGCATTTTCGACGGTATGGTTACGTAACTCAAGCTAACGGAAACTCAGTCGCCACTTGGTCTGAACATCAAAATCGAACGAAACAACGGTGGCATGATTTGCTATACAGGATTTGGAAGCCTCGCGATTGCTCCAGATCAGGCTTTTGATAAAACAAAATGGCGAAACCGACGAGCCGACCACACTTGTGAATGGGACAAAGCCTGTAGAAAAAGAACAAGTCCGGTTTGGATTCTGTCGTATAGAGTATCCTCATATTTGCCCCTACAGATTAAAACAATCTTGTCAGCGTAACCCTGGGTCTGTATTACAGTGTTGGTGATGATGATAATACACCATTTTGTGGATAACCTTGAGTAGTGTTCGTGACAGTGAGCTCTGAGAAGCAGATGTATCCTCTCCCCCACCCATTCTTGGTTTATGCCCCATTAACCTTTTCAGACAAACAAAAGATATTGCCTTATCTTCGCCAACGGCTTTATATAGCCTGGAAGCTTTTGTGGTTTGTACTATTCCTTCACAAAATTCCCTGAATCTGCCTCATTTTGCTTCCGTGATTGCGTTGCTATACTGCTATGTGTCAGTCGTCTTTTGTACCTCTGCCAGTCCACGGTTTTTTTCACTCGATTGAAGAGCTTTTGCACCTTTTATCTCATCCTCGCTAGGTTCCTGTTCCACTAGCGTACGTCCCTTATTCACTTGACTGTCTTAGCCGGACAGATAGTCTAATATGTCAATGTCAATGTACTGACTCCGTTGAGATTTTTCAAATTGTAAGATATTCTCCTCACGTTGCTGAGTACCATCTATAAGATATTCTCCACTATCTTGCTAGACCTATCCGGCCCGGCCCCATACGCCCAGAACATCATTGGCCCATACCAAAGAGGCTTCACTCCATGTAAATCAGCAACAGATCAGATTTTCTCTCTGCGGTAAGCGATGGAAAAACTGTTGGAATATGGGCAACAGTTGCACCATCTATTCATCGACTTTAAAGCCGCCTATGACAGCATAGCCAGGGTAAAACGGTACACGGCCATGAGAGAATTCGGTATCCCGACGAAATTAATAAACCTGACTAGGCTGACCCTGACCAATGTGCGAGGCCAGATAAAAGCAGAAGGATCACTCTCAAGACCATTCGACATCAACAACGGTCGACGACAAGGGGATGCCCTATCATGGGTCCTCCTTAACCGAGAAAGTGATCCGTGATGCTGAGGTAAATGATCCTCTTTAAATCCACCTAACTACTGGCCTATGCTGACGCTATTGACATCATGGGAAGAACCACCCGAAACGTACAAACTGCCCTAATCCAGATCGAGCAGGCGGCGGAAAAACTGCCGATTAACGTACCTACCTTCTACCTTTTTGCCTTATGTCTACCTTTATCCACATCGTGCGGGATCTCGGGTTGCACATTAATGAAGGTAAATTCGTTAATAAACATAGGTAACATTGCGAACATGGCAGGTGATCTTAATGCTAAAGTGGCTCCTTTTTCGTAATGGTGAACCACTGAGGAGATATAAGGCGCACCACAGCATAATGCCTTATCGTATAACATCTGGAAAAAATGCCAACTCTTTCGGACGAACTGCAACATGCGTACTCCTTCTCCAAATAAAAGCAAAACTATCTCTAACATCAATGCACTCAAACAGGGTAAGATTGACCAATGGTATCCCCGTGGGTGAAATTTCTAGGATTTTAAGATCGCTTGCAAAGAAATATATGCGTGCTTGATACAGCTGCAATGAGAATAGCTAAAATAATACTGAAACATATAAAATAACATTGCTTCACCGACAAAGAGACGGATATTTTCCGATTTAGGTCCAGTATGCCAGGAGGGATCCCAAAAAAGATGGTCCCTCCCATAGGAATATGGACACAAAAGGGGGAAGGAAGGGGACATATGCGCAACCTGCAACCTGATTTCTGAACGATGCTGAGGAAGTTTCCTCCAAAGATGACAAAATATTAAAAGGACAATTTACCATTCTCTGGGAATGCAAGTGGAAAAAATTTCTGGCGCCTGGAATGAAACCAAAACTTAACAATCAAGGTTTTCGCGATAGGCTACTCCGTTTGGAGTGCACTCATGAGACTGCCTTAAAGTGGCTCCAGCAGGTAATCCAAGGTTTGAGTTCTGCGTTAGGGCCAAGTTCACTATTTTGAACATTGAGTTGCGCTGGAGAGAATTTGTCGGATGTTGGATACCTGGCCCTCGAAGGAATGCAGGGGACGTCATCCGCATATTGGGTGAACAGAATCCGGGCATGGATTTGCACGCTGCAGGGTAAAGTTCTTGAATGCCAGGAAACACCAATCTATAAACGTGGGCTGCCAGCTTGGTATTTAAACTGGACCAAAGGAGTCTGAAGGTGCTCAGGAACAGTCGCCACACGGTGCTTCACTTTTTTGCTCCACAGACTGAAATGCAGTCATATCAGGAAACTTTAGAGCACCATCTCCATCTCCATTTGAAAATGAAAAACAATTACGGTCTTCGACTCACATAAGATAGAGCAATTGCAGCATCTTCGGTGCAGTTTCCCACAATGGAGCTGCGCGCGAAGGCAAGTGCATACAATGGTATAACCTCCGTATGGGAGCTTGCACAGGCGAAGGGGCTACTTCTACGTAGTAGAAATTTTCCTATACCATTTACGGAACAAGCGCAAGAAAGGGAAGCCAGAGACGTGAAGGAAAGTGACTTGATACCCGTTTGTGTGATCGGATCTGTTAAGTGGAAACATCTTCACTGGTGTCGACAGATGGGACCTTTCGTGAGTGAAGATATAGGAAACATGGGACATGGGAAATTTACAATCACCGTTATTCGTGCGGCCAACACGCGAGCTAAACCTGAAAATGAAATAAAAAAAATAACGGCTCGACCGCGCGCGTTAAACTCCGGACCCGAGTGTCGCAATCGAAAAAGAGGATCTGCAGCGGCCGAACCGTCATTTTTTTAAAAAAAAATTTCAGGTTTAGCTCACGTGTTGGTCATTTTTTGGCATACCCTCGTGATTGTAAATTTTTCAGGATCCGGTGCTGACCCATGCATCAGAAAGGCACGTGAATTTGGTAAAATGACACGTGAGGGATTGAAGTGTTCAGAGGGCCACCCATTCTTGAGCCTGACTAGTACAGAAGCATGCAAGCCTGTGTCAAAGAATCACCTTGGTAGAGTTTCAAGATTTTAGCTTTATGGGATAGCTCTCCCCTCTTGGTTGCCCGCCCACTGAGGATGGTCTTAGACCATCGCAACCACATTTACGTCATTACACCAGCTTGCACTGAGGACTTTGAATCCCTTGATCACCTCGAAAATCCTTTAAGAATGCATAAACCACCTGCACCCTCTCTCTAGATTCAATACGGGTGAATTACCACTGGTACCTGGTCATTGTAGTTTAGAGGGGAATGAAATTTCGGATACCTTAGCAAAAGAGATTGAATCCCCCCTCCCTCATGCCGGGACGGGAACCAGTAATTGGGGTATCAGTAGCATTAAAGAAGACTGTCTTCAAAAACTGGGAACATGCTTTCCACAATGACAGGTGGCGAAGCCTAAACGCTGCTAGACACTCGCCAGAACCTAACATCTATACCGCAAAGTTTATCCTGGCGAAAAGCAGGAAGACTTGCAAGAGTATTGAAGGTGTTCTGACAGATCATAATTCACTAGCTGGACATATATTCAAAATAGAAATTATACAAGATGAAACATCTCCCTCCTGTAATGAGGAAACTGAATCCACGGATCATTTTCTATGTGAATGCCCGTCTAGGGACCCATTAGGCATCAGATCTATGATGCAGATGTCCTCCGGTTGCTACTAGCTAGCTAAATCCGCCTTTGCTGTTTTGTTCGAAATTCCCTTCTCTCTACGCTACTATATGGAAACAGTACATCGAAACCACCCCTGCTACTCAAAAGTATTCATCAATTCATGTTTGCTGCATGTCATTGGAGTGCTCTGAGATAATAAAAAGTATAAAAGTGGTGGACTTCGCCTAAACATGGGCCAAATACCGAGGGATATGTTGAAGCAAATCTGGAAGTGGGAATGCATAGGTCACCTAGTAAAAAAAGTTGATGAGTGGTTCGAGCGAGAAACATGGCGCAGAACAAGGGATCAGTACGCCACTATTTCCTTAACCGATTTCTACCCGGCGACTAAAGCACAGATTAACGCAAAGCGGAACAAGAGTATGATCAAACTTCGAGTTATCATTCGGGGAAACAACATCCTTGGCACGACTATTTGAGATATTTCCTTTGCATTGTGAGTCGGGGCTTAATAATACACTCAAATTATTCCCTGGCTGCCATAAATGGGCACTAAAAGGGATAGAAATTTGTAGGCTACCAACCTAAAAATTTGAAAACTTTACTGCCTCCGGAACGTCAACAAGGTTTCGGATAAGGAACAGACTCACGGCAAGGACGATTGGCTATCGAAAAAGGACTATTTCTAGAATGTGCGCATAATCCACGACAAGGGTGTCGCTTCTAACTCGAACGAGGGTCTAACCTAAGTACGACGGTAGGAATCTGGAGAGTATGTCTCTTTTGCTTAAGTGCAGCAATGCGCTTTTGTACTCTAGAAAGTCAAGTGGTAGCAGATGCGATTGCGGTGTCGGGTTGTTGTATAGGAGACATTGTGATCGTAATATGCAATCTGAATGTCAAGGTGGGCTCTGATAACATGCTCGGATATGTGATGCAAAAACACGGACGAACGTGACCATAATAGTGAGAGATTTGTGAATTTCTGTAGCTCTAACTACCTTTGTTGTTTTTCTAGCACAGTGTATACCACATCATAAACTTGCAAGTGGTCGCAAATCTTTCGACGGTCTTGACGAGGGAGTTAACTATCGTCTCTCCACGATGGCGAACAGCTAAAAAGATGGGAAGAACACTGCATCACGATTCCTTACGGTATCACATCGACAGAAGCTTCTCTTGCAGATAAAATGGCTAGTGACCGTAACACGCAGACACGGAAGTTTTCGACTGCGTGAACAGAGATTGTATCTGGAGTGATCTAAGAAGGGGGCATTCCGGGGAAACTAATACCTATTATCAAGGCTATAAAAGATGAGGCAGCGGGTCACGTGCTTCATCGAGGTAAAATCTTAGGCAAATTTGAACTGAGTTTGTATATCTAGGAGGCGTAGTTTCTGCCTACGGTGCCACTGGAACTGGAGGTTGGTCGACTTATTAGCAAAGCTAGATCTATTGTTCTGAATTTTTTCAAACAAAGAACTTGATCGTTTCCCAAGCCATTTACCCGTGAACGATATATGATCAGAAGGCGGAAGTGGCAATGGATAGGTCACACATTAAGAGGGGTGACAATTTTATTGCAGGTAACACTATACAGTGGAACCCACTCTTTGAAAAAAAACGAACTGGCAGAGGGGCATTGACATTAAGCAACAAATAAAAGATTTCATCGCAATATCTCTTACTTGTTTTTATTCTGTTGACTCACCAAAACTTGTATAACATTGAACTGAAAACGTATTATGGTCAAATTGTGCCTTTTTAACTTATGTCAATTATTTGAAACTCATGCAAAACCAACACAAAAATTAAACCAACTAACATGTAGAAGAGTCCCCATAGCACAATCGTCCATTCGACCATAACGTGGAGACTTCTTTCCACCCAATTTTTACTTCGACTCTCCTCACTGCAACGAGAAGGAGGATAACACAATTAAATTAATTAGGCTCGGTAGTGTTAGGTATCATAAATGAGATGCAAATAATGAATAAATTCGAAAGTTTGGGCTCTTGTTCCCCGCTCCTGCATCGCAGCCTCCACAACATGCTTTTAAATAAATATATGACGTGCCTGAATACCGAACCTTCTGAACTTTTACCATTTCCAGAAATTTCGAGTGAGGGGGCAATCTGTCCCAAGATACATATCTTCACATTAGCAGGAAAGGATAATATTTACCTAGTTCACGAGGTTCTATGTAATCCACATTATCATACAAAAGCATCCAGAAGAGGAGCTCAACACACTTTTCCACTTCCTTCCTTGTCACCGTTCGCAGGAGCGTATACAATCTCTAAGCAAGTGATATAATACCCTGGCATGTTTATGCTACAGACACTTAAAGAAACCATATTTTAAGATATTCTCACCTTGACGTGAGAATGAGGTCCACCGTGCCGCTCCCGAAGGATATTTCCCTCGTTTTTTCCTTCCTGTCTGAAAAGAGGATTTCTTGTAGAAGTTCTGAGGACCGGCAAGCAAGCAGTATTTCGTGTCTAGGTCCAATTTGTTATACACTCAGTTATCCTTCTAAGGTCCCTTTATTTGTTTATCCGGGTAGGCAAGGAGCATATTCTTTCGGACGGATTTAGATGCCGAGAGATGGCGACATGTCAAGCGAGAAAAAAAGGGAAAAATGAAACAGCCCCAACCGTGACTAATGCTAATAACTGAAATAACTGGCGGGTGGGCTTGAAATTCGGTTCAGTTTAAATTCAATTCAATTTCTGTTTGCCCTTCGTATCTTTGTGACACAGATCCAACACACTCGCAGATTCAGTGCCCAGGGCAGGTTTTACGCAGAAAAAAGGTTGTGTCGGTGATTTATGAAAATTGGAAGTGCTACTGGTTAGGCAGGACGGTAATGGGCTTAGTACTGGAACCTTTTAGAAAAATTAATTGCAACGTGGCTAGGATCGAGAATCTTCGTTATGAACGCTTTCCTTCTGTATCCGCTTTAATTCGTTGAACCGTTAATGTGATAATATTCTATTAGGCCAATTATGGTGGAGCGTTGCCTTTCGTCTCTTTAATAACGAATGATTTCCTCTCCAAATTAAGCATCGGTCGATGATAAGTCAGGATTCTCCTGCTTTCCACCTCACCACGGACTCAGACCTAGGCAGATACTTTGTGAAAAATCAATAATTTCAATTGAGATCCTTATTTCGTGGCACGTTTATTATTTCCAAGACCCCATTTTGAAGAGTTCTCCAATATAAATGAATGACATATTCTTATATTTTCAAAGCATATCCGATCCAAATTCCATGAGCTTTAGGTAAAATTGATTTAAAGAAAGTTTTTAAGTTATGTTGTCCTCATCATTGCAAAAGGTGATTCAGAAAGGGAGATTTAGGAACCTAACAAATCAAGTTACGCACTAATACATCGTGTGGCTGCCAATGTCCCTCTAATATAATTTGATTAGTTAATCCACCCTACGCACCCGTATGTTTCTATACATCGCAAGAGCACCATGAACTAGAGCGTGCACAAAGAGATTTCTATTTTAAGACCCATATGTCTTTGCCAAATTACAACATACAAAGATATATTCGAAAAGATATTTCCCCTTAACCTCGTGGTAACCATTGGGTAATCTTTAGCCGCCGACGAAAAAAAGAATATCTTGAAATGGTAAAGCAACCATTTATTATACAACAAATGGAATCAGAACTGAGAAGCAACCATGGAAGTTAGTGGTGCAGTGTTTCGAATAATTCCTACCAGCAGCAGAGAAGTTTGAGCAAGACGTTCCCACCCATTGGCACTCAATTACTGAAATACTTCAGCGGTGGTCGGCTTATCCCTTGTAGCAAACATACTTGGATTCCGAGGAACCAGTAATGAACGAAAATGGCACCAGAATGCGAAAAAAACGCTTTCGAGCAAACTTAGCTTTCGAGAACCCCCAGGAAAAAACAATATCCAACGACCCAACATCTGAGTAAGTCGACCTTTCAATGAAAAATCAGTTCACGCTATTGGAAAATTCCACAATAAAGCAGAGATGAACATAGCATGAATCACTCACCACAATTAAAAAAAAACATCGATGACTTACAAAAAAAATATTCCAGTGAAAACCTTATTCCCAAACCAGCGAAAGTTCTACCATTGTGAAGAGTGAAATCAAAAAATGTCAAAGAAGCCGCAAATGGATGTAAGATACCAAGTTGGTCCCGAAATATTAACCCCATCCCCGCAAGGGTGGAAAGTTTTTAGAATGGAAAGTCTTCCCTCTTCAAATGTGATAAAAACTCATAGCAGCACCCCATCCCCTCTTAAAAAGTTATGGACCGCCAAAGTGGGGCAATCTTGACGCATGTTAGAAATACTTGTCAAAAAGCTACGAGAGCTCTAATGACTTGCAAGTGCATAAGAGGGAAAATGAGGTGCAGCTTGAAGGTAATACTTTGAAGACACCCTGCAGTAGTAAGACCTATGATTACATATTGGGTAGTAATCTGGGCAGCGAGAACTAAACTCAGCACAAAAGCCAGGGGGTTACACAGACTTTAAAGACTCGCTTTCGTAAATAGCAGTAGGGCAATGAGGACATGCCCCGCAGCAACTCTGCAGATGTTTCTGGTGTTAACTCCTCTTCATCTGCACATACTGATACAGCGAAGGAAGATGATCTTCAGAATGGCCGAGAGGTGGGAAGCTACCTAAACCGATGGAAAGTTGATATTCTTTCTATTCGGTTTTACTTCGAACAGAAGTAATTGGGCAAATTTGGAGAGCGCGGCTGTGATATGTGTCTTAAAGCAGCAATTGATTATTTGGTACACTCACGGATCCCTCACAACAGCAGGAGAGGATACCGGGGTCATTGGTCCAAGGGAAAAGTCCTTGGAATAAATGGGTAAGCACGCTAACCTCCAAAGGAACTATAGGGAAAGAACATTGCTGAGGTCGAACCTGGTGAACTCCAAACTGGTATGGGAATGCCTTAAAACGAGATACCCTCGGCTCGCGCAATACTCTGCGTTCCAGACCATGTTGGAATAGAAGGCAGTGAGGCAGCGAACAACACAGCAAGCAAAAAAACATTCCAGTTTACTTAAAGACTTACTTAATGTTTAAATCTCACCAAGACGCACCTCCAACTTATAAAGGGGTTACACACTTGGAGCTACCGAATAAACTATCACCTAGGAAAGCTACGGAAACTGCCTGCAGGTTCTGTGCAGAGTGTGACAAAACCTCCATACACGTTTTGGAGCAGTTTCCGGTACTTGTGCAAAGTAGGATGCGGCACCTAGGAAAATACTTAATACCTGATGCCAAATTGAAATACTTGGAAGTAGGGAATATATTAAAATCCCTAAAGGTTATAGGCTTCCTTGACATACTATAGTTAATAGGTACACTATAACTAGTAAAAGGGGTTAAACTTTGTGTGTTGTAAAATAAAAAACTCATTGGTAGAGCCATCATCGTTGCAGTTATATATAAAAGAATATATAAAAACAGAAAATAATTACAGTCCAGCAATAATTCTATTTTTATGACTGGCTAGAGATGAAACAGAGGATTAAGCAGCGAACAGGTATAATCAAATGACATTCTGGGCAAGGGGCAGCTGAAGTAACACAGGAGCTCTACGAATGGGTGATTACCCGATTTGCACTACTGCTCCCTCCCTCCCCCACGACTTCCGGAAATGTCTACAATCCTTGTCTCCTGTTTTAGGCCAAGTGCCCTTGGAGCAACCCACTCGTGGGGTATTTTGGGAGGGTATTCCACTGCAGACATAGTCAGCAATGCAATTGTTGCGCCTCATTAATGTATGGCCTCTCCACTACCACTTAAACCTTCCGATCACATCGCGTACAGGTAACAGCCCTATGCGCCGACGAAATTCTTCGTTTGAGATAGTATCAAGCCAGCTTACGCCGATGATACGACGCAGATATGTGTTCATGACGGCTGGGAGCTTCTGAGTAACAATGGGGTTCCTTTCCACGTGATACCTCCGTATAGCAACACAGAAAAGACACTAGCATAGAACAGTCTCAACTTGAAGTTGGTGTTAAGATGATTATATTTCCAGATTTTAAACAAGACATCGAAGGCGAATCTACTGTTGTTTGTGTGTACCACACCTCCTAGATATAAAATTAATTAATAAAATAATAATCGTTGGCGTAACAGTCCAATTGGATCAGGACCTTGAAGTGTGTTAGACCACTTCATTCAAGGCCGTAACGGTACACTACAGTACACTGTAGGAGGCAATGTGTTCGAGATTATTACCCTAATTTCACTCAGATACTCATTCACAACTGAGTCGACTGGTATCCGACGTCAAATCACGATACAAATCCCACTGCCACCAGGAAGATTTGAACCACGACCTTCGTATGATAGCCTTGCGCTCTAACTACTCAGCTATCCACCCTATAAAATTAATTGGCACTCATTAATAAAATTATATGTGATGGCCCGTCAGACCACGGAGCTTGGCTTTGTTGGTGTTTATCTTCTATCCGAGGTGTTTAAGGGAAGATGTCATTTCCCATTGCACTTTTCCATGTCCTTTAGCCTGAAGAATGTCACCAATAACAAGAAGAAATAATATCGATGACAAGGTGAAACCCTGGCAGACTCCGCTTTCGACTTAAGGTTCCTTCGAGATTTACCTCGCGTTGCATTCTGCGCCGCCATATGTCGTCATGATACTATCTATTACTTTCTTGGGCATGCCCCTTCTGCGTGGAGCGCGCCAGATACACTCCCTGTTCACGCTGTCTAAATAATAATAATAATGATAATCGTTGCCCGGGATTATTAGTCTGATTTGGCTCAGGTACTCATTCACCGTTAAGTCAACTGGTGTCTGACATCCAGTCACGATACAAATCGCACTGTCATCAATGAGTTTCCAGCCACGAGCTCCCGTCTAGCGCTCTAACCAATGAGCCATACGAACACCAAAGCCGTCGAAAGCTTTTTCGAAATCGAAAAAGAGTAGGTGAAGCAAAGACGTAAACTCAACACACTCTTCCAAAATGGTCCACAGGTTGTTGATGTAATCAATACAAGAAAATCCGTTCTCTGTGGACCAAGCTTTCAAAGTATTCTGTGATACGTTTCAAGATTATTTTGAGCATTATCGTTGCAACGGCAAGGGACACGCAGGTCTCCCTCCAATTGTCGCACTTCAAATGGGTGCCCTTCTTTAGAATCCTAAGGATCATCCATTGTCGACATTTCCAAAAATTCCGTACGAGTGGAAGCACCAGACCTGCAGTAACTGCATTTGGATATAATTCTACGGGGAGACCGGCTAGCCCAGCGGCTTCACTCCGTTTTAGTGCATGATAGCTGCGTTGATTTCCATTTGAGGAACAGTCCATATCCGCATATTATGGTGATTAGCCATTTCATCTACAAGTGGATGAACCTCACCGGGTGTGGTACGGTAAAGAACCGTGATGAAATGCTCTCTTCACGTGGAAATTTGTTCGTCATCGTGGCTGGGAAGTCGACCGTTGACGTCCTTCACAGGACAATCGAAATATGCATTCAAGATCCTTCTTGAAATATTCTTTTGAAATAATTGTGTTCTGCGTTATCTTCCGCTTCCCTGACCACCGTAATAACAAATTCCCTTTTATCATGCCGGACGCTACCCTCAATTGACGGGAATTTCACTCCGTGTCGGTGTTAGAGCGCGCCACGCAAGCCTTCAATCCTTTCAATCCATGATAGTAGTCAACCAGATCTTTTGACGCTCCTTCAGGACGTGACTGACGACCTGTGTAGAATATTTTTGAAGGCGACCTAATGTTTATCGATATTCTCAGACGGGTTACTCAACGTATCTACCATCCAGTCAGCAAGGTACAAAATAGCTTACCCCCCGTCGAGACACAATTGGATCATACAAGCAGTCGATGCTGAACTTGGAGAATCGCAGCTGCGAGAATTGGCGGACACAACACGCATGCAAACGTAAACAACCATCAGATGGTGATCGCTTTCGATACCCAACTGATCTTATGGTAGAATCGGCCCAGAAACAGTGTGCCACCAAGAACGAGCCGGTCAAACAAATCAACAAATTTCCCACCATTATCGGTATGGTCTCCAAGACCGTGTTTCTCCATCACATATTCAAGCAAGTTCTTGTCAGAGCTTACCTTGACATTAGGCTTCATAATGCCTTGGCAAACTCTTGAATTGTGTATAATGGTTCATAGAAACCGTCCTTCTCCACTTTATCAGAAACTTCAGTTATTTCAAAATCCTGTTAGACTCCGGCTCCCGGGTCACCAGATCGCATGTTAAGGCACGTAGCTACCACTTGGCTTTCCAGAGTACAAAAAGACATTACCACAAGAAGGAGAAGAGAACTTTCCAGAGTCCTACCATGTTCCTTTGCTTAGGTCCAAAATGCCCAGGTTATATTGAGTTGGAGAAAGCAAGCATTCTGTGGACCGTCGATACCGTTGCCGAGGAGCTTGCGTACATTCCAGACTCCAATCATTAGCCCTTTTTGATAGCCAAAGGTCGTAGCGGTGAGGTCAGTCCCTATTCGAGGCGTTGTTGACGCTTTGGTAGCAGTAAAATTTCGAAATTTGCAGATCCCAAACCCACAAAATTCGATGGTTTTAGTCGCTTTTTGCGGCAAGCAGGGAACACTTTGAATGAATTCGTAAACTTAAACTCAGAGAACGTGAAGTTATATCGAGGCGTCCTTAATTTTAAGGGAATCCCCGTATTATCATCCATTCCAACTGGTAAAAGCATCTTACTTTGCTACTACCACTGGTATTTGAGCTTCATTGAGCTTCCCTATACACTATTACACCAGTGTGTCCATATGACCACTCTATTGTATAAAGATGGCGTTCATGTTGTACTTCCTCCCGCTGCCCTTTTGTCTTCAAAGTTTAAGGTCAACCCATTTATTAGTCTCTATCCTAACATTCAAATATCTATTTAACCTTGAAAACTAGCTCCATCTGGTAGTAAATATAAATATGTCTTTCGGCTTATCCTCTTTAGAACGGCACTTAAGCTATGTTGCTTGTTTCCTTTGTGTACAGGGAAATATGTATATCCGGTTTGTTAACACGCAGACAAACGCTATTTGTTCAAGAGAAACCAGCACTTGACCGCTATAGACACAACTTCTGAACGATTTATGTATACCCGTGTCTAAAAACCCTGAAGGACTTAAATCTCTAAACTTCTCTTCGCCCATCATATCGAAGGGATTTCGTCCCGACTGTCATTTTTTATTAAACACGTTGACCACATCGCAACAGCTTCACTATATCTTTACCATTACGGGGAAAACAGAATTGTGGATAATAGCATGATGTTCAAGCAAGCCTTTGGTCATCATAAATGTATAGTCTCATCCGTACTATCGTCCAGTAGATACACAAGACCCCAGCACTTCTAGCCAAGGTGCATCGTAATGTAAAGGAAAGGAAAGAGGATAGCCTTCCCTAACTCATTCTTCAATATTCTTACATTTTCAAACAAAATAGCTTATATTTGTCATCATGCTCATTTTCCTTTTCCCTGAAATTCTCACCCATAACCATCTCCCCCGAATCTACAAATCCCCTTGAAAAAAGACGGAAAGCCACAGCCACACGACGACCATTACCCGAAATTCCACTAATCTCATTTTTGCTTCAGAGATTCAGAGTTGGGAATATATACAGATTGGTTTGCGGTACTCTGCAGGAATCCTTCTGTTGGATCCACTCCTTTTCCATATAGCGGACTCAGTAACAGGGTGGAAGGATAAAAAGTAAAGTGCCAAGGGAAAAAACGGGAAAGGAAATGTAAAATTGGCACAAGAAGGTTAATTACTCGAAAGGAAGGAAAAATGCAAATTAGCCAAATACACTGCACAGATTCGTGTTGATCCAATCCCCTAGGATTATGGGGTGGCCATGGGTAAGTACATGAATATACATAAAGTCGGGAAATGACTGGCGGAAAAGGGTAAGGGAGAGATAAAGGCGTGAATATTGGAGTCAACATTCCGAGATCTCCGTGTTTGCCTTTCAACATGACTCCGTTTCAGTGCTTTTTAAAGTATTGCTTGCAGGAGATTTGAAGCGGAGATTAAGCTGTGGATATTACGCCCCCTCCGTGTGGGCGTCTGTCTGTTTGTTTTAGACAATTCATGAGACCGTGAAAAGCGCTTAATGAAATCAACGCTAATAATGCTGATGATAATTAGAGACACTGGAAATGCCTGAATAACTCACAAAAGGGACGCGCATTAGAGTCTGTGAATGGAGCCTGAGGACTTGCACAAAGAACAGAACAGAATCAGTGGAAAAAGTTACTTATCAGCAACGATCTAGAGCTTGAGGTTGTCTCTTGTCTGTCGGAGAAGTCAGAATTGATAACCACCAATTGCAGGATTCTGATTAAACGGAATTAAATGTCAATTTCCAACCGTTTTGTGTAAAGATTTGAGCGTTGGACTTCATGCTGATTGCTCAATTCCATTATCAAATTTAGTCTGCTTACCTCAATCGTCGCAATTAGTAAATTATACCAGCAACGATCTGCATTAAAACTGTCCGCACATCAAATGGAACTGCATGTTTAAGTCAATATTTAATCCGCAACCACATCCATTAACCACCCGCTGCACCAGAACTACATGTTTACTCACCTATGAAACTAATGAAAATTTGATACATTTCACCTTTCCATTGAAAGGTTACGTGGAAACCAAAAACCACAGTTTTCCCTGTTTAATTCAGACCAAATGAATTGGCTGGTTTCGGAGCCAGATAAATGCTGCCTCAAATTACGTAAAATTTCGGGGATGCACCGGGAAAAACTCTCGCAATCGATACCCGAAGTGGGGCAAATTAAATCAAAAGGCGATCGGACCGTTAGATTTGGTGGGTGAGTTTAGATTCAAAATTATTGGTGGTTGCGGAGCTTAATTAGTATTTCAGAACGGTTATGGTTTCGGTCACCTGATGGTGTTTTCGCTAAATGGAAACTAGACAATCTCATTTCAATCTTAATTTATTAGGCGCAGCTATTATTCCGGAGATTTAAAAATATAAAAAGATACCCTAGGAGGAAAAATGAAGGGATTTTCCTCATTATGTCGACGAGCAATGAAGGATAATAATGACCCCATCAATTGGTGGCGACAGGTTATGTTTGGATAGACAAATATGCCTCAAGATTCGACGGTCAAATAATAAGATATGATAGATTTTGCGAGAGCGTGGTAGTGGACCGATGGAGCATACCTCCCTTTTTCCTCACACGTTTTATGGTTTTGCGGTAGTATGCGATGTACTGTCTGGTCCAGGAGTCAACGTCATGGGCGGCGAGAAATGTTTTTGACTAACCGGATGCTTAGATGCACTAAATCGTGAACGGCGTGAAAAACGGCGGAAATCAGTCGAAATATATAGTCTTGCCTGAAGTTTTGGAGTATATACTGGCGGTTGAGCGGAACATAGGAAATTCCCTAAATGTGCATTTGTAGTTGGTCCTGAGGCTCCGAAGAACTGCGTCTTGACCTCTACAGCACGTGGTAAATCATCGACAACTGTGTTATTCTTTCCAGGCACGTGTTGAATGTCGCAAATGTACCGGCTGATAAGGCTCAGGGGCCGAAATTGGCAATGCAACGCTTTGTCGAGCTTCTATTTCAAAACGAAGGTGAGTAGCTTAAACTCCGTGAACACTATAAACAGCCTGTCTTCAAGAGAAAACTTTCTTCGAAAGCGGGAAACTAGAAATTGCTTACGGCTTGACCCGGTCCGGTTATGTGCGTCTAGGAGTTATTAGGTGGACGAGAAATTTTCATTTCTCAGCATTGAGTACTAGGCGGACCTCAAGGAGATGTTGAAAATTGCACCCGAGATACTCTAAACGCTGGGACTCAGAGGAAGACGCGAGCAGAATATCACCCAAATAAACGAAACAAAAGCAGCGCAGATTTGACGAATCTCTGAAATATTTGCGCGAATTACACAGTGATTGCGCTATGGGATAGTCTGGACATTTAGACGTCTGTAATCGTCACAAGGGGTCCATTAATCAATGGGTTTAGGGACCATCTGTATCTGTGGTGGCAGTGAACGTGTATAAGAAAAGGTAGCGGAACCAGTAGTGTTGCGGTATTTTTGAAGAAGTACGCGAATACGTGGGTCAGCAACGCCTTCAAAAACGCCGGAAAGAGTGTTGGAGGTGCAAGTTGATATTCTTCCTGATAACTTATGGGAGGTTGTAGGATCAATTAGGGATCCACTGTCCAATTAACTAGCAATTCATAGGGGTACAGGAAGTTTTCGCCTACCATCGGAGTTCTGCGCGATAATGCAGTGAGGAAAACGCTTATCAAAGTCTTTGACTCATATCCACCCACCTCAAACCATACGTGGGCTGCCGCGACTGTTAAGGTCTGCGCTATAAGTATATAATTAAGGGATAAAGCAGTGGGGCCGGCTCAAGGGTCATAAATTGATAAGTAACGTGGTGCTGCATTTTCGGTAATCAAGGATAGAGCCCCTAAGTTCGCATTTTTGAAAAAGTGCAGGAGCTGGTACACTTCGTGAAATTTTCCACGAACCTTCGCGGCAGCATTCCGGCACTAATCGAGGATCCTGACGCCCCACTACCTGATCGTCTCGTTTGGGAGGCAGAGCTAGACCATGATCTAGTCCTACTTACCGACCCAAAGCATAGAATATTTCTACCGGTTTAATAACGGTTAGCGCTACCACTGTCTGCTACAGCTGAGCCACCTGGTTTATCGTGTTACGCTAACCACAGGTTGCATGGGAACCACGTAAGTGTGTGCTCTCAGGAAGTCTCTATAGCAGTGCCGACTTTGTCACCTCCCGAATTCCTCATTTCGCACAGCAGTTAGCTTGGCACCTGGTCATTTAGCATTAGCCCATCTGTCAATGATTAGATTTAGCATTTTCTCTCATAGAAGCGTTTAATGAACTGCTTCTTCAACTTTTTGTAAGGGCTGTCCTCGAGCACGTCGAAGACTAGCTCAATTGTCTCCTCATCCAGCCAAACGAGTTGGTTTAACCATGTGACGTACAAATTCCGTTGCGAATTGACGGAAACATTCTGCCAGGCTGTCGCGACAACATAATAGAACATGTACAATCACGGCAATTATTGCTTTTATTTTGCCAGTAGACATTCTATGACGAAGCGACGAAGCGACGGAAACGAGGACTGTACCCTATATTACGGTGTTTTTTTTTTCAATTTTGCAAAAGGATTTTAAAAATTATTATACTGTAATGAAAGATTGCCTTGGAAGGTGTTTTTCCTTTTTATTGGCAAAAAGTATCTAATCTATACAAATACGTATTTCGCAGACCAACTGTCGCCTTCTTCAGTGTTTTATCTAGATGAAACACAACAAGCAGACAGGGGACAATTGGTCCCCGAAATAAGTATTTGTATAGATTAGATTCTTTTTGCCAATAAAAAAGAAAAACACCTTCCAAGGCAATCTTTCATCTTAAGACTTCGGCTAACAAACTACCTCCTAATTCAAACCATATACAGTAATGTTTAACGCTTAAAAATGTTCAACTTGCTCCCGAAATTCTTTGTCTGGGCGATTTTCTAAGAATCAATTTTGGATTCGTTCTTCGACCATAATGGTATTGCTTATAAGGAATTTTTACGTGCAGGGCAAATTCTTCCAAGTTTTCTCCGTGTCCTTAAAACACAATAAAAACGTGATGTCAGACCAGACATTGCAACCTCATGTCACAAAGGGTTGCCGCTAAAACTCTCAAGGAAGGAATGATTTAGGTCAGACCAATCATTACGACCCCATGTCACACGGAATTTTTAATTTGCAAAAGAGACACAAACAATGTGACAAATATGACAAAGAACATACTGGTTAAAGCTATCATCAAGGCTGCAAACAACATCTTCGAAGATGTATGAGAAAAAAACTTTGATAAAGAAATCTGTTAATGTTGTCAAACGTTGCATATTCCTGTTGTAGAATTCATTGAGCAGAAAGTATTAGCAAATTGTGACTCCCTTGATTTTGAAGATCTCGAAATAGAACAATTATTTTGAATGGATCTTCTCCACTGCCGCTAAGTTGGTGGTCCGTTTCGAAGAAAAGTTCAGCAGCTTTATCCATTGACTACATAACGTGTGAGTAACTGTTACGAAGTCAAGGGAGGTTTTCAAATGAGATGCTTTTCTCAGAAAGCCAAAAACCTCGAGCCAAACGGGAGTAAACATAAGCAGGACTCTCAAGAAGATCAATTGAACAATGGGGATTGTTCTATGAAGGAACTAACCTTCTTGAGGCAAATCTCAAAGTTAAACTACATAGGTTGGTATAATAGAGTTGAAAATTCTTCATCATCATCAACGGTGCAACAACCGATATCCGGTCTAGGCCTGCCTTGGCAAGGAACTCCAGACATCCCGGTTTTGCGCCGAGGTCCACCAATTCGATATCGCTAAAAGGTGTCTGGAGACCTGACCTAAGCCTTCGCTCCATCTAAGACTGGGTCTGCCTCGTCTCCTTTTCTGCCATAGATGCCCTTATAGACATTCCGGGCTCGATCGTCCTTATCCAAACGGATTAAGTGACCGGCCCCCCGCAACCTATTGAGCCGGATTTTATCCACAACCAGACGGTCATAGTATTTCTCATCGATTTCGTTGTTATGTAAGCTTCGGAATTGTCTATCCTCATGTAGGGGGCCAAAAATTCTTCGAAGGATACTTCTCTCGAACGCAGCTAAGAGTTCACATTCTTTTTTGCAAAGAACCCAGGACTGGCAAGACCATGGTCTTGTACAAAGAAATCTTTGACACTATGGTGAGATGTTTTGAGCGGAACAGTTTTTGTAAGTTGAAATAGGCTCTGTTGCTTGAAAACCACCGTGCGTGCGTTTCATCGTCATAGCTGTTATCGGTTGTGATTTTTGAACCTAGCCAGAGAAATTTTCAACGGTCTCAAAGTTATAGTCTCCTATCTTCATTGTTTTCGTTTAACCAGTGCGGTTTGATGTTCTTCGTTCTTTGGTTCTTGGTGCTAACGTTACCACCATAAACTTCGTCTTGCCTTCATTAATTTGCAGCCCGAGATCTCGCGTCTGCTCGATCTGGATGAAGGTAGACTGTACATCTCGGATTGTTCTTCTCATAATGTCAAAATCGCCAGCATATGCCAGTAGTTGGGTGAATTTGAAGAGAATGATGCTTCTCGCATTCACATCTGAATTGCGAATCGCTTTTTCCAGGACCAGGTTAAAGAAGACGCACGATAGGTCGTCCTCTGGTCTTAGACCGTTGTTGATATTGAATGGTTTCGAGAGTGATCCTGCTGCTTTTATTCGGCCTAGCACATTGGTCATGGTCATCAATTTCGTCAGGATACCGAATTTTCTCATGGCCGTGTCCAGTTTTACCCTGGCTATGCCATTATAGGCGCTTTTGAAGCCGATGAAAAGATGGTGCAACTGATGACCATATTCCAATAGTTTTTCCATCGTTTGCCGCAGAGAGAAGATCTGATCTGTTGCTGATTTGCATGGAGTGCAGTCTCTTTGATATGGGCCAATGATGTTCTGAGCGTATGGAGATACCCGGCCTAGCAAGATAGAGAAGAAAATCTTGTAGATGGTATTCAGCAACGTAATGAGAGAGATGATTCCTCGTTGCCAGTCGTCAGCCTGTGATTCGCCGTCCCAAACCTTGAGCGCCAGCTTGTTCGGCAGAAAAGTGACAGGTGAAACTTGACGAAAGAAGCTTGGCGAAAGAAGTGCACAACATTTCTCATAGAAGCAAGATCTTGGTTGGAGGTTTACAGATCTATAACTGCTTTCGTTACTAAACTCATACTCGGAGAAGATTTCTGAGCACATTGCGGACTCCTTCCAGATTTCCAGCACGGTTGTCTCCGAGATTCAACAGGACAGTTCACCTACAGAGGTGAGGTGGCAGATTGAACAATACTGTGTCATGAGCTATACATCGGGTCAACACTGTGGGCGGCAAAGAGTAGTATAGTTCCCAGGATGAAACGATGGTTGCTACCCAGGATGAAGCATAAAACCTGGGGGACGCCTGCTGAAACAACACCAACAGCTCTTCCATCGGACCCTATCTCCGCCTCCACGTGGTGATCATCTTTCTTAATGAAAAACTGCAGACAGAGATGTATGAAGGCGAGTCTCTAACTGGTCCGCCATGATGGTGGTTAGGTAAGGTTGACAAACTTACACGGAAAACCAACGCTACAAAGCCAAAAAAGAAGCCTCGGACAAGTTGGATTTTACAATGACGAATCCGGCAATGAAAGCGGATGAATGATTTGCGCATTTTTTAATGGAACGTGCGCTCCATGTGCAGATAGTGTGCTGTCCATCTTGCTGATACCCTGCCCCAATATAGGGCTGATATAACAGCGCTTCAAGAAATGCGTTGAACAGGGTCCGGTTTCCTGCAGGAGAGTCACTACGCCATCTATTATAGCGACAATTCAGTAAACTATGAGCTCGGAGTTAGTTTCCTACTTAGCCAAAAAATGAAATCTGCTATTATCGGCTTTGAAAACATAAGCCAACGGCAATGCACTTTTCACTTGCGAGGCAAATTTAGAAATGTAAGCCTCATTAACATTCACCCTCCTACCAAGGAGACTGCAGAGACGGAGAAGGATACTTTCTACAAGGCAGTTGAGCGGACCCTCGAAGCCTGTTCCTAGTATGATATCAAAATCATACTTGGAAATCTTAACAGTCAGGTAGAAACAGAGCCCGTGTTCAGGCGATACGTC
The DNA here is from genome assembly GCF_905115235.1 of Hermetia illucens. NCBI lineage: Eukaryota > Metazoa > Arthropoda > Insecta > Diptera > Stratiomyidae > Hermetia > Hermetia illucens. The sequence goes on from NC_051853.1 coordinate 61,575,874, forward strand.
CGCTCCCAAAACTTACATATTGAAATTATAACGGGCTCTGGATTGTTCAATTAGCGGTACTAAATGGTGGTGACTGGGGCTTTGATGAAATGCTCAAGAACCAAAATATCGGTGAGTTAGAGGTCCCGTCAGCTGAAGACGACGGACGAATACTGCCACCACCAAGCACAGAAGAAACAGTCCGTGCAATTCATCGGCTTAAAAACCATAAGTTTGCAGGAGCCAATGAAATTACAGCCGAATGGGAAATATGGAGGCGACCAATTACACTAACCAGTTCATCAACTTGTGCTCAAGGTGTGGGACAGCTAATCAATGTCTGATGATTGGCAACGAGGCATAATCTGTCCCATACGTAAAAAGGGAGATGTCACGTAGTACAGTAATTATAGAGGTATCACTGTGTACTATCTGCATAATATTCTCATGGATTTTACTATGTCGGATAGCCTCATACGCCTAGAACATCATCGACCCATACCAAATACGCTTCACTCGAGGCAAAGGATTTTCTCTCTGCGGTTAGCGTTGGAAAAACTATTGGAATACAGTCATTAGTTACAACATCTTTTCATTGCCTTCAAAAGCGCCTAAAATGGTAAAACTATACACGGCCAGGAGAAAATACAGTATCCCAACGAAACTGATAAGACTGACTAAGCTGTAGTTGGCCAATGTGCGAGGCCAGATTAAAGCAGTAGGATCATTCTCGAGACTATTCGACATCAACAACGGTCTACGACAACGGGATGCCTGTACCAAACACTGAAGAACAAACAACATCGAATCGCACTGGTCAAACGAAAATAATAAAGATAGGAGACTACAACTTTGAGACTGTTGATAATTTCTCCTATCTATCGATAATAGCTTCAACAATGAAATCCGCGCGTTTTCAGGCAGCAGCCTATTTCAGCTTACATCCTACTATAAGATAATGATCTTGCCAGTCCTCATGTATTTCTCAGGGAGCTGGGTTCTTAGCATGAAAAATTGCGAAATATTAGCCCCGTTCGAGATAAGAATCTCCCGAAGAATTTTTGACCCCGCTAATTAGGATACAGAATAATAACGATGGTATTTATGAGCGATACCCTGCCTGTGTGGTTTTGGTTAAAATTCGGCTCAACAGGTTGTGGTGGGCGGGCGGCTTATGATCAAGCCCGGGAAGTCTATAAAGGCAATATCTATGGTGAGAAAAAAGAAGACGTGTTAGACCCTGCCTGAGATGGAGCGATGGCGTAGGTCAGGACGCCAAACAGTTTTTAGGGATGCAGAATTGGTGGACCTTGGCTCAAAACGGGGGCATCTGGAGTTCCTTATCAAGGTATACCTAGACTGGATACCGGTTGTTGCGTCGTTGAGGATCAACACTATGAACAAAACAACATTATGGAATTGCTTTACACATCAGTGCAACTAGGTTGAATTTGCGTTCCACAATTGGCATTTTGTGTGATCGGCGCATCATCGGACGCCTCAATTCCAAAATGTACCGCAGGCTAGCCCATACTGTCACTCTCTATGCTTCTGAGTGCTGGCCGACCATATAATGGAGGCAATGATGTTGTGTTGGAGCAGTGGCGTAATGTGCCATAGACACATCCGGAGTTATCTCATCAGCGATCAATATGGGGTTACACCGATCATCGAAAATTCGCTAGAGAAGCACTTGAGCTCACTTGACAGGACTGAACATTGAAGTCGATAGGAAGCGACAAAAAGCTGGCCGAAACAACGATGGCTTACACAGGATGATAATTTGAGAGTTTTGCAACTGCACGCAGATTAGGCCTATGGCTTTCTAAAATGGTACAAGCGATCAATGCAAGCTGACCCCGCTCCTGAGCAAACACAGACTACAGAAAAAGAAGGAGAACAGGTTCAACACCTTTTGATTAACTTTACTGTCGTACATGCTAACATAGCTCCCGTAAAATTTTACTGTTGGGAGTAAACACCCGGCACTTAAGAAAGGAAGAAGCTGTTCCCGAAATGTCGATATATGTCAAATAAAAACCACTACTAGCAACGGAGAAGGTACTGTGTTTTAATCCATTAATCTTTTCGCTAGAAACACCGTGAACACGCACTGACTAAAAGTTAGTAAAATTTACCACACTGATCCAGGCTAATGTTCGAAGCCAGATCACTCTCGAGACCTTTTACCATCAACTACAGTCTATGACGTCCACGGTTTTTACTTAGCCTTTGAAAAAATGATATGGAAAGTTGACAAGGGCATTATTCTTTTTAGGTCCACCCAACTACTGGCCTATATATTGCCGATATCGATGTAGTGGGAAGAACAACACGAATTATACAAGCTGTCTTAATGCAGAACGAGAATGGTGCGGGAGATCTCTAACTGCATATCAACAAAATTAAGGAAGACTATATGGTTACAGCTTCAGCTCCAAAACAAATACTTCAACGATAGCACTAATCAATTAAAAATAATGCATATAGGAGACCATCATTTTTAAATAACTCAGAATGTGATATGTTTGTGTATTTGTTCGCGAAAGAATTCAAGAACATTTTAATTCAGGAAAAGCGGGAATCCCTCAGATACTTTCCTCGCGGCAGTCGACAAAAAATTCTGGGATACGATCAGAAATTGTACTATAATTTTTCATAAAGACATATATACAACCAGGAGAGAATTCATTATTCAAGCAAAATTTATTAGATTAGTTAGACCCAGCATGAGCAAAACCAAGTTTATGATAGCGGTATCAGTGTTGGAAAGGGATGGTTAGTTACAGGTAGGAAGGCAGAACTTCGAATAAATTAAATCATTCGCCTGTAGAGTATCAAAAGAAATCCACATACGTTTGTAGGCAGCCAACAGAACCAACTTTAGTCTTTCAAAATCTTTCCACTCAAAATGTCTCTTTGGCTAGATAGTTCACTCCATAAGTGTATTATCTTCCTAGATCTGAGACTTTTTTTCCGAAACTTCGGTAATAAATTATTAAATCGCGCACTTTTATTCCCGTAGAGCAAGAATGTTCAGTTCCCTCCATGAAGATGAATTCCTACGCACAAATTGTATAACGACAAAATCTTTGAGCGATACTGTGACTATTCAGTCATGGGAAAAACCAGGCTCAACAGGCTTAATACGAAAGGGTGCTGCAACCAACACAAAAAGGACGACTTCTCTTATCTCATCATGAACATTGCCAACGGGTTCGCCTATATTAAGGCTTTATTCCAGCCAGTGCCTGAAGTACTCGTACACCTATTCAGACTGCATTTACTTCTCGATGTCTTTCTATCCCCATCCGATAAAATTTTTTGTTAGCTTTCTTTCACAACATCCTTTCTTATTCCACTATGTGCGCTAATTTACATGCTATCATTTTTAAGAAACAAGCGAATGTCCATGTCGATTTCCAGATGCAAATCCATCTTTCCTATAGAATTTTTACTGCGTTAATAATCCAGCTACTAATACACATGACTAAATTACAATTTTCTATTTACAAAACAAAAGGCTCCATGCAACGCCGTTTAAAAATTAACCAATGACCTAGATGTGTCCACTATTGTGGAACAGATGCTATTATTTTTCAAAGCACCCACCCCTTCTATACCAAGAGTATCTGCATATTTATTATGTACAATACAGAACTGTGCATGCTTACGTAAACAGTTGGATACCCTCAACATTGCCATTGTACTCTTTTGCAACCCAACCACCCAATCAATAAAAATTTTTATTCATCCCATCGCCCTCCCAAACCACGTTCATGACAACCATTTTCGCGGCCACGAAGCAAAGCCCTCAGTCAACAGACGAAGGCAAATCAAAGAAATCATACAAATCCCATGCAATCCTCAAAACGCATCCTACCTAATCCCGGCGCCGCAATTCAACTCGGAATTCCTGGAACTTCGCGCTCGAACCCGCTAAGCACAAGGACTCAGCGCGCGGAAATAAATGTCGAGGCCTCCAAGTCTACGTCGTACCTTCGAATGAATTTTTCATGAGCATCCAGCCTTCGCAAAAGGACATGAGGATGTTTCTCATTAACGGCCTTCGGCCTCGCTCTGATTGCAATGTGGAGGAGCTACTTTCGAAGTGGACATATGGTGACGGGTGAAAACTTTCGAAGTTCACGATTCCCCGCCAGGAAGGGAAGCATGCTGGGTAACCTTCACGAGCGGAACTCACATGGGCGAATTACGCAACCGTTTTCTATCGAAGTTTGAAAATGTGAGAACAAAAGCGAACATAAGAAGCAACTTAACAATATTGTCCTGGAAAAAAGATAGCTCGCTTAGGTCCATTTTTTCTTACAATACGAATGTGGAACCTCAAGTAAACTTGAGATATATATCTATGACTCGAACCAAACAACTGATGTATATTCATTGGGTATTGTTAAGTATAACAGTTTACCTGCTTACAGTAGAAGCAAAATTAGTTGCCCGCAGATAATATTGCAATAATCGGTTCCCTTCTTAGTATGCCCAAAATGTGCTGTTTGATAAAAGATATTCATTACAACGTAATAAAAGGAAGTCAGAAAAGGCTTAGAATTTGGTGCATCCAGAGGGGGAAGGGAATTCTGGCGAATCCCTTCAAAAAATGTGCTTTATTTATGCGATAACGTGGGCAATTAGGTGAGGCTAACCTATGTAAGCCACCTTCACAACTCTACTATTGAACCCATTTCTGTTTTCCCATGTCCCATTCACATTTACATCAACTGCACTTGATGTGCAGATACATCTATTGTCGACTGTTGGCATTCATGTTTAAAAGTATTAATCTCCTGGTCGTCTTTGACTACTCAAAATTGTGATTGACCATCGTCAAATCACATTTTATAATTTCGAAATGTTACAATATCTTTGATTCGCATAATTTATCCACTAGTGGACTTTTTTTGCTTCCTCATTACAAGATAGGCATGTATCTTGGGGAATTCCTATTCTCAACATATGTCGAGCAAATGCCCACAATACTTCTGCAAGTCTTCCTGTTTTTCGAATAGAATAAACTTAGCAGGTTTGTGTGTTTGGTTTTGACAGGAAAAGTTTGGTCTGTCTAGCAGCATTAAGGCTTCGCCACCTGTCATTAAGGGAAGCTTGTACCCAGTTTTTGATAGCAGCATCAGCTAATGCTACCGACACCCCAATTGCTGGTTCCGGTCCGGGCATGGGGAAATTGAACCCTCTTTTGCTAAGGTATCCGAGATTTCATTTCCCTTTACACCACAATGACCAGAATAGTTCCACCGTATTGAATCTTGAAACAGAGTTTAATTCAGTTCAGCTTCTACATTCTTGAATGATTTTTGAAGTAATCAAGGGAATGCACAAGGTCCTAAATACTGGTTGACTATCCCTACAGATTGCGATGCGCCTGCTCTTCAGCCGCTCGCCAATCATTCAGATTGCTGCCCTTAGAATACAATATACTGCAGTCTGAAGGACCGCTAGGAAAAGCTCACTTCTCTTTTCATTTGAGAGGAAAAACGCTGTTCTGTTCTTAAGCCATCAGTGTTGAAGATGCCAGTATATCCTGCCCCACATTCTTCTGGTTCGTGCCAGTTTTCTCTTTGTTTCAAGATACTTTCATGTCTACTTGAGTGTAATTACGCGGTTTTTCTAGCGATTATTTATTTGAAGTACTAAAACTTGTTTTTCCTATTCGCTAGTGTAGAATTTTATTTTGCAACAACACTGATGAAGGGAACAGGTGGTTCCCGAAATATCGGTATTTGCGAAACAATTTTTTCAACAATCAAATCCATGCTCATGTCACCTATAATACCCAGCCACACAGATCTTTCTAATGTGGCTATATTACATATAAAGTTCCTTTGGTTCACCTTAACCCACCACATTTTTGATACATAAGCAATCGGCCCAATAATAGCGACATATATCCACATGACTACCTGAGGCCTAAGTTTCTATGTCGAGGGAAAGTTCCGCCTACACAGTCCATAAGCTCCTTTCATCTTTACATCTACGTGTTTGTTCCAAAGAAGCTTCTTGTCTAGAATAACTCCCAGATATATTTTACTTTTTCGATGCGTTCAAGGTTTGTACCCCTCATCTCTGGAACTCAACCCTTTCAGTTTCCTCCTTTTTGTAAATAATCCCATTTTGTTTTTATTTAGATTTATTGAAATTCCATGCCTAAAGCACCAACTATCAATCAAATCAACAAACCGCTCCGAGATCCCGACTATCATCCAGCACTCCCAAGTTCGGCTGTTCGCGGTTCGCATAGTAGAGAGTCGGTCAACAGACTCAGAAGCGGCGGTAGCATACCTCCAGCAGTCTTTCGTCGCTTCCGTGATTAAGCAAAGATCAATACCCACTTCAGCACACGGCAATCTCTGCGTTAGCTCCACTTAAAATTTCGTCAACGCCATGCTTTCTGGCGGCATCACAGAGCTTTTGGAAAGGCGCACAGTTAAACGTCCCTTCAATATCCACTAACACCCTCATCGCGTACTTGTCTTTTAGAATTGCGTCCTCTATCATTGACACCAAAAAATGAAGAGGAGGGTTACAGGATTTTCTACGCTGGTAAGCGGTATTTCAGGGAAAATAATGCTGAGCTGATTTGTCTTTTTCTTTGAATTTGAATATTTATTTTTCCCAGGCTCCACAACCGTAGCCTTAACCTTCTCGCATGTAGCCCAGAGCAAGACAGCTTCGAAAAATATTCTTCTTTCCTAGAGGTTGCTTTAAGTGCTCTATACCCTCCTTTAGCATCACTGGATGCCTTTCATACCAGGTGCTTTGAGTGTTCAAAGCGTTATATGACAGCTCTCGCCCTTTTACTGGTAACAACCGCTCTTGTAGAGTCCCAATTTCACTTGTGTTAAAAGGTTTGTGGAAACCGCCAGTTCTCTCATTCACTTTTCTGAAACTTGTTCTTCCAGATGGTGTACTTCCAAGAGAGTCTCAATTCTGAAGTTCGTGAAAGTTCCGTCTGGTTTTCTAAGAGATTCCAACTTAGCCGACTCATCTTTTTAACGACTTGGTACAATTTAGAAGTCTCCTTTTCTCCTTCCTGTTCCTTACAGTATGCTTTAAAGGAGTTTCGTTTCGAATGTGTAATGAGCTTCTTATGTTTACGCTGTGAGTACTGAAAGTTTAACCAGTTTTCATTCTTATTGCTTCAGCACGATTCAGTAGTCGTCTGGTTGATTTCCTGAGTCTATGCAGTTTTCGTTTACCATGGAATCGTTTTACCGCTTTGGCCTCGGGAATAGAACTTTAAAGTACTTTAAATGTTTGTCAGTCAGGGTTTCCAATTGAGCTTCAAGCACCGCAGAACTAGGAGAACTACGGAACTGCGCTTTATTGTCGAGAAGTTCATTGAATTTTGTCCAATCCGTTTTCTAGGATACCGTCCGAGTACTTCAGATTGTTCGGCTGCCAGAATAAATTCGTCAGTCTCTAATCAATTCTAATAACTTTACCTGTTCGCCTGCAATAGTCAAACTAACTTCTAACCAGCCTCTAATCAACTCTAACAACTTTGTGGTGCAGATTGTTAGCTCTACTTTTAAACTACTTATTTGCTCCACGAACATAAGAGCGCACCTTACGTTCGCGGTCATCTGACCAGGTCAAGGGATAAAATCAAACTGCTTCTCTCCTCCGGGGTTGCATTTGCTACCCTCCCAACAAATATGCTGAGCGTTTGCATCACAACCTATTAAGAGTTCAGAGCCACTTGATTCTACATACACTACCAGATCCCTTAGTTCTTGCGTCGAAAGAGGATACTAAGAACCATAGGATAAATAAGCAGGGGCAACTATGATGTTTCTCATCTTGCCATTAACCTGGTATTGTAAGTTGACCGCAACAAAGTCCTGGGAACAGAATTATCTTGGCATGGTTGCCTCTAACAATTTTGATCAGGACGAAGGCTCTCTGTTTCGAAGATATCCCATCGAAGAAGTTTCTATCTCCTTTATTGATCCAATACTACAGATAGGAAGAGGTTTTGACATACTGCAGTTAAATTTGGCTAACCTTTATGTTTGTACAGACAACTTTATTCTAATGCGAAAACTGCCGCTAACGCAAAACTTACCTGCAGCCGATGCGAATGTCACTGGGGCTACTAGCTTGTCCCCACTTTCTGCCGAAAGTTCCGCTTTTTTGCATCCGATTTCTCAGGATATTACTACACATGATGGTGTAGCAACGCCCATGTTCCTCATTTCCAAGAAACTACCCCTTCTTTCACAGTGCATTGCATTGTCGACGGCTAGGAGCCCACCCAGGTTCACGATGTCCGGGGTACAACGATATATTTCAGTTTCGTCCACATCACCAGCATCTCTTTTTTCCACTTTTCCTGGTAGAGGCGGAGAATCAGGGCCTTGAATTGTGTTAAAGTACATCAGATTACAGTATCCTGTAGGAGGCAATGTGGTAAGCACTGCGCTCGCCCATGATTATTACCATGATTTTACTCAAGTCATGATGCAAATCCCACTGCCACCGGTGAGATTTGAACCGCGACGTTCCGTAGAACAGCCTAGTGTTCTAACCATTGAACTATCCGGACACTTTGATGGATATAACTTTCGACAATATGATATTGGTCGCTGGTAAGCGCGATGTAGAAGGCATTGTATCTAGACTTGAATAATCGTTGCTGAATGGCGGACTATGTATATACGCATTATATTTTTTACTTTATATGCCGCCACATGTAGGGGATTTTTACCGGAAGGAGTTTAGGGATCTTTTGGTGTTTAAACTATTATATAGTGTTACTGAATAGGCTATTATCATCAACGTATTCATATAAGACAAATTCCCCCACTCATATCGGAGTTCCAAATGTAGCAAAAGGATAGTGTGTTAGAAAAATGTCACAATACGCCTCAACCAGGCCAGCCTTCTAACCTTCGGCTTCACCGAACAGAGAAAGCAGGATGAATTTAAATAAATGAAGTGAAATATTTTTGAATGATCATAGACACGACGCTGGACTGAAACAAGGCAAGTAGATATTTTCGCCACAAACATGATCCTAGGAAAGATTTGGGATTGAAACTATAAATTTTTATATCTTTCAAAACTAAGGATTTTTCTGAGATAAAGAAAGATGCGAGAGGTACGTTCCTCTTAAAGTTCACCCAACTATTGGCCTATGTTGACGATATCGACGTCATGGAAAGAACCACCCGAGATGTACAAAGTGCTTTCATCCAGATCGAGCAAGCGGTGCGAGATCTTGGGCTGCACATCAATAAGGCAAAACAAAATATATGGTGGCAACGTCAACACCGTAAACCAGCCAATGGACAACATCAAACCGCACTGGTCAAACGGGAAGAATAAAAATAGGAGACTACAACTTTGAGACCGTTGATAATTTCTCCAAGTTGGGGTCGAAAATCGCAACCGATAGCAGCTACGACGATGAAATCCGCGCACGGTTGTCTGCAGCAAACAGAACCTATTTCAGCTTACAAAAACTGCTCCGCTCGAAACGTCTTACCATAGGGTCAAAGCTCTTACTGTACAAGAAAATGATCTTGCCAGTCCTCATGTATTCCTCGGAGAGGAACTCTTGACCTCGTTGAAAAAGAATCCTCCGAAGAATTTTTGGCACCCTACATAAGGACGAACGATTCCGTAGCCTAATTAACAACGAAATCTATGAACGATACCATAACCGTCAAGTTGTGGATAAAATCCGGCTCAATAAGATGCGGTGGGCAGGTCACTTAATCTGTTTGGATAAGTATGATCCAGCCCGAAAAGCCAGCAACTTGTTTAATTGCTACACTGCATAATAGGTATGAGACCAATAATGCCTCTTTGTCTCGACAAGACGAGCATCGAGGTGTATAAGGCTTCATCCTAGTGACTAACCTTTTGGTTCTCCCAGACTTCCTTTTTCGTCTGTAAAGTCGCTTCTCCGCTCGACGAAGTTCGTGATAAGCCTCTGTGCATGCTCGCGTTCTTTGAGAATGCAACATTACTGCAGTATTCTTCCGTTCCGTTGCTAGCTTATATTCATCGTCGAACTAGCGGTTCCGACTTTTCTTACGACTCGGACCAAGTATGTTTGTGGCCGTATCAATGATAACGTTCTTCAGGTGGTTGTGAAGGTTATTTGTTGATGCTTCATATCCATTTCCCCCTACAGGTGTTACGGAGGACTGTGGTATGAATGGCTTCAGTATTCGCTCTTACTTGGTTGTCAGAGGGGATTGTACGTGGTGTTGCAATTCGAACCCGGAGCACTATGCCAACGAGATAGTGATCCGAGTCGATATTGACCCCCCCATATATTTTGACATTCATCAATGCTGGGAGGTGGCGGCTTTCAATCAACACGCGGTGAATTTGGTTGAAAGTGGTCCCGTCTGGTGAAGCCCACGTATATCTACTCTAAGCAAAATCAGGGAATATCGTTCTCTCAATGACAGCATGATCTTGGGGCTCTTCCGTAATAAGGTTTTCTCTGCAGTTATATGGAAGCAGCACATGGATAATGGTAGTGTGACCCAGACGGCCTGGGCCGCGTCTACGCAGAGCTTTGGTATAAACCCATCTTTAGTGGAAAATTTCGTCGATATTCAAGTTAGATACGATAGATTATATATTGGATAGCTGAGAATTATAATAACATTTGCTGGCTATCCTGTTACATGTTACATGTTATGTGACAAACTTATCTATCTTGTGCTAACTTCTTTATAGATTGCAGGACATCCGCATGCTGTGCAAATAATAAACCCGCATTAGTGACGCAACAATAAATAGACACATCCATGCCTGCAACTAGAATTCGAATAAAAAGCATGGGCCCAGAAGATTCATATCCCAGTCATCCCAGCTATTGCACCATCACTGTCCTCATGATCTACATCCAAGCAATGTCCCAAATACATGGTACATATGTAGGTGGGCACAGGTTCATCAATCTACGACTTCCTTGGTGAGTTGCTGACTCAGTCCTCTATCTGGAACTCTGTGAAGCAAATATGGTAAATAGCAGCTTACTGAGTTTAGGGATTACGTCATATCTTGCAGCATATGTCATTGTACGGAAGATTCCCATAGATAGAATGACTAATGAAGTGAATATTTTGGCTGATATCAGAAGACCATCTGAAGGAGCTGATACATCAGATATCACAGCTAAATAATACAGTGAGCGAGATCGACATAAATGCAGTCAGGAAGTGAGTTTGGCGTATATTCTAGAAAGGAATGTCTAAGTGACGATATATTGTTTTTCCCTCAGGGTGCCCCAGAGATCATATTGAATTTGTAAATCATGCATGCACCTTAAGAGCTTTGTCATATTACGATCACAAGAGACCAGAAGAAGTTGCATTAAGCATTACAGGAAGAAAATCCAGGCCCAAGGTGAAAATTACGAGCACTCTTCCCTTAAAATTGCTGAATCGATCTAATTTTGTTAAGACTCTATTCCTGACCCTTTAGAAAACTTAGCGCTTATAGGAAATCATCCCTCTGCCTCTCGCGATGGGGCCTGGGTAAATTAGAAAAGAAGCCGACAAAACACACACTAAGAAATTAAGGTTACCTTAGTTAGTAACTATAATCCCCAATGGGAATTTCAAGTTAATGATGTCGTGATAATTGAGATCCCAAAATTTTCTTTATCTCAATTTAATTCTTTTTACATGAAAATATGGATGACATTACCGTTCACGAACATCGTATTTTAGGATAAAATCTTACTCTAACAAATCATAAAACGAAACTCTGCATTCATTGCAGATAGTCTCTAAGATATGAGGGTTTTATTTTATCTCAATACGCTGATATACGGTAACCAGGAAAATATGCGAGGATTTCGCATTTTATTTCCTCAAAGTAAAAATTTTATTTATCTTCCGGTTATCTTCTCTCCAAGCGATTTAGGTCGTTCGCAAAATGAAGTCATCCAGTCCATAATCTTACAAAGATTCCCAACCGCACGAGAGACCTTGCGAACCAAGTAACGTGGATTCATTCTTGAGCTAAGAAAAAACACGAAACTATATACAATTAAATATTCATTCCATTTGCATTTTGACAATAATAACTTTTTATTTGCTTCATTTCAATACTTCAACGGATAATACGTAACTTTGTCGCGAGAATTGTTTGCGTTTGTTATGAACTTGAAGGGGAGGGTACCAGTACTTCTTCTTGTTGATTTATTGACGCGACCTTGCTCGTTATTTCGGCAACATTCACACCTTCCAAACAATGTTAATTCAGCACCAAATACGCTCGGTACATGATTTAGTTCGGTGAAACCAGTTATGATCAAAGATATCACAGCAAATGCGATTGACTAAGTGCTCTTAGCATAACGGTCAAATGTACATACCATACCTCAAAATCCTGGTAATGGAATGTTCAGTAACAAATGATTGGAATGTTATCGACAGGAGAGCGTCGTGTGAATTATTGTGGACACGTAAAGATCAAGGTCTCCTGTATTGACCAGACAGACAATTGTTTTGATTCACGTTTAATGGATTTAACCGCAAGGAATTGCACCTTTGGAAACGTGAAAGTTGATCTTCGTTTTCATAATCTGCAAATCACGCCTGGCGTAATGTCAATGAGAAGAGCTTGGATGATGTGAATCGATTCCAAAGTACCTTTCTTTCCCAGTATTGATCCTTCAAATGGGGTCCTCGGTCATGTATCAATTTCTCAGGCTGAGGAAAAATTCGAATGACAACTTTCATTGACCTCAAATGCAATGGAAAATTCAAGGCTATCCTAATCTCTACTATTAACAGCATCTTTCAGTATCTTTCATTCTAACCGAACGGCTACAAATTATACACCCATGATCCAGAATGGAATTCTCCATAAGCACGTGGCAATCAAGACCCCGCGAAACTTTGTTTTAAGTCAATATCTTTGCTCCTGATATTAAACTTTTTAGTCTTTTTCCAGGAAAAGGTTAAATGAAAATGTCAATGAAAGAAAAGTTTCATAACATGGAAATAAAACTGTCAGAAAAGTTTTAAGTATTAAAATTTTAAAATTATTTAAGAACTCAGAAGACCGTTTCTGCTGAAAAGGCAGCACAAGACAAACAACCCAGAAAATCTGCTTTCATATCTAGAATAAGGGTTTGTGACGAAATGCATTGAAGTTGTATGATATTCACAAGGAATGTAATACATATAACATTATTACGTTTACTTTACCAGAATGCATTTTGAGGCTTTAATTTAATATACGTTCATCATCTTAATTTATTTCAGATTTTTTGTCTAGATAGGTACTACGGACTAGACGTAGCGAGTTCTTACTCCCTTATCCTTTATGTTAGCTTTCAAAACCACTACTTGAGCCTTTTAATTTGATACCCCACACTCCATATTTCAATACAAACAAATGTGCACCCCACATATATGAGAAACCCCTTATATCTAACACAAAGCATGTCACTCATCTATATATCTATTATATTACATGAGAGTATGATGTATCATGTTAAAGGTGTCAGGTTTTGTGCCTGTAAAACGTCATTTGCGGAATTATTTTTTCGTGAAGCAAAGTTCGTCAGAATCGCATCGACTGTTTGTAAAACCATACGATGGTCATGCAACAACAGTTCGCATGCGCCAAAAGTGGTTTCAGCGATTCAAAGATGGCCACTTCAGTGTAGAAGACAAAGATCACCGACAACCGAAGAAGTTCGATGATGCAAAATTGCAAACCGTATTCGATGCAGACTCCTGTCAAACGCAACAGCAACTTGCTGACTCGTTGGGGGTCAAACCATTATATATTACATACCGTCTAAAAGCCATGGGAAAAGATTCAGAAGGAAGGACAATGGATGACACATTAATTTTCTGAGAGAACCCTTAGAAGACTTCCACAAGCCAGCAAATTTCATCTTGAAAGGCATGAAGGAAAGCAATTCCTGCTTGTAATGGATGGCGAAAAGTGGATCTACCACGACAATTCGAAAGATCGTGGGTTTTACGAGGCTTCCCATCAACATCCCAGCCAAAGAGGAACATCCACGGTAAGAAGACATTGCTGTGCATCTGGTGAGACCAGAAAGGAATGAATTACCACGAGGTCTTGAAACCTAGTCAAACGGTGACGGCAGACTTTTACCGGCAGCAACTATTACATTTGAATCAGATGCTGCAAAAATAGTGGCCAGAATAGAAGGACAGAGTCGACAAGGTCGTTTTCCAACATGATAATGCAAAGCCGCATGTCGGAAAAGTGGTTCAGGAGGAACTGCCAATAATCGGCTGGGAGGTGCTACCCCATCCGCCGTAATCATCAGATATTGCCCCACCAGACTATCATTGACTTCGGTCGATGATCAACCAATTAGCTAACCAGAGTTTCGAGTTTGCAGCAAGTGCCGGGTATCTCACAGGATCCCCAATCAAAATGGGGAGTTCCTCCAACGTGGAATCCGGATGCTGGCAGAAAATGGGCCAAGGTTATAGAAAACGATGCAAAGAATATTTTGAGTAATAAATAGTTTGTTAAATAAAGAAACAAATTCGTTTATCACACATCGATTATTCATATTTCCCCTTAATTCGTAGGAATTTTCCGGTATTCCCGATAATTAGTAATCCCGATATTTCGTACAAAGACGTCAGTTCCTTGACCATACGAATTATCGAAGTTTCACTGTATATGTTTGCGATCGATAGACACCGAAACCGTTCAACCGACCGCCATCAAAATTGGTACATATATATCCTATATTTTTTAATTGAAAGGGTTTATACCCCATATATATGTTGTTGTTCGCCACTAGGTGGCGCTGCAAGGTATTTATTTTTACACCTTCACCCGATCGCCCTGAAAATTGCTGTATATGTATCTATTTTTATCTTCATCATCATCAACGGCGCAACGACCGGTATCCGGTCTAGGCCTTCCTTAATAAGGAACTCCAGACATCCCGGTTTTGCGCCGTGGTCCACCATTTCGAGATCCGTAAAATCTGTCCGGCGTCCTGACCTACGCTATCGCTCCATCTTAGGCAGGGTCTACCTCGTCTTCTTTTTCTACCAAAGATATTGCCCTTATAGACTTTCCAGCCTGGATCATCCTCATCCATACGGATTAAGTAACCCGCCCACCGTAACCTATTGGGCCGGATTTTATCCACAACTTGACGGTCATTGTATCGCTCATAGATTTCGTCATTGTGTAGGCTACGGAATCGTCCATTCTCATGTAAGGGGTCAAACATTCTTCGGAGGACTGTCCTCTCGAACGCGGCCAAGAGTTCGCAATTCTTCTTGCTAAGAACTCAAGTCTCCGAGGAATACATGAGGACTGGCAAGATCATTATCTTGTACAGTAAGAGCCTTAACCCCATGGTGAGACGTTTCGAGCGGAATAGTTTTTGTAAGCTGGAATAGGCTCTGTTGGATGCGGATTTCATCATCGTAGCTGTTATCGGTTGTGATTTTCGACCCTAGATAGGAGAAACTATCAACGGTCTCAAAGTTGTATTCTCCAATCCTCATTCTTCCCGTTTGACCAGTGCGGTTTGATGTTGTTGGTAGGTTGGTTTTCGGTGCTGACGTTGCCACCATATACTTTTTCTTGCCTTCATTTATGTGCAGCAAGATCTCGCTGCAATCGCCGCCTGCTCGATCTGTATGAAGGCACTTTGCCCGTCTCGGATCGTTCTTCGCATGATGTCGATGTCGTCAACATAGGCCAGCACTTGAGTGGACTTAATGAGGATCGTACCTCTTGCATTTACCTCAGCATCACGGGTCACTTTCTCCAGGGCCAGGTGAAAGAGGACATATGATAGGGCATCCCCTTGTCGTAGACCGTTGTTGATGTCGAATGGTCTTGGGAGTGATCCTGCCGCTTATATCTGGCTTCGCACATTGGTCAGCCTAGTCAGCCTTATCAATTTCGTCGAAATGCCAAATTCCCTCATGACCGTTTACAGTTTTATCCTGACTACTATCGTAGGCGGCTTTGAAGTCGATGAACAGATGGTGCAACTGTTGTCCATATTCCAACAGTTTTTCCATTGCTTGCCGCAGAGAGAAAATCTGTTGCTGATTTGCCTGGAGTGAAGCCTCTTTGGTATGGGCCAATGATGTTCTGGGCGTATGGGGCTACCCGGACTAGCAAGATAGAAGCAGGATATATTATAGATGGTACTCAGAAACGTGATACCTCTATAATTGCTGCACTGTGTGATATCTCCCTTTTTATGTATGAGACAGATAATGTCTCTTTGCCAGTCGTCAGGCATTGATTCGCTTTTCACACATTGAGCACAAGTTGATGAACCACTTGGTGTAATGGGTCACATCCATATTAAACCAATTCGGCTGTAATTCCATTATATACTATACTTGGTGGTGGCAATATTTGTCCGTCGTCTTTAGTGGGCGGGACCTTCAACTCGCCGATGTTCTGGTTGTTCAGTAGCTCATCAAAATACTCAACCCATCGCTCCAATATGCCCATTCTGTCGGAAATCAGATTTCTCTCTTTGTCTCCTTGGTTTCATCCTGCTGACTCGTTGGTAAAACTTGCGCGTCTGGTGCGGTTGCTCCCTGTACTTTCCGAGTTCACAGACTTGTGGTTGTCCCTGGCTTCGTTTTTCCATCTGTGAAGTCGCTTCAACGCTCGCCGGAGTTCGTGATAAGTCTCCGCGCGTGCCCGCGTTCTTTGCGAATGCAGTTTTATGCGGTATGCAGCATTCTTCCGTTCCGTTGCTAGCTTAGATTCATCGTTAATCCAGCCGTTCCGACTCTTTTGGCGATCATTTGTTGATATTTCATCTCCAGGATTTCTGTTGACTGCGGTTATTGCGGCATCCATTTCCCTCTTATGGGTGTTGCGAAGGGATGTGTTGTAGATGGCTTCAGTGTTAACTCTGTATTTTCCCAAGGCAAATATTTTGCTACCAGCCACATCAGTGTAGCTTGCCACCAGATGGCGCTGCGAGAGGTCAACTTCTACGCCATTCACACGATTGCCGTGTAAATTGCGGTTAAAAATAAGCCGAGAGTCTAAGAGGGAACAGGTGATTATGAGGTGTTTATAATGGGCCTTTCCAAGGTATTGTATGAAACAAAGCCTTATTAAAATCTATTCAAAGTGTATCTGCCGGGCACATCCGATTTAGTCGGAAAAGGTTCAACCAATTGTCACAAAATTCGGAGAGATGGTGTTGCCTGTGAATTATTATTTGAGAAGGAAAAGATTAGTGCGCCAGTCTCACAGTCGATTTTCAGGGAAGACGAGTGAGCGTAAAGATAGGAATGTGTCCCCAATATCTTTGCGCAATCATCTTAAAACGTTCTTCATTCTAGCGAAGGTGCGTTGTAACAAATTTAATGATTCGCTTCGCTTATTAAATATTATTATTAGATTTGTAACGAATAAAACGTTCCCAATAGGGTTGATCTCCGGGCTGTTTGCAAGCTATTATAGGGACTTAGTCCATGAAATATAATATTTTTTGGTTGAGGATGCTGGGAGTCCTGAGTCCGCACCCAATTAGTGACGGACCGAACCACTTGGGGAGCAACTTACTCCCTCTTTTGTAGTTCACAGACTCCCAAGTGTCCCTCTCCCCCCAAGATTTTCAAATAAGCAAAAATTGACTGCATCCTCAAAAAAAAATATTATTTGCTTCGGTCTGGTTTAGGTCTAGACTGATGACGGATGTCACTTGAAAATAATTCGTACCCATTACGTGTTTCCGATTATATTTAGGTGGAGCAATCACCATCTATCGTTACTTTCGGTCACGCTGTTCCCAGGGCAGAGGTGAGGCAGCGTCTGATGAGTTGCCTCTGCCCTGGACGAAACCGTCAGTCAATTTTTGCTTTTTTATGAAATATAATTTTTTGTTATTTGTGAAAAATGAAACAAAATATTCATATAAAAAACTTTCTGCGCTGTTCTCAGCAATTCCAAATAATAGCACGATACAGAATGATTCTAGAAATCCACTTTTCATGTGTGCTCAGTTGAAGGCTCGAATGTTGGCAAAAGGCCCATTTTATAGTTTCTACATAGGCTGCCTATTTTACAGTGCCTTCCAGCAATATCATTTCTCCAATACCATAGCTTGTAATTACTTAACCAGCTCATAACATATGGAGAATACCCTACAGTACTCTGTACTCATTCATCACTGCATCGTCCCGTGGTTGTACGTCGAACCATAACTCCAAAATCTGGACCAACTAGGGTTATTCTTTTTTCGCTAGAGGAAATTATAATAGCCCCATTATCTGCTGACCAATTTTTCCTCCTTTTGCACCAACTTAGCGGATCGGAATACATTTCGCTGTAAGGCTTCTTCTAGGCTCATCTGACATTGGAACTATTTTCCCACCGTTTTACAGCTGAGCTGCTTGAATCTATATGGTGGACATCCATTAACCCCAGACCAATTTCGGAGGCACCTTTAAGACGATTGCGCAGAGATATTCGGAACAAATTCATATCATTAAGCTCAGCCATCTTCTTTGAAAATCCAATGCCAGGCTGGTGCACTAAACTCTCCATTTTCAAATCATTTGCCCAAACTAATTTTGTTAGAGATAGAAACATTCTTCCCTTTTATAAGCATAAATCTCCAACTAATTCCCATTCATAAGTAACCATGTCAATTTTTTGCATTTCTCTCAAAACCACCCTTTTCATTATAAATTCAATTATTTCATCAATTGATCTGTCAATACTGGTCAAATTGATGCAAGTTTGGTCCTTTAATATCAATAAACCCAAAGCAAATTAAAAGAGGCCCATAATGATTTTAGCTACTCCGTTCAGCATGAGCGCCACTAGGGTTCCTAGCAAGGAGAACACCTCTCAAGTAGACGTTAAGGGTGATCCCCAACTAGGATTCGGATACCCTTCAAGGTGAACTGTAGCTATACTAACTCGTTCTGAACACAGGAGCAGCTGACACTATACCCAAAACTTCACACTCGGATAAACCATGCTGTTAAGTGGGAAAAAGGAGCGGTGGCCCAAGGTAGCCAAAAGGTGCGGCTTTGGCTGAGTGGGGTATGATTCATCTACTTCGGGAGAAAGTGCCGAGCCGAAAAACCAAACAACAGATGGATCAGTACCTTCGCGATCTGAAGCAAAGACAGAGGCTAGAAGAAGCGGAACATCCAGCGGGCAGAATAGCCAATTACTCGGGACGCACAAACCAAGCCGCTGTTGAGGGCTTAGGAGGAGCCATTCATACCGCATTTGGATTATGAAGCTATTAGATATGACAATTAGAACTAAGTTAAATATGTGTCCTACGCCAACGTAAGAACTAACAGATCTGGTAGTGTATGCGGAATGAAGAAGCCTTGAACGCTTAACAGGTTATTGACTTAATAATCCCTACTTTCAAGTTGTTAGAGTTGATTAGAGACTGGCAAGTACTATATGAAATCTCACTCTTAGATAATCGAAACTTAAAATTTAGTCTGGCTATTGCAGGTGAACGGTTTGAAATACAAGGACGGAATCCTATAAAAACGTGTTGGACAAAGTTTAATTAACTTCTTGACGAGGAAGAAGAGAAGACTAAAGACTCCTTTGGCGACAGAAGATCAGTTGTCCTATTTCTCGAGGCTAAAGGAGTAAAACCATTCCATAGTCTGTAAAGCCCCAAAAATCAAACAGATGACTTGATTAAACGTCCAGATCTCACAGCGTGAATATGAGGGGCTCATAAGACGTTCGAAACGAGACCCCTTTAAAGAATGCTTTGAGGAACTGGCAGGTAAAAGGCAGACTTCCAGGCTATACAGAGTCCGAATAAAAATTACCCATATACCGGTATTTCTAAAACCGTTCCGTCCTGTTCCTGCCTCCTAGCCTTTTAGTCATTTTCGAAAACATGTCTGGAGAGATTGCTTTAGCATCACATTCGCGAGAAGGCGTTAAACCAACATGCTTACCAGTGTGGTGACCCCTGTGGGTCTGCTCTTCACTCTTTGGTTCCAAATATAGATGCTCTCAAAGTCGAGTACGTGATGGGGGTGTTCATGGTCACTGGAGCGGCGTTCGACTGCGCGTCCTTCCAAAAGTTCTGTGATGCCGCCAGAGAGCATGGTGTTGATGAAACTTTAATTAAGTGGATCTATGTTATGCTAATGCAGATATTTCTGTGTATAGTGATGGGGGTTGATCGCTACCTAATAACGGAGGTGATGAAGGACTGCGTTCAAAGAGTGCTATTGCTACTTCTGTGAAGTATATTGATCGATTCCCTACTATGCGAACTGCAGAATTTGACAATACACGCCCAAACTTATGCGGATGGCCTTGTTGTGCTAGTTGTTGACCGAGATCTCGGAATAGCATGTGGAAATACACCTACGCCTCATGCATGGACTTTCACATCCATCAAATGCAAGTAAAACCACAATGGTATTATTTATTATTATTTACAAAAAGGAGGAAACTGAATGGTCTTTGCCTTCCAGGGATGCGGTACAATTCTACAACTTTCTGAAAAAGTGAAATATGTGCGAATAATTCCAGCCAAGAAGTTTTTTGAAACAAACATGTAGAGGTAAAGTTGAAACGAGCTCTCACAATTTTTGGACTATGTAAAGCGTCCTTTGCCTAGACGTGGGGACTCATTTCTCAGATAGTAATGTGGATATATGTTGCTATCATTAGGTCGATGTTTGCTTATGCATCCATAGTATAGCAGGTTGAGAAGAAACAAAAGAGCTTTCGCTGCAAAGGACTGTATGTCTGGTTCCATCGGTGCCATGAGCACCACATCCGGCGCAGCTCTATATGCACCACTCCTTGGATTTGTTTATTCAGAGCACTACAATGAGAACAGCTCGTAGACTAATTCGATTGGATCTATGGGGAAGCAATGGACATGGAGGCACAGAGCATTGGAAGAGTTATTGGAGAGAACTGAGTACTGTTTTCGCAATGACTTCTGATTCTTGGATCCCTGTTTGGTAGAAAATATGAAGTTATATGGAATCGTAGAGAATACTCAGATGATCCAGAGAAATTTATGTTAGGATATACTGACATCTTCTACACCGATTGATCAAAAATAGAACAGAGTTCTAGAACAGGAATCTAGCTCTCTAATAGACACTAGAGGTGAGCTTTCACTTTAGGATAATATGTAAATGTCTTTCAGTATTGGCCAGTGCTGGCAGGGCAGGCGCATCGCAATCTGTACGGGTAGTCAAGCTACTGAGTTGCCGTTGAACAGCCTTTGATCACTTCAAAAAACATTCAGGAATGTGTTTCTAAGTTTAATATGGTGGAACTACTCTGGGTACCCGGGCAGTGTGGTGTAGTAAGAAATGAAATCTTGGATACTTCAGCAAAAGAGGGTTCAATTTCCCTCATCTCCGAACCGAAATCAGCAATTGGGGTGTCAGTAGCGTTGGCTAATTTTGCTATCAAGACCTGGGAACAAGTTTCCCATAATGACAGCTGTCAAAGCAGAGCAGAGGAAGCGGAAACCATGCAATTTTCTATGTGAGCACCCTGCCTAGGGACGTATCGGACATCAGATTTTTGTGCCAATATGCTGCAACTGCAGCGAGTAACATCACATCCACAATATGGAAATACAGCAATACATAAACGAATCTGGGATATTCCGTTAGATAGCGGAATCGGATACAATGGACACGTCGGTCTGGGTAGCCAGAGGGTTTGTCTCCCCTCCAACTAGGACACAAACCCACACGAATATACTCTTCTTGTTATTTGGTCTAACAGCGCAGTTTTTAATGTACGGAGTAAATTTTAGATGAGGCTCAGCTCAGCCCGTACCAACGTTTAAGCTATAGATCTAGTAATTATAAATGTTCTGCAGGGCTTTAGGGAATAGGTCCCGAGATGCATGGTTAATAAGGGAATAGATAGACTGATGGTAAACTACTTTTGTATTGTTTAAAACCTTGAAAATGATGGCCTCCAAGGAGAACTAGCTAAAATGAGAAAATCTTCTGACAAAGACACTCCTGCGAATGGTTGCAGAAGAGTTCAAATGTGCAAGTTATGATCGAACTGCGAAGTTTTTTTTTTTGGTTTTTATAACAAAAGTTTATACCAGGGGTGGGCCATTATGTAAAGTAATTATAACAAAAGTAAAGGAGCTTACTAAGGGTTACACACCCCCCGAAATAGTAGGGCTTGATCCAAAAGGCTATTGATCTGTGCAAATCAAAGGACTGAACTTCGGTCAACTGAATAAGAAAGATTGTAGAAGCGGATAGAAGTCCCTATTATATAGTTTCATACGTTTAAGGATTCGCGGGATACCTACCTCTTTACTTCAGTAATATAATAAGATATAATATTTAGTTGCCGGCTTCGCTATAATTACATGGTTCTTACGCTTAATTCACCACAGGAAATCTATGTGAGTTCCGAATTTCTGATGCGTTGCAACTAGAATAGAAATACTGCTGCGATTCGCAAATAAAAGTTTTAGATTCTTCGTCACGCCAATTAAGTGAATTTTGACCTTATCTATTCTTCTTTCCAGAAGCAATTGACCATGTCCTTGAGAAAAGCTTTGTCCATTTGCGCATTTATCATTTTGCCCAAAACAAAACTCTATTTTTTCTCAATTCACTGTTCATAAGGGTAACCAGCCAAATCAACCACGCAACACTATTGGCGATCTTTCTCCACAATTTCGTTTGTTGCATTAGTATAGGTGCTGCTGGATCGATAACGAAGAGGCGACAACGTTACCGATACCGTCTTGAAGAAGTCTCAAAGAAGTCTTGAAGAAGCAAGCAAAGACAGCAAAACTCTGGCTGAATGGTTGACAACGACAGACTCGACTATGGCGGGCGTAGAAAACCAAACAACAGCCTAACAGATTCTCCAGTGAATCCGAGACTTCCGTTGAAGGCACATTGGCCAAGTAACGACTTTTAAAGTACACTCGGGACTTTTGGATCCGTTGATCGTTTTACATTAGGATCAGTTCGATTTTGGTGAACAATTACAACACATACCGGAGCTCAGTAAAGTTATTTTCGAAAAACGGTGGCCGTGTGGGTGTAGCTTCAAAGGTACTAGCTTTTGTGGACTAATATAATATCCAGTCGCCCGCAAGAAGGCGGCTTAAAGAATTTTAGGAGGACCGGAGTCAAGATCGTGATCTATTTTCGATAATAGTTGGATATAAGTGACTTTCAGTGATTGACTATTTCTTCCTTCACAGTCGGTCAAAGACGTGAAAAAGACAAGAATTCTTTTGATCCAAGACAAATTCGAAATATCGTCCCATCAATTATATGGGAAGCACATCGACGGAATATTAATTTGAATGGTTAACGTGTGTAAGTTGAGTAGTGATCGGCCTTTTGTATAGTGTCGGCGCGGTACTTTGCATTTTTGGAGGTTGAAGCCGAATTTGAATTTTGATTAAGCTGATTTCGTTAATTATATTTGCACTGCAACAATAAAGGTAAGTTCCAGACGATTTTTTGAAAGTGAACGAACATTTTTCTCAGACAAATTGAAAGTGTTTTTCCTTTGGGAAAAGTGATCATGATAAAATTTTAAATGATTTCACTTGATGTGTGGTTGAAAGTGAATTGCATTCGGGCCTATTTAAGGTATTGTACTTTCGATCATACGTGACAAAGTACATCCATCCACAATTCGATGGAAAACCTTCTTCAGTCACAGAGCCATTTGGAATTTGATGTGTGATTGCAAGAAGAACAACAATTATTCGCTTAAAAAAGCTGCGAAATTATCGTGTTTTAAGACCATACGTGCTCCTTCAATGTAATGCTTTTGCGAATCGAAAAATATAAGTCAAACTTTTTTTTCATGCATGGCTGAGTGCTTAATAACAAACGTTAATAATGGACTTTCAACGCTCCGAAAATTTCGCTTGCACCTTAAACTAAATTAAATTTGCATTACAAACAATGGAGTTGACTATTGGCGGTTTTTCGTCGAAAATAAATCTCAAACCTGAACACAAATGAGGACCTACATAAGAGGAAATGTGTAAAACAATGTACGAAGCAATTGCACTGCCAACTCTTCCAAGCACCTATTGAGTAACTCGTTAAAGAACTAACAGCAATATCACCGGTCAATATCGATTGTCGTCCAAGAAATAAACCGCAATATGAGCATTCCATTTACGTAAATTCAATCAACGTAATCGCAAATAGCATTCGTCCCATCCATAACAATGGGAATTACCAGCGCCATCCAAGTACTCAACGTGGAGAGGTGCGAATCGACAAAACTGCTAACCTTGCACTCAATCAGGCTCTTTCTCAACGACAAATCGAAACCGCCAAATTCTTTTAATTGAAGGTGAATATTGGTAACAGTACAGCATTGAAAGCAGCGCTCAGCAGGCATACCTTTATTGCTTCCCGTACGCCTCCAACAGCTCGGATACTTGAATCGAAATTTGAATAAAATTTAATCTCTTGAAATTTTGAACAACCAAAAACTGAAATTTCACGCGGAATTAAACTTTTTAAATTTAATTTAATTTTCTAAATGTCGAAAAAGCACTGAATGATCAGGTGTCAAGTTCAAGGCAAACTTTTCTCCCAAACAGGGACTTAAAAACGACTAAGATACAACGTTCCAAGATGAAGTTCAAAGATACTATTAGCATAAAATCTCAAGGTTGGGAAGATATTAAATTTTCCAAAAGTCATTAGAGCAAGTTGGCGGTCTTTGAATATTATTACGCTCGATTTAATTGGCGTCAAGCAACGAGTGTCTTGGGGTGAGACAGTCATGATATTCTGCGCGGTGGAATTGAATCTCCTGCTGCGCTTTTGCGACATCTATTTGCCTCTTTTGACGCGTCTATCGTCAATTCTTTGAATGATTGTTCGCATCTAAGTAAAATAGGCATATCAATTTTTTATTTATGTTACATTCTGTCACGTAATTATGTTTTAGTCGCCTTTTTGGGATGAGGTGTCCGACTCCCGCACAACAAGAAAAATCGTAATCCAAGATTTGTTCGGCGGTACATGCATGGTATAATATCACGCGACAACTGCGGGGGAACACGCAAACTATTAGCACGGATTAAGGCGACACTGGTTTGTACCTTTCCCCTTCCCCGTGCAAGAGGAAAACTACAACCTGTTCAGAATATTAGAGATAACAAACTCGTCAAATTCATCTAGCGGTCCATGGTTTTAGCTTTTGTTTGAAAATCTAAATGTATTTCAGATAAACAGCTCCGCAATAACCATGAATTATAAGCAGTAGTTCTACAAGGATATCACCATAAATTCTCAGTTTGAAGTGATTTTTCCAGCTTTTGTCTTTATCTTCATTTAATTGTCTGGCTTGCGCCTTTTAAGATTTCTGGCACTAAATGTCTAAAAAGTTTCGTGCGAATGTAAATATAAAAACCACTTAACTGTTCACTTACGCCTTCTGGAATTTACGATTGGAACCCAAGAAGCAATAAATGCATTAGCCACTGCAGAAGCATCCGATTTTTATATATTTTTAATTCTACTAATTAAGAAGTAAATTTCGGAACGATAGGATTACACCTCATTGGCTCAGATTTCACACCTTCAGCAATAAAATTGCAATCCAATAAAATTATTTGAACTAAATTTAATTAAGAATGAAGATCTGACATACACATTTGATCCGTACAACCGTAGTGCCAACATATATTATATTAGGTTATTTGCGAAATATTCAAATCTATGGAAAATTTTGGATTCAGAAACTTTCCTAAATAATAAAGAAACAAAATAAAAATCTGTGGGAATCAAAGAGTCAAGACTGTTCACTAGAAGATCATTTGGTCGGTTGGTTAGGACTAGATCTGCGGCATTTCAACTGGAACCAATTTTCAGATATAAGTTTTCTCATTTACAAGTGACATCTCCTTAGATATTTTCTTATGAATTGCAATGTCGTATGTCTACATTCACAATGTTCCAAAACAGCAGGACGTATGGCCCATCATGTCCAGTAAAAATTGGTGATTTATAGTACTTCTACACTTTCGCTAGGGATTATTTTTATCTCAAATGCATTGTGCAATCCAGTGAAATTAGATGAGATGGCAAAACTTATGGCCAATACTCCTAATCGTATAAAGCAACTTGGATTGCATCACTATGGCCACAGCAGCATGCAACTGGGGTTGGATCTCCCATATTAGGCATAATCTTTGCGATACGTAAACTGGACCGTAATGCCTTCTCCTGGTAATATTCAAAGCTCGTCCTAACATCATTCACATACTGACAGTATTGTGTTTGCCTTCATGTTTACCTCAGTCTGATTTAGCTCGATCATCGGCCTAGGTCTACCTTAATAAGGAACTCCAAACATCCCGGTTTTGAGCCGTGGTTCATCAATTCGATATCCTAAAAGTATCTGGCGGCCTGGCCTAGGCCATCGCTTCATCTCAGGCAGGGTGTGCCTCGTATTTTTTTTCTACTATTGATAATACCCTTATAGACTTTTCGGGCTTGATCATCATTTTCGATACGGATTAAGTGACCCGCCTACCGCAATCTGTTGAGCGGGATTTTGTCCAAATCATCATCAACAGCGCAACAACCGGTATTCGGTCTAGGCCTGCCTTAATAAGAAACTCCAGACATCCCGGTTTTGCTGTCTTGGCGTCCTGACCTACGCCACGCTCCATCTTAGACAGGGTCTGCCTCATCTTCTTTTTCTACCGTAGATATTGCCCTTATAGACTTTCCAGCCTGGATCATCCTCATCCATACGGATTAAGTGACCCGCCCACTGTAACCTATTGAGCCGGATGTTATCCACAACCTGACGGTCATGGTATCGCTCATAGATTTCGTCGTTATGTAGGCTACGCGTCGAAATCGTCCATCCTCATGTAGGGGCCCAAAAATTCTTTGCAAAATTCTTTTCTCGAACTCGGCCAAGAGTTCGCAATTCTTCTTGCTAAGAACCCAAGTTTCCGAGGAATATATGAGGACTGGCAAGATCATTGTCTTGTACAATCAGAGCTTTGACCCTACAGTGAGATGTTTCGAGCATATCAACTGAAATAGGTACTGTTGGCTGACAACAACAGATTTTCGACCCTAGATAGGAGAAATTATCAACGACCTCAAAGTTTTTTGTGCGGCTGGTGCCAAGTATGTTTGTGGCCGTATCAATGATAACGTTCTTCAGGTGGTTGTGAAGATCATTTGTTGATGCTTCATCTCCAAGTCCTCTGTTCTTATAGGTGTTGCGGAGGACTATGTTGTAGATTGCTTCAATGTTAACTCTCACCAGATTGTCAGAGGGGATTCTGGGTGGTGTTGTTATTCGAGCTCGGAGAACTATACCAACGAGATAGTGATCTCTATATTGGCCCCCCTATATGTTCTAATATTCATCAAGGCTAAAAGGTGGCGGCGTTCGATCAACACGTGGTCAATTTGGTTGAAATTGGTCCCGTCTGGAGAGGCCCATGTATGTTTGTGGGCCACTTTCCGCTCAAACCAGGTACTTCCAACAACCATTTCGTGTGACACTGCTAACTGAATAATCCGCAGTCCGTTATCATTTGTTTTTTCTTAAGCTATGGGAGCCAGCGTATCGTCTGAATACAGGCTCCTTCCCTACATGGCTGTTAAAATCCCCAAGTATGATTTTAATATCATATCTGGGACAGGCTTCGAGGGTTCGTTCTACTGCCTCGTAGATATCCTTCTCCGACTCTGCAGTCTCCTCTGTGGGGGCGTGGACGTTAATGAGGCTTATATTTTAAAACTTTCCTCACAAGCGCAGAGTGCATAACCATTCGCTTATGTTTTCAAAGCCTATAACAGCAGGTTTGATTTTTTGGCGGACTAAGAAACCTACTCCGAGTACATGGTTTACTGGACGACCACTATAATATATGGTGTAGTGGCTCTTCTCCAGGAAACCGGTCCCTGGCCAACGCATTTCCTGTAACGCTGTTACATCAGCCCTATATTGGGACAGGGTATCGGCTAGCTGCTCATCAGCTTCATCTCTGCACAGTGAGCGCACGTTCCATGAGAAATGTGCAAATCGTATTCCTTTGTCGTTGCCGGGTTCGTCGTTGTGTAATCCGTCTAGTCCGAGGGTCCTGTTGTGGCTTCGTAACAAGTTATTTTCCGTGTAGGGTTGTCAGTCCTGCCCAACCTCCAACTTGGTGGACCATTTGGTATAATTTGTTCCGTTTTTAGTCGCGGGAGACTCGCCTTCATCTTTAACCATCTTAAGCTCTTCGTTAAGAAAGAGCTTCCAGCGGTCACCACGTGGAGGTGGAGATAGGGTTTGGTAGTTGAACTGTTGGTGTTGGTTCAGCAGGCATTTCCCAGGTTTTATGCTCCATCCTGGGTACCAATCCACGTTTCGCCCAGGGACCTATACTACCCTTTGACCACCGGATTAGGTTTCCAGCCTACCGCAACCTGTTGAGTGGGATTTTGTCCACAACCAAACGATAATGGTATCACTCATAAATTTTGTCGTTATACAGGCTAAGAAATCGTCCGTAGAGCGCTGGGCTGAAGTAGCGAAGGGTCACGGTTCAAATGAGGATAATAATCACGGGCAAGCGCAATGTAGACCACATTGTCTCCTACAGTGTACTGTATTGTATCGTTATGGACTCAAATAAAGTGCTCTATTACACTTCAAGTCCCTGATCTAATTGGATTGTTGCGCCAACGATTATTATTATCAATCGTCCATCCTTTTTTATTGGGCCCAAAATCCTTTCAGAGGATTCTTCTCTCGAACGCGACTAAAAGTTTGCAATTTTTTGGCAAGACCATTTAGTGTACATTAAATTGTAAGACGTTTCGAGCGGAACAGTTTTTGTAAGCTGAAATAAGCTCTGTTGGCAGCCAACAACCGTGCGCGGATTTCTTAGATTGGAGAAATGATCTACTATATCAAAGTGGTAATCTCCTGTATTTATTGTCCTTATTTGACTAGCGCTCTTTGGTGTTGTCTGTTTGTTTTTGCCATCATACATTTTGTCTTGCCTTCAATGAACTTCAGCACAAGATCCTGCGTCGCCTGCTCGATCTGGATGAAGGTAGACTGTACATCTCTTCGTGTTCTCTCCATGATGTCGCTATTGTCAGCATAGGTTGTAGTTGGGTGGACTTAAATACGTATTTACTGCATCATCACGAATCGCTTTTTTCAGAGTCAGGTGAAAAAGGATGCATGATAGCATGTGTTAGAATTTTGTTGTTGTTGAACGACCTCGAAAGTGATTCCACTGTTTTTATCTGGCCTCGCACTTTGGAAAGGGTCAACCTAATATGTCTACGTCAACTTTATTGGGATACCGAATTCTCTCACAGGCGTGTAAAATTTTACTCTGGCTATGGTATTATAGTCGGCCTTGAAGTCTATGAAGAGATGATGCAACTATATATGTTGAAAACAAAACCTTATCAAATTCGGTTGACTCTATGTCTGTCTCTCCTTTTTTTCGCGGGGGAAATACATCAAGGATACGCATCTAGAATCGAGGACGCGAACGCTGGACTTTTACCGACTAAAATCACCCATATTTTCTCACCTGGACCCATGCTGTTTGCCACGCAGCCAATGATCTCATTCGCTCCATTTGCTTGCTAAGACGCGCTTCCAGTTTCTCTTACAAACGGGTTGCATCATCGGCTAAAACATTAACTGGAATCATCCCCGGAATCAGGCATCCTGCCTTGTGATTGTGAATTTTGATCACTGATGCCCATACTGGTTCAGATATAAAAGAACACAACTGACGATTCACGATAAAAGTAATCGTCGACTATGATTCGGACCGCCTATTTGGAAGCATCCTTGCTAATGACGAGCTGATGCTCGTTGCTTTTTGACGAGCTAGTTTTAAATCAGGTTTTAAACAGTGTCGCAGTGTCGAAACGATTTTCTACAGCAGTCGGGGACACATAATAGAAGGAGACCTTTTACCTTTTATTGGTAACATAATTAACTTGTAAGAACCTCCCCGTTCGTCAGAATTTGTTTGATAGCAGAGTCGCTTGAAGGGACGTCAGTCTCGATTAGAATTTTTCAAATCTCTTAATTTTGAAACCCGATCGCGAGAAGGGGGACTAAGGGGGTCATAAAGGGGTCAATTAAATTAAGGGGCCATTCTCAGAAACCACGCACCAGAAAAATCTGAAAAAAATCTTGTTGATGTCTCTAAATGACATCTCATCTAGGCTTCGAAATACCATCCATACCGTTATCTGCCAACAAGCGACATTGTAATCGCAATGATCTCAAATCTAAAAAAAAAAAAAACATCTTTTTGTACAAAGAACGCAGTATCCAAGCAAAAGGGGGGAAAATATCGACAAGCCTTTGGGTGCGGGAACTATATTGCCGTGGCAGAAAACAAAATCCATTATTGTCTTGTTGAAGAACAGAAGTTGCCGGAAATATCACTAATTTCTCTGCTGTAAATCGCATCACCAAAAAAACTTGCAGATGGTCGCCTGCTCGTTTTCATGATCCTGGGCGGAACGTTAACGGTAAACTTCTCATTCACAATTACAGGAAGCTTTAAAGGTGCAACGATGTGGATTGCAATTCCGAACAGAAGCAAAAAGATTTCTGCAGCAAAACTGACAACCTAGACGATTTCCATGGAGAACCGTTCTTTGGATCCTTGCGGCTTCCATATGGTTACTACTTTCACTCGTTTATAGATTCTGGAAATACGACATCTTTTGCTTCGAACAACTCAGCGAGCATGTCCACTCTGGATTTCACGACAAGCTTAAGGGACTTATTCAGCACTCCGTCTAGGCCGAGGCTTTATGGTCGCTTTTTCTACAAGTTTTCCAGTAGCAGCTCTCTAAGGACTGGTGGTATTGACATTGCGTTTATTCAAGGACCCAAGCGTTGAAATTACCAGCAATCACCTTTAGACTTCGTCCCCTTGCGCCAAGAAAAAGACTGTCATTGATGGGGCGTAGCGGTTGTATACATATACCCCACTTGTTTTCGACCACACAGCCACCGGCTGACCCGCAGTACATTGAATAGATTGTAAGTCACAAGCTCACATCTCCACTCCATTGGTCAAATTTGTGACTCATACACCTATATACGTTGTGTACTCAAGTAAGTCCTAAGCGACCTTGCAATTATTGAAGTTTATTTAAGTAAACCTCATTTTCTCATTGGAGTCAGCGCCTTCCTCAATTTCGGGCAATATGCCGGTTATCCCGACCTTCTTTTACTTGGCATAATAAACATTACGGGTCCCTATTGCACAATGCAGTATGGATGTTCTCCCCACACCGTCGGCATCAATTGGATCGAGTAATGTCGCTGGCGCATGTCTTCGAGAGTGGTCCAAACATAATTCATTTAAATCACCTCTTTAGTGAGATCAGTACCGCCATAGACTTTTCTTAAACTTACAATGGACCCCTCCGCAAGTTCTTCCAACTTAAATGGTTCTTTCAAAGCAGTGAAAATTTCTCCCTCCGCTGTCACCTCATTCAGATACTTACATTGTATGTAGGTCTCATGTTTTTGAGCACGTACTGCAGCATTCTTCCCAGGCAAGTTCCTAATTTGAGTGCGAAAACCATCAGTTTTGCCTACCCCGTTCTGGGTTATTTGGATTCTGTTCACGTTTCTGCCCAGACTGGGATCAGCTTTGACCTTTTTGAATATTTCCGCGAAGAACAGATAGCCCTTGCTACAATTCACACTTCTTCTTTGTTGGTGACTTTTAACCTTCCATTTTTAATGTTTTGTATAAAACAAAACCTTATTAAAATCGGTTTACTGTCTGTCTGTCTATCACACGCATTTTTCTCGGAGACAATTATAACGATTGACAGCAAATTTGGTGAAAAGGTGGGAACTGTGGACGCTCACGCATGCAATGAGTTACATCCCTTTACGTTGAATTTAAGGGGCGTCCCAATACAAGCAAAAGCGATGTGTAAATTTTTTTCACCAAATACATGTGTATTAAAGGAAAGGTTTCGATTAGTACTTTCCGAAGCCGGTCTTAGTTTTGACATTTGTTTGAAAGGTGGGCAGTGCGGGGGGGGGGAGGTTGAAAGGGATCATTCCCTTAAAGGACCCATTCTCAGAAACTACTTCACGGAAAAATCTGAAAAAAATCACGAGGCTGTCACTATATGGTACATATGCTCTGAAATACCTTCCATACTGTTCTGCTTTGAAATAAAGTTAATAATAGTATATTACTATAATTTTTAGTAATTGGATGCAAATCCCCCTTAAGTTCATCCCATTATCACAAAATTTTGCAGTAATATAGGTTATAACATTGGGCATAATTCTAAAAGGTTTGGTGAAAATCGCACTATTAATAACAAATTTATAATAGGTCAGATTTGTCGTTCCCTTGCAAATTCAAGACTACGAAAGTCACCCGAAAGTGGATACTCCCACATAATATATACATATATTACGTGCTACCTACTAAGGGGGCAAATGCGCACTCAAATGCCTTTATATAAGAAATATATAAAAGCTTTCATACCTGAAGCGTCCAGCTTCCGGTTTCGTGACTTGTTTTTATTACTTTGGCTGTATGGTTTCTCTTTTCTTGACTTTTAGTGCCGCTTTTTGGAATCGCCTGTCCGCATTTTTTCTCCTAGGTGCTGTTAATTACTTAGAAGATCCCACTCTTGACGACCGGAAGCATGTTTGCTCACTCCCAAAAGCGGCCAATACTGGAATTCCGAGCCTCTGCATTGTGGTCAACTCACCAGAAATGAATAAACACTAGGCCGTGCATGGTCAGAAAAGAAAAGCACATACACACATATTTACACATCAATAGGTATGCCCCTAACCGCACCTGGGGTCGCGGATAATTGGACATCTAGAAACTCCGTACAGGAATGTCTGTCTGTTCATCTGTCCGACTATCTGTCTGGCACACGTACTTACCATAGAATCGACTACAGCGATTGAGTCAAAATTTGGTGGGAAAACCCACAATTGTAAGCAGTTGCACTTTTTACGTTGAGTTAAGGGGGAGGGGATCCTCATACATGTAAAAGGGGAGTGTAATGTGGCGCGGCAGGATCTGCAGAAGGTTACGTGTTCATATCACGTCGGGGTCACCAATTTAGCAATCACTTAACTTCCTTTGTTTAAAAACACGCAATAATCAATCTGGATTGTTAACCGGCTACACTACTTTCGTGGTTGATGTACGATGCGAAGTTAATAATAGTAGCTGAAACACAGTTGAGTCAAAGAAAATAAATTCGAGGATAGTGTATACTATTATTAATAAATTATAATTTCTTTCGCACTTTAGTCGGGCTAAGGCGGCTTAAAATGTCCAAAACTACTCGTGAGAGTTACATGCCACGGTTGGAGACAGAAGAGACCGGCTTATTTCCAGGCGGTCTTTTCCTGTCCCAACCAACGGCACTTTCTCACCGCTAATCCTCCACTCTCGGGGCGAGTTCTAAAAAAACAAGTGGAGAATTCCACGCCATCTACTTGTCCGCATTTGCAACATTCGAAATAAATTTCGAATGCTGCGGATCCTGCCGCGCCACAGTAACATTCTTTTGACCCAACTTAGTCATAAGTAGTCAGATGAAAGGTCTCAATTAGTACTTTTCAAAGCAAGTCTTAGTTTTGCCTTTTGTTGGAAAGGCGGGGAGCGCGAGGGTGGAAAGTGTTCATTTCTCTAAGGGACCCCTTCTCAAAAATTACCAGACCGAAAAATCTGAAAAAAATCATGAAGCTACCTCCATACGGTGTCCACGCTACAACGACGATTAGAAAGCCACCTAGAGACAATAGTATAGATTATAGTGTAAGGCACGATATCTCCAAATTTGATCAAAATCGTATTATTGCTAATAAACGTAAACTAGCTGAAAATTGTCTTTTCGGTGCAAATTTACTGCAACCCAAAAAGCTAAATATCAATATCAGCCTTGATGAATGTCAGAACATATAGGGGGACCAATATAGACTCGGAACACTATCTCGTTGGCATGGTGTTCGAAGCTCGAATAACAACACCACCTAGAATCCCCTCTGACAATCAGGTGAGAGTTAACACTGAAGAAATCCATAACACAGCCCTCCGCGACACCTATAAGAGGGAAATGGATGCCGCAATAATCGCAGTCAACAGAGAACCTGGAGATGAAGCATCAACAAATGATCTTCACAACCACCTGAAGAACGTTATCATTGATACGGCCACAAACATACTTGGCCTCAGACGCAAAAGGAATCGGAACGGCTGATTTGACGATGAATGTAAGCTGGCTACGAAACGGATGAATGCCGCATACCGAGTAATGTTGCATTCTCAAAGAACGCTGGCACGCGCAGAGGCTTATCACGATCTCCGTCGAACGGAAAAACGACTTCACAGACGGAAAAAGGAAGCCTGGGAGAACCAACAAGTCTGTGAACTAGAAAAGTACAGGGAGCAACCGCACCAAGCGCGCAAGTTTTACCAACAAGTCAGTAGAATGAAGCCTTATACACCTCGATGCTCATCCTGCCAAGACAAAGAAGTAAATCTGATTTCCGACAGAATGGGCATATTAGAGCGATGGGTTGAGTACTTCGATGAGCTACTGAACAACCAGAACATCGGCGAGTTGGAGGTCCCGCCAACTGAAGACGACGGACAAATACTGCCACCACCAAGTTTAGGAGAAACAGTCCGTGCAATTCATCGGCTAAAAAATCATAAGTCGCCAGGAGCCGATGGAATTACAGCCGAATTGGTTAAATATGGAGGCGACCAGTTACACCAAGTGGGTCATCAACTTGTGCTCAAGGTATGCGACAGCGAATCAATGTCTGACGATTGGCAACGAGACATTATCTGTCTCATACATAAAAAGGGAGATATCACACAGTGCAGCAATTATAGAGGTATCACGTTGCTGAGTACCATCTATAAGATATTCTCCTCTATCATTGGCCCATACCAAAGAGGCTCAACTCCAGGCAAATCAGCAACAGATCAAATTTTCTCTGTGCGGCAAGCGATGGAAAAACTGTTGGAATATGGACAACGGTTGCACCATCTATTCGTCCACTTTAAAGCCGCCTATGACAGCATAGACAGGGTAAAATTGTATACGGCCATGAGAGAATTCGGTATCCCGACGAAATTGATAAGACTGACTAGGCTGACCCTGATCAATGTGCGAGGCCAGATAGAAGCAGCAGGATCACTCTCAAGACCATTCGGCAACAACAACGGTCTACGACAAGGGGATGCCCTATCATGCGTCCTCTTTAACCTGGCCCTCGAGAAAGTGATCCGTGATGCTGAGGTAAATGCAAGAGGTATGATTCTCTTCAAGTCCACCCAACTAGTGGCCTATGCTGACGACATTGACATCATGGAAAGAACCACCGAGAAGTACAAACTGCCTCATCCAGATCGAGCAGGCGGCGCGAGATCTTGGGCTGCACACCAATGAAGGTAAAACAAAATATATGGTGGCAACATCAGCATCGAAAACCAATCAACCAACAACATCAAAGCGCACTGGTCAAACGGGAAGAATAAGGATAGAAGAATACAACTTTGAGAGCTAAGATGATGAAATCCGCGTACGGTTATTGGCAGCCAACAGAACCTATTTCAGCTTACAAAAACTGTTCCGCTCGAAACGTCTCACCATAGGATCAAAGCTCTTACTGTACAAGACTATGATCTTGCCAGTCCTCATGTATTCCTCGGAAACTTGGGTTCTCAGCGAGAAAAATTGCGAGCTCTTGGTCGCGTTCGAGAGAAAAATCCTCCGAAGAATTTTTGACCCCCTACATAAGGATGACGATTCCGTAGCCTACACAATGACGGTCCGTCCGGTTGTGGATAGAATCCGGCTCAATAGGTTACGGTGGGGGGGTCACTTAATCCGTATGGATGAGGATGATCCCACCCGGAAAGCTTTTAGGCATATCGAATTGGTGGATCTCGGCGCAAAATCGGGATGTCTGGAGTTCCTTATTAAGGCAGGCCTAGACCGGATACCGGTTGTTGCGCCGTTGGTGATAATGAATATCACACTAAAGTGAGTAGTCTGACTTGCTAAATGCATATACCTATATTACTGGCTACATACAAATGGAATGGTTCTAAAAAATGGTACATCTAAAATAAACAAACCTCTTTTTTCCGAGTTTTATTCTAGTTTGGACCACTATTTTGCTCTTTAAAATTTATTACGAAATTCTTTCAACATGGATTAATTTTCTACAAGTCAAGCTTGCATCCATTTTCATTTAGAAAAAGCAAACACTAATAGATCGCTTCATATTGTTTTGTCGCAGACCCTTCTTTTGTCGATGAAATCTGATATATTCTCAACGACCAAGTCCGTTGGCTTTATCAAAAGTGGCCAACCATTCGCTTCATTTCCAAACAGGCCAATACCTTTCTCATCAGAGGTTTTACAACTTCTAAACAATTTAAAAAAAAAATATGAACAAAAATGAGGAACAGAGACTGCAGGATAACTTCGTCGTCTCTATTATTCAGGTGTGAGACAATAACAAATATAGCAGCATAGATACGTGCACGCGTTGACAGCTTGCTATAGAACAGTGGAGGAGGAGTGCAAGTTTCTCGGTAAGCCAAGAAGAGAGTTGAAACGCATTGGCATAAACGGACAACGATGCTGGGGATTTGCCCCAACCTATTTTATATCAAACATTTAGGAGCAAATTTATCAGATGAAAATCCATAAAAAATCAACGGTCATAAAAATAAATTAGAAAAAAATTTAATTCTCTTCATATTTTTATTCTAAACATAATTTTGATTTGCAAATTTCCTTACCACTGGGTTCAGTTCATTGCACTTATGAGCCATTAGCGAGATATTTTATTGCTGCCAAAAGAATACGCAAATGATGCACCATACTGAAAAATCTGTTATCTATCTGTTGATGGCTTATAAAGAATTAATAGATTGAATCGAAAAGCAGTACATTTGCCTTTTAGTACCTTTCTCTTATAAGACTTATCTAAATCTCCACTTCGAACGAATATAGCTTCGACAAATATTGATCTCTATGTTTCTGGCACCTTCTCCTAAGCTCATATTTGGAAACAATTAATAAACACGTTGAACTAACGGATTCTCCGGGACAATATTGAATCGATTGATTTTAGAATTCTCAAGCACCGTTTTAAGACTTTTTCTTATTTAACTTAATTGGACGAGCGTCAACTTTCATGTTCCAATGAATGGCTTTTACGGCGTTTTCGTAGTTTGTGTATAATATTTGCATATAAAAGTCCAGTTGGTTATTGATGCATTCTAATTAGCAAAGATAAAAATTTAATTTCGAGGATGGATTTATTACTAAAATATTGAGTTCAGATGTGCAGTGTGCAATAAAACAGTATGGGGGACTGGTGGGAAAGTGGTATCTCTTAGATGTGATGATATCAAACTCAGACGGCTTTGATTAAGCGAAGTCTATTCCCTGGAGATGTGCATACATAAATGTATTTGGAACATTCAAATTCGAACATTGCAACGCCTAAATATTGTAATAAGTAGAGCATAGTGAATTATTTTTAGCTTCATTTTAAAAAACAGGTTGTCATAGGTTTTTGCAGAAGTTAAACAGCAATTTTAATATTTATACAACTCGAAATACCGGAAGCTGGCGCTTCGGGTAAAAGGTTTTGTGTTCATCTTATGTGAGAAACTTTCTACGCACTTTCTCATTCGTATATGGCTAAAAACCCGAAATATTCCTTCATATTTTTTCAAACTACAAGAAATACTTGCATATTACAGACGTAGATATTATGCTCACCCTAAAAAAAAACATTCCCTGTTACCGAATACTGTATTCTATATCCATGCATATAAATTGATCGTACACCTATTTTCGATTTACTTCATGCATAAAAGCATATATATGTACATACCAAGTATGTATATTGAATACCGCTTGTTCAATGTATAAATGTACATCTATCTGAAATAGGCACTACCCAAAACTATATATAAATACATACATATGTATGGCTGGCTGGAGTAATCGATATTGATATATAAATGATTGAAAAAATTAAACGAAATGTTTTTTCTCATTGACGTGAACTGACTTTGTTGTGGTATTGACGAATTGACATGCTATAATGACGTCATACACGTTTTAGAATGCACGAAATTCACATAAAATGTAAAAGTTTGGATTTCTATAACTTTGTTAATAATAGATAGATTTCCTTCGAACTTCGCAAAATTATGCCTTATATTATCCCCTATGCAAGTACCAACTTGGGGCCAAATTTCTAAAATATGCTAATATTATTAACTTTATTTGTACAGTTATCGGGACCGGTTGTATTTTGAGGCTTAGATCTCGTTTAGATACACAACAACACATGTATGTACTATAAAAAATATTAAAGTCAGAGGGTAGAGACATGCTCTCTAAATAATTACCGTCCAAGCGTAAATAGTGAACTACTTGTAGCCACCAAGATTGTTAAGGAAATCCAAATTATTATTTCGATATTTATTCAAATATTTCAATAGGAATTTTTGAAAGGGATTTGAAAATCGGCTTTTTAACATTGTCATGTTTCTTTCGACAGAAGCTACTGAGTATTTTTCTCATCTCCTCCACTAAAAGAGGAGAAGATCGCAGAATATGGGAGAAATACCTGGTTTGCGTGGAAAGAGATCCAGAAAAAACATAGATCTCTTCACATGGAACGACCTCCAATCAAATTGACTCTTTGAAAAACAATACCACGTCACAATCCCACAACATGTTGCCCCTTCCATTCTTCCCTGGTTGAAAGTCCTTGTGCTTGGCATAGTACACATGCAATGACCACAATTCCCGTGGTACTTCATTTAGGATGTTATTATGCCCGTAAAACTTGCTGTCCGGCTTCCTGACTCACGAAATTAGACGGTAGTGCACGATAAAACGTGTTTAATTCAAGGTCCAGTGAGGGGAAAGAGAGTAACTTGAGGACTTGCACATGCGATCTTTGGATCATTTCAAACTTGCTCCCGATGTATTTGACGCTTGACGTCCGCTACTACACAATAGAATCGCATATTAGGATAGGGCGGAACATGGCTTTTTCATGCAAAGAAGCAAGGAACCAAAATGCAAGATGAATGGTATGCATGCTGTTCAAGCAAAAACAATACCGTCTTAAAGCACTGGTCTGTGGAAAATAATTAACATTAGAGATTATTACTTTGAAAAGGTCCTAAATTTGTCCATCTAGAGTCGAAAATCGCAACTGATAATAAATACCAGAATGACATCCGTTCATAGAGAGCTTATTTCACCTTACAAAAACTGTTTCGCTCCAGACATCTAGGGTCAAACTCAAACTGTACAAGACGATGATATTTCCTGCCTTCATGCATTCCTAAAAGGGGAAAGAAGAAGGGGAGGGCCCTCAGCAAGAAAAATAGTGAGCTCGTGGTTACGTTCGAAAAGTTTTTAGTGCACTTCAATAGGATGGACAACTCTGCAGCTGCTGCTGATCTTACCAGAGGTTCACATTCAGCAGATATCATTATCCTTTAAATAGTTTTCTGAAGGAAAATGTCGTGACAAGTTCCACAAGTGGCTTTGTAACTCCTGTTTGAACGCGGCTCGTTCTATTTGTTTTTTTTTTTAGGTTTAGAGATGTATACAGTCTGTTAGTATTGAAATCCTCTGGGGCAAAAATTTTTTTTCAGAGTATTGAAATATTCTTCGAATATTTAAATATTAGGAGTATTATGTCGATATCTTTGTCAAATAAAAAGTGCCCCACTTTAGTTTATGCTAACGGATGTTGTTTGCGTTCAAGTGCCACATTTTCAGCTGGTTCATGTGTGTTAGAGAAGGAGCTGTGGGATATGATTCGTTGGTTAACTCAGTATTAAGAAGAGCCCTTCGTTGCATTAGCTCGACTTTGAGGTACAAACTTTAAAATGGTAATATATCTGCCCTGCTTGGCTAAGCCTTTAGAACCTTGAATCGTTGATGTGCAGCTAGCAGGGTAGCATAGGGGTAAATCAAAAGAACACTGGCTTCAAAGTGGGAAGTGAATATAGGAAATAAAGTCAAGTATACCTGAATATAGGTATACTGATAGGTTGAAAACAAGTTGACAGACTGACTCTATCTGTCATATAAAAACAAAGTTAGGAACTGAAATGCGACACAGACAGAGGGGCGGAGGGGAGGTCAACAAGATCATTCCAGTAGACGAAAGTCAACCATTAATAGCGGCCTCTCCATAAAACTGGAAAAGCTGACAGTGTAGGCTTTTCAGGTCCTAGGTGCAGCTTCACTTGAAGGGAATATAGAAGAGTTCTTTTGGATACTTTAACCCCGCTTGAAAGGAGCTGAATCCCGCGGGCCAAGAGTCGCAAGCAGAGTGGGAAAATACATTACAAATGTATCCTCGACCTCATTCTTTTTCAGCCATCAGATGTTTAAAAGGCGTGACTCATGGGCACCTTTACCGTCGTTGGCATTTAAGGAACAGAACTGAATATCTAGAGAAAGTTCCTTAAAAATACCGGAGCACTTGGAAGGTAAAAAAATCTTCAAAGAAAAAACTTTAATGACTTCAAAATTTTCATTCTTCGGGTTCGAATTTCATACCAGACAATACGTATCTACATCCAGAAAGCAAACATTTCTCATAAAACAA
Organism: Hermetia illucens; assembly: GCF_905115235.1. Lineage (NCBI taxonomy): Eukaryota > Metazoa > Arthropoda > Insecta > Diptera > Stratiomyidae > Hermetia > Hermetia illucens. The sequence continues at coordinate 61,616,560 of NC_051853.1, forward strand.
CCTAAAAAAATCATTATTTTGGCACTCAATGGTCACGACCAATTATTGAGGTAAAATGATGTAACCAAACAAGAATTTGATGTTGTTAATACTTAAGAAATGTGTTTATATACTAAAGGCCTATCGGTGATCCACGCTTATTGGTTGGCCCCCTTTTGAATAAAACATCGTCTACTTGGTTCCAGTAGCGATAATCTAGAGAAGCCTCTACTTTTCTAAGAATGTCCTCCTATAGAAAGCATATCGAACATCTTCGAGCCTGCCCCGTTTCTAAACGGGAGAAAAGCTGAAGACAAAAAAGGATATCCCCCTTGCTGATGAAATCGATCAGCCGTTCAATGTTTTGTGAAGATACGTACTTCTTCCATCTGGACATCACATTGAACTCCCCTAGTAGAATTTCAACGTTCTTTCTTTAAGCAAGGGGCCGCCAGAGACCAGAGAGTGCGATGCTTCATATCTGCAGATCTACAATCAAGCTGGATATCAAATTCATGGGAACAGTGTAATTTTCAGAATTATAAGGTTTTTGTATTTTATAGCGAACTGAATTTTCGAAAAGACATTAAAATTATTGCCGACTTTATTATATAAAAATCTTCCCCAAAAATCAATAAGGCCAAACACCTGCAATTTTCTATATCATCGTTTATTTCATTTATGGTTTTCATCTTCAATTTGTAATTGTAACCATCAGTTTATGTTCGAGGCACTCTTTTCGGGTAACTTAATGTAAATTTAAGACGCTATTAATCCACTTTCAATAATGAAGCTTCACGCTGCCTTATTTCGCCGGCTTATTTATGCACCTATAAAAATATGACAGTTGAAGCTGCTGATAAAATATTGCTATGCCTGCAATCAGTATTTTAGGCTCATATGCAATTATACGCATTACATGATGTGCATTTCTGTAAGTTTTTGGTACTAGAGAATTGTCTGCCGCGGCAATTTCTTCGAAAATATGAATATAGATATCCATGTACCATGGCGGCGGGGGCCCGGCTGTAATTCATTTAAATTGATATAATCGCGAGGACAGATCAGCATAGTAGCTTCAGTCCCAATATGTGATTTATTCTGACCATATTTCGCTCCGTGGTATTCATGTTGGACACGCATAAAGGCACTTCGGTCGAAGTTAATTTATTAATTATGGAAAATCATTACACAATCTGCGCTCGAGGCTGCCCATCAATTACTTCCAAGCAAAGCCGGCAAACCTCTTTTAAGAAATACAATTTTCATCAAGCCGCTTCGACTACATTTAGGTTGGTAAATTCTGATATTAACCATCGTTTAAGTTGTTAGAAAATGATAAAAGCAGAGTTTATATCGCGGGGCCCCTCCTTTAAAAAACAACCCTAATAAAGCTTATTAAGAGTGTGAAGCGAAATTGCCAATTTGTGAGCATTCAAATCATTATTTACGAAATTTATGGTTTATAATTTGGCAGAATAACTTTTCAGCCAAACGCCGATAAAGAAACTATCAATTTTCATTTCTCCTCTCAAGCTGCATCTTTCATCACGCGTGAAGCCGTTTTCAGAATGAATTCATTTGAATGAAATTTATCTAAATCAATTTGATTGAATTAAGCTTAAATTCAGTGATACCAACGACCCCGAATTTAGGAATATTATCTGAACTGATTATCATTTCTAAAATATATCCAAAATTGAAATCCGATTAGAGTGAATGAACAGTTTCGATAGAAGACAAAAGAATCGATTTGGACCTTTTGAAAAATTGCTTTGCAAATTGGGGGCATAAATAACAATGCCAAATTACCCAAATAGCCAGTATGAATTTAAATTGTACACAGTTTTGATAAAACCTATTCTCAAATTGAATTAATGCAATTTTCATTTACAAACGAGAAGCGCCGAAGGACTCGTAAATAAATCTTCCTCTTTATTTATTGCAAGGAATGTTATTCACTCCGAATTTTTAATGAATAATACCTCGAATGCTCTGAAGTCATATTTCTACAATACAAAGTATCAAATTTAAATGGAATTCCAAACTATCAATTAATTTATTTTTGCGACCAAGCCTCTATGTCAATGGACTTGATTTTCAGCCAAATTTTTGTCAATAGCAAACTACAGAGCCACACCGCCTCTCTCTTTTAAAAGCGTGCTGTACACCGGCCTCCTATGAGATTAAGAATAAATAACCAGTTTATAGAATCTCACGAGACTGTAAACAACGGGGCTGACTTTAACACGGTGTCTACTTTTTTATGGTAATAAAATTGTGTGATCCAGTTAACTGCAGCAGTAATTTATGCAGATTCTACGTCTTATCTTGCATATGTAGCATAACTTACTTTTTTCAGAAAAGTGGTGCTTGAAGATGCGATACCTGGTCAAAATATTTTTCAAAATGAATTCTTTTGGAATGTTGCATTTTTTAAAAAATATTAATGAGGTTAAAGTCTACAAAATGAATGCAGTATTTTGGGTCGGCCAGAAGAATGCTACCCACTGGCTGTCTACGCATATCGAGATCTTCGCACAAAATAAGGTCACCTGAAGTCACAGATGAGGAGGAACATTCTCAATGAAGAATATGAATAAGAGCATAGAAATAACAGACAGCGGGTTCGAATTAATCGCCTTTAAACCTTGAACTGTTTAAAAAGTTGATTGAAACATTGAAAAAAAAGATAATCAAGTACAATTAGCCTGAAAAAAATGTAATTTGGTAATATAAATAACAAATGTAACCATATAATCCATTGCCACTCTATCAACTACACCTATAAAATAATTATGCACATAAGTAACTAAATTGTCATATGTTGATATATGGAATCAAATCAACACAATTTCTGATGAGTAAAAATGTTCCCGTATTAAACCGTTTCCCTGCCATTGCTTACAAACAAACCCACCGCATCTGGTTGAAAAAAAATCCACCCAACATTTGCATCTAATTAAAAATAAAATCATTGATCAAAACACTAATTTGAATTAACCTTCAAATTAGATCATGTCAAATAAAAGTGTTTGAATAAATCTTAAAGAAAAAAATCTGTTTCAAATTCAGTAATGCACCGCTGTCTGTTTGTTAATTTTACACTTCATCAACAATTCAACTCCCACGTAAATAACAATGGGTTCCTGGATTTTTCAATGACTTTCGTTTAATATAATAAAGATTGATGAATTGGGCAGAATGTATATGAAGTGACTCACAAGAACACATAAAACCGCACATTTAGTGAGTATCCAGTTCTTATTTAGTAATGTCTTCATCTACTCAGGAGCGGTAAAGCCGACACACAATCCGTCATGAAAGCTTACTGTTCCCATGTGTCTGTCATTTCATCATAAAAAAAAAACACATAAAGTAAGGATAGTTGATAGATCAATGTTCTGCAGTTGATATTATCACCAGATTGAATTGACTATAAATCATTCTAAAGAGGTCCCATAATCCCGTGGGCTACTAGAACAGGTTTTTTCTATTATTAAGTCATCAAAGATATAATAGTCTGTCCACTAGGATTGAGTGTCTGCAAATAACGAATCCATGAAAGTGAATACAAAAGCGTTAACTTTTCTTTACTACTCCTTCATATACCTTCAAGTATACTAACATACTCCTCCATAATAACATACCAAATTGTATAGCGGTATGGTTCCAAATATTAACAATAGAAGAATGTTTGTGGGTTGCAGAAGCGATTTGCACCTCATAAACCTTACATCCAATGATTTATACATTCATCTGACAATTATTCGACCATCAAATTCGAATGAAAGCAGATGATAGTTACGTATATGAGAAGCAAATTCTATCCCCGAAGAAAGACTTAGACGACAAACCTGAAATAATTTACACAATATTTTCACATTATTTGTATAATTCAATACTACATTTTAAATAGTCTTCTAGTCTACTGTTATGTTGGCATTAGCTCGTGAATATGTTGCAAGCAGCTACAATACGATTAATTATTACTTCGAGTTCAGATTTTATTCAAACAAAAGATTCAAGCGAGCAACTTGAAATTAATAAAAAGTTATCTGTTAGTTAAACAACGAGTAGCCTTTCGAACTTTCAAACTATTGAAGACAATTTTTTGGCACGAAGTTCTATCTCTCTTGTTTATCGCTGATAAAGGTACTGAGTGCAAAAGTTCAAAGTGCAATCAATTCATATGCTCGACAGGTCCAGTTTCCTTCCTGTAAGCAAGCCATTTTGCGTCTTCTCGCAAATATGTTTTCCTTGAGGATAGGATTGCATCACGCACCTACCAAAGACCCACGACCTCCTGAGAATATGGAACATATAGAACACACAAACTAAGGTGACGAATCTCCTCGGGAAACTTGTTAAAACCCTGATTAATGCGGGGGGGGGCAGTGGAAGACTTGTAGACTTAAGCCGGGGATAAAGGTGGGCAACAAAAAAACAAAGGCGAGATCATCTCAGATGTAATCAGTAATTCCAAGAAAGGAAATTTGCCTTCAGAAAGTGAAAACGGATCTGAAGTTGACAGACTTTAGCAGTAGTATGAGCTAAATCAGGCGAACGCAGAAAGGGGATCTGACATTGGTATTAATAAATCCAGTGGAAAGTTAGCGGATAGCTTTCGCGACCAGGCATAGCACCATGGCACTTATGCAATACGCAAACAGGCATAACGCTGTGTGTAAGATGATTTACCAGAACCTTACATACAAGCATGGGGGTGGAACATCTCCGGTATACCGGTATGAGCCGCAAGCAATACTCGACAGTTCTGCTCTCAGCATGTACTGGGACTGGCAAATTTAAACGAGGGGAAGAGGGTGAACTATGAACTATTGGATCGGGAAGAATCTTGAGAAGGCAGTTGCAGTTCCAATAATATTGTCAGCTACAGGTATTGTACCTAAATCCCTCACGGCCTCCCTTCTCACGCAGTCTGGTTCAAACCATGCAGAAGTATATCATTCTGTCAACGTGTTTGTAAGCAGCGATTTTCATATCCATAATTTCTAGGCTTTCCGCGTCAAATTAGAGTTCCGTTCTCAATATTGCCTCAGTAACGGCTTCAATCAAGGGTTTCTTACTCTTGTTCAGATGCTACTGACGGGATCATTTTCGACATTATCGTAGAGAATGGGTATTCATTTCTTCTCCAGATAAGAAATATACGCCTGCGCCACAGGTTTATTCTGAAGTCTACCAATGTCGCGGCTTTTATTGAGACTGATTTTACTTTTCTACAGTCACAGTAATCAGAATCGCATTTCGTTTTTAAGGTCTTGTGTAAAACAAAACCTTATTAAAATCGGTTTACTGTCTGTCTGTCTTTTTGAATAGTAGGTGAAAAGCTTCAAAAGCTACCGCTGACTTGTGCCATACAGTTAAAGGGGGGGGGGCTTTTGCCCACTAAAACCACCTACTTCTCTATCCACACTCCCCGCGGTACTGCCTTATGGTATTACGTCGCGGAACTAGATATATAACTATAACTGTTATTCGAGATGGTGACCCTCTCCCTCTCTTTCTTCCTTCTAAACTCCTCCTGGCCTAGCGTTCCGTGAATATTCTTTATTGATCGTTCTACCGCTTTCCATACCTCAAACGAACTCAACATATTCTCCAACTATGTTTTCCGCCGATAAATGGATATTGGCTACCGCTTCCACTTGCGTTCTGTATGACGCGGACCTTGTGCAAAAGAAAAGGACTTTCTCCGGATCCTCCGTTATGCACTCGCAAATCGGGCAGTTCGGAGAATCATCACGGTGGAGGCATCCTCGATAACCACCATGTCCACTTAGCAACTGCGTCAAATCATAGCCCGTCTTACCATGCCTCCGTTTAGTCCAGTCTTCAACATTCGGTATCAGCCTATGAGTCTAGCGTTCTTTCTTGCTCTTGTCTCATCGTTTTTGCTATTCTACCAGTGATAGATTCCTTGCCGACTTTCGTCGAACCGCGTTAGGTTCACCACCTTCGCGAATCCGTTGGGCTTCAGCCGCCAAGATATCGATAAGTACCATCCCAGCTATGATACATTATGCGTCGTCGGATTTTGCTCAATAAGCGCAGCAAGTTCGAAGGCGTCCGGATAGCTGAGTGGTTAGAGCGCAAAGCTGTCGTACGGAAGGTCGCGGTTCAAATCTCACTGGTGGCAGTGGAATTTGTATCGTGATTTGACGTCGGACACCAGTCGACTCAGCTGTGAATGAGTACCTGAGTCAAATCAGGGTAATAATCTCGGGCGAGCGCAATGCTGACCACATTGCCTCCTAATGTACCGTTACGGTCTTGAATGAAGTGCTCTAACACACTTCAAGGCCCTGATCCAACATGGATTGTTGCGCCAACGATTATTATTATTATTAAGTTCGAAGGACACTAAGTCGACAAGGCTCTGCTATTCTTTTTCTGAAGCTAATATTACCTAGTACAGTTGCCCACACAGTAGTAGCAATTCTTGAAATGAGTTGTCGACGGCTTTGTCTTGGACCTCCTATATTCTGTTGCATTCTTGCAATCAACGAGCTGATGTTAGACGCCTTTGTAGCTGCATATTGCAAATATTGTTTAAAGTTCAACTTCTGATCGAAAATCACCCGGCGATATTTGAGAGCAGACTGGGATTCTATAATTTCATCTCCTACTTTAATCTTTATAGACTCAGTACTAACTCTGTCTTCTGCTCTGCGAGTATTTTCCAATCACGACGTCTTCAACGTGGCTTGCCACGATTGTAATTCCAATGTCATCTGCGAATCCAATAGAGATGATACCGCCAGGGAGACACAAAGTTAGCACTGCGTTATACATAATGTTCCATAAAAAAGCACCGAGGACTGATCCTTGTGGTACACTACAAGTTGTTCGGTATTCTTTAGGACCCTGATCTGAGTAGCAACAAAGCTTCTTTTCTGTTAGTAACTCGAGAAAAATATGTATAAGGTACGTCGCGGTACCAAGCCTGGCAAGTGCCTCAATGATTTCTTTCCACCTCGTCGAGTTAAAGGCCTTTTTTTGTCGAGGATTACCACTGCACTATATTTATTACCTTCAATAGCCGATTTCGCAACATTTCTCACCAAATTGACCGCAATGGTCGTTGATTTTGCTTTCCGAAATCCAAACTGCCTGCCTCTGATAGACCGCCTTCCTTTTCCGCTATTGGGAGTAATCTATAATAGATTACTCACTTAAAAAGTTTGCCGATAGTACTTAAGAGGCATATTGGTCTATACGATGATGGTTCGCCTAGTAACTTTGCTTCGGGATGAGTTTCAATTTTTGTTTCTTCTACTATGCAGGGAAAACACCTTCTTTCAAGCAGACAGTAAATACTAAAGTTTTTGGTGCTATCCCTACTGCCAATTTGATAGCTATGTTCGCGATGCCATCTAATTCAGGAGTCTTGTTGATTTTGATGTTCTCGGCCGCTTCCAATACCTCTTCTTCCTATCTCGGATCGGATATCGGAGACGGTTGTAGCGATTCACTCCAAAGTTGGTGCAAAGCTCACGCATAAAATGAGTTATATAATTCTACATCGAATTTAATGGGAGGGTTTTGATATTTGTTGGAAAGTCGAGGAGTGCGCGGGATCGAAAATGATCATTTTTTTAAGGGACCCATTTTTAGAAACTACACAACCGAAATATCTGAGAAAATCACGAGGCTGCCACTATATGGTACCTAGGTTCCGAAATACCCCCCACACCGATATTTATTCAAAAAAAGTTTATAATAGTATATTACTATATTACTATAACTATAACCCCCCTTAAGTTCATTCTAGCACCACGAAATTTTGCAACAATATATAATAGAATATAGTATAAAGCAGAAATCCTACCAAGTTTGGAAATCGCACTATTACTAACAAAGTTATAATAGGTCGAAATTGTTGCTTCTTTGTAAATTCAATTGAATGTCAATATCACCTGAATATGGATATTCTCCCATAATATATCATATATTACGTGCTACGTAGTAATGGAGCAAATGCACACTCAAATGTCCTTATATAAGAAATACACAAAACCTTTCATACCCGAAGCGTCCAGCTTTTGGTTTACCGACTTGTTTCTAAAGTTGTCAATAGTCATTCTGCTTAAAATCCGGAACAGCGGATGTCATTCTAACCCCTATCTTTCCAACAGATTTCTAGCTTTTAAAAATTTCATGTCCAAAAACCCACTTCCGGGGCTGGTACAATATTCAATTTGTACTACTCGGAGAGGTTATTTAGTGGTCAAGATCTATACAACGATCACACTTCACAGGATCCAAGAGAGTAGTCCAGCTTGCATTTACATGGTCGTTCCTATTGATCCAATCCGTTGCGAGGCATTTAATCGGGAGTCATATCAAAGGATAATGCCAGAACGGGTTCCCGGTTCATTATTGGTAATGGCTCACACCCACTCCTACTGGCAGGCACCACAAGGAGATGAAAGTTCGATTTCGGATTGAAGGCCCTACGTTCGCAGCAATAATCATGAAATCAAGTACGCCAACAAATATGAACGTCATGCTGACAACAACCTATACAACTAAAGGCTACTTGTAAGACAAAATCAAAAAAAAATCAAGGCTACTTGTAAGGCAAAATCCTAGATACAGAATTTTCTCAGCGTGGCTGCTTCTAGTGAATGTGTATCTTTCTTCGTAAAAGATTCTAATTTCCTTAACTGATCCAGGACCACCGATTTTGTCAGATCGGATCCATGGCTATTGCATCAGAAAGATATAAAGGGAATCTCGCAACTTTTTCAGGGTGCTATTGGATTATATGACCGACTATTATGTTGTTTGCCATAAGCTCAATCATATAAGTTGGAAACATACGCTACGGTTGATGTGTCACTAGGTTTTCCCCACATTCTACCGGCAAAGACTCGATGCCTTCTCTACCGACTTCTATGAAGAATGTTGTCATTCACAACGGGGTCTTATCTCTCCATGGAAAGCATTCTCCTACTTCCAATTTAGCGCCTTCTCTGATCCGATTTCATAAACTGGTATAGTCCTTTCGTGAGTGGTTCTGCCAAATACCCTCAATTCTTCACGCGCAGATTCTTTATGGAAAAGTACACTGAAGATGACGAAATTTAAATTAGACTAAAAATAACAGCACGAAAGGGAAGTTATGCGAGTGCTAATGTGGTGTGAAATCATCTGGGGGAACATCAGTTTAGGCAAAATATCACTTCGGCACAAAAGAAAGGTAGTTAAAGCACTTGACTTTCTTGTTCCGGATAACTGTTTGAGAATAATTTGAACCACGATGTGTTGCTCGTGATGGCATGTAGTTACGTCCTGATGGTTTATCATGAACGTTCCCACCGGATCGACCCAACCCCACGGCCTTTTTAAGGCGCAGATTGATTCTGTGACCACAATTAGATCGCTGTTTTAACAAACCCAACGGTCCTCGTTTATACTGAATACAGCCTGGGCGTTCATGGTGGTTATACACCGCAATTCCACTCTTCGCGACCCAGAGCACTCTGTCCGCGATGTGGATGTAATCACAACCCCCATTAAACCCCCACTTGGTGGTCAACCGCAAATGACCGGGCCGAGAATACATGCCACAGGAATTATTTTGAAACATATGAATTTAGAGGTCTATCCCGGTCCTCATAGTACCAAATAACCTCTGGTGAGGCTTGATAGCCGAAGCCACTTTAAATGAGTTCCCATGGGTCTGATCGCCCAAGCCCTTGAAGCTTTCGTCTACTTGGTGTTGATTCATTCGACTGATTTGCTACCCCAATTACCTCCTCGCCACCTCAGAGCACTAGTGATTGCAGGAAATTGTTGGATGAGAAATTGCTTAACTTTTGCATAGTAATGACTACGAAATTTAATCCGCCTACCGAATTTCGTTGGAATACTGTCAGCAAAATAATAGCACTATTTTAATGTCGAATGCCTTTTGAAAAGGGGTTTTCCTCCCACCATTTCAGTAGCCGCCAGGTCCGTTAATTTGGAAACTCGTTTGCTATCGTGTCGATTTCTATTGACTGCACGTAACACTGTATTGCAACGATTGCGAATAGGCTTTACTTGCAAGTGCTGTAGGGTGCCTATTGGCACGACAGATAATGCATACGTCCAGTAACTATGGGTACCGCGCGTTTTTGCTTTGACCTCTACCCCTACCATATTATTAATCGCAAGGTTGTACGCTGTTGTTCTAAAATTATTACTGAGTCTCTTAAATAAATTCAATTTAGCCTTTCCTGATTTAAGGTAGTTCGAATTGATATGCCAAATCTTTAGATTTATACGTGTGGATATGTTCTGGCAAACTATGACGGTCTCTTGATTGAAAGGTGATGCTACCTTCGGGTAACGTAAGAAATGATTTACTATAATTACATAATATTGAATTACATAATGATAAGATCCAGACACATCTGCCCGAATTGCGCAACCTATTCGTACAGTCGTACAATTGTGTCACCAATTTGACGTATTGATTTCTCTGGCGGGCAATAAGTGATGATACTTGTTGAAAACAGTTTACCGCAATGGATAAATGATAGAAAGGGGATTGGTATCACATCATACTACACCTTGTATTGCAAAACCTGCAATTGCTTCAGTCGAAACCCTGTCTTCTTGTTGCAGCATTTTGAGCTCTCGTATGACATAATAGAGATAACGGAGTCAACGAAGAATCCAGTGGTATTTTATGAAAGATGAAAATTAGCGGCTTATAATCCCAAGAAACGCTTCAATCATACAACGAAAGTGTTTTATCGCAAGATACGTCAGGTCAGTATCTATGTTTCAGGAAATCAAGCTGCTTGGAGAAGAGACTCAATGGTTATCAGCTATAATTTATCTATTGTTCAAAAATTGGATAAATCGCAAACCAAAATGCATTGCAGAGGATGTCCAAAATTTGTAGCGCAACAAACTTTTTTTTTGGAATCTTCGAAAATTACAGTAGATTGGCAGATGCAAAATCCCCTTGATTTTACCGTAACGAGTTTCGTTGGGTGGTGCCTGTACACCTGCTGTTTATGGCAAAACCGTCCCAAACAAATTAACATACTTAAAAATCCTCTCAGCAGTTTTGCATTGGTTAGCTGCATCTTTCAGGACCGTTTTCACGATGGCTGGTAAGGAACATGTTCCCTCCTTAGGGGCGAAGTATCTTAAGAATCTGACCTCTTGTTTAGATTCACTACCACTACATATTATATTAATCTTTAGAACAGTTAAGTGGTTAACGTTATTTTCAAGTGACAACGGTTCCTCCACTTTCCGGTCATTTTGCCGCCACCTAGACCCCCAAGCTATATATCATTTGAAGAGTGGGGAGGGGAGCTCGCGTTGTGGCTATATAATGGATAGTTCGATGACATGCAATCCTTCTGGCTCCATCCAGGCAAGCTATTTCCGGAAACTCCAGCAGGATGTTCTAAAACGGTTTTCTTTCAGTAACTTGCCTAATAGTCAGTATTGTGTATTCTACCACCTCTCCTTGTAGATTGAGTTGTTGAATCTCGGACAACGGAAGATCTAAAACGAGAGAAGGAGAGATTAATCTCCCAGCAAAATCTTGTCAAAGGCTAAGTTGTAGTATTTCACGTCTTATGGCCTTTGAACTTTGAAGCCCAGATACACAGATATTTCAGCACTTTTGTCTGTGAGAAACCGTGTTGTCATATTTCTGTAAGGCATAAAAAACTAGCGTAAAAAGGATGAAACGTGGTCGTCCACCGCCACTAATGATTGTTCATTAAACTTTTCAAAGTTCAAATATAAAGTTTTGTGCATTTTGTGGTGTTGGACCTGAACCTCCAGTGGTACCAACATATGAGAACGATGGAGATGAAGGCTTTCGGACTTGGACTGTGAATGTGATCAGCACTGAGAGCGCTCTTATTTTCGACGAACCAATTTAGGTGACAGCTTCCTGCCCGTAGACCGGTAAACATGAATTGCCTTATTCGGTGTTTCAACCGAATTTATCAGGTGGTATGAAGGGAATAAGATTTTACTGGCTTCCTTGCTAACCTTGTAAACCTCCGAGGATGATTCGCCAGTTTCCATTATTAATTCTTCTGTGAATCAAACCGTTTGATCCGCGACAGATCATACGGAATTATCCTTGTTCCCAAATACCGTGCAAAGATTCATAAATAAGATAAACGTTTAGAAGTTAAGAACAAGGATATTCACTGGTTACAACACTTCATTTATTTCATTAAAAAACAATGGAACTGACAACTTCAACAAAGGATGAATTTCATACCTTCAACCTTTTATAAGAATCCTTTCAATTTTTCCAACAACACAACTGGTGCTCGTTATTTTTATTAATTTAATGATTAATGATTTTTATTAATTTAATGACATCTTGTCCCTTTCCGTATTCACTTTTTTCTCCATAAAAAAATATGACATTTTCCGTCACCTACTCCGCTCTTCACTCCTGTAACCAGGTCTGAACTGAGTGGAGAGCACCGGTGACGTCATCTGTCCGCTGGTATTCGCAACATTCGAAATAAATTTCGAATGCCGCGAATCCTGCCGCGCCACAAACGTATCTTCATCAATTTTCAAAAAAAATTGAGTCAACGTAACCCAGCAAAACCAAATATTTTCCAATAGACTTTAGGCTATGGGTGAGAAATATCCGAAATTAACTGGAAACTGGAAATTCCAAAATAATTCAATATTTAATTCAGGTAAACAAAAGATTCAAGCCAGAAATATTGGAATTTCATATAAAGAAAGTCAATCCTCAATTCATCTCATCCAAGGATTTATTCCATATTTGCCATTTGCAAACAACGCACCTTTGAAAAAATATTGCAGCAGTTCTAAATATAATATCTTTGTTAAAAGGCAGTCAAAACTTGACTTAATTACCAAAAAAATCCAAATTTCAGCTACCCAGGTATAATGTTTACAAATTAGGTTCTTATGTTGACAGTTTATGATATCTTCTGGTTTAAATAAGCATTTCATAAAAAACAACTCAAATTGTAAATGGATTCTATCCCGCAGTCGCGTGCCTGTCTAAAGAAATAAGACTCATCGTGTCAATGAGTCAATTATAAATCATCCAAGAAATATGTGCGAACGGAAGCTATTCCATTACCATCATCAACCACTGCGGTCCTCATTGTGGTCTGACATCTGAAGCGGTTGTGGCTAGTTAAGCCCACATCATTTCAAAGAGTCAATCCTTCTATCAGAAAAGTGCAAGTAATTTATGATGCTTAGTGCGGACGTTTACCTATATCCATTTCCATATATTCCGAGCGTAAGAAAAAAAAACATTGAATCAACAAGTCACGGTCATCATTCTTACCACGGAGGTATCGAAAGAGTCTAAGAACCGAGACTAAGTAATCGAGCAGTTGTTGGTTTGTTGTCTGTTCTTTCTGAGTGACCACAATAAGCTTCGAGTCTAGTTCACCCAAAGACATAATAAATCTCTTCTTCTGAAGGCTGGTCGCCAATCCAATGGTCAATTGACAACGTGTTAGCAATGTTTCCGTTCTTAGCATGCAGATAAGTGACACCGATATGCTTCTTAGGGATGAGCACCTGAATTTAAATCGAATTAGTGTGGACAGCATAGACCTCTAATGCCAACACCTTAACAAGCGCTTTACATTTTATTTATTTTAACTCGAGATAGAGATCTTCTTATTAGAGCCACGGCGACGGTAGTTTATCTGGTGGGTAAAAAATGACTAGGTGGTCGAGGGTCATGATTTGCCGTAAAGATGATTTTCAATAGCCAAAGGTCTACAAAGAAAGAACTTCCCGCGTCTCACGTCCATTACCTGCACAATAATCTTGGGCTCGGTTTATCCATGTAAGTGCTTCTTGGAAAATTCATCTTCTACCTTTGAACAATGACTTTTCTAGAATCTTCTATTCATGAGGAAATTTGCTATTATTTCCATAATGATAACACATGCACAATATAACGCCGTTCAAACCAGGAAGCGAAAAATATCATATTTGAGGTTTGAAGCGATTTTCAGCCAGTGGTCATATGCAAGCAAATAAAAGGAGTACTATTTCTGCGGAAGTTCCCTTCTTCTGTATAGTGACTTTTCTAGAAGCTAGCTCCCAAAATAAGATATTTGTGAAAGATATATTGCTTCTTTCCAACCTTTTAAAACTATGGTTTTTCACGTTTTATATATGTAAAATCGCGAATACATACCCTTTACAAACAAACAAACAGATTAGCTAATAGCCATCCAGTTCTGACAATGCCAATAACGTCTGCAACAAATTAAATTTACTGACCTACACCTTGCCGACAGATACTCGTTCCAATATCTACGTAATACCCAAGCAATACTGTAAATTACTATGAGTAAACAAATAGCTCCACTATTAAATTATAGAAATGCAGATCACATAGTACCTTCTGCCATCCAGGTGACCTTTTTTTGTACATTCCACACACACGCAACGTCCAAGACTTGATTTGTTTATTCAAGCAAAATAACAACAGCTCGCAATTAAAACAATGCAATCTCTGGCGCTGTTCGACGCGATCGTAAAGGTGGAGCAATCATTATATGCAGAAACGTGTTAAGAAGTCAGCTATGTACGTACGAAACCAATCTCACATTTACGACCCTGTCGAATAAAACGATTAATCCGCCACGCTGCAACATCGGGGATATGTGGCCTATGTAGGCTAGTGATAACTTTATGGACAATCACTTGACGTAGAAGAGGATTTTCAAGAATTGGGAACTGACCTTGACTCTTCAATTAAGTTTTATAGCGTGTAGCGCTAATACCTTATTAAAACAGGTAAAAGGAACAGAACTTATCCATGGCGAACAGGTTCAAAATATTGATCCGTCGGATGGTATAGTTTCCTCTTATCAGCCGCTAAGCATAGCAAATCTTTTGTTCTGTGTTACCAACTAGTGCTATAAGTTATTTTGAAAAGCTAACAGGCTCCCTAATTGTACTCGTCTGTCTACAAAAACTTACTCCGCTTTAGACTGCCTGATCTAGCTAGAAAACTTTTAATTAATATATTCGAGCGATTTATCTGTCGTATAACAAAGCGGTGTAGCTCCAATGAAGTGCCTCGTCGGTACGCGCTTGCATTTCCTAGAACGATCTAGGTTTGCAGCTTTTGGAAGGCGGGGGGGGGGGGGGCTTCTTGGCATTGCACATCTCTCCCACCCACATTATTAACAGAATTCCACACCGGACAATGTATGGCCTAAATGCCGCTATAAAGAGGGAAGTTCTGCGACTAACCACGTCCTGAATGGTAGTATCTCCTTCGTCTCTTAATTAGTCCCGGCCGCAGCGGTCCCCTCTCTGATTTGATATCTTCTGGATTGAAGATGCCCCTTGGATATAGTGTAAGCTCTTCAGGAAGTTAGGAGGAAGAGGAGAAGAACTCCTCACATCAAAGAATTACTCAATGGAATTAACGTTCATATTTTGAGAGAACAGTCGTTCCCCAAGGCAATAAAAATGCCTAATCACATTGAAGACATATCGATGAAATGGAATGACCTTCTACTACGAAAAACACCTGGAGAGAATAGGTACAATATCATACCCAGGTCATGGCGGAAACGAGTGATCTAGAGTGGATGGGGGCAACAATATCACGCCGTACTGCGGGCAACAGCTTCAATGCTCATCGAAACACTCTTCTTCACCGGCCAACTGAAGTCTCCGCTGAGGTTCGAGACGAACTCCAAAAACCAGTATCGGAAATGGATGTTTGTGTAGACCAATAACTCTCGGGCTACATACATCCCTAATAACGGAGAAAATAGAGAATTCTATCCCAAATCAATGATGATATTGCACCTCGACTATATGTTGATATGTCGCTCCTGCAACCAAATTTATTTGTCTATTGTAATACAGTGAAGGCTGTCAGGTTGCATAACCAGAAAATTCAATTTCGCGTTATAGTTTTGAATGACCGAAGAGATATACTACAGAAAATTCGTCTGGAACATCGGCACCCCTCATTGCTTGACTGACTTCAATAACATTGCCAAT
The DNA here is from genome assembly GCF_905115235.1 of Hermetia illucens. Classification (NCBI taxonomy): domain Eukaryota; kingdom Metazoa; phylum Arthropoda; class Insecta; order Diptera; family Stratiomyidae; genus Hermetia; species Hermetia illucens. The sequence goes on from NC_051853.1 coordinate 61,632,583, forward strand.
TGATAAAAAAATTGCGCCAGTACATAGGGGACCATGCCGCTAGGCTCGGCTTACCCTACAACTCGCATTGCCGAAGCTGCGAAGAAGGAAGGGAAACCCTCTTGCACTTTCTCTGCGATTGCCGAGCTCTGACTCGAGTCAGGCTGCGGACGCTGGGTAAACCATTCTTTGGGGACCTCATTGAGATTTCTAGCTGCAGGGTCGGAGAGCTGCTTTCCTTCGTGAATGCTACGGGCTGGCTCTGAAGATCCGAGCCAGCTGGACTCAGCTTCCCTGTTCTTATAACAATAGTCACGGTCTTAGGAGTTTGTGGCATCAAAACGGCGCACCAATGCGCTAATTGGGCTCCTCGGAGCGGCCACTGATACCTACCTACCTACCCTACATGTATGTATACATGGCACAAAGTATAAAATTCGGAAGATTACCTACCTTATCCATAAGAAATCGGAAAACCGGAACCTGGACGCTGTATTTATGAACGCTTTTGTGTATTTTCCTCATGAAAACATCACGTGATGTAGGTGCATATATTATGCCAGAATACCCACTTTTGGGTGGTATGATGTTTGAAGTCTTAGAATTTGCAGTGAATCGACAACCTAGGCCTATTATAACTTTATTAGTAACGGTGCAATTTCCACCAAAATTGGTAAGATCATGCAATTTGATGATTCTAGAATGGACTTAAGCATATTATTTATAATAATATGCTATTATTAACATTATTTGAGCAGATATCGGAATGAAGGGTATTCCGGAGCGTAGGCACCATAAAGTGGTTGGATAGGTGAGAATGGCCCCGTGAAAGAAATGACCCTTTTCCAACCCCGCCCTCCTCCGTTGTGAATTAAATGACAAAACTAATCGAGACCTTTCATTTGATGCCCAACCTGACTATATTTCGTGAAACAAATGAAATAAACATTTAATATATGGTACCCCCCCCCCCCCCTTTAATTCCACGTAGAACGATGTAGCTCACTGCATGCATTAGCCTTTCCAGTTCCCATCTTGCCACCAATTCTACTGTCAGTAAGGTGTAGCCGTTGCCGAGAAAAATGGGTGTGACCGGCAGACAGTAAACCGATTTTAATAAGGTTTTGTTTTACATAAAACCTTAAAAAGGACAAAGTGGAGAACCCTACGGACTTCTTTACAAGTTCATATCATCCGTTGTTAGTGGAAGGATCAATTCGCACCTCTGGACCAACTATATTTCGTCTGAGGAACCGAGACGCCTTCAAGTCGAATCAAGGGCTGGCAAAGAATATCTCATTTCGACTCGGTAGTTGTGAGACAGATAACTATGTAGAAACCAAAGAAATTTCTTCAGTTTCTATGTCGATTACGCGAAGAGTTTTGAAAGCATCACGCACAACTGGTTATTCGAAGTCCTGCGTCAGTATAGATCCAAAATTAGTAAAATTTTTTGCAACGGTTATTGAATATCTTGTCATTGCGTTCATTAGAGCCCGTCCGCATACGAAGGGGCATCTTCCATGGGATTTTCGGGCGTTCAAAGTTTTTAGACAAAATGTCGATAGGAATCATACCAGCCACCATTGGTACGGGCTCATCTGATGTGTTCTAAAAGCGTTGCAAACCCTCAAAGCCATCAGTCGGTGAACTAAATTAACGTGCTTCCGTCTCTGAGGTTTTGCAAGCACTTCTGCCTACACATGTGAGCACTGAAACAGAATGATCGCACCTCTCCGACTAGGTTTCGGCTCATCAATATTTAGTAATATTCCTACAAGTAACGCGGTGAAACTGGCTCCTTTTTGGTACGTATACTCTGGGTCCTTCGTAAAGCTCAGTTTAGTGTCAATTTCTCAACCCCTTTCAAGTATATAGGCTCTGATGTTAAGCATCATGCTGCCTAGTTTTGTGGAAGTCTTACTATTATTGCCAAAGTTATAGTGAGTTAAAATAGTCTTTTCCCGTAAATTTACAGCACCCTAAGAGGTCATCGGTACGTAGAATGTTAGTATCACACTGATTTTAAATAATTGCCAAATTCTGCACTTTTTTCGGCATCAGTTCTGGGCCGGGCATTAACTTTTGGTAACTTTGTAGAATGAGTAATCAGACGTTGCAGGTAAGGACAAATGGACGTTTCAAGATCCGAAACTCGATCTAGGTTCAGAGCCGTCTTAAGGTTTTTGGTAGGTACTAACAGCTATTATGTCATCCATGGGATCTATGTTTTTATCGTTCTCAATCTTCTTATCACTTGGCGAGAACCAGCTTTTAAATCTCGTCACATGGTTTAGGCACTCCAAAGTCTTTGAGATTACATATATATTATCCTGCTTACTCTTAACAACCTGAGACTAAGACTTCCTCGAAGAAAAGAACTCAGGACCTTCAGGTAGGGAGAAGGCACGTAAGGAAAACGGCATATCCGTAAACCTTTGTCGAACACGTATATTCTCATTTATGTTTTAGTATCGTTCACCCTTGAATTTAAAATCATCTTTCAAGAATTAAGGACTGATGATTACCGGAAAGAATGCTGAACATTAAGCCATTAGTTTTTGTGATTATAAGTGTGTCTGTTCAATATAAATAAGGCGGGTTATTTGCATTAATAATTTGTTTCTTAACAGAATTACTAAGATTAATATGAGTTCCATAATTCTTAAGTGAGATTTATTATCTGTTTACAAACTTCTTGGAGTGGATAGTTCTTGGAAATTACGAAGTACTCCTGCTTGACTCTTCAATCAATAAAACTATTCTGCCTAGGGTTCGATTTCTTAAGCTACATTGTGCTTCCTGATCGATTTTTATAGGTCTCTTCAAAAGATTACCAAAAGGCTGCCAGGCTTAATATAATTAGATTAAAAGATAGGTGATATATAGATTCGAAAATTTCCATTTATTTCATGATAACATTCTACTCTATGTTGCTGAATTTACTCGAAAACGTAGAGAATATATGACACTACACTGCCCATGGACCACATTACCCCTTTCCTCTCACAACTCTCACTAACACTCATAACAAATAACTATGATGATAACCATTTCGAAGGAAAATTATATTACCATTGTCAACCCCTTTTATCAGTCATAGTTTTGAATGAGTAAAAACCCCATTTAAATGTAAATTATGATAAACACTGTAAAAGTATTTAACAGTTTTATGTAGATTTAATTATAGGCAAGTAATACACAACTAAAACCATGAGCATATACCATCCTCCATAACCATCATCTGAGCCACTGGTTATCGTCGGAATATCGTTGATAACAAATCTCAAGGTCAAACATTTAAATCCGTAGGACTCGAGCCATTACGAAAGATCGACAGACCATCTCAATTTCGACATCTCTGGGATAACTTAACGTTGGAAATCGTCATGGTTCTTTATGGATTGCATTAACAAGTGAAATAGCTGTCATGAATTACAATGTCCAGCTTAACATGGATCAGCAATCTTATCCGTACATCTTGCAATTACAATATAATGGAAATGGACAAAAGATATCTTACAAGAGAAGAAAGTTTAATATATTTTTTCAACGAAAAAATTTATGGATTAAAACAGAGGACTGACACCGCACCGCGGGTATTGTGTAATACTTGTAAAAATGCATTAAAGAATTTTTGCGGAATTCATGATAAAGCAAAAACTTGAAGTCCGGACCCATGTTTACATTTTGTACATACAAATGTTTCATGCGAATCTAAAAGCGGCATAGAAACTCATTAGATGAAATGGTATCGGTAAACGCGATGTAGAGCAATTGGTATGGCGTTTGAATAATGGCAATGTCACCAGATAATCTACCCGATGCCTACAGGGATTCCCAATTGAGGAGACTCATCAGGCGTTTTCCACTGAGGGCTCATCCAAAATGAACTGTGAAGCTTAACCAAAGATTATCTAATACTTTGACAGCTGAGAAACTTCTTCGCTATCTGCCATCCGCCTTGTTATTTGCTCTTCTAGTGATATAGCTCCTTGCACACTCGCGTGGCGATTCACTTCCAACCCACATTGAATCAAGGTCACCCGGTGCGAAGGCTATCTTTTTCGCTTTTTGGGGGATCTTTTTGTGAAGAACTGGATAAAAGTACAAACGCGAATTTTTCACCATATACATATTTGTTAGTATTTTCAACATGCATATTCATATTGTCATGAATACTACTCAAGGTTGTCCACAGAGCGGGGTATTATCGCCGTTTATGTTCAGTATGGTACTGGACGAACTCCTGGACGTGCTGACAAATGCTGGAATGCAGATCCTGCGTTACGCGCACAATATTGCTTTAATCTGTAGGGGCAAATATGAGGATACCCTATGTAATCAAACAGATCACTTGACATAGCAGGAAAAAATGGGGTTGCAGCACGAAGACACTACTTTGGATATACACTGCAATACTATGGCCAATGATTACCTATGGGGCGATAATCTGAAGGTCATCATCATCATCAACGGCGCAACAACCGGTATCCGATCTAGGCCTGCCTTAATAAGGAACTCCAGACATCCCGGTTTTGCGCCGAGGTCCACCAATTCGATATCCCTAAAAGCTGTCTGGCGTCCTGGCCCACGCCATGGCTCCATCTTAGGCAGGGTCTGCCTCGTCTTCTTTTCCTACCATAGATATTGCCCTTATAGACTTTCCGGGTGGGATCATCTTCATCCATACGGATTAAGTGACTCGCCCACCGTAACCTATTGAGCCGGATTTTATCCACAACCGGACGGTCATGGTATCGCTCATAGATTTCGTCATTGTGTAGGCTACGGAATCGTCCATCCTCATGTAGGGGGCCAAAAATTCTTCGGAGGATTCTTCTCTCGAACGCGGCCAAGAGTTCGCAATTTTTCTTGCTAAGAACCCAAGTTTCCGAGGAATACATGAGGACTGGCAAGATCATAGTCTTGTACAGTAAGAGCTTTGACCCTATGGTGAGACGTTTCGAGCGAAACAGCCTTTGTAAGCTGAAGTAGGCTCTGTTGGCTGACAACAACCGTGCGCGGATTTCATCATCGTAGTTGTTATCGGTTGTGATTTTCGACCCTAGATAGGAGAAATTGTCAACGGTCTCAAAGTAGTATTCCCCTATCCTTATTCTTGTTCGTGCTTGTGTTTGACCAGTGCGGTTTGATGTTGTTGGTTGATTCGTCTTCGGTGCTGACGTTGCCACCATGTATTTTGTCTTGCCTTCATTGATGTGCAGCCCAAGATCTCGCGCCGCCTGCTCGATCTGGATGAAGCCAGTTTGAACGTCTCGGGTGGTTCTTCCCATGATGTCGATATCGTCAGCATAGGCCAGTAGTTGGGTGGACTTGAAGAGGATCGTACCTCTTGCATTCACCTCAGCATCACGGATCACCTTCTCGAGGGCCAGGTTAAAGAGGACGCATGATAGCGTATCCCCTTGTCGTAGACCGTTGTTGATGTCGAATGGTCTTGAGAGTGATCCTGCTGCTTTTATCTGGCCTCGCACACTGGTCAGGGTCAGCCTAGTCAGTCTTATTAATTTCGTCGGGATACCGAATTCTCTCATGGCCGTGTACAGTTTTACCCTGGCTATGCTATCATAGGCGGCTTTAAAGTCGATGAACAGATGGTGCAACTGTTGTCCATATTCCAACAGTTTTTCCATCGCCTGCCGCAGAGAGAAAATCTGATCTGTTGCTGATTTGCCTGGAGTGAAGCCTCTTTGGTATGGGCCAATGATGTTCTGGGCGTATGGGGCTATCCGGCCTAGCAAGATAGTGGAGAATATCTTATAGATGGTACTCAGCAACGTGATACCTCTATAATTACTGCACTGTGTGATATCTCCCTTTTTATGTATGAGACAGATTATGCCTCGCTGCCAATCGTCAGGCATTGATTCGCTGTCCCATACCTTGAGCACAAATTGATGAACCACTTGGTGTAACTGGTCGCCTCCATATTTAACCAATTCGGCTGTAATTCCATCGGCTCCTGGCGACTTATGATTTTTTAGCCGATGAATTGCACGGACTGTTTCTCCTAAACTTGGTGGTGGCAGTATTTGTCCGTCGTCTTCAGTTGGCGGGACCTCCAACTCGCCGATGTTCTGGTTGTTCAGTAGCTCATCAAAGTACTCAACCCATCGCTCTAATATGCCCATTCTGTCGGAAATCAGATTTCCCTCTTTGTCTCGGCAGGATGAGCATCGAGGTGTATAAGGCTTCATCCTGCTGACCTGTTGGTAAAACTTCCTCGCCTGGTGCGGTTGCTCCCTGTACTTTTCTAGTTCACAGACTTGTTGGTTCTCCCAGGCTTCCTTTTTCCGTCTGCGAAGTCGCTTCTCCGCTCGACGGAGTTCGTGATAAGTCTCTGCGCGTGCCCGCGTTCTTTGAGAATGCAACATTACTCGGTATGCGGCATTCTTCCGTTCCGTTGCTAGCTTACATTCATCGTCAAACCAGCCGTTCCGACTCCTTTTGCGGCTGGGGCCAAGTATATTTGTGGCCGTATCCATGATAACGTTCTTCAGGTGGTTGTGAAGATCATTAGCTGATGCTTCATCTCCAGGTCCTCTATTGACTGCGGTTATTGCGACATCCATTTCCCTCTTATAGGTGTCGCGTAGGGTTGTGTTGTGGAGGGCTTCAGTGTTCACTCTCACCTGATTGTCAGAGGGAATTCTAGCTGGTATTGTTATTCGAGCTCGGAACACCATGCCAACGAGATAGTGATCCGAGTCTATATTGGCCCCCCTATATGTTCTGACATTCATCAAGGCTGAGAGGTGGCGGCGTTCGATCAACACGTGGTCAGTTTGGTTGAAAGTGGTCCCGTCTGAATCTGAAGGTCCTTCTGGGATTAACCCCTCTCCATCTGCACATATAGATGCAGGCAAGGAGGGCAATGTTCAGGGTGGCCGGGAGTATCAGTGAGGTGGGGAGCTACCTAAATCGAAGGAAGATTCATATTCTTTCTAGGCGGTATCCCGAATTATTGATACCAAGGGATAACATGACAATGAGGTTTCACTTTGATAAGAATTTTGAAACACGTTGGAGAAACAAGGCAAACTGAGAGAGCGTGGCTGTGACATACAGCTTTAACCAGCAACTGATTACATGGTACAATGACGGATCCGTCACAGCAGAGCGTGCGGGTGTCGGTGTCATTAGTCCACACACTAGCATATTCCAGGCAAAAATATACGTCATAGACAGATGTACTCCTGTAATCCCAAAAGGAACTACAGGGGGCAGAATATTGTTATTCTCACCGGCAACCAAGCAGCGATCAAGCCACTTAGGTCCAACCGGGTGAAGTCTAAACTCTAAAGTATGGGAATGGCTTGAGAGACTGAATACGCTCGGCACGTTCAACAAGGTCTGGATACTCCGGATTATAGGCCATGTTAGGTTGGAAGACAATGAGGCAGCGGAGGAACTAGTCGAGAAGGGTGCAGGGACGCCTTTACATGGTTCCAGCCCATTCTGTGGAGTCAGAAACGGGTTTATGGCTATGACATTAAAAAATGAAGAGGAATGGTTGAGGGAACTATACTGGGCGGGATTACCTGGAATGGAGCAGTCCAGGGTGCTTATTGGGGGACACGAACCCAAACGCACAAAGGATTAATTAAACCTCACCAAAAAGTACCTCCGATAATAGTGACAATTCTCACCGGTCACTGTCGGCTGAACTATCACCTAGGGAGACTAGGGATATCTACGGGCACTACCTGCAAGTTCTGTGCGGAGTCTGATGGGACCTCAATACACGTTCTGGGAGAGTGTCCAGCACTTGTGGAAAGTAAGTTGAGGCACCTGGGAGAACACTCAATACCAGATGCAAAGTTGAAAGATTTGATAGTAGGGAATATATTGTACTAAAATTACTATCGGTTATAGGTTTGCTTGAGATACTATGAATAATAGATACAGTATAACCAGCAAAAGAAGCACAATAGGTCATTAAAGATGCGACTTCCCCTTAACAGAATAATAATAATGCATAACAATTTTTCCAACTCGATATCATAGTTCATTATTGAAATACAGAGCAACTTATACACCCATACGGGGTGCCACGCTAGAGAGCGCTGTGCTCTTCTTAAAAAACTATTATGGGTTTCAAAGTGGAGCTATTAAAAAATATCAAAAAGTGTATTGTTAGTTTCTTTTTAAACTTTTTTTTGTAAATTTTAGTGTTTAATTTGCGGCTCCAACTTGCAGTTTCGAGAAAAAGTATTTAAAAATTAGAATATGATATATGAAACTATTGACTGACCATTAATCTGTCCCTTCGGTTTTTTAAAAAAAAACACATGTAAAGCGTTGGCTTCAATTCTCGCTCTTTTAAGTCATTCGAACGACTCAGAATATCGAAAAATCACTCTGCCCAAATATTCGACACTATATCTAAATACAATTAATGCCAAAAAATTGATTTCTCTGACACACGGGATAGCTCGCTCAAAATTGTGTTACAATGTGACGATTTCCAAAAATCGAATTGTTTTCCTTTTTATAGTTCGAAAGTGTAACACAATATACAGTCAAAATCTCGGATCTAAATTATGCTATCATAGGCGGTCTTCAAGTCGATGAGATGGTCCAATTGATGACCATATTCCAGCAGTTTTCCATCCGACCTAGCAGGATAGTAGAGGATATCTTATAGATAGTATTCACCAAGTTGGTTTCATCAATAATTGCTGCACTGCGTGATATCGCTCTTCTTATATATAAGACAGATAATGCCTCTTTACCAGTCATCCGACATTGATTCGCTGTCCCGCACCTTAAGCAGCAGTTGACGGAACACTAGATGTAATTGATCGCCTCCATATTCCACCAGTTCAGCTGTGATTCCATCGAATGGATGGATGGAGTACATAGAGTGTTTCTTCCATGCTTGGTGGTGGTTCAATTTAGCCACCATCAGTTGGTGGGTCCTTCTACTCGCCGTCATTTTGGTTTTTGATCAACTTATCAAAATATTCAACCTATTGCTTCCCATACGGTCAAAAATCAGATTTCCCTCTTTGTTCCGACGGGATAATAATCGACATGTTTATGGTTTCGTCCTGCTGACTTGTTGGTAAAACTTTTGTATTTGCTGTGGTTGCTCCCTGGACTTTCCGAATTCAGAGCTCTTTTGGTTCACCCAGACTTCCTTCTTAAAGATTGGTTGAAAACAAAACCTTATTAAAATCGGTTCACTGTCTGCCTGTCCGTCCGGCACTCAGAAACGACTGTATCGATTAACACACTCCTACGCATGTTGTGAATTACATTAGCGCACGCTGAACTTAAGAGGGGTCCCGTTTACCTAAACGGGGGTTGTACATTTTTTTATCTTTGAATCTAGTCATGTAGGTTACAAATCGAAAGGCCTCCACCGGTACTTTCCGAAGCCGATATTAGTTTTGACATTAGTTGTAAAGGAAATGAGTGTGGGGGGGGGCTGAAAAGCGACAATTACTTACTCTATATCCATCATAAATGCTTAAAATATAACAGAGTAGATTTCAATAAGAGGCATCATCCAGAAAAGTTTGGTGGAAATCCTACTATTATTAACAAAGTTATAGTTGGCCAACGTTGCTTCTTCTTCTACTCGCTAAGAGATAAAAAGTCGGTGCCACATCGAATTGAATATCGGGTATATTCAATATGTATACACTACGAGCTATGCATATATGAGTGCAACCATCGTGTAGCCAAATTCTCTCCCATAAAAAATATACCAGACCTTTCATACCTGAAGTGCTGAGATTCTAGGTTCCTACTGGTTGTGTCGATCGTCGAACCAGAAATTACTATTTTTTTGCCAATGAATAAATAATGATAACGTCCTTCAGATGGTTCTGCAGATCACTGTCGATGCTTCATCTCCAAGACTTCTGTTAACTGCGGTTATTGCGACATCTATTTCCCTTTATAGGTGTTACGAAGCAGTTTCTTATGAATGACTTCAGTGTTGACTCTCACCTCATTGTCAGAAGGGATTCTAGGTGGTATTGCCATTCGACCTCGGGCACCATGCCAACCAGACATTGATCCAAGTCTGTAGCTGGAGGTGGCGGCGTTCAATTAATTTGGTTGAAAGTGGACCCGTCTGGAGAGGCGGATCTTTCTTTGTGAACCACTTTCCGTACAAAGCGTGCGACACTGCTTGAGTACCGCGGAGTTCGTTATCATTAGTGTTTTTATGCATGCTATGGAAGCCAACGTATTCCTAACAAATGGTTTACTGGATGGCCAATATAATATATGGCGTAGTGACTCTTTTCCAGGAAACCGGTCCCTGTCCAGCGTATTTCTTCTAAGACTGTTACATCAGCTTTATATTGTTGCTTGGCAGCTGCTTTTCTACACTGAGAGCGCACTTTCCGTGAGAAAATGCGCAAATGGTTATTCCGTTTTCGTTGCCGAATTCGTCGTTGTTATATTCATCCAGTCCCAGGCTCCTTTCGCTGCTTCGTAACAAATTGGTCTTTCAATGTAAGGTTGCCAACCCTTTCCAGTAGGAACCCCCACCGAACACCACGTAGAGGTGGAGATAAAGTTTGATAGTAGACCCGTTGGTGTTGGTTCTGCAAGGTTACAAGGTTGAAATAAATAGACGTGTTTTTTCTTTTTTGCTAGTGTTTATTTTATTTCTTCCTTCAGTAATATAAGTCAGCACTGAAAAAGGGATCAAGCTTTTCGCGAAATATCGGTATATGCGTACCAAAATTAGCCCTAGCAAAAAGAAAAACCTATAATTTTTTACGCTAAGAGCACCACAAGAGTACAATCAGCAGGATCAACCTTGAATAACATTCTACAGATTGAAGTAGTTGGACGATTTTTCGACTGTCACCAATTCTGAAGTAAGAAAATTTGACACTTTAAAGCGTTGATCCCCAGAGGGGATATTTAAGTAAACTCTTACGTTAAGCCAAAAAATTGTCGTTAACTTACAAAGGAAGCAGTCATTAATTTTTATGTTTCACCCATCGAATCCCTATAATGTACCTTTTACTATTCGTTCCTAATGTGACTCTGAATCGCCTTTGACGGGATTTATCCTTAAGAAGTAAAATAATAAACTAAGATACAGTCAGAACTTTCAGACCACACTTTGGTTGAGCGTTTGTTTGTGGATGGATGCAAACTCTACCAATAGTTGTGGAATGTCACCAAAGGATAATGGAGATATAAAATCAACAAAAACGTAAAAGTGTTGTTTTAAAAATATTATCTTATTTAAATATACATGACTTAATAAACCATAAACAATTAGATCATCCGGTGTAAAATTCATTGCCAAAATAATTTCATACTCAGATAACCACCATAGCGTGCATTTCCCATTGCAAGGAGTAAACAAAATTCTCGCCTCGCGTGGCTGTTAATCAGTTCGCGTTTTTATAGTCCGTAATATACATAAGGTAATTAAGGCCAATTTTCTCTTTTTAAAAATTTCAACGCAAATTTTTTGCAATCTATGGCTGATAAATTCAAGAGAACATGCAAAAACTGACTAATTCAACCATGGAGGATACCAGCCCTCGGTTTAAACCATATAAAATCTTCAGGTTGTAAAATCTGTTTTGACTCGAATCCGAAAATGTAATCAAAAATTTTGAATATCGATAACAATAAAAGTATATTGCATTCGGTTTGGATGATCTCGGCATTTAGGTTATTCGCAGCTGGCCAATCAGAGCGCTGGAATGCCGAACACACCTCTTCAGTGCTTTTAAGAGGAATCTTAAAGATGTGGACAATTGTAACTGTCTCGAATAAACCATTAATGGAGTTTCTGTTTTTTTGGGGTCGCAGTCTACAAGCATTTGTCAGAAACCAACGACCCCAGCTGAAATTGTGGAATATTTGCCCCTCCGTTTGGAAGATTCCATGTAATGAAAGTTTGTTTTTAAATTGGTCTTCATTTTTTGGGTATCATTTACGGGTTATTGATTGGGGTTATGGAAAATATCCATTGATTTTTCGATGTCAAGTGATGAAAAACACGTTGGCTAAATAAAGGTGAACATATTTAGAGAAACATATATCACTGTTGTGAAGAATATGGTCTGGTTTGTCCATTAAAATCATATAAACAATGCATCACCCAAAAACAACATTTTCAAACTCGCCCCGGACTTCATCATCGACAGTTTTAGAACCTAGGCCGGGTCTCATAACTCACATCAAATCTATCGCATGCCATCTATTCTTTGATTTACTGAATGTTGAACTTCCATTTCATTGTTATCGTGCACAGGTTTATGCAAATCATACGAAATGAGCGTGATTTAAATCGCGGTTGCCGGGAATTAGTTTGGTCTTTGAATCCTTTATGGAGATGATGGATCGCGGAGTTCAATGACCCCATAATTCTAATGAATCACTCCAGAGAAGGATCAATGACTGATTCTGACTGGAATCGCCAGCAAAATTTGACGTCAAGTCCACATCTCACTCCATGACTACCCTTCCTAGATAGATTTGTACCATCTCAGATTTTTAGCTAAAGCCGAAGTTTATGGCACCATAAAGCATTGCTTCTACCTTTTAAGTTGGCCATAATTGAAATAGGTAATTTCTGGGTAATTTAAGACTGTTGCAAATTAATGGAGACTTTTCGCTTATCGGATTCCTCAGTACATAAATTCAAAATTTTATGGCGAATGTTTGTCTGTTTGCTTTGATAGTCATTTAAGTTATCCCAAATATCTTCGTTTACCGCATTACCAATGTCGTAAATTTTGAATAATTCCTTAAACGAGATCGGACTGACCGATTGAGTGAGTCACATGTTGCCGGTCCACAAATTTCTAGGTCTCTGACTCGAGTGTGAACAATTTGTCCGATATAAATCTACCCATCATGGTTTACACCTTTAACTTGGGTGATTCAAGTTTGGTTGCATTGAGGAGACGAGTATGTATGACAAGACGTTGGAAAATTTGGTTGGAGATCAATATATCATCAGCATTCAACTGCTGTTTGTTTGGTGAACTTGGCAGTGAATTTGAATGAATAAAATTTGAAGGTTTGCATCGGATTTCATTCATATCTGCATCATTAAGATAAGATAAATCTAAGTTAACACTCGTGTCAACGGCATTTGAATGAAATTATAACAGCTGCCAGACTGTTTCGCTTTGTTATCTAATTTATGGCACCTGGTAGTTTGCTGGAATAATAATAACCTCTTCTGTTATTTCTATATTTTGTTGACTTGTATTATTATATCTGGGAAAAATTTAATTTATTCAAAAGTGTTTGGAAAATTTATTCAACTTTATATTTATATTTTTATTAATCGATCGAGGCATAAAAAGTGTTTAATCTAAATATTTTAAAAAAAAAAAACAAACCCAAATTGAATTGGGTTTGTTTTTCCATTCTAACCTTTTAATTTACTATATTTATTTTTCATTGGTAGCTTACTTGCTCCAAAGCCGAGCCTAATCTTTCTTTTTAAGATTTTGTGTGAAATCAATTCAATGAATATTTGTCTTTCTATCCGTCTGTCCGCAGTCGGAAACGTTTGCACCAATCGTCACGAATATGTAATCTGCGTGTCTTCTTACATGTAGCGCTATTTTATATTGAATTTGAAGGGGGGCTCCCCATACATGCGAAAGAGGAGTGTACATTTTTTTAACAGAATATAGTCATGTAGGGTATCAAATAAAAGGGCTCGATTAGTGGTTTTCGAAACAGACCTGTCAACACAAGGGAGATAGGTTTTAAAATTTATGCCCCACAAAGTAAAACAGGTCTCGTTCTCAGTACCTATCCAACCGTCTGAAGTCTGAAAAAATCCAGTATGAAATCTAGGCCCCAAAATACACCCCGTTCCGATACCTACACAAATAAAGTTAACAATAGTATATTACCATGTTTTAGAAATTTACAGGAACCGGTACGGCAGGCGATAAAATAGGACATCATTTTGGAAAGTTTGATGGGAATCCAACTATAATTAACAAAGTTATAGAAGGTCCAAATTTTGCATGTCAGGTAAGTTTATTGCACCCTAAGGCATGTATGGCGTCACCACTTTATAAAGTGAACTAATATGAACGGCGGGTAGTAACCAATATAATAGACTTGTGTATACCCGGTTACCAACGGTTTTTTAATGTACGTGCATATAATCTTCCTTTTCTTCAGCCTTTGTCCCGTTCACAAGCGGGGTCGGCTCGTTGTGATCGGTTTCGCCATTTGGCTCTATCGAATGCCTGATCTGGGTGCAATCTCGAGGCTTTCAAATCCCCATCTAGCGTATCAAGCCATCGTTGTTCAGGTCTGCCTTTTGGTCGTTTACCATCGATTTCGATGTTCAGACCAATCTTGGCAAGTGAATTCTCGTTTGCACGAATTGCGTGACCATACCATCCAAAACGCGCGCATTGCGCGGTCTGAACCTCTTTCCCCCATGGCACCTGTTACCGTCTGCCTTTTCACCCACATGAGCATTAAGGTCGCCGGCAATCATATAATCGTCAGCAGGCACGTGACAAGTCTTTTCATCGAGAAGTTGCCAGAAGGCATCTTTCTCGGCATCAGGTCGACCTGTCTGTGGTGCTTACGCGGTGAAGAAGTGAATAGTGCGATCAGCTGATATAATGGTGAGCTTCATCGGCCGATCATCAAATCGTTCGATTTCTTTAATGGCGTCACGGAAACCCTCTGAGATGGCAATGCCAACACCACATTGAGTGTGTGGGTTACCAAAATAGAGAAGTTTATAGCCATTTTTACCGCGTTTGCGTTCAATGTCACAGCTTTTGGCACCAGACCATCGCGGATATCAATGCGCCTTTTCCGAAGGGCTCTTGCGAGTTCCTCGGTCTTTCCAGTTAAGGTACCAACATTTAGCGTGCAGACACGTATTTGTTTTGTCAGTTGTGTGCGGGTTAACTTGCTTACGTCCTAACGCCGGAGTCCATCCTGTCGCGTCGATTGAAGTGGACGCCCTAGCATTTCTCCGAGGCTTATGACTCAATCCGATCATCATGTTTGTAACGACATTGTATGCATTTTCTTGACCGACCTGTCGCGGGGCCTGTCACCAAGAGAGATCAGGTAGGATTTAGCACAGTAGAATAACTCCAACTATACACTATTTATCTCTTTCCCTGATCTCAGCATTTTATTTTTGTTTCACTGAAGATAGTATAGAGTACGTTACCTCAAACCCTTTTCCTTTACCTGGGCTTGGGGCCAGCATATTATGTTAATAGCATGGCGGAGTTTGTACGTACATATAATATATTTATATATATACTATGCTTTTGTGCACGAAGTAAAGTGGGACCGCGTGAAGATGCGGTAAATCAGTTAGATCAATCACTGTGCCCACTTGAGAAATGAGTCAAATCATAGCTCATCTCTCGTGATTTCATGTAGTCCGCTGACCATTCTTCTCCTGCTTCCATGATGTTTGCCAGGTTTGATGCCTGTTATTTCTCATGGAGGCGGTTACCCTTTCGACTAAAATCTCTACCGGAATCACACCTTCAATTACGTATGATGAAGTCCAGTAGAAGCAGCAGGTTCGAACAGCACTTAGTCAACATGTAGCTGAAGCTGCCTACGATTTTCGAAGATGTATACAACTCCCAGTACAAGTAATCGGCCGCTGTGTTTTATCGTCATCATCATCAACTTGCAATCAATCCAGGCCTGCGTTAGTAACGAACTTCAGAGACCCTAGCTGTGCACCGAAACCTACAAATTCAATATGCCTGAAAGCTCCCCGGCATCCTGGCCTACGCGATCGTTACATCTCAAGCAGGGTCGTGGTATCGCTCATAAATTTCGATTACGGAATCGTCCATCCTCCCGTAGGGAATTGAAACTTCTTCGGAGAATTTTTCTCTCGAACGCCACTAATAGCTCGCAATTTTTGTTTTAGTAAGAAAACAAGTCTCCGAGGAATACATATGGACTAGTAAGATCGTTGTCTTTAACAGGAAGACCTTTGACGCTACGGTGCGATGTTTCAAGCAGAAGAGTCTTTACAACCTGAAATGAGCTCTGTTGGCCGCCAACAAGCGTGCACGTAGCTATTACTGGTTTTGACCCTGTCGTAGACCGTTGTTGATTTTGAATAATTTCAAGAGTGGTCCTGCTGCTTTTATCTGGCCCCGCATATTGGTCAGGGTATCCCTAGTCAGTCTAATCAATTTCGTCACTATCTACAGCGGAAGATAGATAGTACTTAGCAACTTGATTCCTCTATAATTTACACTGGGTAATATCTCCCTCTTTATGCTCCCGTTACCAGATATTAAGATATTAATTCTTGGGCATAAGTTGATGAACTGCTTAGTGTACTTTGTTACCTCCATATTTAACCAGCTCCCCCGCTGTAATTCCATCAGCTCCTAGCGACTTGTGATTCTTAATCCGATGGGAGCGTTTGTCAATTGCCTTCAGTCGGCGAGACCTACTCATATTCTGTTTGTTGAGTAATTAATTAAATTACACAACACAAATGGCTGGAAATCAGATTTCTCTACTTATCTGGGTAGGATGAACATGGACTTGCTGGGAAAATTTGCAGCCCTGGTGCGGCTGCTCCCTTTAATTTGAAGTTCAAATATCTAATAGTTCTCCCAGGCTTACTTTTTCTGTCACTTTTTCGCTCGACAGAATCCGCGGTAAGTCTATGTGCGTGCCGCGTTCTTGGAGATTGCTCGGTGTATAGTATTTTTCCGTTCCGTAATTTGCTTATATTCATCATCGAACCTGTCGTTCCGACTTTTTTGCGACAGGGGCGAAATATGTTTATGGCCGTACCAATGATAACGTTATGAAGATCATTTATGGATAGTTCATCTCTAGATCCTTCCTGCGGTTATTGCAGGATCCATTTATAATTTATGGGTATTCTTTGTCTAGGAATTGAAGTCGTAAGTCGACCACGGTGGCGGAGCGAATCAGTTGAAAACTAACTTACTTCCATGGTTGTGGTCCCCGGATCCTAAGTTTTGGGCTAGTACACAAAATGCAAAGATTAAACTTGCGACAACTTACCAGGCACTGCCTAAATGTGACGGAAGTACTACAAGGTGGTATTTGCTCCCTTATATAAATTCGAAAAGACGACATGTGTCTGAATTCTATTTAGAACAAAATCACCGACCAAAAATTGTTGTTTTTCACTTTTTTTTAAGGAATGGAGGGAGCTCTAAGTCCGAAGTGATACAGTGTCTGATGAGTTGCCTCTGCCCTGGACGAAATCACAGGTCTAATTTATAGGTGTTATAGAAGACTTCGTTTTAGATGCCTTCAGTGGAAAACACTAGTCCGTTGCTTGTCGTGTTTTATACAAACTATAGGAGCCGCCGTATCGCCATATTTGGCCTGTTAAAATCTCCAAGTATGATGTTGATATCATACCTAGGCCTTGATGGTCTGTTCCATTGGCTCATAGAAGGTATCGTGTTATGTTAATGAACCTCAAAAGATATTATTTTCGAAAAGGAAAGTTGAGTATTTTAACTCCTTTATTTTATATGAATGCTGTTATTCTGGTTGTTCGTTGATCCAATTTCTTTGACGGCCTTAACCGTTCTTGACATTATATGTGATTGCTATAAACTCCCATATAGAGCATATCTCATTAACAATCTCTACTCGTCATCATAGTCGATCATCGGCAATGTGCTTTAATTTACATCACGATTTTCTGAGAAGCTTAGGCATCCTGGTAAAGTAAGCCTGCTTGGTAGAACCCCGCAATACAGTTGCCGTCCTTCCTCAATGTGTGCGCAACCCTCAAGGGCATCGAGCAGAGTGAGCCATTCAAAATGATGGTCCTTGGGAAGAAGCGCCTCTACCATAATTGGCAAATTTACAAGGATGCCCAAAGGGGAGTAAAGACAACGCCTTCTGCCACCCGAGCGATCCCGTAAAAAGATATTTACGACAAATTCGACATTCGGGACGGTGAGGAAGATCTATTTCTACTTGCCGAAAGCCGACACCCACGTTCTTGAACAAGACAAGACAAGAACGGTACTTTGCTTACCAATCGACAAACCGCATCGGATGGATTTCGGGAATATTCCGAACGGTTTTCAGCTAAAGAATTTGTTTGTCCCCGCCGAGAAATTTCGAGAGAGGCATCTTCAACGATATAGTCATGTAATTCGTCTAATGAAAACTTGCCCGGATTAGTCTGAACATCGAAATGGATTAGAAATGACCAAAATACCGACCGAAACAACGATGGCTTGGTATGCTGGACGGTAATTTGAGAGC